>NC_084742.1:47816366-49016366 GCF_033978785.1 Entelurus aequoreus
GCCTGCCGATATTATCGACCTATAAATGCTTTAAAATGTAATTTTGGAAATTATCGGTGTCGGTTTTTTATTATCGGTATCGGTTTTTTATTTTTTTATTTTATTTTATTAAATCAACATAAAAAACACAAGATACACTTACAATTAGAGCACCAACCCAAAAAACCTCCCTCTCCCATTTACACTCATTCACACTCATTCACACAAAAGGGTTGTTTCTTTCTGTTATTAATATTCTGGTTCGTACATTATATATTAATATGTATCAATACAGTCTGCAAGGGATACCGTCCGTAAGCACACATGATTGTGCGTGTTGCTGGTCCACTAATAGTACTAACCTTTAACAGTTAATTTTACTCATTTTCATTAATTACTAGTTTCTATGCAACTGTTTTTATATTGTTTTACTTTCTTTTTTATTCAAGAAAATGTTTTTAATTTATTTATCTTATTTTATTTTATTAATTTAAAAAAAAAGAACCTTATCTTCACCATACCTGGTTGTCCAAATTAGGCATAATAATGTCTTAATTCCACGACTGTATATATCGGTATCGGTTGATATCGGTAGCGGTAATTAAAGAGTTGGACAATATCGGAAGATCGGATATCGGCAAAAAGCCATTATCGGACATCCCTAGACCTGAGCCTTGTGCTGAATAATTTTCAACTGTGCAAAGATACCGTTTACATGGTAAGTTTATTTCGAAAATGCATACAATCACAACATAATACATCACAATTTCCAGTTTCTCTTTTTGAAAATGAGCAGGAAGAAGCAGAGCTTATTCAATCCTACCCCTTTTACAATTTCATAGCAATTGCTAACACTTTTGTTCACTTCCTGTTCTCAATCTGTTCACAATATACTCCATGAATAACACATTTCTAAAAAAGAATACAAATAAAAATACATAAAAAATCAATGTATTTTTTATATAGGGGGATAAATACGATTATCAATAGGTTCAAAATGTTCATTAGGATTATTCTTTGTACTTTGTAAACACTTTGAGTTTGAACAGTTCCTTAAAGTGGATCATATTAGTATATTGTATGATTTATGTAATTTACATACTGATATACTGTTAAGTATTGCACGTGCATACAAATGTTTTAACCTAAATTTTCCTCTAATATTATATTTGTCCACTTTTGTTGAGAAGAATTGTTCTACATTCTTAGGTAGCAGGTTACATTTTTGGCGTGGCGAAGTTGGTAGAGTGGCCGTGCCAGCAATCGGAGGGTTGCTGGTTACTGGGGTTCATAGTCACGTCCGTTGTGTCCTTGGGCAAGACACTTCACCCTTACTCCTGATGGCTGCTGGTTAGCGCCTTGCATGGCAGCTCCCGCCATCAGTGTGTGAATGTGTGTGTGAATGGGTGAATGTGGAAATACTGTCAAAGCGCTTTGAGTACCTTGAAGGTAGAAAAGCGCTATACAAGTATAATCCATTTATCATTTATACATATAGTTTGCTTTGTGCATAATTTTAGCTGTTTGCAAATTCACTATATCATTGAATTTCAGTATTTTTGATTCATTAAATAAAGGGTTTGAATGTTCTCTATATCGAACATTATGCATTATTATCTTTTGTAACTTGGTTAGTGAAGCGTAGGTATTTGCCCATATTTCTACACAATATCTCAGATATAGTAACATTTCTTTTTTGTCCAATACACTTTTAGCTTTATTACTTATTGATGTATTTCATGCCACCTTATAGTGTATATTTTTACATGACATTTCCATTTTGTGATCAGTTATTGCACCCAATAATTTGGTTTATTTACTCTTTGAATGTTTTGTCCTTGTATTTGTATTTGTTTGACTTTCTCCTCTGTTACGAAAAGCATTATTTTTGTTTTACTGAGGTTCAAGTATAGTCTGTTTTTGTCAAACCATCTTTTTAATTGATTCATTACTTCTGTAATATTTGTATTCTTCTGTGTCTAATTTGCTGAACAAATCACCGTTGTATTGTCTGCAAATAATGCTAACTTTAAGTCCTTTGTAACTTTACGAATTTATCATTTATGTAGAGATTGAACAATTTTGGTCCCAGTATTGATCCCTGTGGTATACCACAGGGTGTATTTAGCGTTGTAGACGTGTGTTCGCCTAACTTCACATATTGCTTCCTACTGTTTAAAAAGCTTCTTACCCATTTTTGGTACATGATGTGATCTCCAATAATGTTGACTAGGGCTAGGTGTGTAGAATCATCATCCCTTTCCAAGTGTTGTAAGCATTATAATCTAACCTTTTACGGCTTTCAGCATGTAATGATCTAACTCGTGCATGTGCATTAACTTTCTTTGTTAGCTAATAATAGTGATTTGGATTGCTAACAATAGCTATCATTGTATGTATGTTGTATTGTAACAACAACATGACTTCAAATTGTTAGTTGCTTCTTTTGGACTGTCTTTGTGTATGTGCACACGCTACTTGCATGCACGTGTGGATGAGACAGCGATAATTAATAAGCATGAACGCCAAACAAATTCTTCAGACCAATGAACATTTTTATTTGATATAATTAGAGATCTTTATGTGTGGAGTTTGCATGTCCTCTCCGTTACTGCGTGGGTTCCCTCCGGGTAGTCCGGCTTCCTCCCACCTCCAAAGACATGTACCTGGGGATAAGTTGATTGGCAACACTAAATTGGCCCTAGTGTGTGAATGTGAGTGTGAATGTTGTCTGTCTATCTGTGTTGGCCCTCTGATGAGGTGGCGACTTGTCCAGGGTGACCCCGCCTTCCGCCCGATTGTAGCTGAGATAGGCTCCAGCGACCCCCCGCGACCCCAAAAGGGACAAGCGGTAGAAAATGGATGGATGGATTAGTAATTGTGAAAAATAAAAACATTTTAAAATATATAAGTTCTGCTAAACCACCAATGGTGAAATAAGCTAGTGTTCTTTCTTTTTTCATTTGAAAAATGTAACCGTGAGCAGTGGTTTTACGCTAAAGCACTTTTGTTTCCAGCGTGTCGCTCCAACCCGTGCCAGAATGATGGAACGTGCCGGATGATCATAGCCACCGGCAAGGAAGTGTGTAACTGCCGAAAGAGCTACAGCGGACCGCTCTGTAGCTTTGGTGAGTAAAAAGAATTGTTGCCGGACATCCGAATAGGGCACAGTTTGATGCCGGATTTTCCAATATTTATTCAGTTACATTCAAAACCAAAATTTTTCTTCAGTATTTTCTCATAACCCTTAGCATATAACCAGTTGAGAGGAGCGTGTCTCTATGCAGCTCTGAGTAGCGGCGGCGGTGAAGAGTGGAAGGACTCCTGACCAATCGCAACAGAGTAGGCGTGGTCATGGAGGGTACTACAGAATTAGAGCATGTTGGCAAAGAGGAGAAGAATACAGATGAACTCTCTACCCAACTTGAGATTAATGGAGTATTATTTCTTTATCAAATACTTTTTAGTCCCCTTTATCATATCATAATAATATGATAAATTATGAAAGTGAACCCGTGTTAACAATAAGAGAATATTCATTCTAGTTAAAAAAAAAAAAAAAAGACAAAAACAAACTCCAAAGGCATCTATGCCTCACCTGGTGTAAACGTCACTGCAGTAGTCTACCGGGGAGGTCATGAAGTGCAATCCTAAGCCTTCCCCTCCTCTTGCGAGCTGCAACCGTTTTTTTCTTCGGAGCGCAATGGTCCAGTCTTTTGGGGCCCGCTAGTGGTGGTGGAGTTCCGTTCTGTGCGGTGGATGTTTCCTTTTTCAATGGCCTGGAGGCTCTGAGGGCGGCGTTGTGTGCCTTTCGTTGTGTCATCTCCATGCAAGGGTGAGTGCATAGTGTGCTAAATGACTGACTGAATGGTTGTGTGAGGTGTTTGATGTGAACAGTTTTATTGGTCTAATATCCATCCATCCGTTTTCTACCGCTTGTCCCTTTTGGGGTTGCGGGGGGTGTTGGAGCCTATCTCAGCTGCATTCGGGCGGAAGGCAGGGTACACCCTGGACAAGTCGCCACCTCATCACAGGGCCAACCAAAGGCTAAATTTATTAGCAACATGTGGTGTTCATGAACCCAGGAAAAATCCATGAATTAGCCGCAACATTGTATAAAGCACATGGTTCAAAGCGTAGGGAAAAAGTAGCGACTTTTAGATCAGAAATGATGGCGCTTTTTTGTTTCAGACTTGTAATGTTAAAAAGCAACATATGTTGGCGACAGAACGGATTAATTCCCATTATTTCCTATTGGAAAAAGGTTTGCTTGGGATTGTCAGGCAATGAGGTTTTCTTTGTAATTACAGAGCCCGATAGCGAGTGCTACAGCAGTCGAGGTACAAACTACAGGGGCGTGGTGTCTTCCACGGCGTCCGGCACCCAATGTCTGCCGTGGAACTCAGACCTGCTCTACAATGAGCTTCACGTGGGCACTGTGCTGGCAGCTCCCCTCAGGGGCCTCGGGGAGCACGCTTACTGCAGGTATGGATGCACTGTTATATATGTAGCTATATATATACACCGTTAACCACGCTATACACCGTTAACCACGCTATACTGTTGGATAAGCTCAGAGCAATCGGATTTAACAAAAACTCATGGGGCTGGATGCAATCTTACTTGGAGGGGAGGGAGCAGGTGGTAGAGGTGAACGGCACCGTGTCCCCCCCCTCTCGGTGAGCTGTGGAGTCCCCCAAGGCAGTATATTGGGACCTTTACTGTTCCTAATATACATAAACGACATGTCATCGGCATGCGACTGTGAATTGTTTTTGTTTGCGGATAACTCTGCCTTGCTGGTATCCGGCAAGGACAAGTCACAGGTGGAGAAAATCGTCAGTGCTGAGCTCTGTAGAACTTGCACCTGGCTCGCTGACAACAAGCTATCCATACACTTGGGTAAAACAGAATCCATCCTGTTTGGGTCCCACATCAACCTCAAGAAAGTCAATGACTTCACCATAAAAGTGGGTGACATTGTTATCACCAGGAAAGATGAGGTCACCTACCTAGGTTCCATTCTAGAGGCTAACCTTTCCTGTGATAAAATGGCAACCAAGGTAATCAAAAAGGTTAGATTTCTCTACAGAATCTCCTCTCTGGTCAACAAAAGCACCTTGAGGATTCTGGCGGGAACTCTCGTTCAACCCTTTTTCGATTACGCATGCACCTCCTGGTACCCTAGCACCTCCAAAACCCTCAAATCTAAACTCCAAACATCTCAGAACAAGCTAGTCAGGTTACTGCTAGACCTCCACCCCAGATCCCACCTCACTCCTACCCACTTCTCTAAAGTGGGCTGGCTCAAGGTGGAGGACAGAGTTAAACAACTAGCACTGAGCCTAGTCTATAAAATCTGCTACACCTCCCTGATACCGAAGTACATGTCAAACTACTTCCTTAACGTAAATGACCACCATAACCACAACACCAGGGGGAGCTCCACTAACCACGTTAAACCCAGATTCCGAACTAACAAAGGTCTTAACTCATTCTCTTTCTATGCCACATCAATGTGGAATGCGCTCCCAACAGGTATAAAAGAAAGGGCATCTCTATCCTCCTTCAAAACCGCAATAAAAGTTCACCTCCAGGCAGCTACAACCCTAAACTAACACCCTCCCCGGATTGCTAACAATCAAATGTAAACAATCAAATGCAGATACTTTTTCTTATGCCTTCTGATATCTCTCTCTCTCTCTCTCTCTCTCTATGTCCACTACTTGATGTCCATATCCTACCCCCCCCCCTCCACACCCCTGATTGTAAATAATGTAAATAATTCATTGTGATTATCTTGTGTGATGACTGTATTATGATGATAGTATATATGATAGTATATATCTGTATCATGAATCAATTTAAGTGGACCCCGACTTAAACAAGTTGAAAAACTTATTCAGGTGTTACCATTTAGTGGTCAATTGTACGGAATATGTACTTCACTGTGCAACCTACTAATAAAAGTCTCAATCAATCAATCAATCAATCAATCAATGTCGCTTAGGCAACAGCAACTAATATTATGTACAGCATATAGCAACATCCACTAAGTTGTTCACTGTATATGGACCTAAACACCAAGAAACTAATGATTTTTCTGCAAAATATTAAAATAATATACATCGTATAAATAAGAATTAAAACTATTATATTAATAAATTTACCATAATATTAAACACATGCTGCACTGTACACTGCTACCTAAACTATTCTAAATATATTAAAGAGGTGACAAAAAAACATGCTTAAAGGCCTACTGAAACCCACTACTATCGACCACGTAGTCTGATAGTTTATATATCAATGATTAAATCTTAACATTGCAACACATGCCAATACGGCAGGGTTAACTTATAAAGTGCAATTTTAAATTTCCCTGGAAACTTCCGGTTGAAAACGTCTAGATATGATGACGTTTGCGCGTGACGTCAATGGTTGAAGCGGAAGTATTGGGACACATTGTATCCCAATACAAACAGCTCTGTTTTCATCGCAAAATTCCACAGTATTCTGGACATCTGTGTTGGTGAATCTTTTGCAATTTGTTCAATGAACAATGGAGACTGCAAAGAAGAAAGCTGTAGGTGGGATTATTAGCGGCTGGCTGCAGCAACACAACCAGGAGGACTTTGACTTGGATAGCAGACGCGCTATCCGACGCTAGCCGCCGACCGCATCGATGATCGGGTGAAGTCCTTCATCGCGCCGTCGATCGCTGGAACGCAGGTGAGCACGGTGTTGATGAGCAGATGAGGGCTGGCGTAGGTGGATAGCTAATGTTTTTAGCATAGCTCTGTGAGGTCCCGTAGCTAAGTTAGCTTCAATGGCGTCGTTAGCAACAGCATTGTTAAGCTTCGCCAGGCTGGAAAGCATTAACCGTGTAGTTACAGGTCCAGGGTTTAATAGTATTGTTGATCTTCTATTTATCCTTCCAGTCAGGGGCTTATTTCTTTTGTTTCTATCTGCAGTTAAGCCCGATGCTATCACGTTAGCTCTGTAGCTAAAGTGCTTCACCGATGTATTGTCGTGGAGATAAAAGTCACTGTGAATGTCCATTTCGCGTTCTCGACTCTCATTTTCAAGAGGATATAGTATCCGAGGTGGTTTAAAATACAAATCCGTGATCCACAATAGAAAAAGGAGAAAGTGTGGAATCCAATGAGCCCTTGTACCTAAGTTACGGTCAGAGCGAAAAAAGATATGTCCTGCACTGCACTCTAGTCCTTCACTCTCACGTACCTCATCCACAAATCTTTCATCCTCGCTCAAATTAATGCTTTCTCGGTCCGAATCGCTCTCGCTGCTGGTGTAAACAATGGGGAAATGTGAGGAGCTCTTCCACCTGCGACGTCACGCTACTTCCGGTACAGGCAAGGCTTTTTTTATCAGCGACCAAAAGTTGCGAACTTTATCGTCGATGTTCTCTACTAAATCCTTTCAGCAAAAATATGGCAATATCGCGAAATGATCAAGTATGACACATAGAATGGATCTGCTATCCCCGTTTAAATAAGAACATTTAATTTCAGTAGGCCTTTAAAGTTCACAGAACATATAATGAAATATGTTATTGATAATTAGAATACCAATATTTTAAGTTGTATTAAGTGTTGGTATCAATAATTAATGAGAAAATACATTATTTTAGACTGTCTGGTAAATAGTGCGACTAAAAACAAAAACACATCATATGTTAATTGTTCGAAATCCATCCATTTCCTATATCGCTTATCCTCATTAATGATAAATGGTCTGTATTTACATAGCACTTTACTATACCTGGAATTAGGGGTGTGGGAAAAAATCGATTCAGATTCAAATCTCCATTCTCAAGTTGTATGATTCAGTATCTATTCTCATTTTTCAAAAATGGATTTTCTTCCCCCGCTCCCGGCGATGTGTATGTGCCTTCTGGGCTACCGTAGGTATTGCGCAATAAGCAGCGTCACTACCTGGTGGCTACTAAGGGGAGTGTAGTGTTGTAGTGTTGCCGCTAAAATGCAGGTAAAAGAAAAAGAAACGGAGCAACCTAAAGAAGAAATACAACCGCCTCCGCGGACTTTGACAGCAAACGTTTGGAGACACTTTGGATTTTACCGTGGCAAGAAAGGGCTTGACATAACTCATGCAATTTGCAGACTTTGCAACGCTAAAGTAAAGTATTTTGGGAATACTTCAAATCCCTACGCTCACTTGGACAGACACCACCCAGAGTTATCAGAGGAAAAGGATAATCCACTAACAACACCGGCAGCTGATCAACACGCTGCTCTGCACCAGTTTACAAAATTACCACCCAGTTCTGAACGGGCAAAGAAGATAACCAGATCCATCGCTTGTTTCATTGCAAAAGACCTGCGACCATACAGCACAGTGGAGAGAGAAGGCTTCAGGTTCATGATCAAAACTATTGAGCCATTGTATGACATCCCATCACGCTCGGTTTTTACAGACAATGTTGTACCTTCACTTTACAGAGAGACAAAGCTAAAAGTGGGGGAAGCTGTGACTAGAGCTAGCAGAGTAGCTCTTACCTGTGATCACTGAACCTCTAGGACCTAGACTGGGGTAGATCCTGCTGAAATCCTATGTATTGAATGAATAGAGAATCGTTTTGAATCGGAAAAATATCGTTTTTGAATCGAGAATTGAGTTGAATCGAAAAAATCGATTTATAATTGAATCGTGACCCCAAGAATCGATATCGAATCGTGGGACACCCAAAGCGCTTTACATTATATGTCATACCCACCTATTCACACACACATTCACACACTGATGGCGGAAGCTGCTATGTAAGGCGCAAAACACAACCCATTATGAGCAAGGGTGAAGTGTCTTACCCAAGAACAGAAGTTGGAAGTTCACAGGTAGGCTGGAGCCTATCTCAGCTGACTTCAGGGGAGAGGCGGTCTTGACTGGTCGCCAGCCAATCGCAGGGCACATATAGACAGAGAGAAATGTTTGCAAATGTATTAAAAAAAAAAAAAAATCACATGTACATAAGTATTCACAGCTTTAGCTCAATACAATACTGTTGATGCACCTTTGACAGCAAGTTCTTGGTCACCTCCCTGACACGACCCTTGTCCACTAATCGCTCAGTTTACGGCCGGCCAGCTCTAAGAAAAGTCGTGGTGGTTCCACACTTCTTACATTTACAAATGATGGAGGCCACTGTGCTCATTGGGACCTTCAAGGCAACAGATGTTTTTTCTGTACCCTTCCCCAGATTTGTGTCTTGAGACAATCCTATTGATGTTCCTTTAGTAAGACAGGATGCCCCTGATCTCACGTTTGAGCTTCATTGCATTGGCTATGAATACTTATGTACATGTGTTTTTATTTTTTATTTATTTTTTTTTTTTTTAATACATTTGCAAAACATTCTAAAAATAAATTTTTTTTCACATTGTCCATATGTATTGTGTGTAGAATTTTGAGTACAAAAATGTATTTGTTACGATTCAAATAAGGCTGTAACATAACAAAATGTGGAAAAAGAGAAGTGCTGTGAATACCTTCCGGATGCACTGTATGGACAATTGAGTCTGCAATTAACAACATGCGCAACTGGGATAGGCTCCAGCACCCCCGCGACCCCAAGAGGGACACGCGGTAGAAAACTGATGGAATGAAAATGGAGTGAACAACATGCATATTTTTGGAATGTGGGAAGAAGCTGGAGTACCCGGACAAAACGCATTGGGAGAACATTCAAACTAAACACAGAGTAGGCCAAATGAAGGTTCGAACGATCTCCTGACTGTGCTGCCTACATGCTAACCACTAGTGTCTAGTGTTTAATATCTTTCTATCTATCTATCTATCATGTATTCAATAACATTATTGTTTATAGGGCCTTAATTGTCTGTGTACCGTGGCTAACAATAACGATAATCTTAATATGGCAATGCTGCAATCACCAATATATCATTTGTATTATGGACACTTAATTAGCCCTAGTGTGGTAATGTGAGTGTGAATGTTTGTCTGTGTATCTGTGTTGACCCTGCACTGAGGTGGCAACTTGTCCAGGGGATATCCTGCCTTCTGCCCAAGTGCAGCTGGGATAGGCTCCAGCCCACCCGCGACCCCAAAAGGTACAAGCGGTAGACAATGGATGGATAGCACGAGGAGTGCTCCCTGAACATACTGTATACCAGGGGTGGGCAATTAATTTTTACCGGGGGCCGCATGAGCTACCCGAGCACTGCTGGAGGGCCACATCGACAATATTTCAATTAAATTTTGCTCAATATTATTTTTGATATATACCGTAAGATAAATAATAATAATAATAATAATAGTAATACTTCAACATAGTGTGTGTAACAGCATTCCATTACTAATATATATAAATTAACATTAATAATAAATGACAGTAAAATAAGCACACGTATGACTGAGGAGTCATAGTGTAACTTTGTGTGGTGTTTGAGTTGTCCGACTTTTTGTGTGGCCTTAAACGCACCAGTGGTTTAGTGCTATGCGTGTTGGTGACAGATGACAAGTTGGTTTTGGCCTGGTTTGTACGGCAGAAAATGACTAGTTTTTCGAGATAGAATTGTTTTACTCATGTTTTTGGTGTGGTTATGTCCGAATATAAACAGTTTTGTTCAATAAAGTGATCGATATAATTCCTGTCCTCGAAGCATCTCGATAGACGTTACAATAATTGAACGGTGTTCAATTGAACGGTGTTGACGAACACCATTAGGGCCGCTTGTTGTCACTGTCACTCAAAGTTGCATTGCAAAATTCCATAGAATAAATATGTTTATTTTGTTTATAATTCAGATGGGATTTGATTTGGTGCGCGGCATATACTTGCTGCGCGCAGCAGACGCTTGAACAGTGCGCAATTGCGCAGGCACGCACCTTAGGTGAGGGGACGTTGCTTTGCAGTTCATGTGTTGTTGAAAACACGGCATTCCTCATCAACTTTTCTCTTTTTTGCGTCTCGGGTGTAAACCGTGCATCACTTGTCGCTGCATGTGCACCTTCACTCGCAGGTTACACACGGACACACGCCCATAAATAATACTTTTCAAAATAAAAGCAGCACAGTTGTATTGCGCGCAGGACATAGATGTTTTTTCAACTTTATTTTGTAATTGCAGTTGTTCACATTCACTCACAATCACGCATACGTCCACACGGAAGTAATACAAATAACGATTTTCAAAACAAAAGCAGCACCGTTGTATTGCACACTCGACATAGATACTTTTTTAAATTTATTTTGTAATTTATAATTGGCCTCACGCGGGCCGGACAGGGACGCACAAAGGGCCGGATGCGGCCCGCGGGCCGCAGAATGCCCAGGTCTGCTGTATACTGTAAAACAGTGACTCGACTCACTAAGGAGTGAACAATGAAATACTTTTATTGTTGCAAAAAGAGACAAGAACACATTGATGATTGCATCATAAAGTTAAATATTGCAATAGTTTGCCACATTGATAGTTTGTCATACTACTATTAGTGTTATCATTAATACTGAATATTTAAATACATTTTGTGCATATTTTTTTATTGTATCTGTGTTTATATTTAATTGAACTATATAAACAAATATGTGGGGAAAAGACAAGTCATTGATTTTTTGATTAATTATCCATTATATTTTACCATTACTATTGCAAAACATTTTTGTAAATATTTGTATTACATTCCAAAATTATTAAAAAACAAAAAACTGCTGGTGAAAAGAAAATATTTTATCATATTGTAATATTTGTATCAAACATACTAATGATATAAATTTTAAAAAAGCGTTTGATTGTTGGGTAGTAAAATAATGTCAGTTTTACATACTGTGTACAGAAATCCTGATGGAGACAAAATGCCGTGGTGTTACGCTCTGAATAAGGGCGCCATCTCCTGGGAGTACTGTGACGTGCTTTCCTGCAAGATGCCTTTCTGTAAGTACACTATTCACTTCATAAATTATTATTACAGCTAATAGTTAGCTAATAGTGGGCCGAGTCGTTTCGTTCACAAAATTCAATACATAATCATACTCAGTTAAACTCACGCAATCATTGATGGCATATCCGAAAGGCAAAATAGTTGCCATCTACCGAATGTGATGACCTCTACTACCTTAAATAATGTTGGTATGGGATTAAGCGCCTCATTTATTGGCCCATTTTCAGTTTGGCTCTTATAGGCAAAAAGTTTGGTTACGCCTGGGTTAGAGGATTTGGCTAGTGACTAAGTTAATTCGAAAAGTTGGTTGACTCACGTTTATTTAGTTAAGTTGAAGTTTAGTTAGTTCATTTAATTGTACCCCATTTAACATGCTACACGCCAGGTGATTGACCGAAATACTTTTTTAGTTAGTTCCGTACACTCTTTGAAAACATTATGAAAGTTTCTTATTTTGTTAGTCTGTTAGCTAGTTTGTTCATTTATTTGTTAGCAGGATTACGCATAAACTGCACAACCGATTTCTATGGAACTTTGCTGAAGTGGTGGCACAGTTGCAGAGCATAAACCTGTAAAATGTTTCCGCATTACGTCTTTCTTCATAAGCTGTGAAGTAGCTTGCGAGCCAATAAAATGTTGTCAGGATTATTCACACTTATGTTAAATTCATTTAAAATGAAACACATTAAAAATTTGAAAACAATCACATAACGCAATATTTTTTAAAAAAACATAGCATCTTCTCTAGGATGAACACGGTCAACATGCAACACGCTAGTTAGTTTAACTAATTGTTTAGATCATATGCTTTGTCTGTTCATTTGTTGTTTGGTAGCAGATTAGGCAAAAAAAACAATTGATTTCCACAATATCTTGCAGATTTCTCATTTTCCAAGCAAAAACCTGTAACATTTCCTCATATCAATCAAAGTTTATTTATATAGCCCTTAATCACAAGTGTCTCAAAGGGCTGCACAAGCATAACATCTTTTAAACTAGAAAGTAACCTGCTAGCTAACATACGGACAAAATTACGTTGTCGGGAAACATTACGCAATTTCCATTGTATGAGAAAACTGACCTGATAATTATTATTATTATTTTTTTTTTACATAGCCTCTTCTCGTCGGATTAACATGTTCAACACGCTCCCAGGACTCGGCAATGCTAAGCCATCCAAGCCAGCTTCAAAGAAGGCCGTGTGCGGTACAAAGCACAAGAAGAGAGTGTCGGTCGCCAGGGGAAGGATCGTAGGAGGAAACGCTGCACTTCCTGGTACTCATCCCTGGATGGCTGCCATTTATTACGGAGAGTCTGAATTCTGCGCCGGAACCTTAATCGCCTCCTGCTGGGTTGTCTCTGCAGCACACTGTTTATTTCGGAAGTACGCAAAAACTTCTTGTACTAGTACTTGTTGTTCCACTATGGCAGGGGTCGGCAACCTTTACCACTCAAAGAGCCATTTTGGAAAGTTTCACAAATTAAAGAAAACAATGGGAGCCACAAAATATTTTTGAAAATTTAAAATGAAAAACACCGCATACAAAGCTTAAATTGCTTTGCGCTATGTTAACCAGGGGTCTCTGACACACGCACCGGCACGCATCTCAATATGGAAATTTACTGTTAGTGCGGCCCGCGACTTTTAATTGAATGGCGCTTGATAGCGTCTTTCTTGCCAACCCTCTCATTTTTTCCGGGAGACCCCCGAATATCGGGGCGTGATGGCACTGCTTTTAGCGCCCTCTACAGCCTGCCCAAACAGCGTACCTGCTTGGCCACATGTAGAATGCAGCTTTTGCTTGCCCACGTAAGTGCCAGCAAGGCATACTTGTTCAACAGCCACACAGCTTACACTGACGGTAGTCGTACAAAAACAACTTTAACACTGTTACGTTACAAATAAGCGCCACACTTTGAACCCACACCAAAAAAGAATGACAAACACATTTCTGGAGAACATCTGCACTGTAACACAACATAAACACAACACAACAAATACCCAGAATCCCATGCAGCCCTAACTCTTCCGCTCAACCGACGCACGGAGAGGGGGGGGGTTGATGTGTGGGGGTTTTGGTGGTAGCGGGGGTGTATAATGTAGACCGGAAGAGTTAGGGCTGCATGGGATTCTGGGTATTTGTTGTGTTGTGTTACGGTGCGGATGTTCTCCAGAAATGTGTTTGTCATTCTTTTTTGGTGTGGGTTCACAGTGTGGCGCATATTTGTAACGTAACAGTGTTAAAGTTGTTTTTGTATGACTACCGTCAGTGTAAGCTGTGTGGCTGTTGAGCAAGTATGCTTTGCTGTCTCCTACGTGTGCAAGTAAAAGCAACATATAACATGTGGCCGGGCTGGCACGCTGTTTGTAAATGCTATAGGGTACAATTAATGCAGTGCCATTAGGGCACGCCCTTGATTAAGTCATTAGAGTGAAAATAGGATATTATTTGCCCTGGGAGATTTCTAGGAGAGGCAGTCTCCTGGGAAAATCGGGGGGGTCGTTAAGTATACTGGGAAAACCGGGAGGGTCGGCAAGTATGCAGCTGAGCCGCATCAGAGTGGTCAAAGAGCCGCATGCGGCTCTGGAGCCGCGGGTTGCCGACCCCTGCACTATGGCAATCTACCTACCATTTGTTGTGTTTCTGAAAAAATTATCCCTATTGGATAGAATTTTAATAGAAATAATAAGTAGGAAAAGTATGATTTTGGCACCTCAAACTTTTGGCATCGTAAAAGCAAGTTTTCAAGTAATTTTTGTAATTTTAGCCCTTTTTTAGGGCAGCTTCTTCATCGTATGGGCAGCTGTTTTCCGGCACCCGGACCTGAGGCCGAGGGTCTATGCCTTTTACCACCCCAGGCCCGGGGGGCCCTCCCGTTCATATGTCAGGACACACAGAAGTGAGCCAGGTCACCGAGCAGTCATCCAGGTCCGCCAGGCCACGCAAACCATTAGGAGCACGATAAATCGGGCAACGCAGGATCACGTGGTCGGCAGTCTGCTCCTCCGCGCCACACTCACACGTCGCGTTAGGTGCTAAGCCCCACTGGAACATGTTTGAGCGAAAGCGACCGACACCAGTTCGGAGGCGGTTAAGCCTCACCCAGGCCACTCGTGGTAGTGAGAGGCCTGGTATTGAGCCGGTGTCAGGTATGAAGTCACGGAGTCTGGAGGAGATGGTATGCTCCAGGTCCGTGCTCCATTTGTGATTCGCCCAGTGAGCCGCCCTGATGTTGTTGTCACTGCATTGCTGCAGGAGCTTCAGGGCGGCTGGTACCAGTGGGTCTCTGGAGGGGAGGCGGGGCGTTGGCTCTGAGGAGAGTGTGAGCCTTTCATGGAGCAGGTGGTTCTCATCCATGTTTGCCCGGCCCGCCAGAGTTGCTACAGCACCTTGGCGACGAAGCTCAGCGGGTTGGATGCCTGCTAAGATGGGCAGTAGCTCCACAGGGGTGGGGCGCAGGCATCCAGTGATAACACGCAAGGCTTCGTTGATCGGGACATCAAGTTGTTTAGAGTGAGCACTGCGCGCCCAGACAGGTGCGCAGTACTCAGCAGTTGAGTAGACCAGGGCAAGTGCTGCTGTTCGCAGAGTTCTTGCCCCGGCACCCCAACCGGACCCGACCAACCGTCTCAGCAGTGAGACGCGGGTGTTGAGTTTCTTGCGTGTTGCCAAGAGGTGTTTACGGAAAGTGAGCGACCTGTCCAGGGTGACCCCAAGGTATTTAGGGTCAGGACGAGGGTCTTCAGGTGTAGGACGAGGCCGGCATAGGGTAAGGGAAGCCCCATCCGGCTTCCGCACCTCGAACCTGATCTCACGATCCGCTTCCCAATTGTATAGGTGGAAAGCTTGTGTCACCGTCTTGGATTCGCTGAGCTTCAATCTCCAGTTATGGAGGTAAGCCACTAAAGTCTCCATGTCCTGGCTTAGAGTTCCCTCCAAGGCCTGCCAGTCCCTGTCGGAGTGCAGCAGCGCGAGATCGTCTGCGTATGCGAACCTCCGTGAGACTGTGGCAGGCAGGTCGTATGTATAGATGTTATACAGGAGGGGAGCCAGGACAGATCCCTGGGGGACGCCATTTTTCAGGCGCCGCAACCTGCTTTTATCTCCGTTACTGGTGGTGAGAGTAAAGCTGCGGTTCCAGACAAGCTCCATGATCATTTTGACCATGTGCCTGTCTGGAAGCAGGCGGAGAAGTTTGCAGGTGAGGCCGCGGTGCCAGACTGTGTCATAGGCAGCAGTCAGGTCTATGAAGACGGCACCGGCCTTCTTTTTCGCCTCAAAGCAGTCCTCGATGTCCTGGGTAAGGAGGGCGACCTGATCCACCGTGGACTTCCCACGTCGAAAACCCGCCTGCTCCCGGGGGAGGTGGGGGTCTATGATGGGCTCGACACGGGCGTGAATCAGGCGCTCGAGGACTTTAAAGGGGACGCAGAGCAACGAGATTGGTCTGTAGCTCGTTACGTCATCCTTTGGCTTGTTCGGCTTGGGGATAGCGACAACAGTGGCCCTTCTCCAAATCCTGGGGATCCGGAGTTGGCGCAGGCAAGAAGACAGGAAAACTCTCAGCCAGGACTTCATTGCAGGGGCAGCGTGGAGCACGAGTTCTGGGCAGATGTTGTCAGGCCCAGCAGACTTGCCTGGTTTGGTATACTGGAGGGCAGCTGTGAACTCCTCCGGTGAAAACTCACCGGAGATGTTACACTCGCTAGATGTTGTTGTCCTCCAGAGGTCTGCAGTTTCCTGGCGCACCGCCCGGGAAAAATCTCGATTTATCCCGGTATATGCCCCGTTTTTCACAACCTGTGCTGCAATAGCATTTGCGGTAACGGGGCATGTTCGGGGTGCGCGCTCAGACCTACCAGTCAAGTTGTTCAAAGTGCTCCACGCGATACGGCTAGTGTGCGAGAAGTCGATGGAGTGGACTGCCTCTTTCCAGCGCTGGTGCCTCTTCCTTCCAAGAGTGGAAAGAAGGGCAGTGGCTGAATTGTTAGCCTCCGGGCCATAGGGAGCCCGGAGGAAGGCGCTGTAGAGGGTCTCGCACTCGCCATCCCAGCATGGTTTGTAGTTCTTACGCCGGCCGCGTGGGATGGCTTTTTTGGCCGCAGATGTTAGTGCCCTACAGAAGTCCTGGTATGCCTCGTCCACGTTGGGTGTGTCTGGTGGTGGGAGACACCGTGTGGACTTGTTGGTATGGAGGCGATAGAGTTTCCAATTGGCCTTCCGGAAGTTCCATCGCTTCATCGGTCCGCTCGGAACTGTTGTCACGAGGTCGGGCACCGATATCAGCGACGGTCTGTGTTGCGACCTGGGGAACATTCCTAGAACACGTCTGTCGGGGAGCTGGGTGTCCACACCGACACTCACGAAAGCCAGGTCAGGGTTCGTGTCAGTGTTATGCCGAGCGGAGTGAAAGCTGGCTGGGCCCTTCGGGTTGTAGAGAAGGTTGAGCGAGTTGCGCTCTGCCCAGTCAGAAAGAGTTTCCCCGCTCGGTGAGGTGGTACTGTATCCCCACCGTGTATGCCGGCAGTTGAAATCACCAGCATATACACACGGTGGTTCAAGCACTGGCAGTGACACTGGCGTGAGTTGTGAGGGTGGTGGTTTGTAGACGTTGACAATTTTGATGTCGCCAACGTCCACTCGCAGCCACTCGATCTCGGAGTTGTCCGGTGATCGATCGGCGAGGGTCCAGCTCAGATCGTTGTGGACAAACGTGGCAAGGCCATGCTTCTTGCTCAGGATTGACCCAGCTAGCGTGAAGTTGGTGATCGCTAGCTTGTCCGCTGTTGGGCGGTGGGTTTCCTGAAGGAGGATGACCATGGCTTGGGTGGTGTGGGCCATGTGCTCGATGACGGATGTTTTGGCATCTGTGAGCCCTTCAACGTTCAGTTGCAGTATTCTTGGTTGGAGACCGGCAGCAGTGTTGCTACCAGATCTCCGCCCAGACTGCCCCTGGACGCCAGAACGGGAGGGTACCCGAGTTGAAAGTTTTTTGTTTCGCCGCGTTGCCATGGAGTAGAGCAGCGCGGTTACTTGCAGGGATCACGGCGTGAACGTAAACTTTCTCGATCCCCCTTTAGGGCAGCGTAAGGTTGACTAGGATTAACATTCCTACTTGTGTAAGAAAGAGGCTAACCAGTGTAAAACTTTAAAAACATCAAGAAATTATAAAAACCCTTCAGCCCCCCATACTTTCATAAAGTTTCAGTGTTGTGAGGTCCGCTTGTTTACAGGTACAGTCGTGGTCAAAAGTTTACATACACTTGTAAAGAACCTAATGTCATGGCTGTCTTGAGTTGCCAATCATTTCTACAACTCTTTTTTTTTTGTGATAGAGTGACTGGAGCACATACTTGTTTGTCACAAAAAACATTCATTAAGTTTGGTTCTTTTATGAATTTATTATGGGTCTACTGAAAATGTGACAATCTGCTGGGTCAAAAGTTAAAGTTGCTGGGCAATGTTAATATTTGGTTACATGTCCCTAGGCAAGTTTCACTGCAATAAGGCGCTTTTGGTAGAAGCTTCTGGTGGAATTTTTGACCACTTCTCTTGACAAAATTGGTGCAGTTTAGCTAAATTTGTTGGTTTTCTGAAATGGCCTTGTTTATTCAGCATTGTTCACATGTTCTCAATGGGGTTTAAGTCAGGGCTTTGGGAAGGCCATTATAAAACCTTAATCGCCTCTCAATCCATGGCGATGCAAAACACGCTTGACTGTGGACACTGACTCCTGTGTTCCAGCAGCTTCCAATTCATTGCAGACCCGCTTTTTGGTGGTTCTCGGTTGACTTGATCATCCTGACCAATTTTCTCTCAGCAGCATGTGATAGCTTGCGTTTTCTTCCTGATGGTAGCAGTGACAAGACTGTGCCATGCACTTTATACTTACGAATAATTGTCTGCACAGTTGATCTTGGGACATTAAGCTGCTTTGAAATGGCTCCAAGTGACTTTCCTGACTTGTTCAAGTCGATTATTATTTTTTTCAGATCTGTGCGGCGTTCCTTTGACTTTCCCATTGTCGCGTTTGTAACCGAGTCTAATGACTGCATCACATGAGCACTATTTAAATGGGCTCAGAGAAGCCAACAGGTGTCGTCAATCATAATCACTCACATGAAGTTAAGAGGCCATGCCATGACACTAATTTGATTTGATTGTAACTTTTCTACATCACCAAAAGTGATAATGTATGTTTGTAATGTACTTTTGACCCAACAGATTTGGTCACATTTTCAGTAGACACATAATAAATTCATAAAAGAACCAAACTTCATGAATGTTTTTGTGACAATAAAGTATGTGCTCCAATCACTCTTATCAAAAAAAAATTAAAGTTGTAGAAATGATTGGAAACTCAAGACCGCCATGACATTATGTCCTTGACAACTTTTGAACACGACTGTACATCTTTAAAAATCTGAATATCTTAAAAAAAAATCAACATTTTTGTCACTCATCTTTAGAAAGTGTAACGCAAATAGTATGTAGATTCATTACACAGAGTGAATTATTGTAGCAATGTTAATGCTTTTGTCTGACAGAAATGAAAACCCAAAGCTAAGTTTTTAAGAAAAATTGAATATCTTGAAAAAGTTCAACAATTGAAGGACATGGTTCATCCATCTATCTGTCCAGAGTCTTCCGCTTATCTGGGTCCACCGGGTGTACACAGAGGCATTCCTGGGCAGCTGTGAGACATTATCTCTCCCAGCCTATCTTAGGTCTACCCTAGCCTAGGGTCCTAGGGTCCCTAGGGGCCTCCTACTGGGTGGGCATGTCCGGGACACCTCAGCAGTGTGGCGTACAGGGGGCATCTGGACTAGATGCCGAACCCAACTCAACTGGCTACTCTTGATGTAAAGGACCAAGGGGCTTGAATCTGAGCTTCTTTTTGATTACCAAGATCCTCACCGTATGTTTTAGGGTGAGTCCAGCCAGTTCATGGAGAAAAGTAATTTTAGCCGCTTGTATCCATGATCTTTCTTTTCGGTCACTACCCAAAGCTTGTGACCATAGATAAAGGTAGGAATGTAGATTGACCGCTAAACCGAGACCATTGCCTTTCAGCTTAGCTCTCCGTAACGACAGTCCGGCATAGTGACTGTATTGCTGCTAAAGCTGCGTGATTCGCCTGTTGATCTCAAACTTGTGATTGTCCAATTTGGACAGCATCAACACCTCTTCTTTGCCTAATTCTGTTTATTAAACATCTGAACAGAACCTGTGACAAAGTGCAGCCTTGGCAAAGGCCAACGTTCACTGTGAACCAAGCTTGACTTACTGCTGGCAATGCGAACCACGTTTCTGCAGCAGTCGTACAAGGATTGAATGGCACAATCCTGTATACACCTCCACAGGACCACCGGGAGGGACACAGTTGAATGCCTTTTTCAAGTCCACAAAGCACGTATGGAACGATTGAGCAGACTCCCATGCAGCCTCCAAAATACAATTGCAAATGTGTAGCGCTGGTTTAGTGTTCCAAGACAAATACCCCATTGCATCTCCTGTAGCAGAGGTTCGACTGACAATAGTACCTTTCGCCAGAATTCTGGAATAGAGTTTTCTCAGAAGCAGTGCTTCCCTATAGTTGGATCACATCCTACGTTCATTCTTTTTCAAAACGGGGACCACCACCCAGGTCTGACAATCCATTCATACTTTTTGTATGTGGCTGAAGCCACTCTGCTTCAGGATGCTTCAGTAGTTCCACAAGTCATCCATGCTTGGTAAGACTAGCTTGATAGCCTCCCGGATCCCATATGGTTTCTTTGGGCTGGGCTTGGCCGGTCCCCACAGGTAAAGGGCCGACCACCAGGCTTTGCCCGCAAGACATTTGGAAATCAAGGTCCCAGAGTCTCGAAGAAGGCTGTGTGTTTCCACGCCAAACTAAGTTTAAATATTTAGGCTGTAACATATACATATGAATGCATTTAGAGGAAGGCTTTTACATTGTGAAATATGTGTGGTGCTATTTATTTTATAGTTCATCTGTGGTTTTTCATGCCAGTATGAGCTTCGTTGTATATTAACATTAAAGTTAAAGTACCAATGATTGTCACTATGAGGGGTCGCTCATTCCCAAGTCTGAAAAACATTTTTTGAAAAAAAACCTTGTTTAGAATTTTTCTATGATTACTTCTTTATTTTTGCAACATTATTTTCATTTTGGGTGTCTTGAAAAGCACCATAAATGTAATCCATTAATATTATTATAAAAAATTATAACCAAATCTGTTAGTGCTGTATATCATAATATTATGAGAAGTTTTCTCAAGGATTTTTCCATATTCATACTTTTTTGTAAAATTATCACTCAAGGACTTGTGTGAAATAGAATCGTCCAGAATTTCATATCAGTTAGCCGACAGAAAATTCTGACTTTCTTCTGCTATATTGTTCCCCCTTGCAGTCCCCTGACGTCCCAGCTTCGAGTGGTCCTCGGCCAGCACCACTTCAACGTGAGCGGCAGGGACACAAGAACGTTTGGAGTGGACAAGTACATCTTTCCCAAACAGTTCTCCACGTTTAACCCCATGCTACATGACATCGGTAAACACTACACTGATGTTGAAACAAGTGACCTACGTCCTAAAATCTGTGACGTTTATCCAGTCTTGATCAAACTGAAGAAACAAGACGGCCGATGCGTCAAGAGGACACAGTTCATCAGACCCATTTGTCTCCCAGATGGAAATGTCTCCTTCCCTGATGGCTACTGCTGCACCATCAGCGGATGGGGTCGCTTGCATGAGAGTGAGTAGGTCACTTGGATACATTAGGAAGTGTGTGCGGCACACTTCACGTAAACAAACGTATTCAGACACCAATATGGACTACAACGGAAAGGGAGCACTTCTCATTGGAAGGTCAAAGATCACTCACAATAGACAGTGTTGAGGTCAGGTACGTTTCCACACCAGACTAAGTTACTAAAGTACGGATCACATTTATGTTGTCATTACGCAAAAACTAAGATGTTTTGGTCCATAGCGTTTAAACTTAATTTTTGTAGAATTAAGAATGTGACCAGTAGTCATAACCCTTTTGGGTAACACTTTATAATAAAAACACACTTAAGCATTAATAAAGCATTAATACATACTGAATTTAGAACTTATAAAGCATATTTCTCATTACCATCGTGTGAATGTAGAAATGCATAGAGCAAACTGTCTAGAGCAGGCCTGGGCATTCTGCGGCCCGCGGGCCACAGCCGGCCCTTTGTACGTCCCTGTCCGGCCCGCGTGAGGCCAATCATAAATTACAAAATACATTTAAAAAAGTATCTATCTCGAGTGTGCAATACAACGGTGCTGCTTTTGTTTTGAAAAGCGTTATTTGTATTACTTCCGTGTGGACGTATGCTCGTGCGCACAGCGGCAATCATAAATTAAAAAATACATTTAAAAAAACATCTATGTCGTGCGTGCAATACAACTGTAATGCTTTTATTTTGAAAAGTGTTATTTATGGGCGTATGTCCGTGTGTAACCTGTGAGTGAAGGTGCACAGCGACAAGTGATGCCCGGTTATCCCGATACGCTAAAAAGAGAAAAGTTGATGACGAATGGCGTGTTTTCAACAAGACATGGACTGCAAAGTATTTCTTTACAGAAATTAAAGGTAAAGCCGTGTGCTTAATTTGTGGTACACAGGTTGCTGTGTTTAAAGAATATAGTGTAACGACCTGCTGAAGTTGATGTTGTGTTCTTGAGTTGCGGAAATGAGGAGTGAGGATAGACGTGCGTGTGGAAGGAACGAGATAAGTTGAGCTGTGTTAGTATAGGTTGCTCAATAAAAGTTTTAAAAAAGCGTCAGACTTGGTGTGCACTTCTTTTGGACGCTACAATTGGTGTCAGAAGTAAAACTTTGCGCATACTGCGCTGTTTGTGTGAGCATACTGCGCTGCTTGTGTGCTCAGCCTGTAACGTCATCGGGAGGTATGTGCCACGATGTTTCCTGGCGACTTTGTCAAGATGGAACGGGAGGGAAAAGACATTGAGTGGGGACTTACAGTGCAGATGTCTGTGTGAATCACGGACGTCAGGAACTCGCCGCGAAGAGAGAGAGAGAGGGAGGAAGGAGAGAGGCAGCGTCTACAGGTGCAGCGCACGCTGCTTGGCATGGGGGAATTCCGCCCTCAATGAAGACTCCCAGATTTGATGACAAGGCGAACTGGGAGGCATTTCATCCCACTTCTAACACCAATTGTAGCGTCCAGAAGAAGTGCACACCAAGTCTGATGCTCTTTTTAAACTTGTATTGAGCAACTTATACTAACACAGCTCAACTTATCTCGTTCTTTCCACACGCACGTCTATCCTCACTCCTCATTTCCGCAACAGCCTACCCTTCCTCCTCCTTCGCCAATCACCTTACAGGCGTGCTACGTTAACAACAAAGAGGATGCAGGATAAAGTGACAGAAATTTTAATTTTTGCATTGTATTGTACATCAGGAAGTGTTGTGTAAGAAAGTGTTAAAAATAAAACCATCATTGGGACGGCGTGGCGAATTTGGTAGAGTGGCTGTGCCAGCAATTGGACGGTTGCTGGTTACTGGGGTTCAATTCCCACCTTCTACCTTCCTAGTCACGTCCGTTGTGTCCTTGGGCAAGACACTTCACCCTTTGCCTCTGATGGCTGCTGGTTAGCGCCTTGCATGGCAGCTCCCGCCATCAGTGTGTGAATGTGTGTGTGAATGGGTAAATGTGGAAATACTGTCAAAGCGCTTTGAGTACCTTGAAGGTAGAAAAGCGCTATACAAGTATAACCCATTTATCATTATCATTTAAAAGCCATCTGCTTTTGTATAAAGATAAGTTAGGTTAAATTAAAATATTATTATTATTATTTATCTTACGGTATATCAAAAATAATTTCAGCAAAATTTAATTGAAATATTGTCGGTGTGGCCCTCCAGCAGTGCTCGGGTTGCTCATGCGGCCCCGGGTAAAAATGAATTGCCCACCCCTGGTCTAGAGCAAACTAGTGGTACATGTACATGTACTACAAGTGGTACGCCAAATAATTACTTGATTAAAGTATAGTGTTTTATGTTCCGATATTCAAGCACAGTGTTACTGTTCAACCTGTGTGCAAAGTTACAGTGGCCAAAAATATTAAATATATCTGCTAAATAAAACTTCCACCTTGTTTTTAATGAACACTTAATCCTACTATGCTACTGTATTTTAATGTTGGTCATTATGGTGGTACTTTGAGAGTCAACTGTTTTCTGAGGTGGTACTTGGTAAAAAAAAGTTTGAGAACCACTGGTTCTCAAACTATGCAAATAAGACTGATTATTAGGTCTTATTTGCATACACTTAAAATTACAAACAAACCATTGACAATACCTACATACAATGTAGAAATTCTGAGTTAATCATTTGCAAAGTATGAAAATGCAATTATTCGTTTTTTTTTATAGATGAGCTTATTAATACAGTAAAGAGTACAGAATTTACAAGTGTTTATAAACTGCATGCTACTGAGTATTATTGTTGAAAATATGCTTTCTAAATGTTAAATTAATTACTTTAGTAATGCTTTGTTAAAGCTTAATTGCGTGTTATGATTATGTTACCAAACTTTGGTCTTATTTTTCTCAAGAGCAGTATTGGCAAAAAAATTAAAACTTTTGCCTCAAACTGTTTCTCGCAAGATGATTTTTTTTTTTATAATTGATGATTTTTTAAGTTATTTTCAGTCTAGTTACAATTTAAAATTACAGATCATCATACAATGTTTATTACTTTATTTTTCATTACTTTTATGATGTGTATAATGTGTTTTGTAATGTATTCTGGCAGAAGCAGATGGCTACTCCAATCTGCAAGAGGCGGGAGTGAGGCTAATCCGCCACGACGTGTGTCGGAAACCAGAGGTGTTTGGCAACCATGTCACTGCCAACATGATTTGCGCGGGGCTCAACGGTTGTGTGGACGCTTGTCAGGTAAGAATTACATTTGCATTGAACAAGTAAACCACCTGTTTTCTTAAAGTACCAGTATAATGGAAAAACAAGTTGCCTCTATATTGAAGCTATTATCATACATATCTGATTTATAACACCAAAAGACATGCAATCAAAATAGTACAAATCTCATGGAGATTCCCGAGCCGTCTTGAGAGATAATGTAATGAGCAAACCAGTCTTGTGATTTGTGACGTACTGGAACCACAGATCCCTTCACCACCACCAACAATGCTAATCATGCATACTTTGTTACAGCCAACAATGATTACTTTGGGACAAATGATGATCCAGAACCATATATTTCCGAGCCCGAAGATAAGGAGGATGAGCTACTGATTTTAGAAGCTCCGCTAAACTGTTTCGGCTTTAGTAAAACACAAAGCATCATGTACCAGTATTGCTACGTGCTAAACAAGAAATACAAACTACGGACATCCAGTAACAAAACGATTGTTTGCTGTACAATATCTGCTCTCACTGGGATGACAACTCATAGGATGTTCTTTTTTCCCGTTTAGATGAGGAATTAATCACAATCCTCATGGAGGGTTAATAAAGTTGCGGCAGAAGCTTGTCTTCGTTCATGTCCTGTCTTTGTCTCCATCTCCGGTTGTAAATTGAATGTCACAGATGAACAACTTCTCGATATATGGCTAAATCCTCCTAATGTCCAGGTGAGAGGCATGATTTATAAACTAAAATTCACTTTAACCAACTGAGACACCCACCAGCTCCATGAATGCAGCTGCAGAGGGCTAGTGATCAACACGCCGCTAAAAAATAATTGGCGCTTATAGTAACAATATCGCTAATATTTGGTTAATGTTCAGGTCACGACATGTAAATGGAGCATTATTGGCGGGTGTCGGGTTGTTATTTAGAGGGTTCTAAGGGCGGAATAGAGGAGCCCCCGTTGACTCATGTTAGCAGACTTTTTTAATATATTTACGAAAAACACATGTTTCCTTGTCTTACATAGGAGTTTTGAATGATAAACAGCAGATCCCTTTCCAATTTTTGCGTATTTCCACTCTCACAAATCTGCCGATATAGTCAGAGTGCAAACGAGTTCCGCCTGTGGCGTCATCCGATCCCGAATCTACGGAAACTGCCGAAGCAATTACGAGCGGAATATTTAAAATTGCCATCTGAAATTGTGATATTTTGTCATGTTTAGATAATATTTTCACATACTTTGCAGATTGGAAACTGCGGATTAAAAATACAATTGATTTGGTTTAACAGATCAAATTAAGCACAATTCAGCATATTGTTTTTCTATAACACTGGTACTTTAAATCTTGATTGTGTGATTTGAAAATGTTGTAAATTAATCAAAAAGAAAAATATATGGATACCATTTTTGGCTAAGGAGATCTCAAGTTTCGTTACCAACACACAATTTGAACGTGATTCAGATAAAACTGTGACATGTGTTCCGTGCACAATATATTTGAAACTTCATTAAACGTAAAGAGATCCGATATGGCCTAAATTGGCCCCTGTTGAGATCTGAAGTAACACTAATTATTTTTTTCCCTTGCCATTTGCGTAGCTAACGTAGCTTAATACTTATGCTTTCCATCAGGGGGACTCTGGGGGCCCGCTAGCCTGTACGAGGAATGACGTCAGTTTCCTGTATGGGATTATCAGCTGGGGAGAGGGCTGCGGCAACTCAAAAAAACCAGGTGTTTACACGAAAGTGGCCAACTATATGGACTGGATCAATTCTGTCATCAAACCAAAACCAAAGACGACTTGAAAGGACATGTTTTCTTTAGCTTTAATTATATTTCACTTTTGATACAGTTTTATGATGTGTTTTTTTTTTGTGAAAGTCGATCACCTTTTCCAAACTGTGAACAAAAATGGAGACTGAATAAACTTTTAATATTCCTGTTTTTTCCCCTAACACGTAAATGTGTGTATCCATATTAAAACTACTTCTGGTAATATCCTAACAAGGGAGGGCTTCCGAATTTTGTGTTTTTATAAGGACAGACTGAAGTCTGTTGTTATCGGTCAAAGTGTAATCAAACAGAGTCCATTTTTGATAACTTTGTCGAACGAGTCGTTACCTCCCGGGTGAAGATTCGGTACTGGCTAAACGAGTGCATTTATAGCAAACTGCCTCTGGGTCATTTTACAATTTTTCATGCCAGCAAAGCAAGATGCTTGATAAAAAGTTCTAAAAAATTAAGACTCCACTTTTTAAGCTAGCTCAATGCTAATTTACACTAGATATGAATGTTGACAGTCTGCCTGTGTTGGCCCTGCGATGAGGTGGCGATTTGTCCACAGTGTAGCCCGCCTTCCGGGAATTCAGCTGGGATAGGCTCCAGCCACCCCCGCGACACCGAGAGGGACAAGCAATACAAAATGGATGGATGGATGCCATATACATGCTACTGATTAGCATTAGCAATTTACAGTGCAGTTTTAACTTCCCCAAAATTTGGCAATCAAAACTACAACTAGGATGCTTGTTACAATCAAACAACTGCAGAGTAATATTCAATACTTAGAGTATACACACTTTGTAGGACTCCACAAAAGACAAAACTGGCTTTTTCAACATAATGGCAAAGACTACTTCCTGACTTCGACAACACACCTCGGACTAACTGAATTTAATGCATAGTTGCAAATTAGACTCAGAAGTGTAAGAAAAAAAGCCATAACACCTGGACAGAAAATGTATTATCAGCTCGGTGTTAAATGCTGAATTAGAATATTGAATTTTATTATTAAAAAATGTAACATTTATCACCACATGAACACACAGAAAATTGGTACAGATGAGTACCGATACTGATTCCCAGGTAACGGGAATTGGTACCTTCGGTTCAAATGTGAGTGGTACTCATCCCTAAACCCAACCTTTATATTACCGTAAAATCGTGATGTTGTCCTGACTATTTGATTATAGATTTTTGTAGGATTTTAATTTCTCGTATTATTATAGCCCTCTTAAAACCAGGCGTTTTTTTATTGCAAAATAGCTGCGTTTTTGCGGATTATGAGTTTATAAAATTGTGATTGAAAACAACATTGTTTGTAATAATGTAATTTTAACACGTTTTTGTCATATCTATTTAGCACATAGTTTTTTCCTAATTGTATACTTAATTTTCTACAACTTAAAAAAATATATAGTTTTTTAAAATTATATATAAATAAATATATCCATCCATCCATCCATCTTCCTCCGCTTATCCGAGGTCGGGTCGCGGGGACAGCAGCCTAAATATAGTTTACATCATATTGAATGTCTCCTGAATCTTCCACAAAACAGCAGATTTTTAAGTATTTCATAAGATTACAACTTTCCTAATTTTCAGGTTTAACTGCTATCTACTTTTAAAAATGTTGCATGTTTTGTCATATTAAAAGAGTTAAATAAAATGTATTTATTTTTTTTCTCACAAAATGTCTTTTTTCAAAGAAAATTCATTAAAACTTTATTTTGCAACGTTTCTTTTTGTTCTTTCACACAGGGACACATTGACGCACACACTCGCACGCGTGCACATGCAAACACACAGACAAACGCACAGGCGCGCACACACGTTCATGAATTTGTTACCTTCTTGAGACCTCCGAAAAATGCCTACCTCTTCAGGACCACCCTTTCTAGATATATAAAGATTTGTATTTACAACATTAATAATATGTACATATTATGCAAATATAAAAAAGCTTGTTGTGAAAAATGAGTTAGAATTTCACAAGATTAAGGTCACAATTTCGCAAGAAAAACTTTTGTCAGTATTATAATAAAAGTCATCATTTTACTCAATGCGAATCAAAATTTTGCAAGAAAAACTATACATTTGTGCAATACTATGATAAAAGTTGGAATTTTACTCAATAACAATCGCAGTTTTACAAGAAAAGCTTAAAATGTTGACATTTTTAGGAAAAGTTGTAATTTTACTCGACAAGTCACAATTGTATAAGAAAACTTTTAACATTTTGGCAATATTATAATAATAATCTGAATTTTACTTTGCAAAATTATGACAAAGGTCATCATTTTACTCAAAAAATGTCACTGTTTTACAAGAGTGACAAAAGAATTGGCAATATTGCGATAAAAGTCAGAATTTTATATGACAAATGTCACCATTTTGCATTAAAAAGTAATTTTTGTACATAAAAAAGTCATAATTCTACAAGAAAATGTTGCAATATTACAGAAACAGAAAGAATATGAGAAATTGTTCCCAATTTCATAAGAAGTCAACACTGAGAAAAAGACTGCATTTAGTTAATTATTGTTTTATTTTTTGTTTGTAATTGGTTTTTAATCTTCATTATTTACTTGAAGTTATTACGATATATCTCTATATACATATTTATTTATTTTTTTTTAATTAATTTTGGCCGAAGGGAAGCATTTAAACTCTTTACACACACTTGTTATTACATATGTTGACCAGAGGGGGAGCACTTTTAAAACCGACACAGTCAATTTGAAAAATCCCTCCTTTTTGGGACCACCCTAATTTTGATAAAGTTCACCACCAGTGGTGCAAATTAGACATTCTCTATTAGATGCAATGGTGTTCCGTATTGGGACCATGATTTTGGTCCTAACTTCTTCACCGGCAGGGGCGCCGAAAAGGGGGGGGTAAAGGAGACGGATTCTAGGGGCCCATGATGGAGGGGGGCCCAGAGAGGCCCCTAATGATGATGAAATTATAATACAGGGGGCCCTGTAAAGATTCTTTTCATGGGGCCCAAAATCCCTAGCGCCCCTGTTCACTGGTCCTGGAAGGTACTTTTCCTTGTTGATGTCTCAAAAAGGGTAGAAATACAAGAACGCACACACACACACACACACACACACACACACACACACACACACACACACACACACACACACACACACACACACACACACACACACACACACACACACACACACACACACACACACACACACACACACACACACACACACACACACACACACACACAATAACTCTTAACACTCATTTGTTGTATGTAACCATGCCATTAAAAGAGTACTACAGTTGTTTTCATTCCCTAAACCTTGCGTGTTTGTTCTACATTTTATGACGCTGCGGCATTCCAAGTATGTGTTTCTTCCCCAGGTGGCAAGCTACCATGCCGTTTTCCATGTGTGTTGTTGTTGTTGGAAGAGAAGGCGGGGCTTATTTCTTGGTTAGGGCGTTATTGCCCCCCGGATTTGGAGTTATTTTGAAAGTGACCCTCATTCGGGCAGCCCACTCTGCAGCTGTCAGGAACCATGACTGAAGATGACGGAATCGGTTGTCGTGGAGGGATACGCCAGACTTCGAGACGGGAAAAAGGTATTTTTATTCATTTGAATACAAAAAAAAGTAGCGGAATAGGCTTAACTGTTTGTTGTTGTCTTCCACAGTGGAAAACTAGGTGGCTCGTTCTTCGTAAGCCGTCGCCTGTAGCAGGTAAGAATAGCACATTAGGTGCGACAGTGCATGTCATGCTACATTTAGCTAACAATATTATACATTTTGGCATAATGTCTTTTTGCTTGTCATTCTTACATATAACAAGTTAGAAAGTTAGCTGTAACGCAAAAGTTGTTTAAACTGTGCATATTGTTTGCGACTGTATGTCGTATTGGGTGAGGGCCGACATCCGGGCAACTGAGCTACATACGGGTTCTTCGAGCCATAGCAACCAGACTGGCGTTGAAAACAAACCGTTGCCATTACTCTTTATCCTGTCGCCCTACGCTGGTTAAACCCGTCATTCTGCCTCCAAAATGCCGAAAAACTGTGTTGTTTTTGGTTGTGCTAACCACAACTGGAAACAGGGAAAACTAAGGTTGTATTTTGTTCTGCCAAAGCGTGATAAAAGCCCACAGAGACGAGACAAATGGCTCGCAGCTTTACACTGGGAAAACGAGGACGGTTCTCACTGGAGTCCCCCAAAGTCCCGGGTCGTGTGTTCGGATCACTTCGTTTCTGGTAAATATAAGGAACAAAAATCCACCTTCTTAACCACAACTTGGCTATACGTCCGTGCTAATGTTGTACTTGTTGAATTTGTACCTTATAACGTTCGACAGCTGAAGTTGTTGTTGTACAAAAATAACATGCGGTATATACTATATAGTCTATAGCCTAGCTAGCTATTTTCGAAAACCGGACAACGAGAGGATACCATAGGCAGCGTTAAGATGGACACCACCGGGAAAACGTAAGCCAGGGCGGCCAAAAACACCTGGTGAAGAACAGTTGAAGGGGAGCTGAAAGAGATGAAGCTTACATGGGGCGAGGCACAGAGACGAGGACAGCAGCGAGATGAATGTCGTCGAGTCGTCGAAGCCTTATTTCCCATCCGAGAAGAAGAGGATTAAGTTAAGTAAGTAATATACTATATAGTCTATAGCCTAGCTAGCTATTTTCGAAAACCGGTTTCGTTTAAATTTGCACTTAACAGTTGGGTTTTTAAAAACCAATAAACCCTATAATTTTCATGTTGCCATTCAATACATGTAGCCCTCAAATCTCTCAATATTTTATACACTAACACTTGATCTTGTTGTTGATAACTTCCGCGTCTCTTTCTTAGTAGCGCGCAGGCTAAGCTAACTAGCAAGCTAAGCTAAGCCTGAGAAGCTTTAAAGTTCACTGAGACGAGTCTGACGCAAATAATACATTTTCGTTTTTTCACACGATATGCGAATAAGTAAAAATTCGTAAATGAAGGATTTAACGCCGACTTCCAAGCCACAACGCTCGTTAAATGCTTTTTCTGTCAATGCTGTGTTCGCTGTGAGCTGGTTTGTTTTCAACGAATTCCCGGTTGCTAGGGGATTGGTAGGCGGAAGTGACGTAGGTCAAACAACCTAAATGTGTTTTTATTAATAACCTTGCAATAAAAATTACTAATTTTATACAACTAACTAGAAAGTTGATGTTTTAATAAAATGTATATGACTCTTAACTGTGACAGTGCATGCCATGCACCTTCCAATGCATGTTTTATATTATAGGTTTGTGAGTCACAATTATATATAACTTAACAATTATATATATGTAGCCTCCAGGTTCTGTAACAACTTCTTCCCTCAGGCCATAAGACTCTTGAACGCATCACAATAATCCCCTCAATTCCCCCCTAAAACGGATTAACTCGCTGGAATATAAAGACAATATAACATACATCCATAAATGTGGATGCATATGCAAAAGTGCAATATATTTATCTGTACAGTAATCTATTTATTTATATCTGCACCTTATTGCTCTTTTATCCTACACGACAATGAGCTAATGCAACAAAATGTTGTTCTTATCTGTACTGTAAAGTTCAAATTTGAATGACAATAAAAGTAAGTCTAAGTCTAACTAGTTAAAAAGTGTGCCCTTTATCTATGCATATTAGTTGCGACAGTGCATATCATGCACTATTAAACAACCTGAATACGTTTTTAATGGTAACTTTGTGATGATTATATATAACAAGCTAGAAAGTGAGCAAATAGTACGCCTTTTAACTGCATACATAAGTTGGGACATTGCATGCCTTGCACCCTTAACCAACTTAAATGTATATTGGTTAAGGTGATTTAATGTGTCTTTTTAACTATAAGTAGTATGTAAAACATTTTTTTAGACAATTGAAGAACTATGTAGGCCAAAGTCTGTAAAATTTTATTTTTTAGCTTTACGTATTAATTATGGCAGAGTATGCAATGCACTATTCAGCAACCTAAATGTATGTTTTTACTTTATAACTTTCATAACAGCATATAGACAAAAGTTTTGAGACAAACAAATCCTTGTAATTTGGTACATGTTGTAACAGCTGTTGTGTTCAAGCATCAGAGTTAGGACACACACAAGCACGCACACACACACTTGTAAATTGACATTGAGGACATTAATCACATGGACTCATTGGAATCTTCCAGATTGCCTCGTTTTGCTGGTTTTTAAAGACAAGTCAGACAAAGCCCAGGGCAACAAGGAGCGCGCCACCGTCACCCTGGAGGACATCTGCGGCCTGGAAACAGGACAGTGCTACGAGGACGTGGCCTTCACGCTGGTCATTCTCTGCCTTAACCAGGCGGCGCTGCTGGGCTTCGACAGTAGGGACAACCTACAGGCGTGGGAGGGACACTTGCGTTACAGCCTTGGGGAAGGTGAGTACACTTAATTTCTAAATCAGGTTTAGAGTTGACTGAAGTGTTTATCCCGATTCCCGACTAATGATAAGTTCAGACCTGTGGAGACCCAGTTTAGGAGTTGATTAGTCGCAGGTTCCAACCTTCCTAGATCAAGTTCCAGCGTCAACAAGACCGCGTTTGTCAATAGATTGTATTCACCTGACGTCACATCCAGCTCATTAAGGCTGCGAGACTCGAAGCATCTGTTGTCGAAGCTTTCTGGGTGGCATTTTGCCTTTGTCGAAGAAAAATGCCCTATGATTGCGTTGTTTTAGGCTGTTGGAACCGTTCAAATCGCAAAAAAGAACACAAGTTTCTTCAGAGTTCCTTGAGAGGTAATCTAGAAGGGCGAAAAAGTGCAAGATTTTACAAAACGACGACGAGAAAAGTGGCTCTCTAATATAGCACTCCAGACCAAGGGAACAGAGTCGAAAAATGCATTAATTTGCAGTGATCCCTTCGTTAAAGGTTTGTTTGTTTTGTAACGTTTAATTATCTTGATATTATTTGTATTTTAGCTCTTTTTGGAGTTATTAAAACACATTTTTGCTGCGAATGTTTGGTAAGCCACCAACTTGGGGAGTCTAAATAAAAGAAAGCAATTGTGGGCAAAACTTTAAAGATTTCAGCTTTTACCAGAGGCAGCAATCATAAATGAAACTTTCAGCACATACACAATGTTGACATCTATAGTTATATTTTGATAAAGTTGAGGAAAACCATGCGTTACCGTGATGACATGGTGCAACAACAACAAGGCAACATGGCCAAAACTTACCCTACCATGCAGTTACAGTAAGCTGTGGTCACTTCTCCACCTTCTTTCACAAACAGCCAGGTTTCAGTGGTGTCTCCCATTATCTTAATGAGTGGTTAACATAATGGAGAAATGAAAAACAGTAAATTAATGCTATCGAGTGCTACTTGCAGTTTGTTTACAAGGACGCGTCCCTGCAAGACGCAAAGTTAAATCATGCAATTCAACCTTATACACACGCAAAAACGATGCACAATTTATCCAGGAGAATCTTCATACAATTTATTTCATCCAGCCACAAAAATAAGTTGTAGACCTCCACGATCTTCCAAGTTTTCATCTGTTTTTTACTGTAGAAAGATGTCTGGAGCACAATTGTTGGATATGTCTGGGAACTCAATCAAAAGATAATCCTTGAGATCACTCAACACATTTTTTTTTATAACGGGCAGGGATAGGTTGAAAACTAGCTTGACCACCACCAGTATTCATTGGGCAGGACGTGAGCTGGACGTGACATCAGTAACATCCCAGCATGGCATAGTTAGATTTTTTGCTCGTATCTGCTATTAGCATTAATATTTAGGCCCCGCATACTCAGATAGTTTGCACACTATTTGCTACACGGTAGCCATATTGGTTTGGTTGACCCCTACTTTGTAAGAAAAAGTCACATGACTGAATACTGAAAACTGATGTTTTGGAGTTGACAGGAGCATTCCAGCTGACTAGTCACAAGTTCAGACCTTTCAAGACCAAGTTTTGGAGTTGACAGACATGTACCAGCTGATTAGTCACCAGTTTAGACCTTTCTCCACCAAGTTTTGGAGTTGACGAGCATTCCAGCTGACTAGTCACATGTTCAGACCTTTCTAGACCAAGTTTTGGAGTTGACAGAAGTGTACCAGCTGATTAGTCACAAGTTTAGACCTTTCTCCACCAAGTTTTGGAGTTGACGAGCATTTCGCTGACTAGTCACATGTTCAGACCTTTCTAGACCAAGTTTTGGATTTGGGGCGGTATAGCTCGGTTGGTAGAGTGGCCGTGCCAGCAACTTGAGGGTTCCAGGTTCGATCCCCGCTTCTGCCAACCTAGTCACTGCCGTTGTGTCCTTGGGCAAGGCACTTTACCTACCTGCTCCCAGTGCCACCCACACTGGTTTGAAAATGTAACTTAGACATTGGGTTTCACTATGTAAAAGCGCTTTGAGTCACTAGAGAAAAGCTCTGTATAATTCACTTCACACTTCATAGAAGTGTACTAGCTGATTAGTCACAAGTTCAGACCTTTCAAGACTGGGTTTTGGAGTTGACAGGAGGGTTCCAGCTGACTAGTCAGAAGTTCAGACCTTAAAGGCCTACTGAAACCCACTACTACCGACCACGCAGTCTGATAGTTTATATATCAATGATGAAATCTTAACATTATAACACATGCCAATACGGCCGGGTTAACTTATAAAGTGACATTTTAAATTTGCCGCTAAACTTCCGGTTCGAAACGCCTCTGAGGATGACGTATGCGCGTGACGTAGCCCGGGGAACACGGGTATGCCTTCCACATTGAAGCCAATACGAAAAAGCTCTGTTTTCATTTAATAATTCCACAGTATTCTGGACATCTGTGTTCGTGAATCTGTTGCAATTATGTTCATTGCATTATGGAGAAAGAAGCTGAGCAAGCAAAGAAGAAAGTTGTCGGTGCGAAACGGACGTATTTTTCGAATTAAGTCAGCAACAACAGTACACAGCCGGCGCGTCTTTGTTTACATTCCCGAAAGATACAGTCAAGATGGAAGAACTCGGATAACAGAGACTCTAACCAGGAGGACTTTTGACTTCGATACACAGACGCCTGTAGAGAACTGGGACAACACAGACTCTTACCAGGATTACTTTGATTTGGATGACAAAGACGCAGACGTGCTACCGTGAGTATGCAGCTTTGGCTTCTAAACATTTGATCGCTTGACCGTATGTGCGCAACTTTTTTTTTGCGTATGTACGTAACTTTTTAAAAATATATAAGCTTTATGAACCTTGGGTTAGGTGAACGGTCTTTTGGGCTGAGTGATTGTGTGTGTTGATCAGGTGTTTGAATTGTATTGGTGTGTTCTATGGAGCTAGGAGCTAGCATAGGAGCTAGGAGTTAGCATAACAAAGACGTAGGTGTTTTTATGCAGGATTAATTTGTGTCATATTAAATATAAGCCTGGTTGTGTTGTGGCTAATAGAGTAAATATATGTCTTGTGTTTATTTACTGTTTTAGTCATTCCCAGCTGAATACCAGGTACCGTGAGTATGCAGCCTTGGCTGCTAAACATTTGATAGCTTGACCGTATGTGCGCGTCACGTACGTAACTTTTTAAAAATATATAAGCTTTATGAACATTGGGTTAGGTGAACTGTCTTTTGGGCTGAGTGATTGTGTGTGTTGATCATGTGTTTGAATTGTATTGGCGTGTTCTATGGAGCTAGGAGCTAGCAGAGGAGCTAGGAGCTAGCATAACAAACACGTAGGTGTTTTTATGCAGGATTAATTTGTGGCATATTAAATATAAGCCTGGTTGTGTTGTGGCTAATAGAGTATATATATGTCTTGTGTTTATATACTGTTGTAGTCATTCCCAGCTGAATATCAGGTACCGTGAGTATGCAGCCTTGGCTGCTAAACATTTGATAGCTTGACCGTATGTGCGCGTCACGTACGTAACTTTTTAAAAATATATAAGCTTTATGAACCTTGGGTTAGGTGAACGGTCTTTTGGGCTGAGTGATTGTGTGTGTTGATCAGGTGTTTGAATTGTATTGGCGCGTTCTATGGAGCTAGGAGCTAGCAGAGGAGCTAGGAGCTAGCATAACAAACACGTAGGTGTTTTTATGCAGGATTAATTTGTGGCATATTAAATATAAGCCTGGTTGTGTTGTGGCTAATAGAGTATATATATGTCTTGTGTTTATTTACTGTTGTAGTCATTCCCAGCTGAATATCAGGTCACCCCCGGCTCTCACAGCATCTTCCCTATCTGAATAGCTTCCACTCCCCACTAGTCCTTCACTTGCACTTTACTCATCCACAAATCTTTCATCCTCGCTCAAATTAATGGGGAAATTGTCGCTTTCTCGGTCCGAATCTCTCTCACTTCATGCGGCCATCATTGTAAACAATAGGGAACTTTGCGTATATGTTCAATTGACTACGTCACGCTACTTCCGGTAGGGGCAAGCCTTTTTTTATCAGATACCAAAAATTGCGATCTTTATCGTCGTTGTTCTATACTAAATCCTTTCAGCAAAAATATGGCAATATCGCGAAATGATCAAGTATGACACATAGAATAGATCTGCTATCCCCGTTTAAATAAAAACAATTCATTTCAGTAGGCCTTTAATTGTCAACTCCAAGTTTTGGAGTTGACAATATTGTACCAGCTGTAAAGTATCGGTTTTAGATCATTCCAGATTATTTTAAGAGTCGACAGTAACATACCAGCTTTAGGGTGTTAGCAAAAGCGCACTTGTGTGTAGTGGTATCAGAACTTCCTAGACCAAGTTTGATAGGAGAGTATCTCCCAACTAGTTGTAAATTTGGACCTTTCTCAGTTTAGAAGTTGTTGTCAGATATAGCATGTATGGCACTGTGTTTTTAAGCCATACATGCTTAAAAAGTATGAGTGTTCCTCATATAGAGGAACACTCCACAGTAAGTTACGCAAGAGAAACTAATAGGCGCTACTAATAAACTGGTGGCGACAGTCCAGAGGAATGTTGCTGTGTCTTTTGTGTGTTGTGTAGACTATTTTGTGCCAGAAATGTCCAACTGCTTGTGGGCAGAGCGTTGTACATTAAACCCTTAGAAGTGAGTTGGTGGGTGAGGTTGGTTGATATTTTGTAAGGAGCGCATACAACCACATTGAGGCCACACTTAGACAAATAACGATTTTCTGTATCGACAGTTCACAGGTTCAACGTCGGAGTCCTCGCGGGTACCAAGTTAGAAAGCGGACCAGCTACTCTTCACCTGTGCAACAACTTGCTGGCCCTCGTCCGAGACGTCCCCCCTGTCGTCATCGGCCATTGGAACCTTCCGGATCTACGAAGATATGGGCCCGTACCCAACGGATTTGTGTTTGAGGGAGGAACACGCTGCGGTTACTGTAAGAAGACCACCGCTAGCATTTCTATTACATACAAAAAAACTTTACCAAGGTTGTCCTTAAAACTTAAAATACTATCTTTGAACTAACTATAGACAATGATTTAAAAACGTAAACATAGCAAAGGGTGGCTGCATTCAAGTTTAGTCTCATCTTATCAAGAATAAACTTTAACATTTTTGTTGTTGTACAAGTATAACATTTAATATAACCAGTGTCAGCCGTAAAATATGAAACCTTGACGCAAAATACGTAAAAAAAGTGGAGGATTATTGCGTAAAAGTCAGGCCCTATCACATCAAGACTATTAAATTATTAAACATTTTTAATTGTCGGACAAGTATAAAAAAGCCATTAACTAAGGGCTTTTTCTTAAAACGTTAAAACTTTTAAAATAGATTACACGTAACGAGGTCATTGTTAACATGTTCAGTCTCTCACAAGTCCTTATTTAATGTTAACTGTCATAGTATTTCTAAAAACTAGCTAACTGTCGTTAATCGGGGGAAAAAAAAGCGTAAAAAACATCAAGTTGTCCATGGAGTTTATTTTAAATTAGTAATTTTCTCTAAAATGTTTACAAAAAACTGAAAAAACTAATCCACAAGTTTAAAAGTAGCACACAAATAGCTTGTCTTCTATTTACTTTCCCAGCAAAGCAAAGAAGAAACTCTTGTTATCCAGAGAAAAAAACAATGTTGCATTGTGACAAATAGCAAAATATTATGCACTGGCACAACTGTACCAACATAAGGGACGTTTTCATCTCACTTGTGAATTCAAAGTGAATTAAATAAAAATGTATTTTTTATTTTACATAATATTTGGTAGCAATAATCAGTTATGAACGTTCATCGCTTGAGTGGGGCAGAAAAGACAGCTGACCTTTGAAATTTCAAGTGTCGGGAATGTGATTGATTGGACCACACTTTAACGTGTGTGGTCTAACTAACAAGTCATGTTGTCAACAGGGAGGTCAGGGGGGTTGTGACCTTCGCTCTCTGAAGCCTCATGTCACCATTTGGAAGCTAACCTGTTGTCGTAGCAGTTTGTTGTTATTTTTTATGTATCCCATCTTGTTTTTCACTACAGGGTCTGGCGTTTTCCTGCTCACGTCATCTGAAAGTGAGCAGATCAGCTTCCTGTTTGATTGCATTGTCCGAGAAATCTCCCCCACCAGGGTTCCGTTTGGACTGATGCCAGTCCTGCCAGGTCAGTACAAGGCCTTATACAAACCCCGTTTCCATATGAGTTGGGAAATTGTGTTAAATGTAAATATAAACGGAATACAATGATTTGCAAATCCTTTTCAACCCATATTCAATTGAATGCACTACAAAGACAAGATATTTGATGTTCAAACTCATAAACTGTATATTTTTTTTGCAAATAATAATTAACTTAGAATTTCATGGCTGCAACACGTGCCAAAGTAGTTGGGAAAGGGCATGTTCACCACTGTGTTACATCACCTTTTCTTTTAACAACACTCAATAAATGATTGGGAACTAAGGAAACAAATTGTTGAAGCTTTGAAAGTGGAATTCTTTCCCATTCTTGTTTTATGTAGAGCTTCAGTCGTTCAACAGTCCGGGGTCCCCGCTGTCGTATTTTACGCTTCATAATGCGCCACACATTTTCGATGGGAGACAGGTCTGGACTGCAGGCAAGCCAGGAAAGTACCCACACTCTTTTTTTACGAAGCCACGCTGTTGTAACACATGCTGAATGTGGCTTGGCATTGTCTTGCTGAAATAAGCAGGGGTGTCCATGAAAAAGATGGCGCTTAGATGGCAGCATATGTTGTTCCAAAACCTGTATGTACCGTTCAGCATTAATGGTGCCTTACCCATGCCTTGGGCACTAATGCACCCCCATACCATCACAGATGCTGGCTTTTGAACTTTGCGTCGATAACAGTCTGGATGAAGGCTTCCCCTTTGGTGCGGATGACACAATGTCGAATATTTCCAAAAACAATTTGAAATGTGGACTCGTCAGAACACAGAACACTTTTCCACTTTGCATGAGTCCATCTTAAATGATCTTGGGTCCAGAGAAGCCGGCGGCGTTTCTGGATGTTGTTGATAAATGGCTTTAGCTTTGCATAGTAGAGCTTTAACTTGCACTTACAGATGTAGCGACAAACTGTATTTAGTGACAGTGGTTTTCTGAAGTGTTCCTGAGCCCATGTGGTGATATCCTTTAGAGATTGATGTCGGTTTTTGATACAGTGCCGTCTGAGGGATCGAAGGTCACGGTCATTCAATGTTGGTTTCTGGCCATGCCGCTTACGTGGAGTGATTTCTCCAGATTCTCTGAACCTTTTGATGATGTTATGGACCGTAGATGTTGAAATCCCTAAATTTCTTGCAATTGTACTTTGAGAAACGTTCTTAAACTGTTTGACTATTTGCTCACGCAGTTGTGGACAAAGGGGTGTACCTCGCCTTTTCTTGTGAAAGACTGAGCATTTTTTGGGTAGCTGTTTTTATACCCAATCATGGCACCCACCTGTTCCCAATTAGCCTGCACACCTGTGGGATGTTCCAAATAAGTGTTTGATGAGCATTCCTCAACTTTATCAGTATTTATTGCCACCTTTCCCAACTTCTTTGTCACGTGTTGCTGGCATCAAATTCTAAAGTTAATGATTATTTGCAAAAAAAAAATGTTTATCAGTTTAAACATCAAATATGTTGTCTTTGTAGCATATTCAACTGAATATGGGTTGAACATGATTTGCAAATCATTGTATTCTGTTTATATTTACATCTACCGTATTTCCTTGAATTTGCTTACTGTTGTTTTTAGCATATTCAATAGCTTGGACCTTAAATCCTACTGAATAGCTCTTAATCTTCTTCCCTTTATGCCATTTCAAATTGTTGAAATCAGCCTCCTCCATTTTGAAAATGATGACAGGTGAAGTGTCACTCGTGACGTGACGAGTTTGACCCGGCAGAAATGCTATGCATATGCTAATTATTTTGCGAAACGAGTTTGACCCGGCATAAATTCTAGACATGCGCTAATAAAAATAATATTTTGCGAAACGAAGCGTTAATCCTGAGCCGGTGGTAATGCTAAGCATGCGCTAATTATTTTGCAAAACGAGTTTGACCCGGCAGTAATTACAGCGCTTTTTTTATCTGTTGTGTTTCCAACTTTTTCTAACTGAACTTGGGGGTCGGACTGGTGTCATTCCCGGGGCCGGATTGGGCCCCAGGATGCCAGTTGAACAGCGCTGATGTATACAATGATTCTGACAAAAACAACATTTTAAGAACAAAATTAAAAACATCATGAAGCCTGTTTGATAGGTCAAGAGGCTACTTTCTAGTTCATTTAAAATGACTAAAACTAGATGAAGCATTTCAGGCACAAAAAGGAAAAAAATTGTGTAATATATAATTGAATTGTTAGCTATTAGGGGGCTTCACGTAGCATGTGTGGCTCAGACTGACCAGAAGCTTTTCCATAATGAGTCTAATAGGAAAAATAACTTCTGTAACAAAAGTTGATTCATCTGTATATTAGCTCGTTGGCTACTTTAAAATATATTAAAAACAAAAATAGAGATAAAAAATAGGTCTCCAAAGTCACATCTTTAGTCGAATGCCACACATTTGCTTTAACAAAAGTGACCCAATAATCTGCATACAGTATGTATTGTGTTCATTTATTCGTGAATTTTTAAAATTACTTTCTGATTTTTGTGTCAGCTTTGTGTCATGCTCCGTGAATGTCAAACTGTTGATCACTTGCACTATACAAGATATACAAAAATACAGATAAAGTATTCATATTGGGAGTGTTTTGTGTCAAAGCTATTACAGTATATTTTCTGAATAATGACTACCCCACATGCTAACCTTGACATGCAATTGATACACACAATATAGGTTGAATTAACACAAAAACACCTTGTGTTTAAGACACGGTTTTAGCATTGTCCTTGGACAGGCTAACGGTAAAGGGTCACATGGGACGTTTGTGCAAGGTTTATTAATAGTGCTACTGTACAAGTAGAGTCGGAGTAACCATTAGATTAAATATTTTAAATGCAGAGAACTTGTGCCACATGTATTTTGTTTTACTTTATTTTCATGTATTTACATTTTATCATAAGACATGGTATTTTTTGATATTACTATTTATAAATATGTTACAATTATAAAATGTCCTATTATATACAGTATATTGTGTTTGCACTGTAATACTATTTGTACTACATATATATCAATATGAAAATATATCGCAATGTTTTTTTTTAACAATGTACCGTATTTCCTTGAATTGCCACCAGGAATATAGTATGCGCATGCCTAGAATTACTGCCGGGTCAAACTCGTTTCGCAAAATAATTAGCGCATGCTTAGCATTACCGCCGGCTCAGGATTAACGCTTCGTTTCGCAAAATATTATTTTTATTAGCGCATGTCTAGAATTTACGCCGGGTCAAACTCATTTCGCAAAATAATTAGCATATGCCTAGAATTTCTGCCGGGTCAAACTCGTCACGTCACAAGTGACACTTCACCTGTCACCATTTTCAAAATGGAGGATGCTGATTTCAACAATTTGAAATCGCATAAAGAGAAGAAGATTAAGAGCTATTCAGTAGGATTTAATGTCCAAGCTATTGAATATGCTAAAAAGAACAGTAAGCAGCTATGTTTTATTAATATACCGTATCTGCGTGTGTCAAATATGAGTCATTAAATGACTCCCGCCTCCTGGTGGTAGAGGGCGCTAGTGATCCTTCTTGCGACTACCGATACTCTGCTGCAGAAGAAGTGACAACAAGCAGCAACAGCTTTAGCAGCGATCGTTTATTTTTTCCTCTCGCTTGCACTTTTAACATGGAGGATTACATATCTAAAATAAAACAGTTTTCTAAACTGGACTTTCAATCGAAGCAGGAGGTAATAATTAAAGGAATATCTCCATCGAGACAGAGAGACTTTTAAAACTGAAGAAAGATAAGGAAGACTTCTATAAACAAGTTATCGATGCTTTTGTTCAGAAGCAGCCGCGCATGGACTTCATTTATAAGTAAAGGTAAGACCATAATAACGTTTTTTTTAAATTAGCGAAGCGAAGCGAATTATATTTATATAGCGCTTTTCTCGAGTGACTCAAAGCGCTTTACATGGTGAAACCCAATATCTAAGTTACATTTTAATACAAATTAAATGTGCTTTTCATGATGGAATCCTTACATCACACTCAAAGCGCAGGCCTAAATTTACCTCATGCCTTTGGTAAGTGCTGGAGTGAGAAGAGGTTTTAAAATAATTAGCGCATGCTTGCCTATCCCGCATGCCTTTGGTAAGCGCCGGAGTGAGAAGAGGTTTTAAATTAATTACCGCCCCGGCGCCAATTCAAGGAAATACGGTAACATTGATTATTGATGTCTTATTCGTGGAATTTTTTGTTGTCATGTTATGGGCCAATTGTACTTTAAAGATGATTTGCGCACCTCTGCTATGCAGAGTGTCGGTGTACTGCTACCTTGCTGTCAATCAATCAATCAATTCCTTTATTGTCATTGTCATAATAACACTTAAGTCATACATGTCAACGAGATTTTGTTTGAGCTTTGTCTAGCAGCATAGAAACTGCATTGAAGTGCAGGTTGACCATAGTTTACAGTTTAGCATTGTCAAGAAGATTGCGAATAGAGGGGCGTGGGGATGGGAACAGTCAGATGTCTGTTACGTTGATGTTGCAGCAATGCAATGTCCAGAGCACAATTATTGAGGTGGTGAAGAGTGAGGTAATAAGATGGCCCGGGGCAGCAACGGGGCAGGCTGTTCATTTAGCAGTCTCACAGCCTGGGGATACAGACTTTGAGACATTCTGGTGGTCCTGGCGCGAATCGATCTATACCTCCTTCCAGAGGATAGCAGGTTGAAGAGGCCATGTGCTGGGTGGTATCTGTCCTTCAGGATGTTATGTACTCGCTTTAGGCAGCGAGTTGTGTACATGGCACTCATCTCTGGGAGTATTGTCCTTGTAATTTTCCCCGCCGCTTTAACCACTCGCTGGAGGGCCTGTTGTTTCGCTCTAGTGCAGCTAGCAAACCACACTAAAAAGCTGTAAGTTAGGACACTGCTGATGGCGCAGTTGTAAAAGTTTACCATTGATTTCTGCGGAATGTTTGCGCATTTTAGTTTCCTTAAAAAAAAAAAGACGTTGGACCTTTCCGACTGTAGAAGCGGTGTTAAAGGCCTACTGAAACCCACTACTACGCAGTCTGATAGTTTATATATCAATGATGAAATCTTAACATTGCAACACATGCCAATACTGCGGAGTTAACTTATAAAGTGCAATTTTAAATTTCCCGCTAAACTTCCGGTTGAAAACTCCTTTGGATATGAGGTATGCGTGTGACGTAGCCAGTAGAACAGAGGTATGGCTCCCCCATTGAGGCCAATACAAAAAGCTCTGTTTTCATTTCATAATTCCACAGTATTCTGGAAATCTGTGTTGGTGAATCTTTTGCAATTTGTTTAATGAACAATGGAGATTGCAAAGAAGAAAGTTGTAGGTGGGATCGGTGTATTAGCGGCTGGCTGTAGCAACACAACAAGGAGGACTTACTTGGATAGCAGACGCGCTAGCCGATGCCAGCTGCCAACCGCATCTGTGATCGGGTGAAGTCCGCCGTTGATCGCTGGAACGCAGGTGAGCACGGGTGTTGATGAGCAGATGAGGGCTGGCTGGCGTAGGTGGAGTGCTAATGTTTTTATCATAGCTCTGTGAGGTCCGGTTGCTAAGTTGCTAAGTTAGCTTCAGCGTCGTTAGCAACAGCATTGTTAAGCTTTGCCAGGCTGAGAATTATTAACCGTGTAGTTACATGTCCATGGTTTAATAGTATTGTTGATCTTCTGTCTATCATTCCAGTCAGGGATTTATTTATTTTGTTTCTATCTGCATTTGAGCCAGATGCTATCACGTTAGCTCAGTAGCTAAAGAGCTTCGCCGATGTATTGTCGTGGAGATAAAAGTCACTGTGAATGTCCATTTCGCGTTCTCGACTCTCATTTTCAAGAGGATATAGTATCCGAGGTGGTTTAAAATACAAATCTGTGATCCACAATAGATAAAGGAGAGAGTGTGGAATCCAATGAGCCAGCTTGTACCTAAGTTACGGTCAGAGCGAAAGATATGTCTTTCACTGCATTCTAGTCCGTCACTCTAGCGTGCCTCATCCACAAATCTTTCATCCTCGCTCAAATTAATGGGGTAATCGTCGCTTTCTCGGTCCGAATCGCTCTAGCTGCGTTGAAAACAATAGGAAAATATGAGGAGGTGAACAACTGACTGTCACGCTACTTCCGGTAGGGGCAAGGCTTTTTTTTATCAGAGACCAAAAGTTGCTAACTTTATCGTCGTTGTTCTATACTAAATCCTTTCAGCAAAAATATGGCAATATCGCGAAATGATCAAGTATGACACATAGAATGGATCTGCTATCCCCGTTTAAATAAAAAAAATTCATTTCAGTAGGCCTTTAATGTCCCAGCATAGATCTTCTGTTATGTTCACCCCTAAAAATTTGAAATGCTTGACCCTTTCTACGAGATTGTTATTAATTAAAAGTCGAGGGTGTTTGTTCTGACCTTTCCTGCGGTAGTCTACAATTAGTTCTTTGGTTTTGTTAGTGTTAAGAACCAAGTTGTTGTTGGCACACCATGAACCCAGCTGTTGGACCTCTGCACTGTATGCTGTCTCATCATTGTTACTGGTGATGAACCCAAGTACCGTGGTGTCGTCGGCATATTTGACAGTAAGATTGGATGTTGAAGAGTCTATGCAGTCATGTGTGAAGAGCACAGGGCTTAGCACACAACCCTGTGGGGCACCGGTGATGATGGTGAGCGTGGCAGAAATGTGCTCGTCTATTTTCACATACTGTGTGCGATTCGTTAAAAAGTCCAAAATCCAGTTGCAGAGGAAGGTGTGGCCTTATTGTGTTAAATGCTGAGCTGAAATCGACAAAGAGCAGTCTTACATAAGTGTCCTTAAGCTCAAGATGTTCCAAGAGTCTATGGATTACAATAGCGATGGTGTCTTCGGTCGATCGGTTCTCCCGGTACGCTAACTGATATGGGTCAAGGGATGGTGGTATTGTCTTTTTAATCTTTTTCAATATTAGTCTTTCCATGCATTTGGCAGGTATGGAGGTGAGTGCTACAGGTCTGTAGTCATTTAGGCATGAGATGATGGCCTGTTTGGGGATAGGGAATTATTGTAGCGGTTTTAAAACAGGCAGGGACCCAGGATGTAGACAGTGACAGATTAAAAATTGAAACAAATACATCCGTCAGTTCGTCCGCGCAGTGCTTAAGCACATGGCCCAGAACGCCATCAGGTCCAGCTACTTTCCTTGGGTTGATGTTACGCAAGGTGAGTCTTATTTCATGCGGGCTGAGGACTGTGGCTGTGTCGTCGGAGGAGAGGGGGGGCAGTGCCGAGTCTGTGTTTTCCTTGTCAAAGCGGACATAAAAATTATTCAATTCCTCAGCTAAGATGGCGCTGCCTTTCACTTTCACTTTTCACTAACAGAAAACTTTGTTTTTTTAAAGTTTGTAATTGCTTTGACACCTTCCCACACCTGCCTAGGGTCTGAGTTATTTAAGCAATCCTGGAGTTTGTTATAATGTTCCGATTTGGCAGCATTGAGCCCCTTCTTTAAAGCAGTCCTGGCTGAACGGTAGGCATTTGGATCGCTTGATCTAAATGCCATGTCCCTCTCTTTGAGTAACTGTGTCACTTTGTGTCATCCAGGGTTTTTTATTTGGTAACACGCGGATTGTTTTAAATGATGTAACACAATCTACGCAGAAGGTAATATAGTTCAGCACAGTTGAGGTGTATTCGTCCAGAGACTCATGCGAAATCGCACGCTCGTCTCTAAATATGTCCCAGAGAGTGTGATGAAAACAATCTTGGAGCTGATGGATAGCATCTTCTGGCCATGTTCTTATAGTTTTGTTGGTAATTCCAGCAGTTCTGATTTTGGGTGTGTAACGTGGGTGCAACAGAGGATGCATGAGCTCTGTATGCATTTGCGATGTTTGTATACACTTGATCCAGCGTTTTCTCTCCCCTGGTTGCACATATAACATTCCGATGGTATTTATGAAAGACACTTTTTAAGTCTGCATGATTGAAATCTCCCGCTGCAATGAAAGCGCTGTCGGGGTGTGTGACAACGCAATTGTTAATGCTGTCATGTATGTGTGCTAGCGCAAGGTTCGCATTAGCATCTGGGGGAATATACACCGCACAGATGTAAACAGCGGCAAACTCCCTAGGGAGATAGAATGGTTTGCATTTTAGCAACATAAACTCTACATCTGTGTTGCACAGTTCGTCCACCCTCACAGTCTGTGTGCACCAGTTGATGTTTATATAGACACACAATCCTCCGCCGATCTTCTTACCGGAGTTTGCGGTTCTGTCGGCTCGGTGGGCGGTGAAGCCGACTAGTTCAGTAGCCGCATCTGGGATGGTTCTGTCCAGCCAAGTTTCCGTAAAAATTAGGCAGCAGTCTCGTCGCCATCTGAAGTACAAGAAGTCGGCTGTTCAGAAGTAGAGGGCAGTGTTTTGACATTTAAGTAGCAAGAAACTTGATCCACTATCTTTGAAATTCCAATAAATGGAAATTGATCATTTAAATTATATTGTTTTTGACTCAGTTTGTCCCATTACATGTATTATTACTTGGATTTCAAGCTGCATTGTACATTTTATCAGTTAAAAATTATATTAATCTCATAATGTAAACCATTTATTATTTAGCTATTTATTTGTGAGAACTTTATTTATGCATTTAATCATTATTTACTTACCAATTTGTCTGTTTATTTATTTACTAATTTATTTATTTATTCACGGTTGTGTTACAGATTGAGTACAAACAAATATGTGAGAAATTGCTATGATACGAAAGTGGGTTGGATTAAATAAACTCTGATTCCTCCTCCTACTCCTTCTCGTACATGCTGTAATGAGAAACTGGAAATATGTCATATTGTAACTGTATGCATGTTCGAAATAAACAAACACTATAACTATAACCACAACCATACACTATCTCGCTTTTAGTACAATTAAATACATGTTGCTGTATTTTTTGACAAATAAACTATTAGTACTACTTAAAAACTAAACTATTAACAATTAACTACTTAACAATTCAACTATTGGATGTTTATTTGAATTGTATAAGGTGCTAAGAAAATATAAAAAAATAAAGTACATTTATAGTATTTGTACATATGTACGTACATTATTACAGACATATCTACAAACGTATACACATATACTGTACATACATGTATTTATATATGTGTGTATATATATGCATATATATATATATATATATATATACATATATGCATACATACATATGCATACACTAATATATACACACATACTGTACTTACACAAACGCACGCACGCAAATGTATACAATTTATGCAAAGCTTGGTAAAATAATTTATTTAAAAAAAAAAAGGAATTTATTTTGCAGTAGTTTTATTTGTCCATGTATAATATACATGGACGAGCTACCGGTCGATCGCGGAGGGTGTGTCAGTCGTTCGCCAGCCAGGCATTAAAATAATAGTCTTAAAAATGAGCGATCATAAATCTTCACTATGACGTCGCATTCGTCACTTGATTGACATTCACGGCACCCGAGGGTCTTCTGAGATGACGCTGGCTCCTGCCAGCTCATTATTAAGAAAAAATTACAGACAGGAAGGCGAGAAACACTTTTTATTTCAACAGACTCTGGCGCCGTACCTGTCGTCAATACTCCAAAGACCGACTGCGCAGTTCCTGCCTTCACAATAAAAGCTCTGCTTCATCCTGCCTGCGCTAAGAGTCTCAGAAAGCTGGCGTGCACAAGCTATCAAGCTACGGAGTTTGCCGCCAATGTATTTCTTGTAAAGTGTATACAAAGGAGTATGGAAGCTGGACAAATAAGATGCCAAAAACCAACCACTTTCATGTGGTATAGGACAGAAAGGCGGACTTTTTTCTCCTCCATTTGAAAATGCGGACGTTATCTGTTAAACATGCTTGTATTATCTTTAAACACCTTTAACTTGTTAACAATATTATCTATATGTGTTAAACATGCTTGTATTATCATTAAACACCTTTAACTTGTTAACAATATTAACTATATGTGTTAAACATGCTTGCATTATCTTTAAACACCGTTAACATGTTAACAATATTAACTATATGTATTAAACATTCTTGTATTATCATTAAAGGCTTACTGAAATGAATTTTTTTAATTTAAACGGGGATAGCAGATCCATTCTACGTGTCATACTTGATCATTTCGCGATATTGCCATATTTTTGCTGAAAGGATTTAGTATACAACAACGACGATAAATTTCGCAACTTTTGGTCTCTGATTAAAAAAAAGCCTTGGAAGTAGCGTGACGACACCGGAGGAAGGACTGCTCATATTTTCCTATCGTTGACACCAGCAGCGAGAGAGATTCAGGCCGACAAAAAAGACGATTACCCCATTAATTTGAGTGAGGATGAAAGATTCGTGGATGAGGTACGTGAAAGTGAAGGACTAGCGTGCAGTGCAGAACGTATCTTTTTTCGCTTTGACCGTAATTTAGGTACAAGGGTTCATTGGATTCCACACTCTCTCCTTTTTCTATTGTGATTCACGGATTTGTATTTTAAACCACCTCGGATACTATATCCTCTTGAAAATGAGAGTCGAGAAGGCGAAATGGACATTCACAGTGACTTTTATCTCCACGACAATACATCGGTGAAGCTCTTTAGCTACTGAGCTAACGTGATAGCATCAGGCTTTACTGCATATAGAAACAAAACAAATAAGTCCCTGACTGGAAGGATAGACAGAAGATCAACAATACTTCCAAACTCTGAACATGTAAATAAACGGTTAATGCTTTCCAGCTTGGCAAAGCGTAACAATGCTGTTGCTAATGACGCCATTGAAGCTAACTTAGCTACGGAACCTCGACAGTGTTATGCTAAAAACACTAGCTCTGCACCTACGCCAGCTCTCATCTGCTCATCACGACCCGTGCTCACCTGCGTTCCAGCAATCGACGGTACGACGAAGGACTTCACCCGATCACCGATGCAGGTGGCGGCCCGTAGACGGAGGAAGTCAAGGTGAGGTCGTTAGGCTAGCGCGTCTGCTATCCTCAAAGTCTTCCTGGTTGTGTTGCTGTAGTCCGCCGCTAATACACCGATCCCACCTACAGCTTTCTTCTTTGTAGTCTCCATTGTTCATTAAACAAATTGCAAAAGATTCACCAACACAGATGTCCAGAATACTGTGGAATTTTGGGATGGAAAACAGAGCTTTTTTGTATTGGATTCAATGGGTCCGAATACTTCCGTATCAACCGTTGACGTCACACGCATACGTCATCATATCTAGACGTTTTCAACCGGAAGTGTGGCGGGAAATTTAAAATTGCACTTTATAAGTTAACCCGGCCGTATTGGCATGTGTTGCAATGTTAAGATTTCATCTTTGATATATAAACTATCAGACTGTGTGGTTGGTAGTAGTGGGTTTCAGTAGGCCTTTAAACACCTTTAATTTATTAACAATATTAACTATATGTGTTAAACATGCTTGCATTATCATTAAACACCTTTAACTTGTTAACAAAAACATATATTTCATAAATAAGTAAATATAAATTATATATATGAATGAGGTAGATCCCCACGACTTGATAAATTGAAAAGTAGCTCGCCTGCAGAAAAAGTGTGAGCACTTTATATTATTTTATTAAGAGGCATTGGGGGCAAGACAGTGTGGAGTGGCATATCGAATCGGGAGTCTTGGGGGAGGGTTGGCAGAATGCGTGCGGATGATGTTACAAAAATACCTCTGGTGACTTAGGAGGCTTTTGTCTGCTCAGCTAGTGTGGACCCTCAGTTCTATTTATTCTTTGACAATAATTAGACTCTTGGAGCAAGTCCCCGCGAGGGTGGTTGGGCACCCCCGTGCTACTGGGTGGCAAAATGGAGGGGGTGGTAAAACTGGACAGAATGAGAAATGATGGGGTGTTTGCTATAACGTCTGTTCCGAGTACCTTATGGGTGAGGAGTATAAGCCAAGAGTAGTCGGACATTGACGTGAGCTGCTTCACTGTGTTTTAACTGCGTGTAAGTCAGATAAACGCGACCTTAGCGCTCAGGTTGAAGTCGCCTCGGATTTATGACCACACAAAAAAGAGGCCTGGGTCAGATTTTAAAAAATCGGAATTGTACTGTTCACACGGAAAAATAAAAAATCTGAAACATGTCCCATATGGGCAAAATAATTGTCTACCAAAAAGTGAAAAAAATGTTACAAAACTGAGTTTGTACAAAAATGTGTACTTAATTTTGAGTTCAAACTTGTTTCATGCCCAATGGAACAGGATATGTTCGCTTGCCTAAAAAAAAATCACAGCGTTGCATATTTTGTTTTCTCGTCTGTATGTTAGCTAGCGTTAGAATGATGTTAGAGGTAGACAAAAAACAGTCAACCAAGTTCTAAAAAGAGGCAAAAATTCAGCCTACAAACAGGCTTAGGCTAACATTGAAGGATGAATCATAAGTTATACGTGGGTGAATTCAAAGATGTAAGTTCCCATATGTGTTAGTTTTAACACTTGGGAAAAGTATGATTTTGTGTATATTTATCTCTGAGTGTGTTATTGATTTTTCCAGTGGTTATCTTATTTTTACACTTGAAAATGTTAATATTGTTATAGTAAGATATAATGTATTGATCATGCAGAAGATAATTTCCATTATGGGAAAAATTGTGCGGAATTCAGCAGTTCAAAATAAGTTTATTGGAGAGATTCCACTGTAGTTTCACTTCATATTCATAAATGATTGATCTCAATTTTAGCCCGCCACTCTAATTGCCACCGAGGATTAGCCAATTACACAAAAAGCAGCTGTCAGTCGATCCTGTGCCAAAAAGGGTGGTGTTCTGGGAAGTATGGCGTCCAAACAAAGTCTATGAATGTACAAACCCTGTTTCCATGAGTTGGGAAATTGTGTTAGAATCGATGTAAATATAAACGGAATACAATGATTTGCAAATCATGTTCAACCCATATTCAGTTGAATATGCTACAAAGACAACATATTTGATGTTCAAACTGATAAACATTTTTTTTGTGTGCAAATAATCATTAACTTTAGAATTTGATGCCAGCAACACGTGACAAAGAAGTTTGGAAAGGTGGCAATAAATACTGATAAAGTTGAGGAATGCTCATCAAACACTTATTTGGAACATCCCACAGGTGTGCAGGCTAATTGGGAACAGGTGGGTGCCACGATTGGGTATAAAAACAGCTTCCCAAAAAATGCTCAGTCTTTCACAAGAAAGGATGGGGCGAGGTACACCCCTTTGTCCACAACTGCGTGAGCAAATAGTCAAACAGTTTAAGAACAACGTTTCTCAAAGTGCAATTGCAAGAAATTTAGGGAGTTCAACATCTACGGTCCATAATATCATCAAAAGGTTCAGAGAATCTGGAGAAATCACTCCACGTAAGCGGCATGGCCGGAAACCAACATTGAATGACCGTGACCTTCAATCCCTCAGATGGCACTGTATCAAAAACCGACATCAATCTCTAAAGGATATCACCACATGGGCTCAGGAACACTTCAGAAAACCACTGTCACGAAATACAGTTCCTCGCTACATCTGTAAGTGCAAGTTAAAGCTCTACTATGTAAAACGAAAGCCATTTATCGACAACATCCAGAAACGCCGCCGGCTTCTCTGGGCCCGAGATCATCTAAGATGGACTCATGCAAAGTGGAAAAGTGTTCTGTGGTCTGACGAGTCCACATTTCAAATTGTTTTTGGAAATATTCGACATCGTGTCATCCGGACCAAAGGGGAAGCGAACCATCCAGACTGTTATCGACGCAAAGTTCAAAAGCCAGCATCTGGGATGGTATCAATCAATCAATCAATCAATCAATCAATGTTTATTTATATAGCCCTAAATCACAAGTGTCTCAAAGGGCTGTGTATGGGGGTGCATTAGTGCCCAAGGCATGGGTAAGGCACCATTAATGCTGAAAGGTACATACAGGTTTTGGAACAACATATGCTGAATCGCGCTGTCGTTTTCATGGACACCCCTGCTTATTTCAGCAAGACAATGCCAAGCCCCATTCAGCACGTGTTACAACAGCGTGGCTTCGTAAAAAAAGAGTGCGGGTACTTTCCTGGCTTGCCTGCAGTCCAGACCTGTCTCCCATCGAAAATGTGTGGCGCATTATGAAGCGTAAAATACGACAGCGAAGACTGTTGAACGACTGAAGCTCTACATAAAACAAGAATGGGAAAGAATTCCACTTTCAAAGCTTCAACAATTAGTTTCCTCAGTTCCCAATCGTTTGAGTGTTGTTAAAAGAAAAGGTGATGTAGCACAGTGGTGAACATGCCCTTTCCCAACTACTTTGGCACATGTTGCAGCCATGAAATTCTAAGTTAATTATTATTTGCAAAAAAAAAATTAATTTTATGAGTTTAAACATCAAATATCTTGTCTTTGTAGTGCATTCGATTGAATATGGGTTGAAAAGGATTTTCAAATCATTGTATTCCGTTTATATTTACATTTAACACAATTTCCCAACTCATATGGAAACGGGGTTTGTATATATATATATATATATATATATATATATATATATATATATATATATATATACATACACACGTACAGCCCCTGCTCCTTAGCTTTCAGGAATGTGCCAGTGCCCCACACCCAAAAAAAATAGCCCAGACCTACATCATTGTCAGGAACTAGGAAGTAGCATGCAAGCGAACAAAAGCCTAGCCATTTTTTTTTTTTTTACTTTTGTCGTCTTCCCACCAGAAACATGGAGTGTCTGTCTAATCCCAACAGTTTATGTCATCTTCCACGAACCAGGAAGTAGTCTGCCCATTAAATTAGAGTATAATACATGCGGGCCCTCATATTTCAGGAAACATTTCACTACATCTTTTTAGAGGACAAAATGAATAATGATACTTTAACACAATATACAGTAAAATAGTCAGTTTACAGCTTGTATAACAGTGTAAACCAGGGGTCTCAAACTTACATTTCTCAAATGTAGTCATGTGGTTAAAACATGAACATTTATTGCAGCCCAGCCTCTCTCCAAAGTGATTACCTAAATCTTGCTTGTGATGATCATTACATAATGACTGCAGCCTTAAGACAGGAGGTCGTGTCATCAGGTGGGTACCAGCACTTACTGGGTGTTTCCAACCCTTAACCATAAGACCTTCCTGCTGGTGGGTGAGAAGTGGTGGCCAGCCAATACTCACTGCCTCCCGTTTTCCTCGCTTGCTGTCAGTCCCACTGCTGTCAGCAACTCCCAGTCTGACTGGGCTGGGAAGCTCCTACACCCGCTATCATTCGAGTCCAACCATGTCTGCCATCCCTTTTCCCTGCAGTCCTGCTACAGATGTCTATAGTGCTCAAATGTTCTCCTGGAGGCCTCTTCACACCCTTCCTCCCATGGTACAATAAGCCCCACAAGAATAGTCTTGTTTTCTTCAGTAAGGAACAGGACTTTGTATGGACGTAAAGATGTAGACCTTCTCTTTAGGTCTACCCTTAGATTCCACGCTTGGGTGGACTGCAGAAGACTTGCCTGCTCTGCTCTCTCCTTAAAAAATGTGATCGTAAGTGTATGGCGGGCCGCCCAAGGGTTGATGGTTCTGGGTTCTTGCCTGCTCCAGAATCTCAGCAAGAATGTCTCGCACTTCATCGTGGCACAATCTTTGTCTGCCATAAGACAGAGCAATGTTGCATCTTGTCATAGACCCCTTTTTCCCACAGAGCTTGCACATTGAGTCACCTCTTATGCCCCATCTGTGTAGGTCCACATGAGTTGATAGGGTTGTCTAATATTCCCAGAAAAAAAGTGCTACATGTCTGTTTGTTTGAAAACATAGCAAACAGCCACAAGTTAACATGGCTACGCAGTTAATGATGGCATGTCTCCGTGGTGAACCGAGTAGTACACACAAAAATCTCATTTAAATAAGCCGGTCAGCACCACTTTTCAATTGTCTTCGTAGATCACACGCAACACACCCACTAATAGAACACACAATTTTATAGTTTGCACACGCTGTTTAGTGTGTTATTTGGATCCTGTTAAATCAGGCCGTTTTGTACCTTTTTTTCAGGTTTCAGTTTCTCCCTCTCCCACCTGTTTTTTTTGTTAGTTGCCCTGGTGTTGGCCTTTCTCTAGAGTATGGTACTTCAAATCCTTCTTTTCCTAGGTTTTTTGTGTGATTTAAATGAGAGTATTCACTTTCTGCTCAGCTGTTCCCTGCTTGCGCAGTGTTTCCCAAAAAGTAGGTCCCGACTCACCTTGGGGTCGTGAGCCGCAGGGGAGATTTTCGTTATTTGTCTCTAGTATTCATGTTAGAACGATACACAAGCCTGCAGCAGTGCTCAATCCAATTAACAGGCTTCCTGTTCTACCCTGTAGAAGGAATAAGTACACAGGAACACATGCGTACAGAGCTAATGGAAGCGGAGAGATGTAAACATTTGTTACAGGATTGAAAAGAAAAAAAGGAGTCGTCCTCAGCGGCAAGGAAAACAAGTAACGATAACCAAAATAAAAAGACCTCAGCCTTTGAATTCAGCGTAACTATAGGAGATTAAAACGTGACGATATTTATCGTTTATAGAAAAAGTGTTTAGCTATCTCTGGGGCAGAAAACAAAAGGTTTCGTTTTTTTAGTTCATTTTTTTAATAGTCACATTCAGCTCCAAGGGATGGATTTAGTTATATATTTGCTTTGCGCACACTACAAACTGAAAGCTAGCAAACAGAGATGGCCTCGGCGCTCCCCACGCCAGTGTTGCCACTCACCCGCTCAGAGTTCCACAAACTGCCAATCATAAATGCAAAGACGCGACAGAAAAGCTACCCGGATACACTAGATCAGTGGTTCTCAAATGGGGGTACGCGTACCCCTGGGGGTACTTGAAGGTATGCCAAGGGGTACGTGAGATTTTTTTTTAAATGTCTGTCAAAAAGAACTGTGAAAAGAAATGCAACAATTCAGTGTTGACAGCTGGATTTTTTGTGGACATGTTCCATAAATATTGATGTTAAAGATGTCTTTTTTTGTGAAGAAATGTTTAGAATTAAGTTCATGAATCCAGATGGATCTCTATTACAATCCCCAAAGAGGGCACTTTAAGTTGATGATTACTTCTATGTGTAGAAATCTTTATTTATAATTGAATCACTTGTTTATTTTTCAACAAGTCTTTAGTTATGTTTATATCTTTTTTTCCAAATAGTTCAAGAAAGACCACAACAAATGAGCAATATTTTGCACTGTTATACAATTTAATAAATCAGAAACTGATGACATAGTGCTGTATTTTACTTCTTTATCTCTTTTTTTCAACCAAAAATGCTTTGCTCTGATTAGGGGGTACTTGAATTAAAAAAATGTTCACAGGGGGTACATCACTGAAAAAAGGTTGAGAACCACTGCACTAGATTACCTCCCCCTGCATAAAGGTGTCACGACAGCAGCCCATAGATAAGACAATAATGCTGAATGATTGATACTCTTGACATCTGCTTAATCAGAGATGCAGAGCTACTCAGACACATTTGATTATATTTACCCTATTTCAACTTTTATAATTCTTCGGTTTAGTTTTTATTAATGAAAACATGTTCAACAATATTTAAAAGCTCATTTGTCGGTCATACATGGAAAGTTATAAAAGACTTGAAAGTGCATTTGCGAAAGTGCATGTGACCCTGCCAAGTGAAAAACAAATCCTTGTCCAGTAGGGGTTTCAAAAAAAATTATTTTCAGATTCATCGCGAATAACCAGCGATTCATAATCGATTAAAAAATATATATTTTATTCAGAAAAATTTTGTTGTTTTTTCCCAATCTGTCCTGTCCAGACACTAAGGTAAATCATATTGTTGATGTAGACCTATATCTGCTGTACGGATTTACTTTAGAAAAGAGAAGTGTTGGATACTTCTCTTGTTGTCTTATCTGTATTTGACTTTATTAAATGTTTGGGTAAAATTTTATGAAACAATGGAGGGATGTAGTTAATAATAGAACAGGAATACAATGTTATTTTAAAAAGTGTAGAGTTTGAATCGAGAATCGCTTTGAATCGAATATAGATTCTGAATGGAATCGTTACCCCTCAAGACTCGAAACGAATCAAATCGTGTGGTGCCGAAAGATTCACAGTCCTGTGTCCAGTCATATACCTTATAATAGTAGTTGTCTTAAAAGTCATGAATTATGGGCCCCATAGTGCGACACTGACAGCAAGACTTGGGGTCCTCATTCTTTGCCAAGTTGGTCATAATGGAACCCAGCCCTCAAACAGAATACGTTCTCCATTAACTGAATATAGTTTCTAAGGCTGCAGCTAACGATTATTTTTCTATCGATTAATCTATAGATTATTTTTTTCGATTAATCGGTTAATCTATATATTTTTTTCTCGATTAATCTATAGATTATTTTTCCTTTTACCGATTATTTTTTTATTCAAAATGAAGATGAAAAAATAAATGTAGGCCCGTTTTTTCAAAAGGCATGGCTTTTATTTACAAAAAAAAAGAAGTATGGCCACTCAGTCAACATTGACAACAACATGACTAAATATTCTGTAACAATGTAAACATTTAAAACTTTTAACATTTAACAAAATTAAAAGTAGCGTATTTGCTTTTTAATGTGCAAATATAAAAGTCAACATCCAGTGCTAATCTTAATATTCTGCAATAGTATAAGCATTTCAAAAGTAAAAGTATTGCTTATTTTGCTTTAAAATGTGCAAAAATAAAGATAAACATCCAATACAAAAAAGTGCAAAACGAAATATTCTGGAGCACTGTAAACATTAAGTATTGCTTTTAAAATGTGCAAAATAAACATCCAGTCCAACACAGTACACAATAACCAATTCTACTCATTCCAGTGAGTGTCTAACAGTTGTAATGAAGAAAGGTTAGCATGTCTACATGCTTTGGTTCTTTTCTTGTTTACAATATTCCCAGCAGCTGAAAATAGGCGCTCAGAAGGGGTCGATGTGGCTGGAACTGAGAGCTAATTAGCCTTCACCTCAAGCCGGGATTGCGAGTGAGCTGAGCTGCAGTTTAAGTTTCTAGAAGGTCAACGGGCTCATAGTGATGTTACTAGTAGTTGACTGGGAGGTGTTTATTATCATTTGGGGAGAGTCCGCTGCCTGATGCTCACCTGCTAAACACCTATCTGCTCCACGCTGAAGCGCTGACTACATGCGCTCTGAATACGCACTGCTGATTGGCTGATAATGCTTCGTGTGTACCAATCAGATGGTTGTGTGGGTGGGACAATGCTGCGTGTGTACCAATCAGATGGTTGTGTGGGTGGGACAATGCTGCGTGCGGAGACAGAGGCAGACGGAGCAAAGCAGCTTGTTAAGACTTTAGCTTTAGCTTAGAAACTCGTTCGGTACACCCCTGTACCGAACCGAAAACCCCGTACCGAAACGGTTCAATACAAAACACGTACCGTTACACCCCTAGCAGATACAAATGACACATTCATGTTTTTGTGTAATGATGACAACGTATGCTCGCGCGGACGATTGACTAGTTGATGGTTTTCTTTTCAAATGTTCGTTCATAGCCGTTGTGCTGCTATGATAGGCCATTTCCGCTCGACACAGTGTGCATACAACAACATTATTAGGCCGTTTATTGAAATACTTCCACACTTTTGACCACTTTTGGCATGCTTTTCCCCCCTCGCTCGCACCGTTCGCATCGTCTTCTTTGATCGTCTGCTTTGCGCTTCGCCATGACGGTAGTGTGACGTCATTATGCGACGCGTCGACGCACAAAAACGGCGTCGACGTATTTACGTAACCGATGACGTCGACTACGTCGACGCGTCGTTTCAGCCTTAATAGTTTCTGTTCATACAGTTCTTTAATGATCTCTGACAGTAATTGAATAGCCAGTTCAGGCAAATGTAGATCTTTTCAGGCGCAGTTAAAGATATTAAATTGTGCACCTCTGTCGAGCAATGCTGTCAGAGCTAAACCACTTAGATTACTCTGCATTAGGGCCTTCTTTCCCATTACACTGGCAACAGCAGCTGCAGCTCAAAATATAACTCAGGGACTTGTCGATCTTCGTGTTATTTGAGAGAAGTGAATGGGTGCATTTTTTTTTGTAGTATCGATCTGAGTTTGGAGCCGTTTTTCTGATCTGGTCATTTGGTTCCCTGCTGTAGCGATCAGTTCATGTTCCTGTGTTTCTCGTGGCAGCCAATAGTTCAGTGGCCGTCCTTTACATATGAGAAACCATGATTACAATTTGGTTGGCTCCGTTCGAGACATTATGGGAAGCCATATAGTTTCTCTCCTTTCTCGCCATATAGTTTCTCTCCATCGACTGGTGGCTGAAGTTGTCATTTCTTGGTTACAATATTTGTGAGCTCTTCGATTTTGGCTGTCATTTCCTTAATTGGATTTATCTTGTCTTTAGGCACTGAACTCACATGTTTATACTGTTTTGCTCTTGCAGTGTATTAGACACCAACTCGACACCATGCGCATGTACTGGGGACTGGTCGACAATCAGACCCTATAATCCAGACCTGGGCATTCTGCGGCCCGCGGGCCGCATCCGGCCTGTCACGTTTCAGTGCACAGTGTCCACACGTATCGGAGAATAAAGTAATACTCTTAATCTTTAGCCTAATGGCATATTTATTACAAGTAGCGGCTGAAAATGGCGCGTCTCACAATGAGAGCGTAATGACATCACATCCTGTGTACGTACCGTAAACATATAGAACATACAGCACAACACAATAGGTACCGTAATGCAATGAGTAAGGGCGCACTCCAAACACAACATTTAACACCCCCACTCGCCATTAACTCAATTGGTTACCTTGAGAAAAAAAATTACAATGCAAGAAAATAAAATAGGGATCACATGTTGTCCCTTCCCCAATAAACAGAAAAACACACTGCACTTCTAAGTGCCAAACATGTCCTGTTTGAACCTTTTTAGCTTCATCTTGGTGGCTGGCTTTGTCAGAACATCGGCAATCATATTTTCAGTAGGACAGTACTCCAAAATCACTCTGCCACTTTTTATAGTTTCCCTTATGAAATGGTATTTGATATCTATGTGTTTACACCGTTGCCTGTTCACTGGGTTTTTGGCTAGTGCAATAGTGCCTTGATTATCTTCAAATACCTTTGTTTGTGTATAAGGGTATTTGTCAATGCCTCTGAGTAGCTGTCCTAGGTAGATACATTCTTGAATGGCTGATGCCAAAGACATGTACTCTGCCTCACATGTAGATAAAGCAACAGTAGCTTGTTTTCTTGTTTTCCATGAGATTAGAGAGCTACCTTCGCTTAGACTAGCACAATAACCTGATGTGCTTCTCCTGTCAGACACATCTGACGCCCAGTCAGCATCACTGTACACTCTCAATCCCAGTTTTTCAGTTTTATTTCCTTTGAAACATAACTTGTTTTCTGCTGTACCTTTGAGGTATCTAAACACATGTTTTACTGTGTTCCAATGTTCGTCTGTTGGCTCAGCAAAGTATTGGGATAATTTACTGACCACAAAACTTATGTCTGGACGTGTGCATGTGGACAAGTAGATTAGGCTTCCAACAGCCTCCCTGAACCTTCTTTGATCTGTCATTTTGTCTGCATCACCTGTGTACTCTAGTTTTGGTTCACATGGAGTCTCTCTGGACTTGCAATTTTGCATTTCAAATCTCTCTAAGATTTTGTGAACATATCTCTCTTGAGACATTGTGACTTTACCATTTGTTTGGTCAAAATCTATTCCCAGAAAATGTTTCAATTTTCCTAGATCCTTCATTTTGAATCTTTCAGTGAGCATCATTTTCACACTGTTGAGTACACCATTGTTTTTAGATGCTATGATGAGATCGTCTACCCATACAAGTAAAATCACTTTCTCATAATGCTCCTCTCGTGAGTACACACAATGATCAGCAGAATTTTGTACAAAACCATTCTCAGTTAGACATGTGTGCAACATTGCATTCCAATTTCTACCGGACTGTTTCAAACCATAGAGAGACTTGTGCAATTTACACACTAGCTTTTCACCTGTGACTGATTCTTTCTCATAGCCTTCTGGCTGTTCGATATAAATTTCGCAATCGATCGGGGCGTGAAGATAAGCAGTCTTTACATCAAGCTGGTGCAGCACTAGCTCCTCTTGTGCCGCCTTTTGCATGATCACCCTCACACTTGTCATGTCTGCTGTGGGTGAAAATGTCTCTTTGTAGTCAGTTCCCTTTTTCTGACTGTAGCCTTTCGCTACGAACCTCGCTTTGTATTTATCTGTTCCGTCAATGTCACTCTTGAGGGCATAGACCCATTTTCCCCCCACTGCCTGTTTGCCCGGTGGCAAATGGGTGAGGCTAAAGGTGTCGTTTTCCTCCAGTGACTTCACCTCATCATCCATAGCATTTTTCCACTGCCTTGATTTGTTTGACATTATCGCTTCCTTGTAGGTTTGAGGAATGTCACATACTGCTCTGTAGCAAGAGTCCACGCATGTTACAAATTTGTCCATTGTATCCTCAGTCTCAAACTCCTGTAAGTGAACCGGCCTCCTCCTGGTTCGCGATGGGTTCCTTCTGTTTACAGTGTCAGTGACTCTACCCGGCTGTGTGCGTTCAGTCTGTTCAGGTAAAGTCTCAGAAACACCCTGTAAACCTTGATCTGGTACATTTTCAACCTTGTCATCATCAACACAAATTTCTCTTTCATTAACCCTGGGTTGTACATCACCATACCCCATGTATGACTCACATGTTTGTGTTTCTTTTTCTGTTGCAGTTTTGGTTGTGAATTTTACCAATCTATGTTTCTGAACTTTCTCTTGTTCTGGGTAGTACACTAGGTAGGCTGGGCTGTTTTTATCGTAACCCACAAAAACACCCTGCTCACACCTAGAGTCTAGCTTGCCCTTGGCTTGTTGCTGGTAAGCATAGCACACTGATCCAAATTTTTGCATTTTGGAAATGTTTGGTTCTTTCCCTGCGAACAACTCGTATGGTGTTTTCTGTGTACGCCTAGAGTAGCATCTGTTCCGTACATAGGCCGCCGTCTGTACAGCGTAGTTCCACAGCTTATTTGGTAAGTTACTTTCTAGCAGTAAGCATCTGCCCATCTCATAAAGGGTTCTCCACCCTCTCTCGGCCGTGCCATTTTGGTGTGGTGAATAGGGTGCAGACGTTTCATGTCTAATCCTATTCCTTATTAACAGTGCCTGGAACTCTTTGCTTGTATACTCAGAACCATTATCTGATCTGATGCACCGAACCTCACCGTATGGTGCTACGTCAGCTAAAAACCGTTCTGTTGCGAGCACTGCATCACTTTTAGACCTTAGAAAGTACACCATCATGGTACCAGAATAGTCATCAGTAAATATTTGTGCATATTTGTGACCATCAATGCTAGGCGTTTGCATGGGACCGGCTAGGTCAGTGTGGACTAGTTCCAAGGGTTTCTTAGCCCTCCTGTCAGGCTCCTTGTTTCTCGTCTGGGTAAATTTTCCTTTTGTGCACACTTCACATAATTGTGCTGGTTTAGCCGCACTCCCTTTTATCTCCATGCCTCTCACTACACCTTGTAATTTTTGCACATCTTCATAATTACAATGGCCTAAAATTTCATGCCATGTTTGTACATCATGACACACTTTACATAGATCAATATCAGTTTGAACAGTAGGCAAGTAATACAGATTACCACTTTCGTGTATGTCAAACCTGCTACCGTCCCTTGTGACCATGCGATTGTCCCCTTTCTCGAAGGTGATCGTCGCTCCTCCATTTGTGGCACGCGCCACGGAAAATATGTCATGTGGATATGTGGGCATGTACAGAGCATCCCTCAGTTGTGCTCTGTGCTGTCGTCCAGCGCTGTCCTGCAGACAGATGGTCGCTGTTCCTCTTCTCTGTGCTATTCCACTGCATTTGGTTCCATCTGCTAGCTCCACTGAATGAGAGTCAGGTTGAAACGTGTCATCGAAGCTTTTAAACTTTTCTATGTCATTCACAATATGTGATGTTGCTCCTCCGTCGACCATAATGCCTTTCATCTTCACGCTGCCTGGTGGTCTCTCATTCCTTGCGTCGTTTGCCTTGAAGAAATGGTCCTCTCGGTCGCTGTCTCGTTCCTCCACGACCTTTCTCGCGCCATCTCGTTCCCCCTTTTTCTTGCACAGCGACTCTTCGTGTGTGTTACTTTTGCAGTATCCACACCATACTTTTCTGGAACACTTTCTTGCTTTGTGCCCCTTTATTCCACATCTGTAGCACGTCACGTTGGCATCTTCATCTTTTCTATTGCCAGCTTGTGCCCTTGGTGGACCTCTGCCCTGTTTTACATGGGTCTTCATCACATTGTCTGTAGATTCTGTCTTCTTCATTTTCTCGCTCTCTTCATAAACTCTTAGTCTCCTTTTAAAGTCTGCAAATGTAACTGTATCTTCATTTTGTGTTACATGGACTGCTAGGGGCTTGAAGGATTCTGGTAGCCCATTTATCACCATGGCTACATTTAGTCCGTCACTCATGGTTTCACCAGCGTCTTTTAGGGCCATGATAATGTTCTCTGCTCTTATAATGTAGTCTGTAACATTCTCACCTTCTCCCATGTGTAGCTTGGTGAGTGATGTGTACAGATTGATGATCCTCGGCTTACTTTTTCCGGAGTAGTGTTCTCTCAGTATTTTCAGGGCTTGTCTGCCATCATCTGCAGCCTCGTGTCTTATTAAGGATAAGCTTTTGTCATCAATGAGTCTGATCAGTTCAGCATAACAGTCAGTATTCTTCCTCCTATGTTCAGCTTGAGCTTCTTCATTGCCAGATGGCGCATTCAGGATCGCCTCTTTTAATTTTAGAATGTGTAGATGACCTAAAAATCTTGTTTCCCACAGGTCATATTTTTCATCTGATCCATCAAAAAGAAGTTGCGGGGCTGGTGTCGCCATTCTGTTAGCCATCTCGCGTATTGCGTCGCGAAAAACTTCTTCCGAGCTTTACTCACTTTATCTCCAAGTTGTCCACAGAAGCTCCGTGTTAATCCGTCACGTTAAACTTCCTCCAACTCTTCCTGGGCCCATAACCTGTCACGTTTCAGTGCACAGTGTCCACACGTATCGGAGAATAAAGTAATACTCTTAATCTTTAGCCTAATGGCATATTTATTACAAGTAGCGGCTGAAAATGGCGCGTCTCACAATGAGAGCGTAATGACATCACATCCTGTGTACGTACCGTAAACATATAGAACATACAGCACAACACAATAGGTACCGTAATGCAATGAGTAAGGGCGCACTCCAAACACAACATTTAACACGGCCCTTTGTGCGTCCCTGTCCGGCCCGCGTGAGGCCAATTATAAATTACAAAATAAATTTAAAAAAGTATCTATGTCGAGTGTGCAATACAACGGTGCTGCTTTTGTTTTGAAAATCGTTATTTGTATTACTTCCGTGTGGACGTATGCGTGATTGTGAGTGAATGTGAACAACTGCAATTACAAAATAAAGTTGAAAAAACATCTATGTCCTGCGCGCAATACAACTGTGCTGCTTTTATTTTGAAAAGTATTATTTATGGGCGTGTGTCCGTGTGTAACCTGCGAGTGAAGGTGCACATGCAGCGACAAGTGATGCACGGTTTACACCCGAGACGCAAAAAAGAGAAAAGTTGATGAGGAATGCCGTGTTTTCAACAACACATGAACTGCAAAGCAACGTCCCCTCACCTAAGGTGCGTGCCTGCGCAATTGCGCACTGTTCAAGCGTCTGCTGCGCGCAGCAAGTATATGCCGCGCACCAAATCAAATCCCATCTGAATTATAAACAAAATAAACATATTTATTCTATGGAATTTTGCAATGCAACTTTGAGTGACAGTGACAACAAGCGGCCCTAATGGTGTTCGTCAACACCGTTCAATTGAACACCGTTCAATTATTGTAACGTCTATCGAGATGCTTCGAGGACAGGAATTATATCGATCACTTTATTGAACAAAACTGTTTATATTCGGACATAACCACACCAAAAACATGAGTAAAACAATTCTATCTCGAAAAACTAGTCATTTTCTGCCGTACAAACTGTTATGTATTTGGAGCTACTAGGGCTGCCGTAGTTGTGAGGGACGCGGGGAATTATGGGTAATGTTGTCATCACAATACTGTACTCCTGGAGAGCGGGAACACGGCTGTATGTTCGGAGTAGTAAGCTACAATAAAAGGTTAACGATCTATCTGTGCCTGCTGCATCATTGTTATAGGAAGACATAACAAAAGTGGCGACGAGGACGAGTGAACCGACGCGTGTTGTCAGTGTTAAGAAGAGGAGAAGTTTTCCTTGTCTCACGGGAGCCCCGAGCTAACGCTAATGCTAGCGCAGGTGTCCGCCGGCATTCCGACTATTCCTGCTGAGAGAAGAGGGGACCGGAGACCAGCGACACCGACCAAAGTCAAAAACGGAGCGCCATTAGCGGTAAGACGACCAGTAAGATGGCTGGAGTTATCGGCTCGATTGGCCCCTTTGATGAGAATGTCGAGCAATGGAGCTCATACACGGAGCGCTTTGACTATTTTGTCGCAGCAAATGGAATTGATGATGGCAAGATCGTACCTACTTTTCTGAGTGTGATCGGCCCGAAGACATTTACCCTGCTTCGGAGCATCCTACAGCCAGAGAAACCAGGGAGTAAAACGTATAAAAACATTGTGGACATTTTGACCAAACATTTCTCCCCCAAACCTCTGGTAATCGCCGAAAGATTCAGATTTCACCGGCGACATCAGGAAGAGGGTGAGTCTGTCACCATGTTCATGGCAGCTTTACGTAAACTGGCCGAACACTGTGAGTTTGGTGACACACTGAGTGATGCGTTAAGAGACAGGCTTGTATGTGGACTGGCAAATGAAGCAGCACAAAAAAGATTGCTTACAGAAAGTGATCTGACTCTTGAAAAGGCCATTAATATAAGTGTGTCTATGGAAATGGCATCCAGAGAAGCACAGCAGCTGCATGTGAAAGTGCACAAACTCAGCATCAACCAAGATGTGCAAGGGCCATGCTTTCGCTGTGGTAAATCTGGCCATCTTGCATCTGCATGTTGGTGCAAGGATATGGATTGCCATAAATGTGGGAAAAGAGGCCATGTGGAGCGGGCGTGCAGATATAAAAAGAGCAAAGAGGATGGCTCAAAGACTGGAAATAAAGTGAAAAGTGCACATTACAAGAAGAAAAGACAGGTTCACACAGTCAAATATGAAAAGGAGAGTAACAGTGATTCTTCTGAGGAGGACATGTCTACCACAGTGAATACAATACGGGTAATGAATGTGGGTGAGAGCTCGGATGGTTTCTGGGCCAAAGCCAAGTTGGAAGGACATTCCATAAAGATGCAAATAGACACTGGATCGAGGGCATCATTAGTGTCTTATAAAATCTACAGGAAACACATGAGACATCTCCCTCTACGTCCTGCAGACACTGTTTTCAGAGCATACACTGGACACACGGTGCACATGAAAGGAATGACCGATGTACTGGTGCAGTGTAACGATCAGACTGTGAGACTTCCAGTCTACATCACCCAGGGAGACTACGCCGCCATAATGGGTCGGGTGTGGTTAAAGGCGATCCATCTCAACTGGCAAGAGGTGAGAAAAATGTCAGACAGTTCTACACAGCTTCAGATGATACTGGAAAAGCATAAAGAGGTCTTTCGTGATGAACTGGGCTGCATGGAAAATATTACAGTAAAGCTACATGTCAAACCTGACACTAAACCTGTGTTTTTGAGAGCGAGACCAGTGCCGTACGCCATCAGATCAAAGGTGGAAACTGATTTGGATGCTTTGGTCAAAAATGGAGTCTTGGAGCCTGTAACGACTAGTGAGTGGGCTACACCCATCGTTCCAGTGCAAAAGAAAAATGGTGGAATCCGGACATGTGGAGACTTTAAGGTGACAGTCAACCCTGCCTTAATAGCAGAACAGTACCCACTTCCCCTGATCGATGACTTATTTGCTGGGCTGAGTGGAGGTCAAAAGTTCAGCAAAATAGATCTCAATCAGGCGTACCTGCAGATGCAGGTGGATGAACAGTCACGTGAGATGCTGACTATTAACACACACAAAGGGCTTTTCAGATACTGCAGACTGCCTTTTGGTATCACTTCTGCCCCGGCTCTGTTCCAGCGAGCTATGGACCAGATACTCTGTGGTCTAGCAGGAGTGCAGTGCTATTTGGATGACATCCTGTGTACAGGAGCAAATGATGAAGATCACCTGCATAACTTGGATGCTACACTTCAAAGATTGAGAGAGTATGGACTAAGAGTTCGCAAAGAAAAATGTGATTTCTTTCAATCATCTGTGGAATACCTTAGACATGTGATTGATGCTAAAGGACTTCATACAGCACCATCCAAAATCACAGCCATCGTGGAGGCACCTCCACCTCAAAACATCAGCCAGCTGCGATCCTTTTTAGGATTATTGAACTATTACGGACGTTTTATTCCTAATCTAGCATCACTGCTACAGCCACTGCATGAGTTGTTACGCCAGGACAAGACATGGAAATGGACAGCCAGCTGTCAGGAGGCTTTTGAGAAAGCCAAGGGGGCGTTAACCACATCAGAGGTGCTGACTCACTTCAACCCATCACTCCAAATTCAGCTAGCTTGTGATGCATCCCCATATGGAGTGGGGGCAGTGTTATCTCACATACTGCCAAATGGTGAGGAAAAACCGATCGCTTTCGCCTCCAGAACGTTGAACAAGGCAGAGTCCAACTATGCTCAAATAGAAAGAGAGGCACTGAGCATTGTTTTCGGGGTGAGGAAATTCCACCAGTATTTATATGGGAGGAAGTTCACTCTCCTAACGGACCATCGACCTCTCACGACCATCCTGGGACCACACACTGGGATACCATCTCTCGCTGCATCAAGACTGCAGAGGTGGGCTCTGCTGCTATCTGCTCACGCTTACGACATCAAATATCGTAAGTCAGACTCCCATTGCAACGCTGACGGGTTATCCAGACTTCCTCTTCCAGTCACAAAGCCCGATTCAAAAACGGAGGACATTTTTTACTTTAGAGAGGTGGAAAAGGCACCTGTTTCAGCAGTGCAGATCAAAAAAGTGACTCGCAACGACCCAGAGCTGTCAGAGGTCATGGACATTGTTGTTAAAGGTCGACCTGCTGGTGACACTGTGCGCCTGAAACCTTATATGGGAAGGAGGTTGGAGCTTTCTGTCCAGTCGGGATGCCTGCTATGGGGGAGGCGAGTGATCATTCCACTGTCACTTCGAGAAAAAATGTTGCAACAGCTTCATGCAGGACATAGTGGAATAGTCAAGATGAAAGAAATAGCGAGAAGCTATTTTTGGTGGCCAGGCATGGACAAACAAATCGAGGAAATGGCTACATCTTGTTCAGCTTGCCACAAAACCAGAAATAACCCACCATTAGCTCCCCTGCATCCGTGGGAATATCCCCAAGAACCATGGCAGCGGGTCCACATTGACTTCGCAGGGCCAGTGGAAGACAGAATGTTTCTGGTTGCTATAGACGCACACAGCAAATGGCCTGAGGTGGCGATAATGAGATCTACCACCACAGAAAGGACCATCGAAAGGCTAGGAGAGATGTTCTGTCGGTTTGGATCTCCGGTTCAGTTAGTCTCTGACAACGGACCTCAGCTGGTGTCGCATGAAATGTCTGCATTTCTACAAGCAAATGGAGTGCAGCATGTCACCTCAGCTCCTTACCATCCTGCCACAAATGGCCTTGCTGAAAGGTTCGTTCAGACTCTGAAACGTGCACTGAAAGCATCACAAGGACAAGGAACATTACACCAAAGACTACATACTTTTCTGCTGAACTACAGAAACACTCCTCACAGCACTACAAAGGCATCTCCTGCAAGCCTAATGTTCAAGAGAGACCTGCGTACGACCTTCGACCTGTTGAAGCCCTCAGCAGTAAAAGACACAGTTCGAGGCCAACAGGAAAAACAGATACAACGCAGGGAACGACAGGCGAAGAACAGAGTCTTCACAGCAGGCGAGACTGTGTTAGCGAGGAACTACAGTGGAGAACCTAAATGGGTTCCTGCTACTATCCTTGCTCAGACTGGACCAGTCTCCTACTCCGTTCAGAGAGGTGACAGTGTCTGGAGGAGACATGCTGATCAGCTCCTGTCTGCGTCACCAGTGTCAGCAGAGCTGTCCTCGAAAGATCAGACAGATGCAGTGACCAACCCTTCAGTTCCTCTCCACACCCAAGTAAGACATCCAGTGCCAGATACATCTGTTCCAGCTGCAAGTGTGACTCCAGATGAGACTGAGACACATGTGCAGTTGAGCCCTAAAGACGGTTTTCCGTCAGTGGACAATAAGACTGATGCCCCTGCAGAGAGCAGGTATCCTAAAAGAGAGCGGCGACCCCCTATACGCTTGAGTCTTTAGAATAGTTAGCAACTATCCCAGACCATCAGGGGCAGAATAATTCCCTTGGGATCAGTTGAGGGATAGAGGCAGTCTACCCTCATCCCTGAGTTAGAGTTAAAACATATACCTGTTAGGTGTGGTTTAAAGAAAAAGATAAGGTTGTGACATTTAGTTGGTTGTGTTAAGTCACGTGTTGAGATAATCTTAGATACCAGAAATAAGTTGAATGTGTATGTTTACGTTCTTTGAAATAGTAGCTGATTATTTCTGTTGTTTTCTAAAAGGGACATCTGTTGTAAGAGGGGAGGAGATGTTATGTATTTGGAGCTACTAGGGCTGCCGTAGTTGTGAGGGACGCGGGGAATTATGGGTAATGTTGTCATCACAATACTGTACTCCTGGAGAGCGGGAACACGGCTGTATGTTCGGAGTAGTAAGCTACAATAAAAGGTTAACGATCTATCTGTGCCTGCTGCATCATTGTTATAGGAAGACATAACACAAACCAGGCCAAAACCAACTTGTCATCTGTCACCAACACGCATAGCACTAAACCACTGGTGCGTTTAAGGCCACACAAAAAGTCGGACAACTCAAACACCACACAAAGTTACACTATGACTCCTCAGTCATACGTGTGCTTATTTTACTGTCATTTATTATTAATGTTAATTTATATATATTAGTAATGGAATGCTGTTACACACACTATGTTGAAGTATTACTATTATTATTATTATTATTATTATTATTATTTATCTTACGGTATATATCAAAAATAATATTGAGCAAAATTTAATTGAAATATTGTCGATGTGGCCCTCCAGCAGTGCTCGGGTAGCTCATGCGGCCCCCGGTAAAAATTAATTGCCCACCCCTGCTATAATCTTTTATCTTTCCCTCGCACTAGTGATTCACATTACATTGTTTATTTTATTTGGTTTCAGGTTTTATTTGTCGTGACCCCCTTTGATTCCTTAGTTTATTTGTTTACAGACATTATTGTAGCAGTAAAAAATCATTTTTTTCTATATCTAAAGTGTGATATCCAACTTTTTACTCTCTTACACAATTGGAAGTAGAATAGGTTTTTTAGGTAAATGATTCCCTCTGGTGTACATTGGATGGAACTGATGAGTGTGTTGACTTGTCATGCTCTGGCAACAGGAGGGTGTCTTGGTGAATTTGTTGCAGAATTAATGCTTTGTGTAATCTTTTTCCCCAGCTCTTCATAGCCAGTGATAGCTTTGTCAGCATCTCAGCGTTGGTGGTATCTGATCCAACAATAGGTGGCACTGGCTCCACTAGGTCGTTTGTGAACGCTCTACAACCTAGCAGAGTGGAACTGACAGGCAGGATTAAAGGGGTCCAATTATGCAAAAAACAACTTTTCTTAGCTGCTGGTACCTTTTTTTGTGGATCTGGGATCTGCATAAGTCCCAAAAACTTTGAAATCAAACCATGGAGGCATGGCGGAAATATTTATAAAACAATCTTTACCTTTTTCCAAATGTGCTCCAAACCACCCATTTGGAGACTTTAGTGATGTATTTTGCCTTATTATGTCTGCAGATATTTCCATATATGGTAGAGGTTTACCCGAAGAGCTCAGTGCAAGTCCACCATTTTGATTCAGTTGCAAACCCTTTTTCTCTATCCTGTAGAGAAAGTCTGAAGACTCAATATGGAAGCGTTAAAAACTACAACATGGCTGACGGGGTGGAGACGCAGTAAAAGGGAGCTTGGTCTGGAGGAGCGCTTCGGCACATAAATATGGCCGCCCGCAAAATGGCGCATTCTGAAGAGTTTGTGAGAAAGCAGCTTGAATATGGCCTGTTAAAAATTTGGACCAAAGAACCACCGTTTACACGTTATGTAGCCCACAAGGAAGTGTTTTAAATATAGGGGGAAAAAAATCACAATATTTTGAGGCTGACTTCTTCACTATCTTGTTGGGATGTTTGGTTTGTTGCATCGCCGTCTGCTTCCATGGGTTGCATTCCTACATCTGACAAGTGCAGTAAAAGTGTTCTTTACAATATCATCAAGGGAGTCTTTTAAAATCGTCAACTCTTTAATTCCTGTGTCTTTCGAATCAAGTAAATGTAAATGGCTTGAATGAATTCACAGGGCAAAATGTTGGTGGAAATATAATTTTTTTGTCTAATTTTATTCCACATTTGATTCCCCATGAACCGGGAAGTAACCAATATATGTTAACAAACAGCAGGACCAGGATGAAATAGCAATAGCTCGCTCAATTACATACAAAAAAGCTAACAAAATTACATAGCTCTAGATTTTTTAAACTTTTGTTAGAGACGTACATTTTGGGATATAAACTTGACACAAAGGATTTTGACTTCAGAAAAAAGTGGTCCCGTCCGCCAAATCCTAACACCTTATGTCATATTCCAAAAAACAAAGTATCGGCTAACAAACAAAAATACTGTGCTTTACATTTTCGCCCCAACTTGTTTAACCTTACTTCCCCCCTCGTTGACAGATCCTGGCACCAGTCAGACCAACTTTGAGGAAAAGTTGAACCACGAGACGCAAGAACTGGAGAAGCGACTTAGCATGTTCTCCAATCAGAACAGCATGGGTACAATGTTATATGGTACACTTATATTGTATATATTTAAACACTTTAATGGTTCTTTTTTTTAACAGTGTACTCCACGTTCAGCAGCGACGACCGCAGCATATCGGGTTCATCCGACAACTCAGACACCAGCCAAATGGATAGCAGCATTTCCAGCCGTTTGGCCATTTGGACTGAACGGCCAATGGCTTACCACCCTAAAGTGGCGAGCGTGGAGAAGTTGTCTGCTAACCAGGGTGATGGACATAACCTGGATGCCAAAGCCCCGAGACAGCTGCAGGAAATTGGTCGGCAGAGCTCCTCGGATAGCGGAATCGCCACTGGGAGCCATATCTCGTATTCTGGAAGTTTATCCTCATACACGGGGAGTCTAGACATCTGTGAGGACTTTGGTTCAGTTTTTAGCCTGCCACCCCACTTGGCTCAAGATCTGAGTCCTTGTTGTTGCGCCAAAGGTCCAGAAGGCGAGTACAAGGTACCCACATCACTCAGGTATCTGTATGACACCCCGAGAAATCTGATCCAGGGGGAAGGTGGGCAAACGGTGGACACCAATCACCAAAGTCACCTGATAGAGTCCTTAAAAGGGGTTATTTCAAAAACACCACTAGTGTGCTCGCATAGGTCTTCCGGGGAGAGAGGCATGAAGCGGAATGACACTGAGTCCTGTCACTTGTTCAGCTCTCTTACATCCAAAACGATAGTGACCATTTGTGCAACATGCGGTGGGTTTCAGGTAAGGTTGCCGTAGTACAATTTCCATAGTACATGGAAATGATGAACATTTTTTCTCTATTCTGTGTCCATGTTTTTGTTAATATTCCTTATGGTGTTTCAACAAGAAGCGATCAGGTTTTAATTATTTGTATGTTTGTATTTTAACCTTTCACAGGGGACACCACCCCCCATAATCAACCTTGCCAGCGGGGCAATGTTGCCTGCTGTACCAGGTAGGCCACAATGATGACCTGTAATAAACAAACACACTGCATGCATTTTTTTCCTGTATGGATGTGTGATTGTTTGAACTTTGGACGCCGCCCATGTGGGACCTGGGACCCAATGCCAAAAAATCACAATGAAGGCAGCTCAACGTGATATTTCCCAATCCAGCAGATCGGAATGTTGAGAAATTATCATCGCCCATTTCGGACCGGCCGTCAAGTGAGGGATCGCCAATGCCTAAAAAGGGGCGAGAGAAGCTAGCTAGCCTCTTCAACGAACTCCTGCGCTACCCCAAGGAATGGAAACCCAACCGACGGAACTTGTATGAAGTCATGGCCCCCGCACCGTTATACCCGCACCTCATAACCCTACCGCCTGGCAATTGTGCTTCAACAGTCATTTACGAAGACTGCTTTAAATGCCAGAGGGCACGCTGTCACCCGCCCCGAAAGGGCGCGCCTCTTGGATTAAAATGGAATGGTAAAATATTCAGCGAAGTGCAAAGTTTTTTGACTGGGCTGCAACTGAAAAGAAGTTCAGAAGATGAAGATGCTAAAAAGTTGCCCGGATCCCAGATGGTTGGTGGTCAAAACCCAGATGAAGACCAGAATGGTCAGGCATTGCACCGTGAAGGTAAGGTCCTCTTTCGTCTTTTCCAACAGGACCTTGGACCTTTTTTCCTCCTTACTCCATTTTCTTCTTTCTTTTCCTCCGTTTCCATCTTTGTTCTCTGGGGCAGATCATTTGTCTCTGACGAGACACTCACAAAGTTCATTTTTGTAGTAATAAAAAGGGGCGCTGCACTAAACGCTGGTTTAGTGTGGTTGAAACGGGGCTTAGTTAAGAATAATTAATTAACTATTGTGACGCTCATCATGACTGGTATTTTTCTTCCCTCTTACCAGTCAATGGGCCTTGTGTCAAAGAGGAGGGTCGGAGAGCTGATCCTGCCTATGAAATCATGGGGAGAAACTCTGAGGTATTTCCGTCTTCCAAGTTTGATTAAATTACAATATTATTTTATGCGCAGAACACAAGCTGCAGTTTTAGTTGTCTGTTAACATTTTTTGTTTGTTATAACATGAGGGATTAAAATGGGCAAAAATTCTGTCTGTGCAATTTTGGCAAAGTTCCAACATTTTTTGGGGCAGAGACCTGGTCACAAATTTAGCCGTCTTGCATTCATATTTTACAAGTTTGTTACAATTACTGAGGAACTGACTTGAGCCAAAATATTTATTGTTTGACAAAGTTCTGACATTTTTTGCACACATCTTTATGTGACCGGTAAGCGTAAATTAATTGTAAAATAATTAAAACAATAAAATTATATCGTCCTGTAATACACAAACTTTTTTGTCTTGCAGAGGGACGAAAACAATAAGTACAAGCTGATGGTCAACTGCGGTCCGCAAATGTTGCTGCAAGAATCTGAAGGTAAGTGATACAAAGTAGGTCAATGTGTTAGTTTAAAGGGTGCTAATAACAAAAAGAAAGTAAATTCATCATTCTGTAAGGCGCTAACTGCCACAAGGTCAAACAATTAATCTGTCACAGTTTAATTGTATCCGGATCATGTTAAAATTTAGAGTCTTTGTAACATTAATTCAGATATGTCATAATACAAAGACAACTAATTTTAAAGTGATACTAATAAAACTGCGACCTGTATTCTGCGTACAATTTCCATCCATTCATTTCCTTCCGCTTATCCGGTTCGGGTCGCAAGGGCCGCAGTCTCAATAGCTAAATATTTTTCCAGCTGAGCATGCCCAGAACATCTCATTAGGGGGAGAGGCATTCAGACTATACGCCCAAGTCATCTAAACTTCTCGATGCGAAGGAGCAGCGATTCTCGTCTTAGCTCCTCCCGGCACAATGACCTCCCCCAGTCTCTTAGAGTGAGTCCAACCACCGAAAGGAGAAAACTCGTTTCCGCTGCTTATATTTATATCTTGCTATCTTTTGTCACTACCCAAAGCTCATGACCATAGGTAACTTGCCTGTTAATCTTGCGCTCTCGCCTTACCCCACTCGTGAAAAAATTTTGATATTTTAACTTCTCCATCTGAGGCAAGACCTCGCTCCCAACCCAAAAGGGGCAAACCACCCTTTTCTGACTAAGGCCATATCTACACTAAGTTGTTTAACCCCTTAAACGAATAATTATTTAGCCAAAGCCCTGTTTCAGCCACACTAAACCAGCGTTTAAGGTCCCCCTCATCGGACAAATTTTTACACGGGTAAGTCAGCCGTGTATTTCTTGAATCTCCACGCTTAGCTTTGTATGGACTCATTGATCGTTTACAAACTGAGTTCGGAGAGGAAGTGACGCCAGAAAGACCTCGCCCTCACACAGGAAGTGACATCAGAAAGAACACGCCACAGCCAGCTTCATAATAAAGCGGTTTCGTAGCTCGGAGCAAACCGCTGGAAATATGAAGGCGAGTCATCCAGACATGCCCGTGTCACATTGTGATTCTAAGGCTAGTTAACCTTAGCCTAAGAATCCTGGCCTTAGATTTGGAGGTGCGGAGTCTCATCCCAGAAGTTTCAGTTTGCAGCTAAAAGTTGCAAACTGCCCCATAAACACTGGAGGTCACAGCTTAACGAGGCCATCGGGAAAGAGATCCTGAGACCCAGATAAGGTTATCTAATATCTAGGGTAAATCACACCTAACCTTATCCGTGTCCACACACAACAATACCACCGTTTAAGACCCCCTAGCCCCTCCGTCCCCCTGGCGCAACGCCACCATACGCATGCACGGAAAATGCACACGTCATAGTCACATCCAGTATTGCTTTGTTTGCAAGTTCTTAAATTTAACTTATCTGAACAATATCCAGTGTTGTGGTATTTCAATTAACTGGAATCCAGTGTGCTGTGAGGCCCTACTGTAGTGAATCACACCTGAGTCATCATAAATTAATCAAATCTTTATTAGACACGTAAACAATGTGATAAAGAACATTTTACATCAATCAATCTAGGGATATAGATATTATGTCAGGACACTCCTCACTCTTTTGCCCTCACCTTCATTGTCCATTCGTTTTTGGTGACTTTATATACTCTGGACCTAGACGTTGAGTCCACGACATACATGGCGGACAATAACTGATACAGTCGGCTTTGCCAGTCCAAATGCAGTCGCTGTTTTCCGTAGTTTTCCCTCGACGGCCAGGTAATACAGAGCACACGCTATCTTTTTTTTTTTATCACATCCACAGGAGCCTGCATTCTCATTAACTCTCCTTTGTCAAATGGACAAAGTTTTTCGCTAAGTAGAATAACAGCTGACCCGGACATTCGAAAGTTCTCTTGCCGTCTGAGAAGTGTTGTACCAGAAATAGCTGCAATCACTTTCTCTTAAGGTATTAATGTGTGATTTCCACAAGCGTGTGTACATGTAGAAGAATGAGAAACACGGGCATGTCTGGATGACTCGCCTTCATATTTCCAGTGGTTAGCTCCGAGTTACGAAACCTTTAATTATGAAACTGGCTGTGGCGCGTTCTTTCTGACGTTACTTCCTGTGTGGGCCGCGGTCTTTCTGGTGTTACTTCCTCTCCGAACTCAATTTGTAAACGATCAATGAGTCCATACAGCGCTAAGTCCTGGAGATTCAAGAAATACACTTAGTCGTGTAAAAATTAGTCCAAGGATGGGGACCACGCTGGTTTAGTGTGGCTGAAACGGGGCTTAGGTTAAATAATTATTCGTTTAATGCAGGGGTGCCCACACTTTTTCAGCAGGCGAGCTATTTTTTAAATGACCAAGTCGAGGTGATCTACCTCATATATACATATACATATACATATACACACACACACACACATATATATATACATATACACACCCACACACACACATATATATATATATATATATATATATATATATATATATATATATATATATATATATATATATATATATATATATATATATATATATATATATATATATACAGTATATATATTAGGGGTGTGGGAAAAAATCGATTCAAATTGGAATCGAGATTCTCACGTTGTGCGATTCAGAATCGATTCTCATTTTTAAAAAATCAATTTTTTTTTTTTTTTTAATGTATTATTTTTAATCCAACTTTTTTTATAGGCATTTTCAAATAGACAGAAAAAAGGGCAAGTCGAAACAGTACAATTTTAAAGTCAGTAAATTATTCACTCCCTTAAAACCCAAACTGCCCACCCACCCTCCCACCCCACTCAGGTCACATCAACAAGGGACATATGGCACAATCATATAACAAGTAAGATGACAAAGACAGACACATTCTCACACATACGGGGCCAGAGACAGACAAACAGGCTGAAAGGAGAGAGAAAAAAAAAAAAATATTAAAAAAAAAAATTAAAAAAATAGAAATAAAAGTAAAAATGAAAGAAAGAATAATAATAATAAATAAAAGGGAAAATATTCCTCATCTGCGTCTGGGCATAAGTCAAGAGAGTTAACATACACCAGGATAGGACTCCATGAACTTTCAAATGCTTGAGCCGAGCCTTTTAGCGAAAACCTAAGTTTTTCCAGTTTTAGATTGTAGAGAACCTCTCTAATCCAACGGCCGTGTGATGGGGGGGCGAGCCAGCTTCCAATTAAACAAGATCAATTGCCTGGCCAGAAAGGTCGTAAAAGCAACAGCGCGTTTTAGTGGCATACGCCAAAAAGGGCTGATAATGGGTTGGGGGAAAGTCTTGACCGTATGCTTTTCCGATTGTGTCAAAAATGTCCTCCCAAAAGGAACATAGTTTAGAGCAGGACCAGAACATATGGACATGATCAGCCGGAGATTGTTTGCATCTATTGCAGGTATTGCTAACAGTGGGGTAGATTTTAGATAGTTTTGAATTAGTGTAGTGAATTTTATGGATTACTTTGCATTGGATGAGACTATGACGGGCACATATTGAGGAGGAGTGGACCAGTTTCAGGGCAGAGTCCCAGTGTTGATCGGATATGTTGGTATTAAGATCGCTCTCCCGCGAGGCTCTTATCACTGATAGAGAGTTTGGAGCAACTGAACCTAAGGAGGTATATAACACTGAGATACATTTTTTATGATTAGGGCTCAAAGATAACAATGTATCTATAAGCGTTTCCGGAGGGCGATTTGGAAAGTGTGGGAACTGCTTCTTTACGAAGTCCCTCGCCTGAAAAAAGCGAAAAAGGTGGGGGTTCGGCAAATCGTATTTGGAAGAGAGTTCAGTGAAGGATGAGAACACTCCGTCTGCATAAAGGTCTTTCACAGTGGTGATACCATGATCGTGCCAAGTCATGAATGCGGGGTCAGTACGGGAAGGTTTAAATAACTGTTTTTTAAGTAGCGGGGTCAATATAGATGGGCCCTGAAAACCCAAGTGTTTCCGTAGCTGGTTCCATATTTTAATGGAGATCGATACAATGGTGTTTGCGCCTTCAAGTTTAAATGGGAAAGGGAGTGATGAGCATAAGCAAGAATGTAATGAGGAGTGTGGGATTGCCGTTTCACGGGATACCCAGGCCGGGAGGGTCTGAGAGCCTCCATCCATCCAGTATAGGAGTTTCTGTACATTAGCCGCCCAATAGTATTGTCTAAAATTGGGGAGTGCAAGCCCTCTTTCAGATTTGGGAGATTGTAGGACCGACTTGCGGATTTGGGCCAATCCGGTCCCCCATGAAAATTTGGATATTGATTTGTCTAATTTATCGAAAAATGATTTAGTAATAAATATGGGGATATGTTGAAAAAGGTAAAGGAATTTAGGCAGAGTGACCATCTTAATCAGATTGATCCGGCCAGCGAGAGATAATGGTAAAACAGACCAGCGGGCAAAGTTCTTCTCCATCTTTTCAATTAGAGGTAAAAAATTTGCCCGAAGCATATCAGACATAGCCGGAGTAATAGGGATTCCCAAGTAATGGATCCCGTCCTGTGCCCATTTGAATGCCGCCAAAGATCGTGGTAACTGTTTGGCTAAGGAATTAATCGGAAACAGCTCACTTTTTTGGTAGTTAAGTTTGTAACCAGAGTGTGTGCCAAACCGCTCCAGAATGTCAAATATTACCGGGAGTGAGCTAGCAGGATCCGAAATGTACAAGAGCAGGTCGTCCGCATAAAGTGAGACTTTGTGCAACGTGAGACTTTGTGCAACGTGTTCGACCGGGTGATACCTTTAAAGCCTGCCTCCGCGCAGCCAAAGAGCAAGGGGTTCTATCGCAATAGCAAACAGTAATGGAGACAACGGGCAACCTTGTCTAGTGCCTCTTTTAAGAAAAATGGGGGTGGATAGTGTATTATTTGTACGTACCGAAGCTACTGGGGACGAGTACAAAAGCTTAACCCAGAGAATTAAATCTTCATTAAAACCAAACCGACCCATCACTTCAAATAGATATTCCCATTCAACCCTGTCAAAGGCTTTCTCCGCATCGAGGGACACTACCGGGGTCGAGGGGTTTGGCGAATGGATAATGTTTAGGAGGCGCCGAGTGTTGTGTGAGGATTGCCGGCCTAGCATAAAACCTGTTTGATCCAACGAGATGATGGAAGGCATCACCCTTTGGAGCCGGAGAGCGAGAACCTTGGATAGAATTTTTAGATCTACATTTAAGAGCGAAATTGGTCTATAGCTGCTGCAAAGCGGGGGTCTTTCTCTTTTTTTAGGATGAGAGAAATGGTGGCCCTTGATAAGGTTTCTGGGAGGCGACGCTGCAGAAAAGCTTCATTATACATGTCTCTTAGAGCCGGAGCAAGAACACTGGAGAAAGTATTGTAATATTCTGCACTGAAGCCATCTGGGCCGGGTGACTTATTGCTCTGTAAGGATTTGATGGCTTCTGTGATCTCAATGACACTAATGGGCTGGCCCAGGCCCCTCGCAGCTCCACATTCTATCTGGGGGAAGGTTTTATCGCTAAACAGTTCCTCTGAGGACGGGGGGCAATCTGAAGTATATAATGTTGTATAAAATGCAGCAAATGTTTCATTAATCTTAACTGGATCAGTATGTAGTTCTCCTGTGTTAGAGCGAATAGACGTGATTAGCCTCGAAGATGCTTCCTCCCTGACCCGGTGGGCTAAGAGCTTGCCAGCTTTTTCCCCAGATGAAAAAAATCGTTGTCTGGATTTGAGCAGTTGTAATTTCGCTCTATTGACAGACATAAGGTCAAAGTCAGTTTGTAGGCGAAGGCGTTCTTTATATAGTGTCGGGAAATGTGTTTTAGCGCAACTGCAGCCTTTTTTAGATGAAAATAGCACTTTAGATCCATTTCAGTCTGGATACAAGGCTTTGCACAGTACTGAATCTGCACTTTTAAAGGTTTTTAATGACTTGCTTTTAATGTCTGATTCTGGTAGCTCTGCCATTTTAGTGCTTTTAGATCTTACAGCTGCCTTTGACACAGTCGACCACACAATTCTTTTAGACCGCCTGAGAGACTGTGTGGGTGTCAGGGGGACTGCATTAGAGTGGTTCTGATCCTACCTGTCAGAGAGGTCCTTCTCTGTCAGGCTGGGGGATGCCACCTCTTCTTCTGCTCCGCTTTACTGTGGTGTCCCCCAGGGATCCATTCTAGGCCCCATCCTGTTTTCCTTGTACATTCTCCCTCTTGGAGAGATTTTTAAGAAACATGGAGTGTCTTATCACTTTTATGCAGATGACTGCCAAATGTATATGCCAATTTCAAAAGGCCATGGCCCCCTGACACCCCTTCTCAACTGTCTATGTGATGTCAAGGCTTGGTTAGCCCAGAATTTTTTAATAATGAATGAGGGAAAAACGGAAATTTCAGTTTTTGGTCCGGCCCTCACTGACTTGGGACCATTGCAAAATCATGAGCGTCCCAAAGTCACCAGCCTTGGCGTCACTATAGACAGCGATTTTAAATTTGACAAACAAGTCAATGGCGTTTTAAAATCGTGTTTTTATCATCTTCGTCTTTTAGCAAAGGTAAAACCATTTTTATCTTTTAACCTTTTTGAACAAGTCGTGCATGCTTTTATTTCAAGTCGCCTGGACTACTGCAATGCACTTTATGCTGGCATTAGCCAAAAAGCTCTCTCCCGGTTGCAGTTAGTCCAGAACGCGGCAGCACGACTTTTAACAGGGGCCTGGAAACGTGAGCATATAACCCCAATTCTTCAGAGTTTGCACTGGCTCCCTGTTCATTTTAGAATTGATTTTAAATCCTTGCTATTTGTTTTTAAAGCTTTACATGGACTGGCACCTCAGTATATCTCGGACCTCATCCAAATTTACACACCTGCGCGCGCTCTGAGGTCTGAGAGCCAGCTCCAGCTCGTGGTGCCCAGGACGAGACTTAAAACCAGGGGAGACAGGGCCTTCTCTGTGGTCGGCCCTAAACTCTGGAACACTCTGCCCCTCCATGTTCAAACTGCTCTCACAGTGGAGTGTTTTAAGTCTCGTCTTAAGACCCACTTTTATTCTTTGGCTTTTAACACTACGTGAGTTGTGTGGTCTTCTGTCCTCTGTTGTCCTGTGTGGTTAGGGTTAGGGTTATAAATTTTGATGTCTATTTTACTGTTTTAATTGGTTTTACCCTTTAAAATCGTTTTTAATCATATTTATTTTTTATATTGTCTCTGTATTGGTTTTCTATTCATTTATTCTTTGTTTTTATTCAGTCATTGGTGTAGCATAATATTGTTTTTAATATTATTTTTAATATCGTTTTTGATATTGTTTTTAATATTGTTTTTAACATGGCTGTGCAGCACTTTGGAAACATTCTTGTTGTGTAAATGTGCTATATAAATAAAGTGGATTGGATTGGGTTTGAAGCGTATTTATCGTCAAGATCCTTAATCTTGCGGAGATTTGAATGGTCTCTGTCTTATTTAGGTTTGAAACAAAAGATATAAGTTGAACTCTAATATAGGCTTTAGATGCCTCCCACAGTATACCTCTTCCAATTTCTGGTGAGTCGTTCAGTTCGAAAAAACACTTAATTTGATCGTGTAGGAAGTTCCTATAACAGTCTTCTGCTAGTAAGGCTGAGTTGAATCGCCATTGTTTAAGAGGTTTAGGTTGAGTGTCCATATTGATGTCGACTGAGGTGGGGGCATGATCAGAGATCACAATACTATGGTAATTACATGTTTTGGTTTTGGAAAGTAGTCTATTGTCGAGAAGAAAGAAGTCTATCCGAGTTTAAGTGTGATGTACATGGGAGAAATAGGAGAATTGTTTAATTGTAGGGGAGGCATGTCTCCACGGGTCTGTAAGACCCAACTGTTTAGCGAAAGTATCCAGCGTTTTAGCTGAATTAGATAAGGGAGCCAGGTTGTTAGATGATCGATCCAGTACAGGATCCTGCACCAGGTTAAAGTCCCCGCCCATAATGATAAAATGGTTTCCAATGTTCGGAAATGATGTAAACAATTTAGTTACGTAAGAATTGTCGGTCCATAAACGCTAGCAAATATGACTGGGGTGCCTTGCAGCTTTTCAGACACAATAATATAACGACCAGCCGGGTCTGCTACAGTTTGATTGAGTTCGAATGAAATATTTTTACGAATAAGGATAGCTGTGCCCCTGGCCCTTTCGTTGAATTTTGAATGGAAAATATGGCTGATCCAGACTCTTTTAAGTCGTGAAATCTCTCTGTTGCGGAGGTGGGTCTCCTGAATGAAAAATATATCTCCTTTGAGGTGTTGCAAATGGGTCAAGACCCTCCCAATTTTAGTGGCGCTCCCCACTCCCCTCACGTTCCATGAAACAAATCGAAGTGTATTACTGGTGCTTGTCATATCTCACCATGTCCAATTAGGAGAGCAGAACGGGCTGACGTATACAAGCAGGTCAGGAGGGGGGCTGATGCATGGACTGGGAACTGCCAAGAGTACTTGTAAGAGGAGGGAATTAAACAGAAGCGTGAGAGGAAGAAATGAGGAGATAAACAAACCAATAAACACACACACACACATAGAAAACACAACGGACTCACACACATACTCGCAGACATAAAAACATACAACAATGCCGGGTGGGTTAAACCCGGCAACCACCTACAGGGCCATCGTCCCAGGACCTGAGAACCCCATTGTCGAAACTGAACTTTAAGTGTCTTTTTCACAGCAGTGCGCTGTACGTCCATGCAGGCAAGTGCCTGCATGGACGTATCCATATCGGCTTCCGGCTTTTCCACCTCCCGAGAGCAACGGATTGGCTCCAACTGAGTCAGAACATTTTAAAGTGCATCAAAACTGAATTATGTTCCCTCAGGAAACATAGTACCCAGTACTAAGATAACTTCAGAAAGCGAGAAAAATAGATTATAAAGTATAAACAACTCAAAAAGCATATAGTAAAATAAAGTACAAGTAAGTGATGTCATATATATACATATATAAACATATACATATATACATACATACACACACACATGCATAAACGTGTATACCATCATGGATGTATGGGTAAGGAATAACAGCAACCAACCAAGAAATAAGTAGATCGCAGTTAGGTCAAATAAAAACAGAAAAAGTAAACCACAGTGTAAGAATATATATCTATTAGAACATGATGAATAAATGTAAAGGGGAGACAAAATAATTTGAGTGTTGATGTAGCAAAATAAAATAAAATGAACAATATTGCGTGTTGTTTAAACAATAATGATGATAATTGTATTTTAACCAGGTTAGGTGTAGAATGTCAGCATAATATATTACCTGAAAGGTTAAACAAAAAGTGAATGAAAGTGGATCCAATGAGTGACCACACAGATGTGATATTCATGGTCAGGCCTGAAGTTAGCGTTATGTTAGCGTGGTTAAAGCAGGCGTTGATTATTTAACGTTGGTGCCGACAGTGTGGCCTCCAGACATGGCTGCAGTTAGCCAAGCTAGCGCCGTCCTATCATGCATTGTGGAATAGTCACATCGTATCAAACAAAGCTTCAATAAAGTCATACCGACTGAGATTACTCTTTTGCATGTTCTTGGCTGCGTTGGTTGTGGGACTTGACAAAATCTTGGGCGTCTTTGAGAGATGCGAGTCGCCGTCTCCTGCCATCCTCGGTTGAAACCATTAGCTTAGCCGGATAGTGGAGTGCTGGTTTGAGGCCCAGATTGTAGAGATCCCTCATGACGTCCCGGTACACGGCCCGCTGTTCCAGTATTTCAGGGCAGTAGTCTTCGAAGATGTGTATCGGTGAGTCCTTGTACTTCAGTTTGCCTCTGCGTTTCCGAGCCTCCCGCACCACCAGCTCCCTCGTCTGGAATCGGTGGAAGCATATCACGATAGCCCGCGGCTTCTCACCGGGGCCTGGCTTTGCTGTTAGCGAGCGGTGGGCACGGTCCAGCTCCGGGGTCAACGACAGCGTGTGTTCACCCAAGACTTCGACTAGCAGTTGAGAGAAGAACACTGTTGGGTTTGGACCTTCAATGTTTTCGGGTACGCCGACAATTCTTATGTTGTTCCGACGACTTCTGCTCTCCAAGTCTATTAGCTTAGCTTTTAGCATCGCGTTCTCCTCGGTTACGAGTGTTAGCTTGGTGTTCATAGCCAGCATATCCTGGCTGGTTGTGTCGGCAAACAGTTCTAGTGAGGAGAGGCGCTTCTGGTTTTCCAGAAGTGTGGTCTGAATACAATCCAGCGTGTTGTTGAGTTTGGAAAAGGCGGAGTTAAACTCAGACGAGAGAGAAGTCTTGTGGTCCGCTAGCATTGTAGTTAGCGTAGCCATGATGGTACTTGACGCCAAGTCCTCCTTCTTTTGCTCCTCCTTTTTGGATCTGTTAGACATTTTCTCATTCAGCGCGAAAAGGTATTAGTACTATTAAAACGTTAGTAGCAGTTACTGCATTCAGTCGAGCTATACAGAATGGTAGGAATGAAATTTGCGGGAGCGTGAAAAAATGCGACTACTCCATCTTGTCGACAACCGGAAGTCACCTTAAATGTATTATTTTTAATTATTTTTTTTATTTTTTAATTATTCAATCCAACAAAACAATACACAGCAATACCATAACAATGCAATCCAATTCCAAAACCAAACCCGACCCTGCAACATTCAGAACTGCAATAAACAGAGTAATTGAGAGGAGACACAAACACGACACAGAACAAACCAAAAGTAGTGAAACAAAAATGAATATTATCAACAACAGTATCAATATTAGTTACAATTTCAACATAGCAGTGATTAAAAATCCCTCATTGACATTATCATTAGACATTTATAAAAAAAAAAAAAAAGAACAATAGTGTCACAGTGGCTTACACTTGCATCGCATCTCATAAGTTTGACAACACACTGTGTCCAATATTTTCAGAAAGATAAAATAAGTCATATTTTTGGTTCATTTAATAGTTACAACAAATTTACATTATTGCAATCAGTTGATAAAACATTGTCCTTTACAATTATAAAAGCTTTTTACAAAAATCTACTACTCTGCTTGCATGTCAGCAGACTGGGGTAGATCCTGCTGAAATCCTATGTATTGAGTAGAACAGAATTGTTTTGAATCGGGAAAACATCGTGTTTGAATCGAGAATTGTGTTGAATTGAAAAAAAAAATCGATTTTGAATCGAATCGTGACCCCAAGAATCGATATTGAATCGAATCGTGGGACACCCAAAGATTCACAGCCCTAATATATATATGTATATATACACATTTTTATATACAGTATATAATTTATATTTATTTATTTTGCCGTTTTTGTTCACATGTTAAAGGTGTTTTAATGAATATACATGCATGTTTAACATATAGATTCCTTTCTTTCATGAAGACAAGAATATAAGTTGGTGTATTACCTGATTCTGATGACTTGCATTGATTGGAATCAGACAGTAGTGCTGATAACGTCCACATTTTCAAATGGTGGAGAAAAAAGTTCCTCCTTTCTGTCTAATACCACATGAAAGTGGTTGGTTTTTGGCATCTTATTTGTCCAGCTTCCATATTCGTTTTTATACACTTTACAAGAAATACATTGGCGGCAAACTCCGTAGCTTGCTAGCTTGTTTGCGCTGGCTTTTGGAGACTCTTATTTTGTTAGCGCAGGCGGGATGGAGCGGCACTTTTATTGTGAAGACAGGAACTGTGCGGTCAGTCTTTAGGCTTTTGACGGGAGGTACGGTTGAAATAAAAAGTGTTTCTCGCCTTCCTGACGGTCTTTTTTCCTTCACACTGAGCTGGCAGCAGCTAGCATTATTTCCCAAGATCCTCGGGTGCCTTGAATTTCAATCAAGTGACGAAAGTGACATCATTATGAAGATTTATGATCGCTCATTTTTAGGTCTATTTTATTTTATAGGTAGCTCGCGATCGACCGGTAACTCACGATCGACGTAATGGGCACCGCTGGTTTAAGGGGTTAAACGACTTAGTGTAGACATGGCCTGAGGCCACCAAACTGGATACCTTTAATGCCGTGGCTGCGTCATTGAACGTTTTAAACCAAACTAAAAGGTCAAGGACAAAAGGCAGCCTTGGCAAAGGCCAACATGGCAACAGGTGAACAGGTTTGACTTACTGCAGGCACTGCAGACCAAACTTCAGCTCTGGTTGGGCAAAGACTGATTAGCACATAATAACATTCTACGAATCCCATATTCCAGAAGACAAGTTAAAATGCTTTTTTGGAGCGCCGTCTGCCAATCCAAAGGTTCTGTTCCCGACTTCCCTGCAATGTTAAATGGATGAGTCAACAAGAAAGTCCAACAACATCCAGGGCCTGGGGAATTTCAGGGCTGAACTCATCCACCGTGGAGTTTTGCCACAGAGGAGTTTTTTGACTAGCTCAGTCAGTTTGGTACATATACACAAACGACAGTCCTGAAGGCGTAGGAAAGTAACCCTCTCGTTCACTGAAGATAACCTCAATACATATGTACCGAGCCGTGGGGTTATTAATAAGCCCACAACTGCTCGTAGCCTCTTCCTTGCAGCAACTCCAAAGTAAAACGAAGTTCAACCTCTCTTAAGGAGTTTGGTTCCTCTAGAGTTCTTAACTTCTCACACAAGCTCAGGCGATGTTTCATGTCCCAAGAACCAGGTTTGGCTGACAATGACTAGGCTCAGCTTTTACTACCAGGTTTTCTGATAATTTTTAAGCTTTTTTGACCACTGATTGTGGTTACAGCCACAGGAGTTAGCTGGCATCTTCAAACTGCTGTCGGTCAGGTGAGAGCCACAGATTTGCTGAAGAAAGGCGAATTGGAACGCAATTTAAAGCGGCTGCCTAGCAACCAGAAGCTACACTGAGATTGTGCGACGAGAGTTTAAAGCTGTTTTAAAGTGTTTCCAACCACATAGTGATCTCAGTTCATGAGCTGACACCTCCAGTTGGTTTCTGAATGGTGTTAAGTAGGCCTGGGCGATAGTTCGATTTTATCAATAAATTTGAGTTTTTTGTAACAGACTATTACAAATTAAAAAATCGATCGGCATACAAGCAATAACATCTTTGAGAGGATAATGGCAAAAAAACTAAAATTCTACTGGTTAATAAAGAGGGTACGTGAAGCGCAATATGGAGGTTTTTGTGCTTCAAAACTAACAACAGGCTTTCAACAGGGATGCACCGCGTTGCAAGTACAGTTTTACATCTTTCCTGCTTGTCGGTTCCTAGACCGTGGTCGAGGAGAGCAGGGGAGACGTTCCCTCCAGGACTGATGTATTGTCGGGGGTAACAACCTTCACTTCACAATGGGTCTGTAAGGTTTCGCTTTTAGGCCGGAATGACGAGGCGGTCGATTAGTTAAAACTTGGTCACTTTATTTATAATTTCCACAGGGCAAAACCGGACATCCACCATGCTATTAACACTAGTACATATGCTAGAGGTACTTATCTCCTTACTTGCCCACTCACTTACTCACGTCATTCACCCCACATACTGCCATTCTTAAAAGAGCACACACGTACGCTACTCTCACAACAACTTCTTTAAAACACGCTTCGCCAAATGTGGCGATTACTATTATCACCTTTGTTTCAGACTTAAGTAAACATTTAGATAATAATTCAGATCTGCACAAGGAGTTATAAAAAGTGACAGGTAATAATGTTGTTGTTACACCTGTCCTGCTGTTTGGTCCGGTGCAGACCGTAAAGTAAAGTAAAGTACCAAGAAACACGTCAATAATGAACAAAGAAAAACATGTTCTAGACCAAAAATCCCTTCATATTCTCTACTGCTCACTAGTGTTACCATATCTGAGTTATTGTGTAGAATTATGGGGAAATAACTACAAAAGTACACTTCATTCATTAACGGTGTTACAAAAAAGATCAGTTAGAATAATACATAATGTTGGATATAGAGAACATACAAATCCTTTATTTATTGAATCAAAAATACTGAAATTCCACGACATAGTGAATTTGCAAACAGCTAAAATTATACATAAAGCAAACTATAACCTGCTACCCAAGACCATACAACAATTCTTCTCAAAAAAAGAGGAGGAATTTAATTTTAGAGAAAAATGTAATTTAAAACATTTGTATGCACGTACAACACTTAAGACATTCAGTATACCTGTATGTGGAATGGATTAAGCAAAGCAATCAAATAATGTACTAATATGATCCGCTTCAAGAAACTCTTCAAACTTAGTGTTTACAAAGTACAAAGAAGAACCATGATAAACATTCTGAATTATTTAATCCATCCATGCGTTCATTTTCAAAATAATGTTACTCATCTCACCATATGAAATGTAACTTACTTCACCGAGTATTATTCAGTTATTTTTATTGTGATTACTTATGGAGTATATTGTGAATAAATTGAGAACAGGAAGTGAACAAAAGTTTTAGCAACTGTTATGTAAAAAAAAAAGGGTAGGATTAAATAAGCTCTGCTTCTTCCTACTCCTTTTCGAACATGTTGAAAAGAGAAACTGGAAATTATGATGTATCATGTTGTATGCTTGTATGTTCGAAATAAACTCAAACTCAACTCTACCTAGTTAGCGCTGCCCGAGTGGCTCCCTGGAGCTTTTTCAAAAATGAATGAAAATGGAAAAATGTGGGATGAAAATATATATTTTTTGTTTTAATATGGTTTCTGTTGGAGGACAAACATGACACAAACATTCCTAAATGTTACAAATCCCACTGTTTATATACAAAACAGTGTTGGCGCTAGGAATTTTCAAAATAGGGTCCCAGGCACCCCATCAAGTCATAAAAATGGGATCCCACAGTACATTTTTGGGGTCCCACTTTTTTGTAACCGTTTTGAAAACAGTTACAGCTGTGTTTTGGAAAAAGGTTGTCATGAACGTTACCTAATTCATTAAAAAAATTATACAAAAGGAAACACATTTTTATACATATGTAAATGTATTCAGTTATAACTGATTTGTAATTCACTTTCTTCTTACCTTCATGGAACTAAACTTCACTGCTGCCGGTATTTTTTTCTATATTTTAATTTAATAAGTTGTAGGTGTATTTATTTCAGTATAAAAGTGTAAAAAGTGTTTTACTTCGGTCACGAAATTATGATAATCGTGTGCCAGGGCATACATGCATATGACAAATTTAATTGATTATTCTCACCTGTATGTGACTTTAAAAACCGCCACATCTACACAATCATGAAAAAATAATGCCAACAAACTTAGAAGTTTGCAAGTTAGTTTCAATGTCATTTAATACAGTGGCATTTCATCTCTGGCTTCGTGATGGCCATAAGCTGTGTGTTCCCCTTTAAAAAGGCGGTATGTCTGTGAGTGACGTGTGTAAGTGAGTGGGCAAATTACTTTGAAGTCGACCAATAATTGATAATTTGACCCGGCAAATATAAACAAAACAAAACACCGGCGGTGTCACATATGCATGTACAGTAGATGGCAGTATTGCCCTGTTTAAGAGTGTCACAACATTGCTGTTTACGACAGACAAACTGCTTTATGGTAGACAAAAACGTGACTGCGGTTGTTGTGTGTTGTTACCACGCTGGGAGGACGTTAATGAAAACTGCCTACATTAAAGGCCTACTGAAACCCACTACTACCGACCACGCAGTCTGATAGTTTATATATCAATGATGAAATCTTAACTTTGCAACACATGCCAATACGGCCTGGTTAACTTATAAAGTGCAATTTTAAATGTCCCGCCACACTTCCGGTTGAAAACGTCTAAATATGATGACGTATGCGCGTGACGTAAACGGTTGATAGAAGTATTGGTACCCCATTGAATACAATAAATAAATGATAAATGTGTTATACTTGTATAGCGCTTTTCTACCTTCGAGGTACTCAAAGCGCTTTGACAGTATTTCCACATTTACCCATTCACTCACAGATTCACACACTGATGGAGGGAGCTGCCATGCAAGGCGCTAACCAGCAGCCATCAGGAGCAAGGGTGAAGTGTCTTGCCCAAGGACACAACGGACGTGACTAGGATGGTAGAAGGTGGGGATTGAACCCCAGTAACCAGCAACCCTCCGATTGCTGGCACGGCCACTCTAACAACTTCGCCACGCCGCCCCCCCAATACAAAAAAGCTCTGTTTTCATTTCAAAATTCCACAGTATTCTGGACATCTGTGTTGGTGAATCTTTTGCAATTTGTTTAATGAACAATGGAGACTACAAAGAAGAAAGTTGTAGGTGGGATCGGGGCATTAGCGGCGGACACAACACAACACAGCCAGGAGGACAGAGATGGATAGCAGACGCGCTAGCTGCCGAACTCACCTTAACTTCCTCCGTCTCGCCGACCGCATCTGTGATTGGGTGAAGTCCTTTGTCGCACCGTCGATCGCTGGAACGCAGGTGAGCACGGGTGTTGATGAGCAGATGAGGGCTGGCTGGCGTAGGTGTATAGCCAATGTTTTTATCATAGCTCTGTGAGGCATTGGCGTTGGTAGCAACAGCATTGTTAACCTTCGCCAGGCTGGAAAGCATTAACCGTGTAGTTACATGTCCATGGTTTAATAGTATTGTTGATCTTCTGTCCATCCTTCCAGTCAGGGATTTATTTATTTTGTTTCTATATGCAGTTAAGCACGATGCTATCACGTTAGCTCCGTAGCTAAAGTGTTTCGTCGATGTATTGTCGTGGACATAAAAGTCACTGTGAATGTCCATTTTGCGTTCTCGACTCTCATTTTCAAGAGGATATAGTATCCGAGGTGGTTTAAAATACAAATCCGTGATCCACAATAGAAAAAGGAGAGAGTGTGGAATCCAATGAGCCAGCTTGTACCTAAGTTACGGTCAGAGCGAAAAAAGATATTTCTTGCACTGCATTCTAGTCCTTCACTCTAACGTTCCTCATCCACGAATCTTTCATCCTCGCTCAAATTAATGGGGTAATCGTTGCTTTCTCGGTCCGAATCGCTCTAGCTGCATGGAAAACAATAGGAAAATGTGAGGAGCCTTTCAATTGACTACGTCACGCTACTTCCGGTAGGGGCAAGGCTTTTTTTTATCAGATACCAAAAGTTGCGATCTTTATCGTCGTTGTTCTCTACTAAATCCTTTCAGCAAAAATATGGCAATATCGCGAAATGATCAAGTATGACACATAGAATGGATCTGCTATCCCCGTTTAAATTTTAAAAAATAATTTCAGTAGGCCTTTAAAGGCCTGCTGAAAGCCACTACTACCGACCACGCAGTCTGATAGTTTATATATCAATGATGAAATCTTAACATTGCAACACATGCCAATACGGCCGGGTTAACTTATACAGTGCAATATTTAATTTCCCGGGGAACTCCGGTTCAAAACGCCTTTGGAGGATGACGTATGCGCGTGACGTCGCGAGGTCAACGAAAGTGTTTGGACCCTATTGGACACAATACAGAAAGCTCTGTTTTCTTCGACAAAATTCCACAGTATTCTGGACATCTGTGTTGGTGAATCTTTTGCAATGTGTTTAATGAACAATGGAGGCTGCATAGAAGAACGTTGTAGGTGGGATCGGTGTATTAGCAGCTGGCTGTAGCAACACAACAAGGAAGACTTTGTTGGATAGCAGACGCTAGCGCCGGCGACCTCACCTTGACTTCCTACGTCTCCGGGCCGCCGACCGCATCGTCGATCGCTGGAACGCAGGTGAGCACGGGTGTTGATGAGCAGATGAGAGCTGGCTGGAGTAGGTGGAGCGCTAATGTTTTTATCATAGCTCTGACGAGGTCCCGTTGCTAAGTTAGCGTCGTTAGCAACAGCATTGCTAGGCTTCGACAGGCGGCATAGCATTAACCGTGTATTTACGTCAAGTGTTTGGTTCGGTGTCTCCTGATAGTAGTATTGTTGATCTTCTGTCTATCCTTCCAGTCAGGGATTTTTTTATTTTGGTGGTTTGAAATACAAATCCGTGATCCGGCGGTATAGCTCGGTTGGTAGAGCGGCCGTGCCAGCAACTTGAGGGTTGCAGGTTCGATCCCCGCTTCCGCCATCCTAGTCACTGCCGTTGTGTCCTTGGGCAAGACACTTTACCCACCTGCTCCCAGTGCCACCCACACTGGTTTGAATGTAACTTAGATATTGGGTTTCACTATGTAAAGCGCTTTGAGTCACTTGAGAAAAAGCGCTATATAAATGTAATTCACTTCACTTCACTTCCACAATAGAAAAAGGAGAGAGTGTGGAATCCAATGAGCCAGCTTGTACCTAAGTTACGGTCAGAGCGAAAAAAGATATCTCTTGAACTGCATTCTAGTCCGTCACTCTAACGTTCTTCATCCACAAATCTTTCATCCTCACTCAAATTAATGGGGTAATCGTCGCTTTCTCGCTCCAAATATCTCTTGCTTCATTGTAAACAATGGGGAATTGTGAGCAGCACTACCGCTTGTGACGTCACGCTACTTCCGGTAGGGGCAAAGCTTTTTTTTATCAGCGAGCAAAAGTTGCGAACTTCATCGTCGATTTTCTCTACTAAATCCTTTCAGCAAAAATATGGCAATATCGCGAAATGATCAAGTATGACACATAGAATGGATCTGCTATTCCCGTTTAAATAAAAAAAATTCATTTCAGTAGGCCTTTAAACCCATATAAGAAACCAAGAACTCGCCCTCGATCATTCTACATGCAGTCAAAAGTGGTCACGAAGATCAATTTTTAAGACGGAAATAGACGACATGGCGAAGTTTACTCCCCCAGCGAGTTTTGCCTTTGACAAGCCGACGGAATGGCTACTCTGGAGACAGCGCTTTGAGCGATACAGACTAGCGACGAAACTCAACAATGAGGATTGAAACATGCAGGTGAGCTGCCTGATTTATGCAATGGGCAACGAAGCAGAAAATATATATAAATCGTTGACCTTTGCCGAAGACGGACATAGAAACAACTTTGACCGCGTGGTGAAAAAGTTTGACGAGTATTTTTCCCGAGGAGGAATATTATCCACGAGAGGGCATGTTTTCACCAGCGTGTCCAGCGGCCTAGAGAGAAGGCAGAGTGTTTTATCAGATCCCTGTACGATCTATCCGAGCACTGTGAGTTCGGTGCCTGCTGGGATGAAAATATCCGCGACCGTATTGTCGTCGGGATAATTGACAAGGAGCTCTCACGCAGGCTACAGCTTTAAATTGATTGATTGAAACTTTTATTAGTAGATTGCACAGTGAAGTACATATTCCGTACAATTGACCACTAAATGGTAACACCCGAATAAGTTTTTCAACTTAAATTGATTCATGATACAGATATATACTATTTTTATAATACAGTCATCACACAAGATAATCATCAGAGTATATACAATGAATTACTTACATTATTTACAATCCGGGGTGTGGGATATGGAGGGGGGAAGGGTTTAGGATTGGTTGGTATCAACATTTCAGTCATCAACAATTGCATCATCAGAGAAAGTTAGTTTAGGGTTGAAGTTGCCTGGAGGTGTTTTAGTGCGGTTTTGAAGGAGGATAGAGATGCCCTTTCTTTTACACCTGTTGGGAGCGCATACCACATTGATGTGGCATAGAAAGAGAATGAGTTAAGACCTTTGTTAGATCGGAATCTGGGTTTAACGTGGTTAGTGGAGCTCCCTCTGGTGTTATGGTTATGGCGGTCATTTACGTTAAGGAAGTAGTTTGACATGTACTTCGGTATCAGGGAGGTGTAGCGGATTTTATAGACTAGGCTCAGTGCAAGTTGTTTCACTCTGTCCTCCACCCTGAGCCAGCCCACTTTAGAGAAGTGGGTAAGAGTGAGGTGTGATCTGGGGTGGAGGTCTAAAAGTAACCTGACTGGCTTGTTCTAGGATGTTTGGAGTCTAGATTTGAGGGTTTTGGAGGTGCTAGGGTACCAGGAGGTGCATGCGTAATCGAAAAAGGGTTGAACGAGATTTCCCGCCAGAATCTTCATGGTGCTTTTGTTGACCAGAGAGGAGATTCTATAGAGAAATCTCGTCCGTTGGTTGACCTTTTTGATTACCTTGGTTGCCATTTTATCACAGGAAAGATTAGCCTCTAGAATGGAACCTAGGCAGGTGACCTCATGTTTCCTGGTGATAACAATGTCACCCACTTTTATAGTGAAGTCATTGACTTTCTTAAGGTTGATGTGGGACCCAAATAGGATGGATTCAGTTTTACCCAAGTGTATGGATAGCTTGTTGTCAGTGAGCCAGGTGAAAATACTACAGAGTTCAGCACTGAGGATTTTCTCCACCTGTGACCTGTCCTTGCCGGATACCAGCAGGGCCGAGTCATCCGCAAACAAAAGAAATTCACAGTCGCATGCTGATGACATGTCGTTTATATACAAACCCCGTTTCCATATGAGTTGAGAAATTGTGTTAGATGTAAATATAAACGGAATACAATGATTTGCAAATCATGTTCAACCCATATTCAGTTGAATATGCTACAAAAACAACATATTTGATGTTCAAACTGATAAACATTTTTTTTTTGCAAATAATCATTAACTTTAGAATTTGATGCCAGCAACACGTGACAAAGAAGTTGGGAAAAGTGGCAATAAATACTGATAAAGTTGAGGAATGCTCATCAAACACTTATTTGGAACCTCCCACAAGTGAACAGGCAAATTGGGAACAGGTGGGTGCCATGATTGGGTATAAAAGTAGATTCCATGAAATGCTCAGTCATTCACAAACAAGGATGGGGCGAGGGTCACCACTTTGTCAACAAATGCGTGAGCAAATTGTTGAACAGTTTAAGAAAAACCTTTCTCAACCAGCTATTGCAAGGAATTTAGGGATTTCACCATCTACGGTCCGTAATATCATCAAAGGGTTCAGAGAATCTGGAGAAATCACTGCACGTAAGCAGATAAGCCCGTGACGTTCGATCCCTCAGGCTGTACTGCATCAACAAGCGACATCAGTGTGTAAAGGATATCACCACATGGGCTAAGGAACACTTCAGAAACCCACTGTCAGTAACTACAGTTGCTCGTTACATCTGTAAGTGCAAGTTAAAACTCTCCTATGCAAGGCGAAAACCGTTTATCAACAACACCCAGAAACGCGTGAGCAAATTGTTGAACAGTTTAAGAAAAACCTTTCTCAACCAGCTATTGCAAGGAATTTAGGGATTTCACCATCTACGGTCCGTAATATCATCAAAGGGTTCAGAGAATCTGGAGAAATCACTGCACGTAAGCAGATAAGCCCGTGACGTTCGATCCCTCAGGCTGTACTGCATCAACAAGCGACATCAGTGTGTAAAGGATATCACCACATGGGCTAAGGAACACTTCAGAAACCCACTGTCAGTAACTACAGTTGCTCGTTACATCTGTAAGTGCAAGTTAAAACTCTCCTATGCAAGGCGAAAACCGTTTATCAACAACACCCAGAAACGCCGTCGGCTACGCTGGGCCTGAGTTAATCTAAGATGGACTGATACAAAGTGGAAAAGTGTTCTGTGGTCTGACGAGTCCACATTTCAAATTGTTTTTGGAAACTGTGGACGTCGTGTCCTCAGGACCAAAGAGGAAAAAAAACATCCGGATTGTTATAGGCGCCAAGTTGAAAAGCCAGCATTTGTGATGGTATGGGGGTGTATTAGTGCCCAAGACATTGGTAACTTACACATCTGTGAAGGCGCCATTAATGCTGACAGGTACATACAGGTTTTGGAGCAACATATGTTGCCATCCAAGCAACGTTACCATGGACGCCCCTGCTTATTTCAGCAAGACAATGCCAAACCACGTGTTACAACAGCGTGGCTTCATAGTAAAAGAGTGCGGGTACTAGACTGGCATGCCTGTAGTCCAGACCTGTCTCTCATTGAAAATGTGTGGCGCATTATGAAGCCTAAAATACCACAACGGAGACCCCCGGACTGTTGAACAACTTAAGCTGTACATCAAGCAACAATGGGAAATAATTCCACATGAGAAGCTTAAAAAATGTGTCTCCTCAGTTCCCAAAAGTTTACTGAGTGTTGTTAAAACGAAAGGCTGTGTAACACAGTGGTGAACATGCCCTTTCCCAACTACTTTGGCACGTGTTGCAGCCATGAAATTCTAAGTTAATTATTTGCAAAAAAAAAATGAAGTTTATGAGTTTGAACATCAAATATCTTGTCTTTGTAGTGCATTCAATTGAATATATGTTGAAAAGGATTTGCAAATCATTGTATTCCGTTTATATTTACATCTAACACAATTTCCCAACTCATATGGAAACGGGGTTTGTATATTAGGAACAGTAAAGGCCCTAATATACTGCCTTGGGGGACTCCACAGTACTGAGAGGGAGGGTGACACGGTGCTGTTCACCTCTACCACCTGTTTTCTCCCCTCCAAGTAGGATTGCATCCAGCTCAAAGAGGTTTTATCAAATCCGATTGCTCTGAGCTTATCTAACAGTGCAGCGTGGTCAACCGTGTCAAAGGCCTTCTGAAGGTCCAGCATGACCATGCCGCAGTATTTGCCCGCGTCCAACTCATGTTTGATGTGGTCGGTCAGTAGAGAAGGCATGTGTCAGTGGAGTGGTTAGTTCTGAAGCCGGATTGGAATTTGTACATGAGTTTATTAGTGGCAAGGTAATTACCGACCTGTTCATAAACTATTTTCTCCATTACTTTCGAAATGGAACTGAGAATAGAAACAGTTCGGTAGTTGCCAGGTTCTAATTTGCTTCTTTTTTTAAAGAGGGGAGTTACTCTTGCTAATTTGAAATCTTTTGGTACTTGGCCTTGAGTAATTGAGAGGTTTATTGTGTGTGTAATGATTGGGGCAATGGTGGTGGCAGAGTCCCTGAGGAATCTGGAGGGGATATTATCAAGGCCGGTGGCCTTGTTTGGGTGGAGCGCGCTCAATTTTTTAAACACCTCGTCAGCTGAGACCGTTTCTAATTTGAAATCGTTGTTGGATACTCCTAGCTTTCTATAGAAGGCTTTAATGTGTTCTACACCAAAGCGACCAGAGTGGTGTGACAGCTTGTTGACTAGAGTTGTGGCTATGCTGGTGAAAAAGGTGTTAAAGGCCTACTGAAATGAATTTTTTTTATTTAAACGGGAATAGCAGATCCATTCTATGTGTCATACTTGATCATTTCGCGATATTGCCATATTTTTGCTGAAAGGATTTAGTAGAGAAAATCGACGATAAAGTTCGCAACTTTTGCTCACTGATAAAAAAGCCTTGCCTGTACCGGAAGTAGCGTGACGTCACAAGCGGTAGTGCTGCTCACAATTCCCCGTTGTTTACAATGGAGCGAGAGAGATTCGGACCGAGAAAGTGACGATTACCCCATTAATTTGAGCGAGGATGAAAGATTCGTAGATGAGGAACGTTACAGTGAAGGACTTGAGAGGCAGTGATGGACGTATCTTTTTTCGTTCTGACCGTAACTTAGGTACAAGCTGGCTCATTGGATTCCACACTCTGTCCTTTTTCTATTGTGTATCACAGATTTGTATTTTAAACCATCTCAGATACTATATCCTCTTGAAAATGAGAGTCGAGAACGCGAAATGGACATTCACAGTGACTGAACATGTAAATACACGATTAATAATTCAGCTTTGCGAAGCTAAAAAAATAGAATCTAACCTAGCTACGTAGCCAACGTGATAGCAGCAGTCTCAAATGCAGATAGAAACTAAATTAAAAAAAAACCTGACTGGATGGATAGACAGAAGATCAATAATACTATTAAACCATGAACATGTAAATACACGGTTAATAATATTCCGCTTGGGGAAGCTAAAAAAACAGAAGCTAACCTAGCTGCGTAGCCAACGCGATAGCGTCAGTCTCAAATGCAGATAGAAACTAAATTAAAAAAAAACCCTGACTGGATGGATAGACAGAAGATCAATAATACTATTAAACCATGAACATGTAAATACACGATTAATAATATTCCGCTTGGCGAAGCTAAAAAAACAGAAGCTAACCTAGCTGCGTAGCTAACTTAGATGCGGCGGCGGGCGTTGTACGCTTTTGACGACACCCCGGCCGCCATCAGAGTCGGCAAGAAACATATATTTCCCCAAAGTTACGTACGTCACATGCACATATCGACACGCACATACGGGCAAGCGATCAAATGTTTGGAAGCCAAAGCTAGACTCACCGTAGTGCGTCTGTTATCCTGCTCAAAACACAACACAACCTCCTGGTGTTGGTGTTGCTGTAGTCCGCCGCTCCACCTACAACTTTCTTATTTGCAGTCTCCATTGTCCATTAAACAAATTGCTCAATCGCTTTATTAACAAGCGGTAACTGGTTGTAGTTCAAAAAGTAACGCACACACATACACGAGCTGCTGTTAGCCAAAAGTCACGCTCACACACACTCAAGTTCTCCACCAACTCACTCGCGCATGCGCGTTCCCCAAACCCTTAAAGACACAGTACACTAATGCAAATATCACAGATATTACAGTATTGTACTTAGCCGCTAAGACACCGATCGATCCCACCTACAACGTTCTTCTTTGCAGTCTCCATTGTTCATTAAACAAATTGCAAAAGATTCACCAACACAGATGTCCAGAATACTGTGGAATTTTGTCGAAGAAAACAAGAGGCTTTTCTATCGGGTCCGATGGGGTCCAACCACTTCCGTTGCTTTTGTGACGTCACACGCATAAATCATATCCAAAGGAGTTTTTCAACCGGAAGTGTGGCGGGAATTTTAAAATGGTACTTTATAAGTTAACCCGGCCATATTGGCATGTGTTGCAATGTTAAGATTTCATCATTGATATATAAACTATCAGACTGCGTGGTTGGTAGTAGTGGGTTTCAGTAGGCCTTTAAGTCTGCAGCTAACGCTCGCACTGACAATACAGACCGTCAGGCAGTCAGAGGAGATTGCGGCACAAGTAAACCTGCAGGGAGACAAGATGGGATCAGTACAGGAGGTGCGTTACAAACAACAAAATCATTGGAAACAACAACAACAAGGCAAGACAAAAGACAGAAAATGGGGGAATGAAAATAAATGTGGAAAATGCGGGAAAGCTGAGCATCGCAGAGAGGGAAAATGCCCGGCAAGAAAAGCTACTTGCCACAACTGTCGCAGCAGCAATAAGTCAGTGAATGAAGTCACAGAAACTGGGCATGTTGAACAGACATCCTATTTCTTAGGTTCAGTGTGCAGTGGAGATGAGAAAGAAGTAGACTGTTCAACTACAGGTTGATTCCATCCCAATGGAATTTAAAATTGACACAGGAGCTGATGTCAGTGTATTAAGTGAGGATGCGTTTCACACACTCCGCTGAGCGCACTGGAACATGCTGACATTCCTCTGGACAGCCCAGGAGGTAAACTGTTGTGTCTGGGCCGATTTAAAGCAACAGTTGTCAAAGGGAAGGATTACCCTTTCAAAGCATACATGGTGCGCGGCAGTAGTGTCAACAATTTACTCAGCCGGTCCGTGTCAGTCAGAATGAACTTGGTGCGACGAGTTGACGAAGTGACACACACCACCACAGGACATCAGCAAGCTTACGGTGAGCATGGCACACTAAACATTGAACCAGTTAGAATACAGCTGAAAGATGGTGCCCAAGCGTATGCTGTTCATTCCGCACGTGTGCCATTCCCAATATTACAAAAAGTCAAAGACGAACTACAGGTATACAGGATGGAGTATACGGCATCATAGAGCCAGTAACACAGCCAACTGAATGGTGTGCACCAATGGTACCTGTCAGAGGTGTGGACTCGAGTCACATGACTTGGACTCGAGTCAGACTCGAGTCATGAATTTGATGACTTTAGACTCGACTTGACAAAATGTAAAGAGACTTGCAACTCGACTTAGACTTTAACATCAATGACTTGTGACTTCACTTGGACTTGAGCCTTTTGACTTGACATGACTTGCTACTTTCCCCAAAACCTAAAGCTTAAAAAGTTATTTGGGAGCGCTCCGTAGCTTTCATTTTGTACGTGTCTGTCATCAGCGTGTGTGCTGCCTGTCAGCGTGTGTGCTCTCAGTACAACAGCCAATCAAATTAGATCTACATTGTTTTCATCCCACAGCATTCATCCAATCAAATTGCAGGACAACCAATGAACAAGAGTTGTCAAACAACGCGTCAGTGAGAAAGATTTATACCAAAGTTGGTTTCGCTCGGGTATAAAAACTACGACTTGGTCAACAAAAAACGAATTGCCGTATGCAAATCACGCAGTTCGAATATTACAGACGAAGACGCAACAACTTCCAACTTTGTTCGACATTTGAAGTTGCACAAAGAAGGGTAAGTTTTGAATGTAAGCTAACGTTTATTGGCTAAGTAACGTGACTTTTATTTGCTGTGTAGTTAAATCAGTGAGGCTGCAAACTCACTGCTAACGTTATAACCATAGACATCTTATAAGTAGACGCAGCATGGAGCGCTACTGCCTACAGGCGCAGACGAGACGCGGGGCCGCCATCTTGGAGTGGTGATCCGCTCCACTCAGTGCAATTCATTTGGCAGGAGCAATGAACTGTCAGCGCATTTAATTCATTTTACCTCACTGAATACCACTCATTTTCACGCGCTTTTTTGTCATACGTGTAGCTATGATAACGGACACATGTTTTATTATTCATGGTTTGCTTAACAGTAATATAATATTCTTATATGCTATAAGTGACCAGACGTCCGAGATCAAAACTGGGAATAGAAACCCAGAGAAGAGGGAGAAAAAGGGTCAGCTATTTTTAAGTTGAAGAAACAATATGATTAGGTTATATATACATGTGTATATCCTACGTAAACAATGTATGAATACATTAGATATCTATATATCTTATAGACCGTATCTCTGTTGCTGTAGCAACAGAGAGTTTATTCTGTCTTGACACTTTGTATTGATATTTTGTATTACATTCTTCCCTTAAATGATCATGTTTACAGTGATTGTTATATATGTATTTTTTATGTATGTCGCTTTGGTTAAAAGCGTCTGCCAAATACTTAAACATATATAAACACCTGAAAGTCTTTATACCAGCTAAAACCACCAATCTGTTTCACTGGATTCAGAATAAAACCAAATGCTGCCTTACCCAACAATGTTAGTATTTGAATATTGTTACTTGAAGACTTAATTCCTGGTTACAATTATACTGTTAAGAAAGTATTGTCTTATATTTTGCCTAAAATGAGAATGCATCATAATCAGTGGCGGCTGGTGAATTTTGTTTTAGGTGGGGCTGATAGTTTGTAAACCAAACCCCTGTAGGGGCGTCATCCTCCCCCAGAAGATTTCTTTGTGATTTTCACATACAAATATTGAAGATCTTTGCTCCTTCTCAACTCTGTGGTAATGTTATTTTCATAAAATACAACCAATAGTACATTAATGTTAAATCTTACTTGTGAAAAGTAATCCCCCGATTCCTATTTTCAACAGTCCGCTCATTTGAGCAGGAAAACGCTGAACACCAGCCCGGCATCTTTGTTTTCTACCTGTCAACTGTCAGTTTAGGCTGCTCGCCGGCTCCTCATCACCACTTCAAGATACAAATTGCTCGCGTCACAGCAACCAATGCTGCGTCTACTTATAAGATGTCTATGGTTATAACGTCATTGCAAACACGGCAATCTGTTGCGTCCACTGCAGTTCGCTACCTTATTCATACTTTTTGTCAAGTGATTTTTTTTAAGCAGGGTTGCATGAGGTACCTATACTTAACGTTACGTTAGTCAATGTATCAACCACAGTAACGTAACGTTAGACGGCGGTCAGCAGCACCGCATATTTTAGCCACCTACAAAAAGACAAACATAGTCAAATAAAGGTCAGTTAAAATGTATACTATATTAAGAATATGTGTACATATTGCATAGGGCCCTGACATCTAAAAAGTACAACTCTGTTCATTGTTATGTTCATGTATTTGTTATGTTTTTCATGTGTACGCACACATCAACACACATACAGTACGAGATGAGATCAATGAGATAAGGTAAAAACAGAATAGAAACTGCTGTGGAACTAGTTACAATGCAATATGCCATGGAAATACAATGTTAACACTTTTGTACAAATAAGTATAGTTGCACTTGTTTTTGCAAATGTGTTTATTCTGTAAAGGAATGAGATAAATGTTTAAAATTGTTTACACTATTAACATGACTGGTTAATAGTGCTATTATGAATTGCAATGTCAGTACTATTTTTTTTCCTGCAATTTCAAATGCACTTGTTTTAATAAATAAATACAACGTTTTAAAAGCATACACAATCTGTGTAAAAATATTAGTCTGTGGTTAAAAGGACTTGAAAGGACTCGAAACTCAAAATGCAGGACTTGTGACTTGACTTGAGACTTTCCAGTCTTGACTTTGGACTTGACTCGGGACTTGCCTGTCTTGACTCGGGACTTGACTCGAGACTTGAGGGCAAAGACTTGAGACTTACTTGTGACTTGCAAAGCAATGACTTGGTCCCACCTCTGGTACCTGTTCTGAAGAAGAACACTGGCAAAGCCAGTATATGTGTGGACTTGAAACAGCTAAACGATTCAGTCAAAAGAAAGCGTTATATCTTGCCTACCTCGGATGAGATCACTGCCAAGCTCAGTGGAGCAACGGTGTTCTCCTCTCTTGATGCTGCGAGTGGGTTCTGGCAGATCCCGTGCACTCAGACAGCTGCAAGCTAACAACTTTTATTACACCGTTTGGTAGATACTGTTTTAAGAGATTACCATTCGGGAACACCAGTGCACCGGAAATCTTCCAGCGAAAAATGCTGGAGACACTGCAAGGGCTGGAAGGTGTTGAAGTTTTTAAGGACGACATCCTGGTCTATGGGACCTTGATGGAACAGCATGACATTAGACTCGAAAAGGTACTTCAACGCGTTGAATCAGCAGGCCTGAAGCTCAATAAAGACAAATGCACCCTCAGACAAAGACAACTACGTTTTTTGGGACACCTCATCGATCAGTCAGGGGTCAGACCCGACCCTGACAAAGTTGAGGCCATTCGACATCTGGCCCCACCAAGAAATGTCCAGGAGCTAAAAATAGTTCTGGGCATGGTGAACTACCTGGGGAGGTATGTTCCTAGTCTATCCACAATAGGTCAACCATTATACGAGCTTTTGAAAAACAGGAACATCTGGACCTGGAGCTACACACAGCAGGCAGCATTTGAGCACATTAAAGAGATGCTGACCACAGCACCAGTCCTTTCAGCCCACAGCTGTGTCCGCCGACGCCAGTAGTTACGGCCTGGGGGGCGTACTGCTCCAACTCCATGGAGAGGAGTGGAAGCCAGTAGCCTACTGCTCCAGACGTCTCACTGAAGCCGAAACACGTTACGCCCAGATTGAGAAAGAGTGTCTGGCTGGTGTATGGGCCTGTGAAAAATTTGACAAGTATGTTTGCGGCTTGGATCAGTTCAGGCTTGAGACCGATCACAAACCATTAGTACAGCTTGTCAACAATAGAAGTCTGGACTATGTTCCTTTAAGATGTCAGCGGTTACTGATGAGACTGACACCTGAGGTACAAACCAGTAGCAGAATATGTGCCAGGAAAAACTTTTGTAGTTGCCGATGCCCTGTCTCGTAGCTCACAAACACACACAAAAGGAGAGACTGACACTCAGGATGATGTGGCATGCTACGTAGCCACAGTGATGCAGGGCATCCCAGCATCTCCAACCAGAATGGAGAGCATCAGGACAGCAACAATGGCCGACAGCGAGCTACAGGCTGTCATCAAGCTAATCAATCAATCAATCAATCAGCTTTATTGTCCATTCTTACATGTACAAGACACATAAGAACTGAAATTACATTTTCGGCACAATCCCGCTAAGAGCAGACATACGTTACAGGGAGACAAGACGGGACCGCCAACGGATCAGCCTCACTTAGGCGCTCCTTAAAAAGGTGGGAAAAAGGTGACATTGGGAAAGGGGGGAAGTAAAAAAAAATATCAGTCTGAGGCTGGACCCTCAGGAATGGTCCAGACTGAGTCCGAGGAAAAAAACCTCACATAGCATGGCACACATAAACAAGGTACATTTAATCACAACAACTCGCAACAGAGTCATCCAACAGGACCTTGGAGGCCAGCAGCTGCTGTTGAGCGCTGCTCAGCCCCCACAACCCCGGAGGAATAAAGCAGTGGTGAAGGCGTTGATTTGGGGAGGGGTATGTGCGTGCATGTATGCCCAATTAACTTGGGTGAGATGTTGGATTGTCTTTATGGGCCGAGGCCGGCCCCAAGAGTTCAAGAGTTCAAGAGTCCGACCCAGGTGCTTTTGAAAAAAAGGGAAAGGTCAAAAGCGTCCATCTTTGAGGAGTCCTCGGGGGAGTGTTTTCAAACAGCCTGTTCCTCAAGGCCATTCGAGGGAGTCAAATCGTAGATTAAGATGTTGTTTTTTCTTCGAGCAGTCAAAACAATGACATTCCTGCTCTATATGCTGGCTCTGACAATTCCAATGTATTCTTTCTGTAACATCACCAAGATGGAATCTACCTTGCGATTCAAATCAGCAATCGCTCCAGTCTGTGTAACATTTGTGTAACAGTTATGTAGCTTCTGTAATCAGGTTAGAATAGCCAGAACACATTGCTAATGTCCCACCGTGTGCCAGAGACTTTTTGAAATTGAAAAATGAACTATCAGAAGCTGATGGCTTGGTCACACGAGGAAACAGGATGTTATTCCAAAGTCATTAAGAGCAGATATTTTGCAGAAAATACACGATTGGACATCAAGGGCTCACAAAGTGCAGAGAAAGGGCCAAAACATCAGTACTCTCTTTAGGACTTAAGAACATTGTAGAGTCGTGCAGGACCTGTCAGGAGCAGAAGCGAGCTCAGCAGAAGGAGCCACTCACACCACTGAGAGTGGTGGGATGATTTCCAATCACTGTGTGCCACCGTTACAGAGGTTAGCTGCCCAAATCCAAATGAGCTGACAACCCCAACACAAACACCAGGACATGTTTTGACCAGGTCTGGCCGTGTCAGTAAGCCAGCCGCTAAACTGGACTTTTAGAGTCTGGCCGTGTCAGTAAGCCAGCCGCTAAACTGGACTTTTAGAGAAAAGTGTTTTGGCTGTTTCACATTGGACAATGGGGTGACTACAGAGAGAAAAAAATCACCTACGGCCTTTTGGGGGTGGGGGGGTAGAGGAAGAGAGATGACACAATCATGTTCACTTTGAGAATGCACATTGAGTTATGTTTACGGAACATTTGTGTAACAGTTATGTAGCTTCTGTAAATTTTGATAAGAGTAATTGCTTCCTGTGTTATTGTAACAAAGGAAGTACACTTTGAGTTATTTGCAACTTAGACCTATTTTTACAGATTTGAATTTGTTACATAGCCCACTTGCGGTTTGAAAGTACTGGACAATGATGTGGCATTTCAATTGAGCTATTATTACCTGTTAAGATACACTTTGCAGTTATTTGATACAACTTGAAAAGGAGGGAGAAGTCACATATGCATGTACAGTAGATGGCAGTATTGCCCTGTTTAAGAGTGTCACAACATTGCTGTTTACGGCAGACGACGTGCTTTACGGTAGACAAAAATGTGACTGCGGTTGTTGTGTGTTACCGCGCTGGGAGGATGTTAATGAAAACTGCCTACAATAAACCCACATAAGAAACCAAGAACTCGCCCTCGATCATTCTACAGGCGGAAAGTGATAATCGATAAAAAAATTTTAAAAACAAGCAAACCGTACGGTAAAAAAAATAAAAAATAAAAATCCGCGTCCACACCAAACATTACCAAGCTTTCAAAAATTTTAATAAATCCATTAGTGTGTGTGTGTCCAATCCTTTAACTAGGACACACACATCTATACCTTTGGCCATTCTAAACCAGTAATTTCCAGGAGTTATCTCAGCCTCTCAGAAGCTTCAGTTTTACTAATGTTTTCCAATGTTGTAAAATGTGTAGAATAAATATTATATTTCAACATTTCTGTCAATGAAGATTTGCGTCAGCCTGTGACACTACAGTCATTTTGACAGTAGGCTGATATAGCTGATACACACACTTAGGCTTTTAATTTTTTTGCAGCTCCAGACATGTTTTTTATTTTTGGTCCAATATGGTTTTTTCAACATTTTGGGTTGCCGACCTCTGACCTAGAGCATATACCGTGCAATCAGAGGCGCCGAAAAGGGGGGTAAAGGAGACGGATTCTAGGGGCCCATGATGGAGGGGGGCCCAGAGAGGCCCCTAATGATGATGAAATTATAATGTTGCCGCTGTGTTGGGGGCCCTGTAAAGATTCTTTTCATGGGGCCCAAAATCCCTAGCGGCGCCCCTGCGTGCAATATACAGTACAAAGGTTTGTTTAGATTTACAAGGTGAAACTAATGCAACATGATATATTTCAAACCTTCTCTTGATATAATGTTGATGTTTATTGCTTACAGTTTATGAAAACCTTAAATTGAAAATCTCAGAAAATGTAGTATTTAAAAAAACAAAAAACTAAGGTGGCAGAGGGGTTAGTGCATCTGCCTCACAATACGAAGGTCCTGAGTAGTCCTGAGTTCAATCCCGGGCTCGGGATCTTTCTGTGTGGAGTTTGCATGTTCTCCCCGTGACTGCGTGGGTTCCCTCCGGGTTCTCCGGCTTCCTCCCACCTCCAAAGACATGCACTTGGGGATAGGTTGATTAGCAACATTAAAATTGGCCCTAGTGTGTGAATGTGAGTGTGAATGTTGTCTGTCTATCTGTGTTGGCCCTGGCGAGTTGTCCAGGGTGTACCCCGCCTACCGCCCGAATGCAGCTGAGATACGCTCCAGCGAACCCCCGCGACCCCAAAAGGGACAAGCGGTAGAAAATGGATGGATGGATGGATGGAAAAAACTAAGCCATGACCATCAAAGTTGTATTTAAATAGAGGCTTGTAATGAGTTAAATATCACATGAATGTGATATTAACTCACATTTGAAGTTGAATTGCTGACATGAATGGACTTCTACACGATATTCTAATTGTATGCGTTTCACCTGTATAATATGACTGAGAGAAAATGTTGTTGCAGGAAAACATGCAACTTTTTTCTGACTACTATTGAACATTCACCTACCGAAGGAGCATCTATATGGCAAATTGTTGCAAGCTCAGTGGCATTCGTCGTTCCTGGTCGAGTGGTACTCTTCACTGCCGTGGTGAAATCTCGTGGCAGATGTGAACTGGAGCCATAACTGCCCGCCTCCAAACCAGTCAGGATATGTCTCCTCATGCTCATCTAAATGAGAAGGCATTCATTTCAATTTAACAGGCAATAGCGCTAACATTATCGGCGGTATTTGTACCTGTTGAATTTATGCAGATGACTGCTGTTGCCTGGGATGAAATCGCCGCGGTTCAAAAACGCAACATTCATTGTATGCCATATGTTCAAATGTTTCAGCATATTCATCCTCCCCTTGATGAAATAGCAACCTTGGAATTATTAAAAGTAGCGCTGTTGCTGTCTGTTTTAGTAAAATGTCGGCAAACTTCTGTGCGCTTTTTCCGTACGGGAACACGGCATGTTGCTGATGTTACTACACGTGTTGCGTAATGACGTCATTCCCACCCGGAAGAACCGTTAAGAGAACCACTGGACGAAATGGCAAGCAATTCCAAGGAATTGACACACTGGGAACTGGTTCTGAACAAGTTTTCTATTCCCATCCCGAGCTAAGTGTAAGATGTAGCGTATACAGAGTCATTTCAAACTACTAGTTTTTCACATAATAAAAGCAAAACTTGTTTTGAATTTGTATTCATTGGTCTCTTTAAAAAAAAAAAAAAAAGGGGGGTAAATCGTAAAAAATCGTAAATAAAATTTTTTGTGAAAAAATCTGAGATTTGATTTTTAGGCCATATCGCCCAGGCCTAGGGCAAGATACTGAGAGCAGACATGGTAAAGCTAGATTAGAACACAGAGAATATCTGAGAAGTTTGCAGAAAATATGGAAAGTCTGCAAACTCTAAATAACGCGAAAAGGTAAGAGAGATGGTGGTAAATCTCTTAAAATAGCAAACAGAAATGTGTCCAGAGGTGAAGATTTTCTGGGAGGAAAATATTGCAGTGAATCAAGATAACATCTTTATGGAATATCATGGATGAAATGGATCAGGATAAACGAATGGATGATATCATTGTGACAGTGCACCGAATTAAACCAAGACCCTACGCGAAAGCTGTAAATAATGGAGGAGAACCAGATGAAATGGATGTTGCCTCAGCAGAACAGCAAGTGGTCAACTTTCTGCAATCAAAATACATTTAAGTCGACATTATTACCATCGAAACATGCCTCCCATTGAATGTAAGAAACACCACCACCACTCCGGCCATACTCGTGAAACTCATTAACAGGAAATGTAAAATGTCACTGCTGTAACAGGGAAAGAAGCTGATACAAGTGGTACAAATGGGTACAAATGAGCACCTCGCCAAACGTAGTGCTGAAATCAGCAAGAAAGTGCACGACTTGAGAAAGCAGGGAAAAATTCAGGGAACTTGGAGCGCCAACTGTAAATATCTATAGCAAGCTTGAGAAAGCAGGGAAAAAATGGTCCAGAAGAAAGAGTATTTGTTGTCCATGACATCAAGGACCTGGAAAAATATTAAAGTTGACACTGCTTCCACAACGACGACGATAATGGAGTGACGGAAAACAAACACCTAAATTCAACACTCCTATGTTTCAAGGGACCACTAAACAAGAAGACCTGGATTCAGAAGCACATCCGCCTACACTTATAGAGATTAGTGAAACAACATCAAAGATTGTTGAACAAGAAAATATGGAACTCAAAAAGTTCTGCAACAAAGTCCATAAATGTCAGGATTTGAAGAATGACATAGATCCAGATACAAATGTTTTCTCCCACATCAGTAACAATTGTTATACAGATGAATAATATTTTTTTTAAAAGTACCAATGACTAGGTGTGGTGAAATTACTCTCTGCATTTGACCCATCCCCTTTTTCATAATACAGTAGCAACATTAAATTTGATAACAAATTGCCAATTGTTCATTTCAGCAGCAGAAGCTTGTACGCAAATTACAACAACATGAAGCACTTTTAGAACAATTCAACAAACCCTTCACAGTGATCGCTGTCACAGAAACATGGATTGATGATAAAATAAAGTAGGACATTTTGATCTGGAAGGATATGAACTAAATTACATGAAAAGAACCAACAAGAATGGAGGAAGAGTAGGGGGGCACGTGATGAAAAACCTAAACTACAAAGTGATAAAAACATGTCATTTGCTATTGATAACATCTTAGAATGTATAACCATTGAAATATGTGATGAAAAAAATGAAACCATATTCGTCAGTTGTATTTATAGATCACCTAAATCAAGTGTTAAAAGGTTTGACAACCGGATTAAGGCAAATCCTATGGACATGAGTCAAAAAATAATTTTCTTATGTGGTGACTTTACCCTTGATATTGAGCCCTCATAAGCAAAAGTCAATTGATGATTTATTTGATATTGTATAACACAAAGAACTACGGATGCAGAAAATAAGTACAGAAAGTATAAAAACAAGTTATAACTACAATACTACGAACACGTAAGAAAGAATACTACTGCCAATTGTGTAGACAGGAACAAAAACAATATGAGAGTAGTAGGGCTGGGCGATATGGCCTTTTATTAATGTCTCAATATTTTTAAGCCATGTCACGATACACGATATATATCTCGATATTTTGCCTTAGCCTTGAATTAACACCTGATGCATATAATCACAGCAGTATGATGATTGTGTCTACATTAAAACATTCTTGTTCATACTGCATTAATATATGCTAATTTTAAACTTTCATGCAGAGAGGGAAACCACAATTAAGAAAATTTACCTATACTGTATTTATTAAACAGTTATTAAGCAGTGGCACAAACATTCATGTAATTTCAAAACAGAAAGTGCAAGATTGTCAGAAATTTTAAAACAAGCTATTAGTGCACTTTTGTGCATGATGTCACTAAGATGACATATCAAAACAACACTAAATTAAATTGCACTTTTTGTACAGAACGCAACTACAATAGTTTAAAACAAAAAGTGCACTTTTGTGCATAGATGTCACACAAGATATTTCAATAACTGTCAAATAAAAATGAGCTGCATAATATGAAATCAAATGGTTTATGTCCTTCGCTATGTGGTAGGTTCTTGCGGACGTTATCTCCTACTGTTGTTGACTAATTTTTTCATATGGTGTTGCTTCGGCATTTTGTTGGTCTGGCACCAAACAGAGATGTTGACGTGCAGAGTTTCAAGCGCTCTTCATTCTCTAGCGGGTGAATTTTCAAATGATGCTACAAATTAATCTTACCCATGCTGCTACCTCTCTGCTCAGCGAGGGCGTATGACGCGACAGTATGTGACGTATGTAAGAAGGTGCGCTTGTTTTAAGTCTCTGTGAGAAGGAGAGACAAGCAAGAGTGAAAAAAGCCTGTAGTGCAGGGGTCACCAACCTTTTTGAAACCAAGGGCTACTTCTTGGGTACTGATTAATGCGAAGGGCTACCAGTTAGATACACACTTAAATAAATTGCCAGAAGTAGCCAATTTGCTCAATTTACCTTTAACTCTGTTATTATTAATAATTAATGATATTTATCTTTGTGGAAACACTGATCATCTTAATGATTTCTCACAATAAATATATATAGAAACAGATAAATATCAATATGCAACACTTTATTTTTATATTTTCTCTAAGTGCACATTTTTCAAATTGAACATTTTCAAATGATGACTTCTAAGACAGTCTTGTGAAATCACAATATCCCATTTTTAACTAGCTAGCCACTAACATTTTTTAACAAATCATGAATTACTTTGCACCATGTTTGTACAAATAATAACTCATGTAAAATACAAAAGTAAACTCTCAAATTTTTAAATCATGTCACACTTTGAACTGGACACCAAATCTGTTATCTGTTTCTTTGTCAGTTAGTGGGAAGCCTGGCATTGCATGCTGTTAACTAGTGTGTTGTACTCTGGTGTGTAACTTGACACTGCAACTCTGAGTGAGTCTTGCAGATGTGCATCAGTGAGGCGTGTTCTGTGTTTGTTCTTGATGAAGTTCATGTCAGAAAAGGCTGATTCACAAAGATAAGATTTTTCCTCATTGTTTGCGGAACCTTCTAAATCTTTTGGACATATTTTCACAGCAATCTGGCCTCAAGCTTAATTATGATAAATGTAAAATGTTAAGGATCGGAAATCTAAAGGGAACGTCCTTTCGAATGGAATGCAAAGTGCCTTTTTTGTGGACAGATGGACCAGTTAACATACTTGGTGTTGTTGTCCCAGAGAATCTGGAAGATCTAGGCTCAGTAAATTATGATAATCGACTAAGAAAGCTGGACAAAATTATGCAATTATGGAAAGGGAAATCCCTAACCTTGTATGGTAAAATGTCTATTGCCAACTCGTTAATTATTCCTCAATTTATTTATTTGTTTTTGTCATTACCAGCTCCATCACAAAACTTTTTTAAGATTTATGAGCGGAGGGTCTTCGATTTTGTCTGGAACGGCAAACCAGAAAAGATTAAAATAAAGATTTTGTACAAAGAGTATGAATATGGGGGCCTGAAACTTCTCAACCTTGAAGCTATGTGTCTGTCTTTAAAAGCATCAATTGTTCCAAAGATGTATTTAAACATTGAGTGGTACACAAATGTCCTTTTGGACAAAAAACATGTACTGTATCAATAGAAATTGTATCCTTTTTTACAAGTGATCCCCTCCCAGAGAGTCTGCTGGGAAACATGGCGGGGTTCATAAAGGAAACAATCCACTCATAGTGGTGTTTTCAATTTTATGTGCCAGAAAAAAGAGACGATATTTTGCAGCAGTTAATATGAATGAACTCTAATATTGTAATAGATGGAAAGCCTTTCTTTTGGAAAAATATGTTTGAAAGAGGAATCATTTTTGTCAATGATATTATCAATGAGAATGGTAAAATTATGAAGTATGATGAATTTAGAGCTACGTATGGTGATGCTTGCTCAAGCTTTTCATTTTATCAACTAACTGGAGGAATTGGGAAAAGATGGAAACAAATAATTAATTATGGAACTACTAAATAATTAGTTTGTAAACCTCTAACAAGAAATTCTAGTTGGCAAAAAGGAACTAAAATAAATAGAAAAATATATATTTTTTTATTTAATAAAGAAATCTTTGAAGGCTGCCTCATACAACACAAATGGAAAATGGGAGGACTTTTTTGACTGCCCGTTGCCATGGGATGCCATATTCAAACTAATCTATAAAACCACTATAGATGTGCAAAATCGTTATTTTCAAATTAAAATTATTTATAACTTCTTACCCACAGGGAAAATGTTAAAATTATGGAATATGACAGAGTCAGATGATTGCCGATTTTGTTGTCAGGAGCCTGAATCCACCATGCATTTGTTTTGGTATTGTCATATTGTGTCTTTATTTTGGGTGGAAGTTGAAAAAATGTGTTTAAGGATTGGTTTGTTTATGAAGCTTAATGTGGTTTTTGTTATTTTAGGAGAGTTCATTGACAATCATGATTTAGTCAATTTAATTATAGTACTCTGTAAAATGTTTATTTTTAAGGCCAAAAACAGATATTCACTTAGTATTACTTTCTTTAAAACATTTATTCAGTATTTTCTAATTTTAGAAAGTTACATGGTTGAAAACGATAATGATGCCAAAAAACATTAAAAAAAAGATGAGAAGTCCTCAAAGGCTTGTTTTGAAAGTATAATTATGTTTATAGATTATATGATATCTGTTGTTGTGTTCCCTAATTTGAGTGACCTGGACATAATCTGGACTGTACATAAATGCTTATTTTGAAAATGTAATTTTGTTTATAAATTATATGCAATCTGTTGTGTTCCCTAATTTTTTTCTGTGTACATGAATGAAGGTGTGTGTTGCTGAGTCCGACTTGGACATTATCTGGACTGGGCCTGGTTTAAAAAAAACCTTTAAACAAATCTAATTTCATTGACAACCTGGTCTGTTGAAGATAAGGCCCTTTTTAAAAAAATAAAATAAAATAAGATAAATAAATAAAAAACATTTTCTTGGATAAAAAAGAAAGTAAAACAATATAAAAATAATTACATAAAAAATAGTAATTAATGAAAATGTTAGTGGACCAGCAGCCTATACAATCACGTGTGCTTCAGGGACTGTGTCCCTTGCAGATGTGTTGTCTATGTTGTGGGAACCAGAATATTGGTAGCAGAAAGAAATAACCCCTTTTGTGTGAGTGGGTGTGGATGAGTGTGCATGGGGGAGGTTGTTTGGGTTGATGCACTGATTGAAAGTGTATCTTGTGTTTTTTCTATGTAGATTTAATTTTTTTTAAAAAAAAAGAAATTTTTTTTTTTTTTTTTTTTTTTTTTTTTTAGAACAGGCCCGCGGGCGACTCATCTGGTCCTTACGGGCGACCTGGTGCCCGCGGGCACCGCGTTGGTGACCCCTGGTTTAGTGTAATGCCCACAGCTAAAAGCAACTGCGTGAGAACGTATACTCGAATATCACGATAAAGTCGTTTTCTATATCGCACAGATACAAACCTGCGATATATCGAGTATATCGATATATCGCCCAGCCCTATATGAGGGCAACCTTAATAGCATTTTTAAACAATCGCACTAAAATGGATTACACCCTATACTTCTCAGACGGAAACATAAAAAATGACAACATGAAGGAAGTAGTGAAAGCTTCAATAATTACTTTGTAAATATAAGACCAGAATTGGACGAAAAAATTCCAGACCCAGTTTCAACTGAGAACTTCAATGACAACATAAATAGAAATCCCAACTCAATGTTTCTCACAAACGTGATGCAAGAGAAAATGGTTAAAATCGTGAATAAATGCTAAATCCAAGACCTCATATGATTGTAATGGAATTGGTATGGAAACAATAAAAAAGGTTATTGAAGCAATCTCAGGACCATTAATGTCGCTGCATAATATGAAATCAAATGGTTTATTTCCTTCGCTAAACAGGCCAATTCCCAAACAAAATGAAAATGGTTAAAGTTGTACTAATTTATAAGACTGGAGACAAACATCAATTTACAAATTATACCTGTTTCTTTACTTCCACAATTTTCTAAGATTATTGAAAAACCTTTAAATAAGATTAGATTATTACATAAACAAATATTCTGAGCTAATTGTTCAACATCAATGGCATTTAGCGAAATAACGGAATAGATTACCAATGCATAGATGGTAAACAATGTGCAACGGCAGTGTTTAAGAATTTAACTAAGGCATTACACACAATTAATTGTAATATTTTAATCAAATAATTTGAAGCAGTATGGCATCAAAGGGTGGGTCTTAAACTGGGTAAGAAGCTACTTAACCAACAAGAAGCAATATGTGAAGCTAGGCAAACACACAACGCTACAACGCTAATTATAATGTGTGCATACCCCAAGGATCAATACTGGGACCAAAATTGTTCAATCTTTATATAAATGACTTTGGTAAAGTTACAGAAGACTAAAAGTTATTATTATTATATGCAAACGATACAACTGTTTGCTTCAGGAGAGAACACACAGAAGCTAATACAAATACTGACAGAAGAAATGAATAAAGAGATGGTTTGACAAAAACAGACTATTCTTGAACCTCAGTAAAACTAAAAATATACAACTTAAGGTGGCAAGAAATACATCAATAATGAATAAAGCAAAACATGTATTTGACAAAAAAAAATCACTCCGTGTTCTCTACTGTTCGCTAGTGTTACCATATCTGAGTTATTGTGTAGAAATATCGGGTAACTAATTACAAAAGTACGCTTCATTCACTAACTGTTACTTACAAAAGGGGTCAGTGAGAATAATACATAATGTTGGATATAGAGAACATTTACATTCAATATTTATTGAATCAAAAATATTGAAATTCAAGGATATAGTGAAAATGCAAACAGCCAAAATTGTGCACAAAGCAAACTATATCAACCTGCTACCCAAGAATGTACAACAATTCAACAAAAGAGGATACATATAACTAGAGATGTTCGATTATATCGGCCTGCCGATAAATGCTTTAAAATGATCGGTATCTGTTTCAAAAAGTAAAATTAATGACTTTTTAAAACGCAGCTGTACGGTAAAACACGGACGTAGGGCATACTTGCCAACCCTCCTGATTTTCCTGGGAGACTCCCGAATTTCAGTGCCTCTCCCGGGGCAACCATTCTCCCGATTTCCACCCGGACAACAGTATTGGGGGCGTGCCTTAAAGGCACTGCCTTTAGCGTCCTCTACAACCTGTCGTCACATCTGCTTTTCCTCCATACAAACAGCGTGCCAGCCCAGTCACATAATATATGCGGCTTTTACACACACATAAGTGAATGCAAGGCATTGTTGATCAACAGCCATACAGGTCACACTGAGGGTGATAGTATAAACAACTTTAACACTGTTACTTAACACTGAACCCACACCAAACAAGAATGACAAACACATTTCGGGAGAACATCCGCACCGTAACAACATAAACACAACAGAACAAATACCCAGAACCCCTTGCAGCACTAACTCTTCCGGTACGCTACAATATACACCCCCCCACCCCCGACCTCAACCCCGCCGCAGACCCCCCCAAGTATGCATTAGTATACTCTGGACTGAAGCTGTATGCCTTCATTGTTTTTGTAGCTGTTTTGAGGCAGTGCCATGTTGGCACTTTTTTCCATAACTGGAGTTGAAGTTGTTCTCTTATTTTGGAAAACCTTGTTTTTGATTGATTGATTGAAACTTGTCTTAGTAGATTGCACAGTACAGATTCCGCACAATTGACCACTAAATAGTAACACCCAAATACGTTTTTCAACTTGTTTAAGTCGGGGTCCACGTTAATCAATTCGTGGTAAAGTTACATTGTTTAATGCATCCAGCGGGGCATCACAACAAAATTAGGCATAATGTGTTAATTCCATGACTGTATGGACCGGTTGATGTCGGAATCGGTAATTAACAGTTGGACAATATCGGAATATCGGCAAAAAAGCCATTATCGGACATCTCTCTACATATAACCTTAGAGAAAAATCTAATTTAAAACATGTATATGCACATAAGACCTTTAGTATATCAGTATGTGGAATTGTTTTTTTTTAAATTATTGAACTGTGTTTAAAGGCCTACTGAAACCCACTACTACGACCACACTGTCTGATAGTTTATACATCAATGATGAAATCTTAACATTGCAACACATGCCAATACGGCCGGGTTATCTTATAAAGTGCAATTTTAAATTTCCCGTGAAACTTCCGGTTGAAAACGTCTATGTATGATGACGTATGCGTGTGACGTCAATGGTTGAAACGGAAGTATTCGGACACCATTGTATCCAATACAAAAAGCTCGGTTTTCATCGCAAAATTCCACAGTATTCTGGACATCTGTGTTGGTGAATCTTTTGCAATTTGTTTAATGAACAATGAAGACTGCAAAGAAGAAAGCTGTAGGTGGGATCTGTGTATTAGCGGCTGGCTGCAGCAACACAACCAGGAGGACTTTGACTTGGATAGCAGACACGCTATCCGACGCTAGCTGCCGACCGCATCGATGATCGGGTGAAGTCCTTCGTCACTCTGTCAATCGCTGGAACGCAGGTGATCACGGGTGTTGATGAGCAGATGAGTGCTGGCTGGCGTAGGTGGATAGCTAATGTTTTTAGCATAGCTCTGTGAGGTCCCGTAGCTAAGTTAGCTTCAATGGCGTCGTTAGCAACAGCATTGTTAAGCTTCGCCAGGCTGGAAAGCATTAACCGTGTAGTTACAGGTCCATGGTTTAATAGTATAGTTGATTTTCTGTTTATCCTTCCACTCAGGGGTTTATTTCTTTTGTTTCTATCTGCAGTTAAGCCCGATGCTATCACGTTAGCTCCGTAGCTAAAGTGCTTCGCCGATGTATTGTCGTGGAGATAAAAGTCAATGTGAATGTCCATTTCGCGTTCTCGACTCTCATTTTCAAGAGGATATAGTATCCGAGGTGGTTTGAAATACAAATCCGTGATCCACAATAGAAAAAGGAGAAAGTGTGGAATCCAATGAACCCTTGTACCTAAGTTACGGTCAGAGCGAAAAAAGATACGTCCTGCACTGCACTCTAGTCCTTCACTCTCACGTTCCTCATCCACAAATCTTTCATCCTCGCTCAAATTAATCAATAATTCATCGCTTTCTGGGTCCGAATCGCTCTCGCTGATGGTGTAAACAATGGGGAAATGTGAGGACCCTTTCAACCTGTGACGTCATGCTACAGGCAAGGCTTTTTTTTATCAGCGACCAAAAGTTGCGAACTTTATCGTCGATGTTCTCTACTAAATCCTTTCAGCAAAAGCAATATCGCGAAATAATCAAGTATGACACATAGAATGGATCTGCTATTCCCGTTTAAATAAAAAAAATTCATTTCAGTAGGCCTTTAAGAAGCTGTTCAAACTCAAAGTCAATCTATTGAAAATGAGATCATCCTATTCATCTCGCAACTTACTTTGATATACATCTTTTTTCAGAATTGTATTATTTATATATATATATATATATATATATATATATATATATATATATATATATATATATATATATAGTATTATTTAAGTAAGTTGTGTACAAATTGATAACAGGAAGTGAACAAAAGTGTTAGTAATTGCGATGAAATGGAAATGTTGAAAAGAGAAACTGGAAATTGTGAGGTGATGTGCGGTCACAAACCAACCTCCCAGAGACAGTTCTGTTAGGGTTCAAACGCAGCAGCGTTGCTTAGTGATGGGTCCGGCAACACCGATGCATCGGCGCATGCGTCGAGCTCATAGAGCGATACCCTGTGTCGGTGCGCGTATCGCTTTTAGAAAGTCACGTGACCGAACTTGAGCTGTTTTGGTCACGTGACCGATCATGAGCTATTCTGGTCACGTGACCGATACGCGAACTGTATCGCACTGACGCCTGCACGCCAAAATGTGTTTATTAGGAAGCGGCGCAATGCGTGTTGTTGACGAACATCGTTAGGGCCGCTTGTTGTCACTGTCACTCAAAGTTGCATTTCAAAATTACACAGAATAAATGTGTTTATTTTGTTTAGAATTCAGATGGGTTTGATTTGGTGCGCGGCATATACTTGCTGTGCGGCGCACGGTGTGCGCGGAGGACGCTTGAGCACTGCGCAATTGCGCAGGCGCGCACCTTAGAGGGAACGTTGCTCACAGGGCACAGAGGAGGCGTCAGTGCGATACAGTTCGCGTATCGGTCACGTGACCAAAGCAGCTCATTATCGGTCACGTGACTTTCTAAAAGCGGTATGCGCACTGACACAGGGTTTCGTATGGCATACTTGCCAACTTTGAGACCTCCAATATCGGGGGGTGAGGGGGGGCTTGGTCGGGGGGGGCGTGGTTATTTACAGCTAGAATTCACCAACTCGAGTATTTCATATATATATATATATATATATATATATATATATATATATATATATATATATATATATATATATATATATTATATATATATATATATATATATATATATATATATTATATATATATTATATATATATATATATATATATATATGTATATATATATATATATATATATATATATATATATATATATATATATATATATGAAATACTTGACTTTCAGTGAATTCTAGCTATATATATATATATATATTTATTTTATTTACATAGAAAAAAAAAAATACTTGAATTTCAGTGTTCCGGTGGCTATCCATTAGATGGCACTATTGTCCTGTTTAACTTCTCCGTTAATGATGAGTATATCATTTCGGCCACCGTGTTCAATGGAGAAGTCTGTTCTACAAAACTTACAGGCAACATACCCCTTCCCCTTCGAACTGTCCTGGATGAACTGAAATTCTTGTTTCCATTCGTTTTGGAACTTGCAAGCATATTTCTTCATCTTGCTCGTCGACGGCGTCGCCATGTCTGTAATTTCCTCGTTCTTCTGCTTCGTCTCCTTGTTGTGTGCGCAGTTGTGCACTCTACTCTCTAAAATCCCTAGATGTTATGACGTCATTGGGCAGACAAGCTGTTTATATTGTGGGAAAGCGGACGTGAGAACATGCTGTCTCCACTCAGTCTCAGGTCCGCATTGAGCCGGAGGGGGCGTGGCCTCCAGCTCCGGCTGAATACCGGGAGTTTGTCGGGAGAAAATCTCTGCCGGGAGGTTGTCGGGAGAGGCGCTGAATACCAGGATTCTCCCGCTAAAAACGGGAGGGTTGGCAAGTATGCGTATGGCGTCACATTAGGGGCAAAAATCCAAGCGCATAAAAACTGTTATCGCGCGCTGATTCTCCACTTCGTGCGCGCGCGCGACACTCTTTTGCGCGCTCGCGGCGCCTTTGTGCGCGCTCGCGGCGCCTTTGTGCGCGCTCGCGGCGCCTTTTTGCGCGCGCTGTCTCGGTCTGTGCGCTGTTATGTTTCATTTTGGCACTTTGGTGGCGGGTATGATTAGACCGCCCCTTCTTTCTGATTGGCTTTGAAAAAAAAAAAAAAAAGGAAAAATACAACTTCAAGTAGGTTGTAAAAAAAGGCAGTGAAGTGAAACTATCGCAATGCTTTTCTTTACACTCTCTCATGCACACAGATACTCATGTTATGATAAGTATATTGTTTCAAAAATATTAACATTAATTGTTATTTTAAACATCTTTCCGATTACATTGCTCAAATTCAAAAACCACTTTACTACACAAATATTAGGCCCAATGTGCAGGATTATTCTATTAGTATTAGTTATTTTTATGTTTTATCATATCTTAGCTTATTTTTATGTTTTATCATATCTTAGCCTATTTTTATATGGTCTTATATTTATATTTCAGTTTTTATTGTATTTTATTTTATTTAATAGTTTTTCATATTGTAGTTTATTTTTATGTTTGATTATAGCTTATCTTATTTCATATTATTTTTGGACTTTTACCTGATGTGTATTTTAATTATTTTTAATCCATTTATTTTATCATCTAGTGTTTCCTCAAAGAGCCCTCTGGATCTCCACGTCCAGAGGGTTCCTGTGATTGGCTATTATCATTGTGTTGTTATTATTATTGTTGTTTGTTTATTTTTATGTACATGTTTGACTGTCTTCATGGGGTGTGGGTTTTATTTCTCATTTTGTTTTTAACTATGTAAAGCAATTTGAGCTGCATTTTAAATGTATGAAAAGTGCTTTATAAATAAAAATGTATTATTATTTTTAGTACTCTTACAATCACTCCAAACCAGTTCAATAACTTACCTCTTTTTCAGCCAACATTTTTTTATCCACTTCTTCCTCAGTAAATCTTGATACATATTGACGATGACCCGCCCTGCTATACTTCTGATTGGCTCATATGAAAAATGCTCAAAGCCAATCAGAAAGAAGGGGCGGTCTAACATACCCGCCCCCAAAGTGCCAAAATGAAACATGACAGCGCACAGACCGAGACGGCGCGCGCACAGAAAGGCACCGCGCGCACGCAAAAAGGCGCCGCGAGCGCTCACGAAGTGGAGAATCAGCGCGCGATAACAGTTTTTATGCGCTTGGATTTTTGGCACTAATGTGACGCCATAGTTTCGCTCTATGAGCTCGACGCATGCGCCGATGCATCTGTGTTGCCGGACCCATCACTACTGTTAGTAGAGAAAGGTACAGGAATGACGGCGTGGCGAAGTTGGTAGAGTGGCCGTGCCAGCAATCGGAGAGTTGCTGGTTACTGGGGTTCAATCCCCACCTTCTACCATCCTAGTCATGATACATGTTCACATTAGTTATTGACTGTATCTAAAAAAGATTAAAATACATTTTTATTTAAATGAAGATATGAAATAAATCTAAATGAAATACAATATATATTATTGTATATACTAGGTCATAAAATCAGTGTCAGTTGAGTCGGTCCATAGGTTGCCTGTAGGGATTTTTAATGTCCAGCAGATGTCAGTATTTAGTGACACAGTATCAATACAGTTTTGCAATGTGTCGAAACGCTTCATGAGGCCTCATCGACCCATCACTAGCGTTGCTTTATTCAGTCACTTTTTTGGAATGCAGGTTAACTTAAATTCCTCCCAGTTGGGGCTTTCATTTAAACAAACAAATTATCGCATTTCTCATGCCTTAGTGATGGGCCTGGCAACACCGATGCATCGGCGCATGCGTCGGCGCATGCGTCGAGCTCATAGAGCGATACCCTGTGTCGGTGCGCGTATCGCTTTTAGAAAGTCACGTGACCGAACACGAGCTGTTTTGGTCACGTGACCGCTCATGAGCTGTTCTGGTCACGTGACCGCTCATGAACTGTATCGCACTGACGCCTGCGCGCCAAACTGTGTTTATTAGGAAGCGGCGCAATGCGTGTTGTTGACGAACACCATTAGGGCCGCTTGTTGTCACTGTCACTCAAAGTTGCATTTCAAAATTACACAGAATAAATGTGTTTATTTTGTTTAGAATTCAGATGGGTTTGATTTGGTGCGCGGCATATATTGGCTGTGCGGCGCACGGTGTGCGCGGAGGACGCTTGAGCACTGCGCAATTGCGCAGGCGCGCACCTTAGAGGGAATGTTGCTCACAGGGCACAGAGGCGTCAGTGCGATACAGTTCGCGTATCGGTCACGTGACCAAAGCAGCTCATGATCGGTCACGTGACTTTCTAAAAGCGGTACGCGCACCGACACAGGGTTTCGCTCTATGAGCTCGACGCATGCGCCTATGCATCTGTGTTGCAGGACACATCACTACTGTTACTAGAGAAGGTACAGGAATGACGGCGTGGCGAAGTTGGTAGCGTGGCCGTGCCAGCAATCGGTTACTGGGGTTCAATCCCCACCTTCTACCATCCTAGTCATGATACATGTTCACATTATTTGACCGTATCTAAAAAAGATAAAAATATATTTTTATTTAAATGAAGATATGAAATAATCCTAAATGAAATACAATGACTTGGTTTATATTATTGTATATACTAGGTCATAAAATCAGTGTCAGTTGAGTCGGTCCATAGGTTGCCTGTAGGGATTTTTAATGTCCAGCAGATGTCAGTATTTGGTGACACAGTATCGACACAGTATCAATACAGTTTTGCAATGTGTCGAAACGCTTCATGAGGCCTCATCAACCCATCACTATCATGCCTTGATCAGGTCTCCTAAATTGCCTGGAACATAGAGCAGAGAAATCTCTGATCAGTGCAAAGTTCAATAAATCACAGCAATCAATGAATCAAACATCTTACACACTTAGCAGACTAATTTACAAACTATATTTTAGTGGAGCAACACACTTACCGCCCGATGGAAGCAGACCTTTCCCAGCAGGGAGCCAGCCACACAATGAGTCAAACACTGAGGTGCTATTTAAATCAAACACAGTGATTGCCAACCTGACACAGCTGCCTTGGGGCAGGTGGCCACACATCAGCCTGATTGAGGATAAAATTAGGGATGTACTTGCCTTCAATGACCACACCTAGAGGGTGGCGTAGTTTGACTGCCTGGTGCATGCTTTCATTGTGATGGCTGGCTCTCTGCCTAGTCTCTCACCTGTTCGGAGGTATTGTGATGCTCCACAGTATATATGTATGTTCGAAATAAACCATAAACCATTTTTTAACCGATAACTGGATTTTATTTGTTGAGTTTTTACAATGCATAATGAAATGCATCGTAATATGTGTACACCTAGGACAGGGGTCGGCAACCTTTACCACTCAAAGAGCCATTTTGGCAAGTTTCACAAATTAAAGAAAGTAATGGGAGCCACAAAAAATGTTTTTAAATGAAAAACACCGCATACAAAGCTTAAACGCTTTGTGCTATGTTACCGGAACCGGCACGCACTTTAATGTGGAAATTATATGTTAGTGCAGCCCGCGAGTTTTGAATGAATGGCGCTTGACAGCGTCATACTTGCCAACCCTCTCATTTTTCCTGGGAGACTCCCGAATATCAGAGCGTGATGACACTGCATTTGGCGCCCTCTACAGTCTGGCCTAACAGTGTACCTGCTCGACCACACGTAGAAAGCAATTTCAGCTTAATCACGTAGGTGACAGCAAGGCGTACTAACTCAGCAGGCACACATCTTACACTGACGGTACCAATACCCAGAATCCCATGCAGCCCTAACTCTTCCGCTCATCCAACGCACGGAGAGGGGGGGGGGGGGGGGGGGTTGATGTGTGGGAGGATTTGGTGGTAGCGGGGGTGTATAATGTAGACCGGAAGAGTTAGGGTTGCATGGGATTCTGGGTAATGGTTGTGTTGTGTTTATGTTGTGTTACGGTGGGATGTTCTCCAGAAATGGGTTTTTCATTCTTTTTTGGTGTAGGTTCACAGTGTGGCGCATATTTGTAACGTAACAATGTTAAAGTTGTTTGATACGGCTACCGTCAGTGTAAGCTGTGTGGCTGATGAGTAAGTATGCTTTGCTGTCTCCTGTGTGCGCAAGTAATAACAACATGCGACATGTGGCTGAACTGGCACGCTGTATGTAAATGCTATAGAGGGCAATTACTGCAGTGCAATTAGGGCACGCCCTTAATTTAATAATTAGAGTGTAAATAGTATTATTCTTTCCCTGGGAGTAATCTATAAGGGACACTGAGATCCATAAATCTCCTGCGAAAATCGGGGGTGTCGGCATGTATGTAGCTGAGCCGCATCAGAGTGGTCAAGGAGCCGCATGCGGCTCCGGAGCCGCGGGTTGCCGACCCCTGACCTAGGATAAAGACGATAGAACACATTTCACTTTTGACACTATAATATCAGCAGGCAAGTCATCAAGACAACTATTAAGTTGTCCAAAGCTAATACTACCTTATAACTTGTTCTTATGTTATGTTATGCCACCATGCTTTAGACACTTTTTCTGTGCTAATTAGCTGATTAAAATGACACGTTTTTTGAACCGCTTTAGTTGCTCTGACAAAATATTGACGTCACAGAGGAAATTAGATTTTTTAATTGAATTATATTTATATAGCGCTTTTCTCTAGTGACTCAAAGCGCTTTTACATAGTGAAACCAAATATCTAAGTTACATTTAAACCAGAGTGGGTGGCACTGGGAGCGGGTGGGTAAAGTGTCTTGCCCAAGGACACAACGGCAGTGATTAGGATGGCGGAAGCGGGGATCGAACCTGGAACCCTCAAGTTGCTGGCACGGCACTGTTCTATACCGCCCCGATGGATAGAACAGTGGAGCAAAGATGGTGCAAAGAACAGCAAACAGTGTCAATAAACTATATTTTCAACTCCTATGAGACAACTATGTGACTGTAGAGAGAACCATGACAACATGATTCCTCACACTTTTTTCCAATAATACAAACAGTGCATAGAAAGCTTACTGTTCCAAAGAAAACCAAAATACACAATTTGAGTCGACTAAGTTTTCTGTAATTTTAGTTAACTGAAATGTAAAAATGTAGTCGTCCTAAAAAACCAACCAATTTACATAAGTTTGACTAAAACTAAAATAATTTTTTTTTGTCAAAAGACTGAAACTAAATTAAAAACCAGCTGTCAAATTTAAACTTGTCCATAGTGATTATAAAAAGAAATCGTCGTTGTCATTAATTGTAGCGGTGTAACGGTGCAAGGAGCTGACTTTTTGGAGCTTTTTTCTCTTACAGGAACAACATTCCCCCTGGAAGCGTCTCCTGCCGAAAGGCCTCGCAGTGCCGCTGTGACGTACGTCAATATTCCAGTGAGTCCAACGTCCAAGAAGCAGCTCAATTACATGGAGCTGGAGCTGCAAGAGCACAGCGCCCGAAGTTCCGCACTGAGTAAGGATTTAACGAAAATGCGGCATATGTGTTGCGCCTTGAGCTAAAATGTGTTTTGTACAGGACATAGGTCAAAGTTTTAGTCAAACTGCATTAAAATTTTGCAGTTTTGTAATTGTACTTAAGATCTCGCCATGGGCTGAAAAGGGTACTTTCTGTGAGTTTGATGAAGTTAGGACATTTTTGTAAGCAGAACGTAGGTCACATTTAGTTTGAATTATGTAAGATTTAGTGCTATTAGATAACACCAACAACAGTCCTTATCTTATGCAAATATATTTTTTCCCAAAAAATCCATTAGTATTTCTATTTTCTAATACAAATCTTTAAATTTAAGGTACTACTTTTTTTGTAAAAGTAATACTTTTCCGGTGGGACTTTTCTTAATAAAAACAACTTTTTTGACCGCCATTCAGAACTTTTTTCTCCAAAAGTGTTTTTTCACAGTATGTTTTGCCTTAAAAACGGATTTTTCCTTTTAATGTTAAGTTTTTTTGTGATGTTACGAGTTTCTCCTAAATCAGCATTTTCTCGCAATAGGAATTCTTTAAAAAAAAACAAAAAACGACTGAGTGAGTCAATCTTTTTGAAACCGGTTCTGAACAAGAATCAATTCCTTGGAATCGCTAACCAATTTTTTAAACACTTCTTTTAAAGTTGCCAGTCAGCAAAATGGCGGCGCCCTGGCAGAACAAACGCTCTAAAGTTTAGGTACATTTTACAAGAAAAGATTGCAACAGCGCTAGTTGTATAACTGTAAAGTTGCTATTTCATCAAGAGGAGGACATACGATGCTGAAACATTTGAACATACAGCATGCAATTACTATAAATGAAAGTAGCGTTTTTGAATCGTGCCAATCTCATCCCAGCAACCGTAACGCTAGCACGTCATCTGCCGTAACAAGTGCTAACTCACCACCTATCGTGTTTGTTGGATTGAAATGAATGCCTTCTCATTTAGATTAGAATGACGTGAGACAGATTCTGAGCAGTAAGTACTAGCTCCAGTTCATGTCTGCCACCTGGCGCTATATCTTCTCCTTTCACCACGGCAAGGAAGTGTTCAAGCAGTGACTAAGTTTGTGGTCAAAAGCTTTCACCAATTTGCCACAGTGCTGCTGATTTTCAAGAGGTCAAGGTTCAATTGTAGTCAGAGAAATGTTGCATGTTTAATTTTCATGATGGTAAAACTCATAAAATTCATCATGTCAGCAATCCAACTTCAAATGTGAAAGTAAGATGTGATATGCAAATTGTGATATGTCAAGCCTTTATTTATTATTATTTTGATAATCATAGCTTACAGTTTTTGAAGACCCCACATTTTCTGAGATTTTCATTTCAATGTTTTCATAAACTGTAAGCCATAATCATCAAAACAATATCAAAAGGAGGCTTGAAATAGCTTAGTTGCATGTTATGTATATGATAGTTTGACCTTGTAAATCTAAACAAACCATTTCAATATTTAGAGTTTCACCAGTATGTTATCTAGAGAGATGAATGTTAAATGCTAAATGTTACATTCTTGTTACATTCATTTCTTATATTTGTCTTTTAAGACCTCACTTTTGGCTTTGTAAGGTCATGTTACCTCCTAACTGCAGTTCAAATCCTGAAGGCTTAATTGTTCAGAGGGTTAAGATGCTTGGTCTCTGAACAAGTCGGTTAGGGTTCAAATCTCAGCAAGGTTGATTAGTATTGTTAGAATTTTTTTTTGAAATAATTTAAATAATGTTTGTAAACTACCTTATTTTTCGGACCATAGGGCGCACCGGATCATAAAGCGCACTGCCGATAAGTAGGTCTATTTGGGTCTATTTTCATACAAAAGGCGCACCGGATTATAAGGTGCATTAAAGGGGTCCTATTGTGATTATTTTTCTTTAAAACACTTCCGTGTGGTCTACATAACATATAATGGTGGTTATTTGGTCCAAATGTTGCATAGATTATGTTTTACAGACCATCTTCAAGTCGATATTTGACCATCTCTTCAGGATGCGCTGTTTTGTGGGTGGTCTTTACGTGGCTCTACTTCTACTACTATCTGTCAGTAGACTCGCTATGGAAGCACTAAAAACTACCAGTACAACAATTACGACTGGGCATACTGATCTTGTACGACTGGGAGAAGATACTAATCTTCTCCAAGTCGTAATTGTTGTACTGGTAGTTTTTAGTGCTTCCATAGTGAGTCTACTGACAGATATAAGTTACAACTGTACACTACTTTATATTACAAATGGCAACAGTGGAGGATGAATGCCCCACAACAAGATAGAGGGAAATAGAAGGAGCTTATTGACTGCGATGCGAACAACAATGGTGGATGGGCACATTTTCGGGACTTATACAGACCCTAAATACACATCAGCAGGTACCAACAGCTAAGAAAAGTTGGTTTTAAATAATATGTCTAAACAAAACGCCAAATAAAGTTTCCTAATAGATGCCACTTTGGGGTCCTTGTGCACACACCTTAATAATACCCGTATGTTGAAGCACAGTACGTCTGACTACTGTAGCCGTAATGCGCCGACAATCCATCAAACGGTGTGGCTTCGTAGCTTAATAAAGTCGTGCTAAAACGTTTTGACTCATTTTTGAGCGCTGTGTCAATGCTCTATATTGTCAATGAAACATAAAAGTTTTAGACTTGCTTGCTAACCTGTACTGGCTCGTGTATTTATTAAGGGTGTAAAGGTACGTGTATTTCTATTGAACCGTTTCGGTACGGGGGGTTAGGTTCGTAACGGAGGTGCATCGAACGTATTTCCACACGGACATATTAAGTAGCGCACCGCACGTTGTGCAAACAGGCACAACACAAGGCATGCTAGCGACGACCGGGCTACGTCAACATGCAAAAGCCAGAGCTGGAAGACCCTCCTGCCTCTTTAAGATCTCCCGTTTGGGAACACTTCGGCTTCGCGGTGCGATACAACAATGGAGGACGAGAGTTGGACAAAGCGAAAGCGGTTTGCCGACATTGTTCAGCAGCAGAGGGTATGCTTCTGGCAACACGTCAAAAATGCTAACCCATTTGAAGCGGCACCACCCCCAAGTGAACATCGCCTCAACGAAGAGAAAGACGAGCGTGGTGCAAACCAGCTCTCCACCGCATTCAAGCAGCCTCTCCTCGGCCAGTCAGACAGGGCTAAAGCAATAACAAATGCCATTGGTGTTTTTATAGCAGCAGATTTATTACCATATTGCATTAAAAAATAGATTTTGACCCACTTCTATGGTGGAAGGACAATTAGCCCATATATCCTCTTACTGCCAAGTTAGCCAGGCACTACCTCGCCATACCTGCTACCTCCGTGCCCAGCGAAAGGGTATTTTCCACAGCTGCAAACAGGTCTGACCTTTCTGCAGACAATGTAGATAAACTGATTTTTCTGGCAAAAAACATGAAGATTGAGTGAAAGTCACCAAGGTTAAAGGCTGGGCGGAAAAAAGAAAAGTTAATCTGAGGCTGAGTTGACTTGAAACTGTTTAGTCGCACTTTTTATATGTAGAAGAAAAGTTTTGTCATTTTATTTAATCTGAGCAACAACTTGAAGCAGTTTAATGTTGCACTTTATATGTAGAAATGTTGCACTTTATATGTAGAAAGGTTTTGTTAAGAAACCAATTCTGAGCCTTATCTTATTTAGTTTTTATTTTATATATGTTGACCACATTAACCCTGGCAATCGACCCTGTGTGTATATGTATGATGTTATTGTTATCCTTAGCATTCATGACTGCCTGCTGTTGCACTGATCAGCCTAGTGGTGGCTCACATCCATCACACACAGAGCTATTTCTACTTTTGGGCAGAATTATTATAGTGTTCCCAACGTTAAAAGGATAAAGCCATTGTTTACAAATTTGGTAAATAAATAACCAGAAAATTTATATTTTGTTGTTTTCTTACTATACCGAAAATGAACCGAACCGTGACCTCTAAACCAAGGTACGTACCGAACCGAGATTTTTGTTTACCGTTACACCTTTAGTATTTTTTGAACAGGGGGCGTCAACCTGCAGTCCACGCATCTCTCTATCTCTTAAGTATGACTGCTATGTACGGGTCCCACTTATCATTACACCATGTACCAAGTAAAATAGCTTCGAGGTGGGTAAACACAACCAGAATTAATCCATACACTGGCGCACTGTCCATCTTTGAGAAAATGAAAGGATTTTGAGTGTACCTTACTGTCCGAAAAATACTGTGAAATCGATGCTAATCCACCTTTTCGTTCTTTTTTTTTCCAAACAAGAATCGATAACAGAACCGGTAAGGAACTTAATCGTTCAACAGATTAAAAAGTGGAATCGGAACCGGAAGAATCTTATCAATTCCCATTCCTAACTGTGACTGTTTTTTTCCCTCTAATATTTTCTTATAGGAATATATTCTCTTTTTTTTTCTTTTTCTCACACATTATTGTTGGAAAATGTTAGAAAATATGAAAATAGTAGTTTTTCACAATATTCCAACCTTATTCCTGTAAAAAATTTTATACAAATGTTACAACTTAATTCTCTGTCATTTATGACTTTCTCGCAACAGTGGGACTTTATTATAATTGTACTAATATTACAGCTTATCCTTTAGGCACAGATGCCTAGAGGGCGCTAACTTACAAAGTGTTTTAAGCATTACACTCGCCCTTTTCTAACTTTTAGCACGCAATGACATAAACTACATCTTACATAACACACACACACACACACGCACGCTTTGTGTGTGTGTGGTCAGCTAATGATAGCGATTTGGCAAAGTTTATCCTCTAACATTAGCTATCACTGAATGTATGTTCTATCATAACAATATGATTAGTTGTTTGTTTTGGCCTGCTTTCATGTTTATGCATGTGCTCCCTGCGAGTATGTGTGGATGAAGTCTCAATTTCCCCTCGGGGATTATTCAAGTATTTCTGATTCTGATTCTGATGAGCCAGCAGTGAGTGGCAAGCTTGAACGCCTAATTTCTAGGACAAACAAACATTTTTTATTCAATATAATTGGTAATACATAGTAGGTATAGACATTTGAAAAATATATTTGTTCTTTTAAACCTCTAATGGTAACAATCTAGCCGGTGGTGTTCTTGTTACCGTATATTTTTTCAGACTTTTTCTCACATTATGACTACTGAAAACTAGAAATTGTTGGTGTCATATTATAACTTTATTCTAATCAAAAGTGTAGGATTTTATAATATAGTAAACGGTGACGTTTGCGCTAAAGACACCCCTAGAAAGGCAACAATATGCATTTTGAAAATACGTTTTTGTGCTTGTGTGTTGACGACAGGGAAGAGTTCCACCAAATATGCCTACATCGACATCACGGCCACGGAGGCAGCCCATGTAGTGGGTATCCAGCATGCCTTGGGGCGCCAGGAGGGTCTCCACACCCTGGAGCTGAGGAGGAAGGGGGTGCCGCATTGACCTTGTGTATTGTATGACACTAATGACAATTAGTGTCATTACCTATTTATGTTATTTGCGTGTGATTTTTTTAAATGTAATTTTTATTAGAATGAAAAACACTTTTCATATGTGTAAATATATTTTCTTGTGACTGCTAATTCTATTTAATGATCATGTACTGTACGTATGAGGAAAAATACATGGCTACTATTTGTTCTATTATAATTTTGTGATTTATTTTTAATGCCAGTAACGACTTGTGCTAATCAAACGTTATATAAGAATAATAAAATAACTGAAAAAACATTTGATAGTTTTTCCCCCCACACTGATGGCGTAATGAACAATAATATATAGAAATGACCCAAAATACATTTAAATGTGATGAACACGTAAATGTAAACATTATATTTAAGTCCATGGTAAATGAAATAGGCAGCAGCAGATGAAATAAGTCCGTTCTTGGCAGTCAGTAGCCATGCAAATGTCTGCACGGCCAATTTGATGCTGAGCTCAACGAACGAAAGAACAGAAAAGGCAGAAAGAGCAGCAACTCCATTTTAACTCCATTTTGTTTATATTTATAAAGACTATTTTCTTGTTTTGTCAATCCCAATGATCAAAGTGTACTAAAAAGATAAATTACTGTCCCAAATGTAACATACTGTAACAATACTCATTTTTTACTATCTTATTTAGTAAAATAAATTCAGTTCACCCCTCCAAAAAACTGTAACACTCAAAAATGGGAATATAAAAGTATACCTGTACGAGATGAGGATTGTTGATCTTATTGTCAGTTTTTGCTATAATATAACTAATCACTACTTGATTAGAGTTTGTCATGAATAAGCCACATTTTCCTGCATAAATATTACACTTTGTTTAAGAAACAGCATCTACACAAATGGTGTATTTTCCATGGAAAAATTTTATTTTTCCACAACTCTTCACTCGAAACTAGTACATTTTACCCAGAGGTCGGTAGTAACGCACTACATTTATTTGTTACATTTACCACAAGTACCTTTTGTGGGCTTACTTTACTTTGTCAGGAGAAGACACTTTACTCGTAATTGCAAAAGGTGTTCTGCAAAAATTAAACGGGGAGGGTTAAAGACAAGCTTCAGCACAATCAAATCTGAGAAGTCACCTTAAAATGTGAAGATTTGTGGAGCAGTACTAAGCTGCCTGTGCTGCTACGTCGAGACCTAGCGTTAATTGGGGCGACCGCAGCAAACGTAAAGCCACAGGACTGATTAGAAAGTGTTTAAAAAGAAAAGACCGAAGGGCAAAAGCATGTGACAATAAAATGAGTAGTTGTTTATATTTAACCTCATGGTTCATATGGAGACACAGGCTTTATTTACTGTTTATAATTTGTTAGTGGGAAAAACTGCACTTCATTATTTTAACCCTGATTTCTTTATGTTCTGCAATTGAATGTTGCGTTTCTAAGGGGCAGGCACTCATTGCATTATTTTATTATGGTCAGGGAAAAATATCCATCCATTTTCTACCCATTGTCCCTTACGGGGTCGTGGGGGGTGCTGAAGCCTGCATGTCTTTGGAGGTGGGAGGAAGCCAGAGTACCTGGAAGGGAACCCATGCAGTCACGGGTAGAACATGCAAACTCCACAAAGAAAGATCACAGGACCGAACCCAGGACCTTCATATTGTGAGGCACACACACTAACCCCTGTTCCACCGTGCTGCCCCAGGGAAAATATAATTAATAAAATTTTTCAATCAAGTGATGTGACTCCGCTTGTTTCATGTTGTTGCAAATGCCAATACAGACTTGGGTTGTACGGTATACCGGTACTACCGTAATAATGTACCGCGGTACTAACTGATTGAAATTGGTACTATACTGTCTTTGAAAAGTACCGGTACCGTTCTTTCATCTGCGGCAGTGACTACCGAGCTGAGGCTCATGATGTTGAGTGTGTCAAAACGCACACACAAAGTGCATACAAGCAATAACATCTTGGAGAGGAAGAATGGCAAAAAATGACAATTCTACTAATTAATACAGTATTAATACAATATGGTGATATTTGGACTTCAAAACTAACGATAAAGGTGGCGCTTTAAACAAGGAAGCAAGTGTTGCTTTAAAGCACGCCTCGCCAAACGTGGTGATTAGTATTACCGCCATTGTTTCAAACTTAGGTAAACATTTAAATAATGAACATTCAGATCCGCACAAGGAGTTATAAAGAGTGACCTGTAATAATGTAGTTGTTACACCTGCTGTTTGGCTCCGGTGCAGACTGCCGTCAAGAAGCACAGGGCAGACGTTCCTTTCGGGGTCGATGTTTTCGTCGGGGGGAACCCTTCACTTTACAATAGGTCTGCTAAGCTCCGCTTTCCGGTCAGAATTCGAAGCCACCGATTTGTAACAAACTGATTGCTTTATTATTAGTTTTGCAGGACACAACCGGACCTGTTCATCACTGTGCTAAATAATACGTTAGTGCAAGCGCTACCTGTCCCTCTCTTTACTCGTCACTCACTCACTGACGTCACTCAGTCAACACGTTGCCATTGTCTTAAACACTCTCATAAGTTAATCAGCTTCCCTGCTATGCACATGTAGATACAGAACATGTAGATATGTAGACGCACACACAGCTGCTTGGATTGATGCCAAATATTAGCGGAGTTAGGACCGCCCATCTAACGTCAACTAGTGCAAGTAAAATGACTGAATTTGGTAACAAATTGCTACAATTTGTGTTATCTTTAACAAATGTGTGTTTTACTTGCTACATGACTTATCTGTGTACATTTATCCATAGTTTGGTTTTTAGTACTTACTAATAATTGTATTTTTCTTAAAGCACAGACCAGGATTGGCAATCATAAATCATAATTTAATATTATGTTAAAGCTTTTTTATTATATCATAATCCTTGATTATGGAAAATTGTAAATTGTTCTTTGAGTGCAACAATAAAAACACAATGTGTTTAATGCCCTTTAATTAAAATGTTAACCTTCTAAAATTGTTATTTGAGTGCAATAGGAAACATGTTTATTGTATTGTAAGATTTTCTGTTAAAATAAAGCCAAAATGTAAATGTTTTCGTAGTTTCCTTTATTTGGAAACATATCAAAGTATCGATATACATTTTGGTAGTGGTACCGGTACCAAATTATTGGTATCGAGACAACCCTAATACAGACTACTATTGGCTTAGTTATTCTCATTTTTAGTTCTTCTCAATCAATCAATCAATGTTTATTTATATAGCCCTAAATCACAAGTGTCTCAAAGGGCTGTACAAGCCACTAGGACATCCTCGGTACAGAGCCCACATACGGGCAAGGAAAAACTCACCCCAGTGGGACGTCGGTGAATGACTATGAGAAACCTTGGAGAGGACCGCATATGTGGGTAACCCCCCCCTCTAGGGGAGACCGAAAGCAACGGATGTCGAGTGGGTCTGACATAACATTGTAAAAGTCCAGTCCACAGTGGATCCAACACATCAGCGGGAGTCCAGTCCACAGCGGGGCCAACAGGAAACCATCCCGAGCGGAGACGGGTCAGCAGCGCAGAGATGTCCCCAACCGATGCACAGGCTAGTGGTCCACCCGGGGTCCCGGCTCTGGACAGCCAGCACTTCATCCATGGCCACCGGACCTATGCAACTCCCCCTCGCAAGGGACAGGGGAGAAGAGGAGAGAAGAAAAGAAACGGCAGATCAACTGGTCTAAAAAAGGGGGGGTCTATTTAAAGGCTAGATTATACAAATGAGTTTTAAGATGGGACTTAAATGCTTCTACTGTGGTAGCATCTGAGGTAGGCATTCCAGAGTACTGGAGCCCGAATAGAAAACGCTCTATAGCCCGCAGACTTTTTTTTGGCTCTGGGAATCACTAATAAGCCGGAGTTCTTTGAACGCAGATTTCTTGTCGGGACATATGGTACAATACAATCGGCGAGATAGGCTGGAGCTAAACCGTGTAGTATTTTATACGTAAGTAGTAAAACCTTAAAGTCGCATCTTAAGTGCACAGGAAGCCAGTGCAAGTGAGCCAGTATAGGCGTAATATGATCAAACTTTCTTGTTTTTGTCAAAAGCCTTGCAGCCGCATTTTGTACCAACTGTAATCTTTTAATGCTAGACATAGGGAGGCCCGAAAATAATACGTTACAGTAATCGAGACGAGACGTAACGAACGCATGAATAATGATCTCAGCGTCGCTAGTGGACAAGATGGAACGAATTTTAGCGATATTACGGAGATGAAAGAAGGCCGTTCTAGTAACACTCTTAATGTGTGACTCAAACGAGAGAGTTGGGTCGAAGATAATACCCAGATTCTTTACCGAGTCTCCTTGTTTAATTGTTTGGTTGTCAAATGTTAAGGTGGTATTATTAAATAGATGTTGGTGTCTAGCAGGACCGATAATCAGCATTTCCGTTTTCTTAGCGTTGAGTTGCAAAAAGTTAGCGGACATCCATTGTTTAATTTCATTAAGACACGCCTCCAGCTGACTACAGTCCGGCGTGTTGGTCAGCTTTAGGGGCATGTAGAGTTGAGTGTCATCAGCATAACAGTGAAAGCTAACACCGTACTTGCGTATGATGTCACCCAGCGGCAGCATGTAAATACTAAAGAGTGCAGGGCCAAGAACCGAACCCTGGGGAACTCCGCACGTACCTTGACATAGTCCGAGGTCACATTGTTATGGGAGACGCACTGCATCCTGTCAGTAAGATAAGAGTTAAACCAAGACAAGGCTAAGTCTGACATACCAATACGTGTTTTGATACGCTCTAATAAAATATTATGATCGACGGTATCGAAAGCGGCGCTAAGATCAAGAAGCAGCAACATAGATGACGCATCAGAATCCATCGTTAGCAATAGATCATTAGTCATTTTTGCGAGGGCTGTCTCCGTAGAGTGATTTGCCCTGAAACCGGATTGAAAAGGTTCACAGAGATTGTTAGTCACTAAGTGTTCATTTAGCTGCTGTGCAACAATTTTTTCGAGAATTTTGGAAATAAACGGAAGGTGGGAGACCGGTCGGCAGTTTACCATGAGGTCAGGATCGAGGTTAGGTCTTTTGAGCAGAGGATGAATAACCGCTTTTTTGAATGCTAGGGGAACAGTGCCGGAGGAAAGTGATAAGTTTATAATATTTAACACTGATGGACCTAATAATACAAACAGTTCCTTGATAAGTTTCCCAGGAAGTGGGTCAAGTAAACATGTTGTTTGTTTTATCCCACTTACACGCTGTAATAATTCCTCTAATGTTATTTCATCAAAAATAGAGAGACTATTTTGGAGGGCAGTGTCCGTCGTATATACAGTCGTATTTGTGTTAATAGAACCCAGTTGTAGCTGGGATGCGTTGTCTTTAATCTCCTTTCTAATGAGTTCAATTTTCTTATTAAAGAAATTCATAAAATCATCTGCCGAGTGGGTGGAGCTACTGGGAGGAGTCCCTTGTTGGGTTAGCGATGCTACTGTACTAAACAGAAATTTAGGATCGTTTTTGTTGAGGCGGATGAGATTTGAGTAGTATTTAGCTTTAGCTAAGGTAAGCATGCGTTTATAAGTTATTAAACTATCACTCCATGCTTGATGGAAAACCTCAAGTTTAGTCGCGCGCCATTTGCGTTCCAGTTTTCTACATGATAATTTATGAGCTCTAATTTCTTCTGTAAACCATGGGGTGCGCCTTTTAGGGGCCCTTTTTTGCTTAAGCGGTGCTATACTATCAATAATTTCGCGCAAGGCATCGTCAAAGTTGTTAGTGAGGTTATCAATAGAGCCGACATAATTTGGGAATGGTGCCATTACCGAAGGCAGTAGGTCAGCAAGAGTCATCGTTGTGGCAGCATTAATGTTGCGGCCGCTATAGCAGTTATTATTATTATTAGCTTGTTGACAAAGAGTCAAAACTTCAAATTTTATAAGGTAATGATCGGACATTACTTTAGTATATGGAAGTATCATAACTTTGGAGGTGGTGACACCCCTGACAAGCACTAAATCTATTGTATTACCGTTGCGATGCGTGGGTTCATGTATTATTTGTGTAAGACCACAGCTATCAATTATGGTTTGGAGCGCCACGCACTGAGGGTCCGATGGGGTATTCATATGGATATTAAAGTCCCCCATTATGATTATATTGTCGGCGTGCGTCACTAGATCAGCAACGAACTCTGAGAATTCACTGATAAAGTCCGAAAAGGGCCCAGGGGGGCGGTAGATAACAGCCAGGTCGAGAGGTAGCGGTGTGACCGACCTCATAGTAAGCACCTCAAACGATTTATATTTATTATTTAGGTTAGGGGTAAGGTTGAAATTTTCATTGTATATTAGTGCGACACCCCCTCCCCTTTTAAGAGGACGGGCAACATGCGCATTCGTATAGTTAGGAGGAGATGCCTCATTGAGCGCAAAAAATTCGTCCGGTTTGAGCCAGGTTTCGCTAAGACCAATGACGTTAAGATTGTTGTCTCTAATGACCTCATTAACCAATAACGCCTTGGGAGACAATGATCTTATGTTTAAAAAGCCCATATTATAGGTATTGGGCTGTTTTGACGAGTTTTTGTTAAGATTATCCGTAGTGGCAATATTAACAATGTTGCGTTTATTATGCGTAGTGCACTTTAAATAGTTTCGACCATATCTAGGAATTGATATGATGGGAATTTTCCGATTGTTTGCTTGGTGCTGCAATAGACTGGACATATCATAATTTGCCACCTCAGTAGAATGCATGTCCACCTCTGACACAGACACAACAGAAAAAACATTATGTGAATTGTGTATTATTCTAAGAGAATTGCTATGCGTACATGGATTATCCAGCCTGGCGCTGGCTAGTTCTAGTTTAACTGACTCCTCACCCGGACTAACAGACATTGTAATTGCCTGTGACCGGGCTTGCTCATATATATATATATATATTTTGTGTTGGACAGTTATTTTTTTTCAGTTAATGAAATCAAATCAATGTTTGAGTTACTTTTCTTGTCAATCATTGAAATAAATCAAAAGGTATAAATTAAAAAAAATGCAATGTTACTATTTGTTTTCAGAAATTAGGATTATAATAAGAAGTGTATTTGTACTCAAATTATTGTTGAATAAACATATCAGTTGACATTAATCTTATCCCTACAATAGATGCGTATATTTATTGTTGGAGTGTATACATTTTGGGCAAAAGTGTGAACTGTTAATGCATTTATTTTCCACATATTCTTGTGTAAAAATATACACACAAATATTAGTTATCGTTATTGATTGAAGTTCCAATATTGTGCATCCCTAATCACAATACTTGTGCGTATTTTGAGATATTCTGTATAGTTGACTGATAAATTTACAGCTTGAAATACAATTTACCTACATATATATGTATATATACATGTATATGCATATATATGAGTATATATATATGTATATGTGTGTGTATGTATGTACTATGTATGTGTATGTATAAAAATATATATATATATATTAGGGGTGTGGGAAAAAAACGATTCGAATTTGAATCGCGATTCTCACGTTGTGCGATTCAGAATCGAAAATCTACTACTCTGCTTGCATGTCAGCAGACTGGGGTAGATCCTGCTGAAATCCTATGTATTGAATGAATAGAGAATTGTTTTGAATCGGGAAAAAAATCGTTTTTGAATCGAGAATCGTGTTAAATTGAAAAAAAGAAAAAGATTTTGAATCGAATCGTGATCCCAAGAATCGATATTGAATCGAATCGTGGGACACCCAAAGATTCACAGCCCTAATATATATATATATATATATATATATATATATATATATATATATATATATATATATATATATATATATATATATATATATATATATGTATATATATATATATACATATATATATATATATATATATATATATATATATATATATATATATATATATATATATATATATATATATATATATACATATATATATATATATATATATATATATATATATATATATATATATATATATATATATATATATATATATATACATATATATATATATATATATATATATATATATATATATATATATATATATATATATATATATATATATATATATATATATATATATATATATATATATAGCGAGGGGCAGAATGTGACCAAAATTCATGGTCAAATCAACGTCAGCACCCGACATTGATCAAACGTAGTCAAAAAGCATGATTTTCCAACATTAATTTAAATCAAGGTTGTTTCCATGTCTTGTGCCTGCTGAGATGTTATTGTCGTAAGATGCTGCTGCTGCTACGTCAATTCTTGTAGCAGTCAGTCCTGATATGCATATGTAATGATTACATCATAATAATTTGCATATTCATATAAAATACAAATATTTAGAACTTATTACAAAATGTAAAGTATACAGTATATTGTATGTATATTATTTTTTATGAAAAAAAAAACATTTACAAAGGAATTATTCCACTGAGATATTTTTATACAGATAGACACTTAAACATCTAATTGATTTAATAAACAATTTAAATTAGTAGAAAAACAACAGTTACAAATAAACATAACAAATATTTAAAAAAGTAAAATATTATTGATAATGATATGATAATGTTCTTATTAATCCAGGTCATTAGCATCTTGGGAATTCAATCGATCGCAACTGGACTGTTTGGTTTGTCCTAGACGTTTTGCCGCTCCTTCAGTTCATCAGTTCATGCTTAGATTGGTCAGATCTACTCCTTAAAGGCCTACTGAAATTAAATGTTCTTATTTAAACGGGGATAGCAGATCCATTCTATGTGTCATACTTGATCATTTCGCGATATTGCCATATTTTTGCTGAAAGGATTTAGTAGAGAACATCGATGATAAAGTTTTGGTCGCTGATAAAAAAGCCTTGCCTGTACCGGAAGTAGCGTGATGTCACAGGTTGAAGGGCTCCTCACATTTGCACATTGTTTACACCAGCAGCGAGAGCGATTCGGACCGAGAAAGCGACAATTACCCCATTATTTTGAGCCAGGATGAAAGATTCGTGGATGAGGAACGTGAGAGTGAAGGATTAGAGTGCAGTGCAGGACGTATCTTTTTTCGCTCTGACCTTAACTTAGGTACAAGGGCTCATTGGATTCCACACTCTCTTCTTTTTCTATTGTGGATCACGGCTTTGTATTTTAAACCACCTCAGATACTATATCCTCTTGAAAATGAGAGTCGAGAACGCGAAATGGACATTCACAGTGACTTTTATCCCCACAACAATACATCGGCGAAGCACTTTAGCTACGGAACTAACATGATAGCATCGTGCTTAACTGCATATAGAAACAGACGAAATAAGCCCCTGACTGGAAGGATAGACAGAAGATCAACAATACTATTATTACTATTAAACCCTGGACCTGTAACCACACGATTAATGCTGTACCGCCTGGCGAAGCCTAGCAATGCTGTTGCTAATGACGCCATTGAAGCTAACTTAGCTACGGGACCTCGACAGAGCTATGCTAAAAACATTAGCTCTCCACCTACGCCAGCTCTCATCTGCTCATCACGACCCGTGCTCACCTGCATTCCAGCGATCGACGGCGCGACAAAGGACTTCACCACGATGATCGGTGCGGTCGGCGGCCCAAAGACGGAGGAAGTCAAGGTTAGGACAGCGCCGCGGCGGCGGGCGTTGTAGCTTTCGACGACACCCCAGCCGCCATCAGAGTCGGCAAGAAACATATATTTCCCCAAAGTTACGTACGTGACATGCACATAGCGCCACGCATGTACGGGCAAGGGATCAAATGTTTGGAAGCCAAAGCTGTACTCACGGTAGCGCGTCTGCTATCCAACTCAAAGTCCTCCTGGTTGTGTTGCTGTAGCCAGCCGCTAATACACTGATCCCACCTACAGCTTTCTTCTTTGCAGTCTCCATTGTTAATTGAACAAATTGCAAAAGATTCACCAACACAGATGTCCAGAATACTGTGGAATTTTGCGATGAAAACAGAGCTGTTCGTATTGGGATACAATGGTGTCCCAATACTTCCGCTTCAACCCTTGACGTCACGCGCAAACGTCATCATACCTAGACGTTTTCAGCCGGAAGTTTCCCGGGAAATTTAAAATTGCACTTTATAAGTTAACCCGGCCGCATTGGCATGTGTTGCAATGTTAAGATTTCATCATTGATATATAAACTATCAGACTGCGTCTGATAGTTTGAACATGAATGTGTGTTGAGACTTGATTGTAATACTAACAAAGTAAACTATTCTAACAATAGTGTTCAATTGTTTTTCGTGTGATGAGAGAGGATGTGCGACTCAAACATCAGCACCAAGAGCTGAAGCAGACAAGCCGATACAGCACATGAATGTTAAAACCAGGATCAATTGTTTTAACGAAATGTCATCATAATCATCATTATCGTCATTGTCATTATCATCGCTGTCCATAGTGAGCATTGCAGTCTTGGTGAGTAGTCTTATTATTGTCATGGTGTTCCGCATCGTTCCGCTGGTAATTGCTGTGCTGACCAGCCGCACTCTGAAAGCCCCCCCAGAATTTTCTTGGTGTCGTTGGCTGCTGCAGACATCCTGGGGGCGGCACTGATGATGCCCTTCAGCCTGGCCTGGACACGGAAAGGATTGACAGATTGATAGCTTTTGGGGAATTTTGGTGCGGTGCCTATTAGGCACAGGATGTTCTTTTTTGCACTTTGTCCTTCGAGCATTTGTGTGCAATCAGCTTGGATCTTAAGAGGACTCTTAAGGCTGTAATTTTAACAGTGTGGTTGATTTCAGCCGCTATTTCCTCACCACCATTGTTGACCATTGAGAGAAACTCTGAGGAGCAATGTACCCATCTTAGCTTCTAGCATATTGTCCTTCTATGCACCCTGCCTGGTCAGGATTCTAGTCTATATCAAGATTTATCAGGTGGCCAAAACCATTACAAGAAGCATGTCGGAAAAGAAGAACGGCGCGCAAAGCAACCAAACGGCCACCGAGGATCTAGAAAGCTTCTCATCAGGTGGAAACGACCAAAGCCAGCCACCACTTACACCAAGTATTGCGAAGGGCAAGAATGTGAACGTCAAGAACATCAAATCAACTTACAGCAAGGCTGCTAACGCTACTGTTGCTTATGATGACGCCAACACATACACCATGACTGCTTACGTCAACGGCAACACCGCTAACAGTGGCACCAAGGCTGCTTATGACAACACCAAGTCCGCCAATGACGACAGCAAGGCCTCACAAAGATAATGTAGCAGACCCCTCGTCCATGGAAAGTCAGCCCTGCCAGTTCCTCCCACTGCAATTTTTACTCCCATCCTTAAATGTGCATCCCCAACTCAACAACTTGCTGCAGCAGAGAAGCTTCCTACCGACTTTCAAATCTTCATTAATGGCTCTACGCTGAATGGCACCCAGAATGGAGGAGCAGGTGTGATAGTTCTTCGTGAAGATGACATCCTCCACTCTTGGCATGCTGCCACTGGGACCTTCAGCAGCTCATTTCAATCTGAAAAATCTGCCAAGATTTCGTCCATATCTTGGATGCATCAGTATGACGACTGGACCTCAGTTTCCATCATCAGTGACTGCAAGTCCCTGGTCCAAGCTGTCAGCAACCCCAACACCACAGAGGGGTCTGTGGTGTTGGGGTTGCTGACAATCTTCAAAACAGATACAACCAGGCCATTGCAACCTAGCAGGCAACAACCTTGTCTATGAACAAGCTAAGCTCGGCTCCTCCCTCCCCCAAAATGACAACCAACTCGATCGATCAACTCGCCATGTCTGTAGGAGATGCCTCCCTCCCCCTCTAACCATCCCTGTTTCATATCTGTAACATCCCACAAACACAACCCCCAAGAGGAGTCCTCGTTGTCGAAGAAAGACCTACCCGACGTTACCCGTTTCTGATCCGGTCACCACCCTGCTCTCCGAAGGTGGCTTCATCTGACGGGAATGTGTGAAGACGATCGATGTCGTGTGCGGTGAGGAACAAGAATCTGCCAAATACCTCTGGCTACGGAGCCCAGCGCTGATGACAGCGGTATCATCGTCAACTTGGCAACTCCTTTGGTAAATTTCAAAGCCTCAGGCGACTCAGGTGACAAACAAACAAACAAATGGCAACACCGCTAACAGTGGCACCAAGGCCGCTTGTGACAACACCAAGTCCGCCAATGACGACCTCTTTGCCTCACAGAGAAAATGTAGCAGATCACTCGTCCGTGGAAAGTCAACCCAAGCTGCTGATGCCAATGCCAATGCAATCGACTTCTTCATCCCCTCCTTCATTTGCCAAAAGCTAACCATCGCCCTTGGCCGTCAAAATACTGCAGGCCTCTTTTGTTTTGAAACCTGATCAAACCTCACGGTAACGACAGGGACTTCAGGCGGGCCTAACACAAGATTAATTGCAAAACGCAGGAAAAGTCCAAAATTGCAAAATTGACTTAATGAAATTAAATATGAACATGAATGTGTGTTGAGACTTGATTGACAGCCCTATTTGTGTCATTTTATTTATGTAAATTGTACAAGCGTTGGCCCTGCGATGAGGTGGCGACTTGTCCAGGGTGTACACTGCCTTCCGCCCAAATGCAGCTGAGATAGCTCCAGCACCCCCCGCGACCCCAAAAGGGACAAGCGGTAGAAAATGGATGGATGTACAAGCAGTTCCAACATTGATTAATTGCACTGACTTGACATATTATTGGATTATATTTTACAAAGATACTTTTTTGTTTGTTTTTGGAAGAAAATTATTACAGAATTTAACTGCAAGGCTATCTTGATTTCATTTAGTTTTAAAGGTGTCATTTTATTTACAAACCCCGTTTCCATATGAGTTGGGAAATTGTGTTAGATGTAAATATAAACGGAATACAATGATTTGCAAATCCTTTTCAACCCATATTCAATTGAATACACTACAAAGACAAGATATTTGATGTTCAAACTCATAAACTTAATTTTTTTTTTGCAAATAATTAACTTAGAATTTCATGGCTGCAACACGTGCCAAAGTAGTTGGGAAAGGGCATGTTCACCACTGTGTTACATCACCTTTTCTTTTAACAACACTCAATAAACAATTGGGAACTGAGGAAACTAATTGTTGAAGCTTTGAAAGTGGAATTCTTTTCCCATTCTTGTTTTATGTAGAGCTTCAGTCGTTCAACAGTCCGGGGCCTCGCTGTCGTATTTTACGCTTCATAATGCGCCACACATTTTCGATGGGAGACAGGTCTGGACTGCAGGCAAGCCAGGAAAGTACCCGCACTCTATTTTTACGAAGCCAAGCTGTTGTAACACGTGCTGAATGTGGCTTGGCATTGTCTTGCTGAAATAAGCAGTGGCGTCCATTAAAAAGACGGCGCTTAGATGGCAGCATATGTTGCTCCAAAACCTGTATGTACCTTTCAGCATTAATGGTGCCTTCACAAGTTACCCATGCATTGGGCACTAATGCACCCCCATACCATCACAGATGCTGGCTTTTGAACTTTGCGTCGATAACAGTCTGGATGGTTCGCTTCCCCTTTGGTCCGGATGACACGATGTCGAATATTTCGAAAAACAATTTGAAATGTGGACTCGTCAGACCACAGAACACTTTTCCACTTTGCATGAGTCCATCTTAGAGGATCTCGGGCCCAGAGAAGTCGGCGGCGTTTCTGGATGTTGTGGATAAATAGCTTTCGCTTTGCATAGTAGAGCTTTAACTTGCACTTACAGATGTAGCGACCAACTGTATTTAGTGACAGTGGTTTTCTGAAGTGTTCCTGAGCCCATGTGGTGATATCCTTTAGAGATTGATGTCGGTTTTTGATACAGTGCCATCTGAGCGATCAAAGGTCATGGTCATTCAATGTTGGTTTCCGGCCATGCCGCTTACGTGGAGTGATTTCTCCAGATTCTCTGAACCTGGACCATAGATGTTGAAATCCCTAAATTTCTTGCAATTGCACTTTGAGAAACGTTGTTCTTAAACAGTTTGACTATTTGCTCACGCAGTTGTGGACAAAGGGGTGTACCTCGCCCCATCCTTTCTTGTGAAAGTCTGAGCATTTTTTGGGAAGCTGTTTTTATACCCAATCATGGCACCCACCTGTTCCCAATTAGCCTGCACACCTGTGGGATGTTCCAAATAAGTGTTTGATGAGCATTCATCAACTTTATCAGTATTTATTGCCACCTTTCCCAACTTCTTTTTCACGTGTTGCTGGCATCAAATTCTAAAGTTAATGATTATTTGCAAAAAAAAAATGTTTATCAGTTTGAACATCAAATATGTTGTCTTTGTAGCATATTCAACTGAATATGGGTTGAAAATGATTTGCAAATCATTGTATTATGTTTATATTTACATCTAATACAATTTCCCAACTCATATGGAAACGGGGATTGAATTAAGCACAACATTTAGTATTTAAATTTTAGTCAATTAAACATGATTTTTATCAATTTATTTTAAAATTTTGCATTCGAAATGTATTTGCAGTACTACTGCTATTAATTTATTTTAGGCAACATTGTGTGACAAAACAAGTGTGTTTATTGCCTTGCAAATGCCACTTTTTGCAATAATTTGTCACTAAAAATAAAACTCTTAACTAAAAAAAACACAATATTTTTTCAAGATATGTTTTCTTACAATGAAATGAAAAAAAAAAAGGTTTGTATTTTGTCAAATACAAAATGCCTAGTGAGAAAACCCAACATACTTTATTTAATCACAAGGCAGAACCAAATTTGTCAACTACTGCCCTCTAGATTCAAGATTCAAGATTGTTTATTGTCATATGCACAGTTAAACAGACAGTTTTCCGTACAATGAAAATCGTACTTTGCTAGTCCACCCTTCAACAAGTCACACGGTACTTAGCTAAAAATAAAAATTCAAAATAAAAATGTATATACAATGCACAGTAAGTAACATAACATTATTGCACATTCTGATTCCTGAAACAGAGGTATGGCTTCCCCAATATGGAGGTGACATTTGGTCACAGCAGCAGTTAAAGTGTCTTTAGTGATCAAAGGTGAAAAGTGTCCACAGTGATGGTTCACAGTTCGGGGGTGGTCATGGTAGCTGTCTTTTGTTCAAAAAGACAAAAGTAAAAGGGGGGGGGGGGGCTAGCATTCACAAGTTAGCATTCACAAGCCTGATGGCCTGTGGGTAGAAACTGTTTGTCAGTCTCGTAGTCCTGGATTTCAAGCTCCTGTATCGTCTGCCTGATGGTAGGAGGCTGAAGAGACTGTGCTGGGGGTGTGTACTGTCCTTTATGATGTTGTGTGCTCTCCTGGTGGCCCTGGTAGAGTACATGTCCTGTAGTGAGGGGAAGGCTGCTCCTGATATGTACTGAGCAGTTTTAATCACTCGCTGGAGTGCCTTCCTGTCTTTATCGGTGCAGTTTCCATACCAGACCGTGATTGAGCTGGTAAGGACACCAGAGCTGTGGACTCAAGTCACATGACTTGGACTCGAGTCAGACTCTAGTCATGAATTTGATGACTTTAGACTCGACTTGACAAAATGTAAAGAGACTTGCAACTCGACTTAGACTTTAACATCAATGACTTGTGACTTCACTTGGACTTGAGCCTTTTGACTTGACATGACTTGCTACTTTCCTCAAAACCCAAAGCTTAAAAAGTTATTGGGAGAGCTCCGTATTTTTCATTTTCTACGTCTGTGTCTATCAGCGTGTTGTTCCTGTCAGCGTGTGTGCTGTCAGTACAATAGCCAATCAAATTAGATCTACGTTGTTTTCATCACACAGCATTCATCCAATCAAATTGCAGGAGAACCAATGAAGAAGAGTTGTCAAACAACGCGCCTGTGAGAAAAAAAATATGCCAAAGTTGGTTTCGTTCGGGTATTAAAAATACGACTTGGTCAACGAAAAACGAATCGCCTTATGGAAATCATACAGTTCGAATATTACAGACGGAGACGCAACAACTTCCAACTTCGTTCGACATTTGAAGTTGCACAAAGAAGGGTAAGTTTTGAATGTAAGACAACGTTTATTGGCTAAGTAACGTGACTTTTATTTGCTGTGTAGTTAAATCGGTGAGGCTGCAAACTCACTGCTAACGTTATAACCATAGACATCTTTATAAGTAGACGCAGCATCGAGCGCTACTGCCTACTGGCGCAGACGAGACGCGGGGCCACCATCTTGGAGTGGTGATCCGCTCCACTCAGTGCAATTCATTTGGCAGGAGCAATGAACTGTCAGCACATTTAATTCATTTTACCTCACTGAATACCACTGATTTACACGCGCTTATTTGTCATACGTGTAGCTATGATAACGGACACATGTTTTGGCGTGTTTTATTATTCATAGTTTGCTTAACAGTAATATAATATTCGTCCGAGATCAAAACTGGGAATATAATCCCAGAGAAGGGGGAAAAAAACGGTCAGCTATTTTTAAATTGAAGAAACAATATGATTAGGTTATATATACATGCGTATATTCTACATAAACAACATTAGATATCTATATATCTTAGGGACCTATAGACTGTATCTCTGTTGCTGCAGCAGCAGGGAGTATATTCTGTCTTGACACTTTGTATTGATATTTTGATTTACATTCTTCCCTTAAATTATCATATTTACAGTGATTGTTATGTATGTGTTTTTTATGTATGTCGCTTTGGATAAAAGCGTCTGCCAAATACTTTAAGGCCTACTGAAACCCACTACTACCGACCACGCAGTTTATACATCAATGATGAAATCTTAACATTGCAACACATGCCAATACGGCCGGGTTAACTTATAAAGTGCAATTTTAAATTTCCAGCTAAACTTCCTGTTGAAAATTCCTTTGGAGGATGACGTATGCGCTTCACGTAGCCAGTGAAACAGAGGTATGGCTTCCCCATTGAAGCCAATATGAAATAGCTCTGTTTTAATCTCATTATTCCACAGTATTCTGGACATCTGTGTTGGTGAATCTGTTGAAATTTGTTCATTGCATTATGGAGAAAGAAGCTGAGCAAGCAAAGAAGAAAGTTGTCGGTGCGAAGCGGAGTATTTTGCGAGGGAAGTCAGCAACACAACACAGTCGGTGTTTCATTGTTTACATTCCCGAAAGATGCAGTCAAGATCGAAGAACTCGGACAACAGAGATTCTTACCAGGAGGACTTTGATTTGGATACACAGACGCAGAGGCGATACCGTGAGTACGCAGCTGCGCTTCCAAACATTTGATCGCTTGCCCGTACGTGCGTGTCACGTACGTAACTTTGGTTAAATATACAAGCTTTATGAACCTTGGGTTAGGTGACGGTCCTTTGGGCTGTGTTAGCAAGATATAAAAAAGCATATGTTTCGAGTAAAACTCCCAAGGATGCATTATTTTAGGCATCATTAGTCATTTTGCATGTGTAGTTTAAGAGTTATGTTTAAATAACTGTCATATTGAGTGTGACACTGTCAGAGTGGGTAAAACTTTTTTTTTTTATTTGCAAACCTTACAAAAACAACTGACTCTAGTAAAACTCACATGGACTCAATATTACAGGCATTTTTACACATTTTGCATGTTTTGTTTAGGAATTAGGATGGAATACTTTTTTATTGCTTTTTTCGCATTATCTCAGGATTTTAAGAACATTACTATCATATTGAGTAAAAAACTACTTTTTGTGATTGAAATATTTAAAAAAAAGCATATGTTTCGAGTAAAACTCATAAGGATGCATTATTTCAGGCATCATTAGTCATTTTGCATGTGTAGTTTAGGAGTTATGTTTTAATAATTGTCATATTGAGTGTGACAGTATACTGTTATAGTGAGTAAAACCTAATTTTTGTATTTGCAAACCTTACAAAAACAACTGACTCTAGTAAAACTCACATGGATTCAATATTACAGGCATTTTTAGACATTTTGCATGATGGGTTTAGAAATTATGTTGGAAAACCTTTTTGTTGCTTTTTTCGCATTATCTCAGGATTCTAAGAACATTACTATCATATTGAGTAAAAAACTACTTTTTGTGATTGCAAGATATAAAAAAGCATATGTTTCGGGTAAAACTCCCAAGGACGCATTATTTTAGGCATCATTAGACATTTTGCATGTGTAGTTTAATAGTTATGTTTAAATAACTGTCATATTGAGTGTGACACTGTTATAGTGAGAAAAACCAAATTTTTGTATTTGCAAACCTTACAAACACAACTGACTCTAGTAAAACCCACATGGATTCAATATTACAGGCATTTTTACACATTTTGCATGTTTTGTTTAGGAATTAGGATGGAATACTTTTTTTATTGCTTTTTTCGCATTATCTCAGGATTTTAAGAACATTACTATCATATTGAGTAAAAAACTACTTTTTGTGATTGCAAGATTTAAAAAAAGCATATGTTTCGAGTAAAACTCATAAGGATGCATTATTTCAGGCATCATTAGTCATTTTATATGTGTAGTTTAGGAGTTATGTTTTAATAATTGTCATATTGAGTGTGACAGTACACTGTTATAGTGAGTAAAACCTAATTTTTGTATTTGCAATCCTAATAAAAACAACTGATTCTAGTAAAACTTACATGCATTTAATATTAAAGTAATTTTCAGACAGTTTGCATGATGGGTTTAGAAATTATGTTGGAAAACATTTGTATTGCTTTTTTCGCTTTATCTCAGGATTCTAAGAACATTACTGTCATATTGAGTAAAAAACTACTTTTTGTGTTTGCAAGATTTAAAAAAAGCATATGTTTTGAGTAAAACTCCCAAGGATGCATTATTTCAGGCATCATTAGCCATTTTGCATGTGTAGTTTAGGAGTTTTGTTTAAATAACTGTCATACTGAGTGTGACACTGTCATAGTGAGTAAAATAACATTACTGTCATATTGAGTAAAAAATTACTTTTTGTGTTTGCAAGCCTTTAAAAAAGCATATGTTTCGGTTATTTCATAAGGATGTATTATTTCAGGCATTATTAGCCATTTTTCATGTGTGCATTAGGAGTTTTTAAATAACTGTCATATTGCGTGTGGCAGTTATACTGTCATTATGAGTAAAACCTAATTTTTGTATTTTTAAACCTTATAAACCGCCTGTTTCTGTGAATTTGTAGTAAAATTCACAGAGATACATTATTACATGCATTTTTAGACATAAACATAGGCATGTTTGGTTTTGGAGTTAGGTTTATATACTTTCCATATTTTGTATGACAGTTTTACTGTCGTATTAAGTACAAAAACAAACCATACAAAATATTTTTTTCCAGTAAAACTCACAAATATACATTTCTCCAGACATTATTAGCCATTTTGCATGTGTGGTTTAGGAGTTATGTTTAAATAACTGTCATATTCAGTCATAACTGTCATATACATGGGGATGGCGTGGCGCGGTTGATATAGTGGCTGTGCCAGCAACCTGAGGGTTCTTGGTTCGATCCCCACCTTCTACCAACCTCGTCACGTCCGTTGTGTCCTTCACCCTTGCTCCTGGTGGGTCGTGGTTAGGGCCTTGCATGGCAGCTCCCGCCATCATTTTGTGAATGGGTGTGTGAATGGGTGTGTGAATGGGTGAATGTGGAAATAGTGTCAAAGCGCTTTGAGTACCTTGAAGGTAGAAAAGCGCTATACAAGTATAACCCATTTACCATAGTGAGTAAAACCTAATTTTTGTATTTGCAAACCTTACAAAAACCACCGATTCTAGTAAAACTCACATAGATACAATATTTGAGGCATTTTTAGACATAATGCATGTTTGGTTTTGGAGTTATGTTTATATAACCTCCTTTCTGAGCCGCCACCTTATCGTGGTAGAGGAGTTCGCGTGTCCCACTGATCCTAGGAGCTATGTTGTCCGGGGGCTTCTATGCCCCCTGGTAGGGTCTCCCAAGACAAATAGGTCCTAGGTGAGGGATCAGACAAAGAGCAGCTCAAAGACCTTTATGAAAAGTACAAATCGAGGTCCTAGATTTTTCCTCGCCCGGACGCGGGTCACCGTGGCTCCCCTGTGGAGCCAGGCCCAGAGGTGGGGCACGATGGCGAGCGCCTGTTGGCTGGCTCAGCTCGATGAGGTAACGTGGGTCTCTCCTCCAATGGGCTGGGTCATAGAGGTCGGGTGCAGTGTGAGCTGGGCGGCAGCCGAAGGCAGGGCACTTGGCGGTCCGATCATCGGCTACATAAGCTAGCTCTTTGGACGTGGAACGTCACCTTGCTGGGAGGGAAGGAGCCTGAGCTGGTGTGCGAGGTGGAGAAGTTCCGGCTAGATATAGTTGGACTCACTTCGACGCACAGCAAGGGATCTGGAACCTGTTCTCTTGAGAGGGACTGGACTCTCTTCCACTCTGGCGTTGCAAGCAATGAGAGGCTGGGGTGGCAATTCTTGTTGTCCCCCGGCTCAAATCCTGCACGTAACCTTTAACCCAGTAGACGAGATGGTAGCTTCCCTCCGCCTGGGACGGGTCCTGACTGTTTACACACCAAACAGCAGCTCAGAGTACCCACTCTTTTGGAATTCCCTTGAGGGAGTATTGGAGAGTGCTCCCTCGGGTGATTCCCTTGTTCTGCTGGGGGACTGCAACGCTCATGTTGGCAACGACAGTGAAACCTGGAGAGGCGTGATTGGGAAAAATGGCCACCCGGATCTGAACCCAAGTGGTGCTTTGTTATTGGACTTTTGTGCTAGTCACGGATTGTCCATAACAAACACAATGTTCAAACATAAGGGTGTTCATATGTGCACTTGGCACCAGGACACCCTCTGCCGCAGTTCCATGATTGATTGTAGTTGTGTCATCGGATTTGCGGCCTCATGTTTTGGACACTCGGGTGAAAAAAGGGGCAGAGCTTTCTACCGAATACCACCGGTGGTGGCTCCGATGGTGGGGGACGATGCCGGACAGACCTGGCAGGCCCAAACGCATTGTGAGGGTCTGCTGGGAACACCTAGCAGAGTCTCCTGTCAGAGAGAGTTTCAATTCCCACCTCCGGAAGAACTTTGAACATGTCACGAGGGAGGTGCTGGGCATTGAGTCTGAGTGGACCATGTTCCGTGCGTCTCTTGTCGAGCCGGCTGATTGGAGCTGTGGCCGCAAGGAGTTTGGTGCCTGTTGTGGAGGGATGCCGTCAAGCTAAAAGGGCCTATCGGGTCCTTTTGGCTCATGGGACTCCAGAGGCAGCGGACAGGTACCGACAGGCCAAGCGAAGTGCGGCTTCAGCGGTCGCGGAGGCAAAAACTCGGACATGGGAGGAGTTTGGGGAAGCCATGGAAAACGACTTCCGGACGACTTCGAAGCGATTCCCGCCGCCTGGGGGATCAGTGCACTGTAACACCGTGTATGGTGAGAATGGTCTGCTGCTGACCTCTACTGCGGCTGTTGTGGATCGGTGGAAGAATTACTTCGAAGACCTCCTTAATCCCACCAACATGTCTTGCACTCATGCGCCAAACGGCAGCTCAGAGTACCCACCCTTTTTGGATTCACTGGAGGGAGTACTGGAAAGTGTTCCCCCGGGTGATTCCCTCGTTCTACTGGGGGACTTCAACGCTCATGTTGGCAACCACAGTGAAACCTGGAGAGGCGTGATTGGGAAGAATGGCCGCCCGGATCTGAACCCGAGTGGTGTTTTGTTATTGGACTTTTGTGCTCGTCACAGATTGTCAATAACAAACACCATGTTCAAACATAAGGGTGTCCATTTGTGCACTTGGCACCAGGACACCCTAGGCCGCAGTTCAGTGATCGACTTTGTAGTTGTGTCATCAGATTTGCGGTCTCATGTTTTGGACACTCGGGTGAAGAGAGGGGCGGAGCTTTCTACCGATCACCACCTGGTGGTGAGTTGGCTGCGATGGTGGGGGAGTATGCCGGACAGACCTGGCAGGCCCAAACGCATTGTGAGGGTTTGCTGGGAGCGCCTGGCAGAGTCTCCTGTCAGAGAGAGTTTAATTTCCCACCTCCGGAAGAACTTTGAACATGTCACGAGGGAGGCGCTGGACATTGAGTCCGAGTGGACGATGTTCCGTACCTTTATTGTTGAGGCGGCCGATTGGAGCTGTGGCCGCAAGGTGGTTGGTGCCTGTCGTGGCGGTAGTCCTAGAACCTGCTGGTGTCCAGCGGTAAGGGATGCCGTCGAGCTGAAGAAAGAGTCCTATCGGGTCCTTTTGGCTCGTAGGACTCCAGAGGCAGCAGACAGGTACCGACAGGCCAAGCAGTGTGCGGCTTTAGCGGTCGCGGAGGCAAAAACTCGGACATGGGAGGAGTTTGGGGAAGCCATGGAAAACGACTTCCGGACGACTTCGAAGCGATTCTGGACCACATCCGCCGCCTGGGAGCTGTGGCCGCATACACTGTAACACCGTGCATGGTGAGAATGGTCTGCTGCTGACCTCTACTGCGGCTGTTGTGGATCGGTGGAGGAAATACTTCGAAGACCTCCTTAATCCCACCAACATGTCTTCCTATGAGGAAGTAGTGTCTGGGGAATCTGTGGTGGGCTCTCCTATTTCTGGGGCTGAAGTTGCCGAGGTAGTTAAAAAGCTCCTTGTTGGCAATGCCCCGGGGGTGGATGAGATCTGTCCGGAGTTCCTTAAGGCTCTGGATGCTGTGGGGCTGTCTTGGTTGACAAGACTCTGCAACATCGCGTGGACATCGGGGGCGGTACCTCTGGATAGGCAGACCGGAGTGGTGGTTCCTCTCTTTAAGAAGGGGAACCAGATGGTGTGTTCCAACTATCGTGGATCACACTCCTCAGCCTTACCGGTAAGGTCTATTCATGTGTACTGGAGAGGAGGCTACGCCGGATAGTCGAACCTCGGATCCAGGACGAACAGTGTGGTTTTTGTCCTGGTCGTGGAACGGTAGGGTCCTTGAGTGTGCATGGGAGTTTGCCCAACCAGTCTACACGTGCTTTGTGGACTTGGAGAAGTTATTCGACCGTGGGGAGTGCTCAGAGAGTATGGGGTATCGGACTGTCTGATTGTGGCGGGTCGCTCCCTGTATGATCAGTGTCAGAGCTTGGTCCGCATTGCCGGCAGTAAGTCGGACCTCTTTCCAGTGAGGGTTGGACTCCGCCAAGGCTGCCCTTTGTCACCGATTCTGTTCATAACTTTTATGGACAGAATTTCTAGGTGCAGTAATGCCGTTGAGGGGATCCGGTTTGGTGGCTGCAGGATTAGGTCACTGCTTTTTACAGATGATAGGGTACTGATGGCTTCAACTGGCCAGGATCTCCAGCTCTCATTGGATCGGTTCGCAGCCGAGTGTGAAGCGACTGGGATGAGAATCAGCACCTCCAAGTCCGAGTCCATGGTTCTCGCCCGGTAAAGGGTGGAGTGCCATCTCCAGGTTGGGAAGGAGATGGCCCAAGTGGAGGAGTTCAAGTACCTAGGAAAGACTCCTAGGTACTTGAACTCATGAGTGAGGGAAGAGTGGATCGTGAGATCAACAGGCGGATCGGTGCGGCGTCTTCAGTAATGAGGACGCTATATCGATCCATTGTGGTGAAGAAGGAAATGAGCCAGAAGGAAAAGCTCTCAATTTACCGGTCGATCTACATTCCCATCCCACCTATGGTCATGGTTATGACCGAAAAGACAAGATCACGGGTACAAGCGGCCGAAAAGAGTTTCCTCCGCCGGGTGGCGGGTCTCTCCCTTAGAGATAGGGTGAGAAGCTCTGTCATCCGGGAGGAACTCAGAGTAAAGCGCATTATTAGCATTTGTTGTTTCGGAGTTATGTTGCGGGCGTTGCCGGCAGTGAGAGGCGACGGGCTGGGGTGGCAATTCTTGTTGCCCCCCAGCTTTAAAGCCTGCACGTTGGAGTTCAACCCAGCGGACGAGAGGGTAGCTTCCCTCCGCCTTCAGGTGGAGGGACGGGTCCTGACTGTTGGACTTCAACGCTCATGTTGGCAACCACAGTGAAACCTGGAGAGGCGTGATTGGGAAGAATGGCCCCCCGGATCTGAACCCGAGTGGTGTTTTGTTATTGGACTTTTGTGCTCGTCACAGATTGTCAATAACAAACACCATGTTCAAACATTAGGGTGTCCATATGTGCACTTGGCACCAGGACTCCCTAGGCCGCAGTTCAGTGATTGACTTTGTAGTTGTGTCATCGGATTTGCGGTCTCATGTTTTGGACACTCGGGTGAAGAGAGGGGCGGAGCTTTCTACCGATCACCACCTGGTGTCACCACCAGCTGCGATGGTGGGGGTGGATGCCGGGCAGACCTGGCACGTCAGTAGCCGTAAACCGGATGGAAGCAAAAGCCAACTCTTTCATCCGAAAATGGCTTGGCCTGCCACAGTGCTTCTCAGCTGCTGGCCTGTATGGATGGAACTCACTCCAGCTCCACCTGAAATCTATAACATTGGGCTACAGGCAGGAGAAGGCAAGGCTGCTGATGGAGCTAAGGGACTCCTCCGACAGGGCAGTGGCGGATGCAAATGCCAGAGTCGAGACTGGAAGGAAGTGGAGGGCCAAGGAGGAGGTCCAGAAGGCGATGGGGAGACTGCAACATCAAGAAGTCGTGGTCATGGTCCAGACAGGCCGGGCAGGCCTTGGATGGAGCAATCCACCCATCCTATGGTCCAAGGCAGGCAGGAAAGAGAGGAATTACCTTGTTGTTGCTGAGGTCACCAGGATTGAGCAGGAGGAGCTCAGAGTAAGGTCTGTGGCACAGGGGCAGCAGGGGAGGTGGACAACTTGGGAGGGTGTATCGAACCGAGCAATCAGCTGGGCAGATTCCTGGAAACTGCCACAGGCTCGGCTCAGTTTCCTCATCAGGGCAACATATGACACCCTCCCGAGCCCTAAAAACCTCCATCAATGGCTTGGCAGAGAGCAATACTGTCACCTCTGCGGGACCATCAATGCCTCACTCCAGCACGTTCTGTCAGGCTGCAAAATGGTGCTGACACAGGGCGGCACGACCAAGTGCTCAGCAAGCTGGCAGAGGTGCTGGAGAAAAGTCGGTAGGAGGCAAACAACCAAAGTCCAGCAGAAAGCAAATGCAGGATCCACTTCCTAAGGCACCTGCCACACATTCCAGCAAGAGACCACCCGCCAAGCTATTAACACCAGGGGCGGCGTGGAAGATGGACGTGGACCTGGGTAGGCAGCTCCAGTTCCCACAGGAGATATGCAGCACCACCTTAAGACCAGATGTGGTGCTGTGGTCTGCAGCTCTGAAGTCAGTAGTACTGATTGAGCTGACAGTGCCATGGGAGGAGGGACTGGAAGGTGCCTACGAGAGAAAGAAGGCAAAGTATGCAGACCTGGTCGCGGAGTGCAGAGAAAGTGGATGGAGGGTGACACTGTATCCGGTGGAGGTGGGAGCCAGAGGATTTGTGGGCAGAACAACACCACGCCTGCTCAAGGACCTGGGACTATGGGAGCCACCCTGAGCAGATCCACCAAGGAGCTTTCAGAAGTAGCAGAGAAATCTAGCCACTGGCTCTGGCTCAAATGACGCGACAAGGCTTGAGGAGCAACATCCAAGTAGGTTTTGCTGCAGGGGGTGTCAGGGAGACGTCCCTGTTCACTGCCCCGCCACCGGGAGATGTTCTGTACTAAGGGGCGAAACATCAATGAGAGGTGGTCCCCAGCTGAAGACCCTGCCGCAAAACCTTTTCTGGTATGCGGTCAGGTTTAGGCCTGCTTTAGGGAAGAGGACGTTCCTGCCATGCAAAGTCCACCACAGGCAACGGTGGAGGTGCGACAGGCCTAAGGCCCAGCGGCAAGACCACCTGCTGTAATTAAAATGTCATATTGAGTAAAAAAACTAACTTGTGTCTTTGCAAACCTTACAAAATATATTTTTTCTAGTAAAACTCACAAAGATACATATCTCCAGGCATTATTAGCCATTTTGCATGTTGTGTTTGAATACATTTGTATTGCTTTTTTCGTTAGGGCAAGTCCGACCGGCAGGAAGACCCAGGACACATTGGGAAGACTATGTCAGCCGGCTGGCCTGGGAACGCCTCGGGATCCCCCGAGAAGAGCTGGACGAAGTGGCTGGGGAGAGGGAAGTCTGGGCTTCTCTGCTTAGGCTGCTGCCCCCGCAACCCGACCTCGGATAAGCGGAAGAAAATGGATGGATTTAGTATGACAGTTACACTATCATATTGAGTAAAAAAATAATTTGTGTCTTTGCAAACCTTACAAAATATATTTTTTCTAGTAAAACTCACAAAAATACATTTCTCCAAGCATTATTAGCCATTTCACATTTGTTGTTCAGGAGTTATGTTTAAAAAACTGTCATAGTCGATAAAACCTAATTTTTGTATTTGCAAACCTTACAAAAACAACAGATTCTAGTAAAACTCACATGGATACAATATTACAGGCATTGTTAAACATAATGCATGTTTGGTTTTGGAGTTATGTTTATATAACTTTCATTTTTAGTATGACAGTATTACTGTCATATTGAGAAAAAAAAACTAACTTGTGTCTTTACAAACCTTACAAAACATTTTTTTCCAGTAAAACTCACAAAGAGACATTTCTCCAGGCATTATTAGCCATTTTACATGTGTGGTTAAGGAGTTATGTTTAAATAACGGTCGTATTGAATGTGGCAGTTGTACTGACAGTTCCGTGGGAGGATGCCATCGAAGAAGCGTACTCCAACCTTGCAGCTGAGGCAGAGGACAGAGGCTGGAGGGTAAGGGTGCGCCCAGTGGAGGTGGGCTGTAGGGGCTTTGTAGCTAGCACAACAGCAAAGCTCCTTAGAGAGGTTGGAGTCAGGGAGCAGGCTCACAGACAGGCCATTAAAGAGCTGGCCAACACAGCAGAGGACGAGCCATTGGTTGTGGTTGAGGAGGAGTGACACCAGCTGGGCTGCTAAGGCCCAGCTGGTGACCCAGGGATTTGATCACCCTGGGGTGGGCCCTTCCTCGATTTGATCACCCTGGGGTGGGCCCTTCCTCAGCAGAGGGTGTCTTGTGGTAAGCCGGGCCGAAACACCCCGTGACGCTGGGGCACACAACTGAAGATGTGTCCAAATGGTGGAAAAACCTCCCAGCAGTGTCACCTAGCCTCACTTAGGTATGCGGTCAGGTGCAAGCCTGGGTCAGGGAGGAGGACGCCCCTGACATGCAGAGTCCCCAGGGATTGTACCAACTAGTCCTTTCAACAAATTATGAGTAAAACCTATTTTTTGTCATTGTAAACATTACCAAAATACTTTATTTTGGTAAAACTCACACAGATACAATATTACAGGCATTTTTAGACATAATGCATGTTTGGTTTTGGAGTTATGTTTATATAACTTTCATATATAGTATGACAGCTATACTGTTATATTGGGTTATATAAGTTAGTTTATATTAAAACAAACTTGTGTTTTTACAAACCTTACAGTAAAACTCACAAAATACATTTTTACAGGCATATTAGCCATTTTGCATGTGTGGTTTAGGAGTTATGTTTAAATCCGCCCTGAGATCGGTAGGTTGGAGTTCAAATCCCAGCCGAGTCATACCAAAGACTATAAAAATGGGACCCGTTTCCCTCCCTGTTTGGCACTCAGCATCAAGGGTTGGAGTTGGGAGTTAAATCACCAAAATGATTCCCGGGCGCGGCGCCGCTGCTGCCCACTGCTCCCCAAGGGGATGGGTCAAATGCAGAGGACAAATTTCACCACATCTAGTGTGTGTGTGACAATCATTGGTACTTTAATTTAATTTAATTTAAAATAACTGTCATATTGACTGTGACACTATCATAGTGAGAAAAACCTATTTTTTGTATTTGCAAACCTTACAAACACATCTGACTCTAGTAAAACTCACATGGATTCAATATTACAGGCATTGTTAGACATAATGCATGTTTGGTTTTGGAGTTATGTTTATATAACTTTCATATTTAGTATGACAGTAATAGGGACGGCGTGGCGAAGTTGGTAGAGTGGCCGTGCCAGCAATCGGAAGGTTGCTGGTTACTGGGGTTCAATCCCCACCTTCTACCATCCTAGTCATGTCCGTTGTGTCCTTGGGCAAGACACTTCACCCTTGCTCCTGATGGCTGCTGTTTAGCGCCTTGCATGGCAGCTCCCGCCATCAGTGTGTGAATGTGTGTGTGAATGGGTGAATGTGGAAATACTGTCAAAGCGCTTTGAGTACCTTGAAGGTAGAAAAGCGCTATACAATTATAACCCATTTATAATTTATTCATTTATATTGAGTAAAAAAAACTAACTTGTGTCTTTACAAACCTTACAAAATATTTGTTTCCAGTAAAACTCACAAAGAGACATTTCTCCAGGCATTGTTAGCCATTTTACATGTGTGGTTAAGGAGTTATGTTTAAATAACTGTCATATTGAATGTGGCAGTTGTAATGTCATTATGATAAAAAAAAACTATTTTTTGTAATTGTAAACCTTACCAAAATACTTTATTTTGGTAAAACTCACACAGATACAATATTACAGGCATTTTTTAGACATAATGCAAACCTCACAAAAGAAAATGTTTCTAGTAAAACTCACAAAGATACATTTCTCCATGTATTATTAGCCATTTTGCATGTGTAGTTTAGGAGTTATGTTTAAATAACTGTCATATTGAGTGTGGCAGTTATACTGTCATTTTGTGTAAAACCCATTTTTTGTGTTTGTAAACCTTACAAAAACAATTATTTACAGTTATTGTCATATAGATTCATTCATTGCGGCATTTTTAGACATTTTTCATTGTTGGATTTAGGAATTATGTTGGAAAACATTTTTATTGCTTTTTTCGCATTATCTCAGGATTCTAAGATCATTACTGTCACATTGAGAAAAAAAATACTTTTTGTGTTTCCAAGATTTAAAAAAAGCATATGTTTTGAGTAAAACTCCCAATGATGCATTATTTCAGGCAATATTAGCCATTTTGCATGTGTGGTTTAGGAGTTATGTTTAAATAACTGTTATATTGAGTGTGACACTGTTATAGTGAGAAAAAACTAATTTTTGTATTTGCAAATTTTACAAACACAACTGACTCTAGTATAACCTACATGGATTCAATATTAAAGGCATTTTTACACATTTTGCATGTTTGGTTTAGGACTTACGATGGAATACTTTTGTATTGCTTTTTTCGCATTATCTCAGGATTTTAAGAACATTACTATCATATAGAGTAAAAAACTACTTTTTGTGATTGCAAGATTTAAAAAAAAGCATGTGTTTCGAGTAAAACTCATAAGGATGCATTATTTCAGGCATCATTAGTCATTTTGCATGTGTAGTTTAGGAGTTATGTTTAAATAACTGTCATATTGAGTGTGACAGTATACTGTTATAGTGAGTAAAACCTAATTTTTGTATTTGCAAACCTTACAAAAACAAATGATTCTAGTAAAACTCACATGCATTAATACTACGGTTATTTTTAGACATGTTGCATGATGGGTTTAGAAAATATGTTGGAAAACATTTGTATTGCTTTCTCGCATTATCTCAGGATTCTAAGAACATTGCTGTCATATTGAGTAAAAAACTACTTTTTGTGTTGGCAAGATTTTAAAAAAAGCATATGTTTTGAGTAAAACTCCCAAGGATGCATTATTTTAGGCATTATTAGCCATTTTGAATGTGTGGTTTAGGAGTTATGTTTAAATAACTTTCATATTGAGTGCGACACTGTTATAGTGAGAAAAACCTAATTTTTGTATTTGCGAACCTTACAATCATAACTGACTCTAGTAAAACTCACATGGATTCAATATTACAGGCATTTTTACACAATTTGCATGTTTGGTTTAGGAATTATGATGGAATACATTTTTATTGCTTTTTTCGCATTATCTCAGGATTTTAAGAACATAACTGTCATATTGAGTAAAAAAGTACTTTTTATTGCTTTTTAGCATTATCTCAGGATTCTAAGAACATTGCTGTCATATTGAGTAAAAAAATACTTTTTGTGTTTGCAAGATTTAAAAAAAAGCATATGTTTTGAGTAAAACTCCCAAGGATGCATTATTTTAGGCATTATTAGCCATTTTGAATGTGTGGTTTAGGAGTTATGTTTAAATAACTTTCATATTGAGTGCGACACTGTTATAGTGAGAAAAACCTAATTTTTGTATTTGCAAACCTTACAATCACAACTGACTCTAGTAAAACTCACATGGATTCAATATTACAGGCATTTTTACACAATTTGCATGTTTGGTTTAGGAATTATGATGGAATACATTTTTATTGCTTTTTTCGCATTATCTCAGGATTTTAAGAACATAACTGTCATATTGAGTAAAAAACTACTTTTTGTATTAACAAGATATAAAAAAGCATATGTTTCGAGTAAAACTCCCAAGGATGCATTATTTTAGGCATCATTAGTCATTTTGCATGTGTAGTTTTAGTTATGTTTAAATAACTGTCATATTGAGTGTGACACTGTTATAGTGAGAAAAACCTAATTTTTGTATTTGCAAGCCTTACAAACACAACTGACTCTAGTAAAACTCACATGGATTCAATATTACAGGCATTTTTACACATTTTGCATGTTTGGTTTAGGATTTAGGATGCAATACTTTTTTATTGCTTTTCTAGCGTTATCTCAGGATTTTAAAAACATAACTGTCATATTGAGTAAAAAACTACTTTTTGTGTTAGCAAGATATACAAAAGCATATGTTTCGAGTAAAACTCCCAAGGATGCATTATTTTAGGCATCATTAGACATTTTGCATGTGTAGTTTAATAGTTATGTTAAATAATTGTCATATTGAGTGTGACACTGTTATAGTGAGAAAAACCTAATTTTTGTATTTGCAAACCTTACAAACACAACTGAGTCTAGTAAAACCCACATGGATTCAATATTACAGGCATTTTTACACATTTTGCATGTTTTGTTTAGGAATTAGGATGGAATACTTTTTTTATTGCTTTTTTCGCATTATCTCAGGATTTTAAGAACATTACTATCATATTGAGTAAAAAACTACTTTTTGTGATTGCAAGATTTAAAAAAAGCATATGTTTCGAGTAAAACTCATAAGGATGCATTATTTCAGGCATCATTAGTCATTTTACATGTGTAGTTTAGGAGTTATGTTTTAATAATTGTCATATTGAGTGTGACACTGTTATAGTGAGTAAAACCTAATTTTTGTATTTGCAGTCCCAATAAAAACAACTGATTCTAGTAAAACTTACATGCATTTAATATTAAAGTAATTTTTAGACATTTTGCATGATGGGTTTAGAAATTATGTTGCAAAACATTTGTATTGCTTTTTTCGCTTTATCTCAGGATTCTAAGAACATTACTGTCATATTGAGTAAAAAACTACTTTTTGTGTTTGCAAGATTTTAAAAAAGCATATGTTTTGAGTAAAACTCCCAAGGATGCATTATTTCAGGCATTATTAGCCATTTTGCATGTGTAGTTTAGGAGTTTTGTTTAAATAACTGTCATACTGAGTGTGACACTGTCAAAGTGAGTAAAAGAACATTACTGTCATATTGAGTAAAAAAATACTTTTTGTGTTTGCAAGCCTTTAAAAAAGCATATGTTTCGGTTATTTCATAAGGATGTATTGTTTCAGGCATTATTAGCCATTTTTCATGTGTGCATTAGGAGTTTTTAAATAACTGTCATATTGCGTGTGGCAGTTATACTGTAATTATGAGTAAAACCTAATTTTTGTATTTTTAAACCTTATAAACCGCCTGTTTCTGTGAATTTCTAGTAAAATTCATAGAGATACATTATTACATGCATTTTTAGACATAAACATAGGCATGTTTGGTTTTGGAGTTAGGTTTATATACTTTCCATATTTTGTATGAGTTTTACTGTCGTATTAAGTACAAAAACAAACCATACAAAATATTTTTTTCCAGTAAAACTCACAAATATACATTTCTCCAGACATTATTAGCCATTTTGCATGTGTGGTTTAGGAGTTATGTTTAAATAACTGTCATATTCAGTCATAACTGTCATATACATGGGGATGGCGTGGCGCGGTTGATATAGTGGCTGTGCCAGCAACCTGAGGGTTCTTGGTTCGATCCCCACCTTCTACCAACCTCGTCAAGTCCGTTGTGTCCTTCACCCATGCTCCTGGTGGGTCGTGGTTAGGGCCTTGCATGGCAGCTCCCGCCATCATTTTGTGAATGTGTGTGTGAATGGGTGAATGTGGAAATAGTGTCAAAGCGCTTTGAGTACCTTGAAGGTAGAAAAGCGCTATACAAGTATAACCCATTTACCATAGTGAGTAAAACCTAATTTTTGTATTTGCAAACCTTACAAAAACCACCGATTCTAGTAAAACTCACATAGATACAATATTTGAGGCATTTTTAGACATAATGCATGTTTGGTTTTGGAGTTATGTTTATATAACCTCCTTTCTGAGCCGCCACCTTATCGTGGTAGAGGAGTTTGCGTGTCCCACTGATCCTAGGAGCTATGTTGTCCGGGGGCTTCTATGCCCCCTGGTAGGGTCTCCCAAGACAAATAGGTCCAAGGTGATGGATCAGACAAAGAGCTGCTCAAAGACCTTAATGAAAAGTACAAATCGAGGTCCTAGATTTTTCCTCGCCCGGATGCGGGTCACCGTGGCTCCCCTGTGGAGCCAGGCCCAGAGGTGGGGCACGATGGCGAGCGCCTGTTGGCTGGCTCAGCTCGATGAGGTAACGTGGGTCTCTCCTCCAATGGGCTGGGTCATAGAGGTCGGGTGCAGTGTGAGCTGGGCGGCAGCCGAAGGCAGGGCACTTAGCGGTCCGATCATCGGCTACATAAGCTAGCTCTTTGGACGTGGAACGTCACCTTGCTGGGAGGGAAGGAGCCTGAGCTGGTGTGCGAGGTGGAGAAGTTCCGGCTAGATATAGTTGGACTCACTTCGACGCACAGCAAGAGCTCTGGAACCTGTTCTCTCGAGAGGGGCTGGACTCTCTTCCACTCTGGTGTTGCAAGCAATGAGAGGCTGAGGTGGCAATTCTTGTTGTCCCCCGGCTCAAAGCCTGCACATAACCTTTAACCCAGTAGACGAGATGGTAGCTTCCCTCCGCCTGGGACGGGTCCTGACTGTTTACGCACCAAACAGCAGCTCAGAGTACCCACTCTTTTGGGATTCCCTTGAGGGAGTACTGGAGAGTGCTCCCTCGGGTGATTCCCTTGTTCTGCTGGGGGACTGCAACGCTCATGTTGGCAATGACAGTGAAACCTGGAGAGGCGTGATTGGGAAAAATGGCCACCCGGATCTAAACCCAAGTGGTGCTTTGTTATTGGACTTTTGTGCTCGTCACGGATTGTCCAATAACAAACCCAATGTTCAAACATAAGGGTGTTCATATGTGCACTTTGCACCAGGACACCCTCGGCCGCAGTTCCATGATTGTAGTTGTGTCATCGGATTTGCGGCCTCATGTTTTGGACACTCGGGTGAAAAAAGGGGCAGAACTTTCTACCGAATACAACCGGTGGTGAATCCGATGCCGGACAGACCTGGCAGGCCCAAACACATTGTGAGGGTCTGCTGGGAACACCTAGCAGAAACTTCTGCAGAGAGAGTTTCAATTCCCACCTCCGGAAGAACTTTGAACATGTCACGAGGGAGGTGCTGGACATTGAGTCTGAGTGGACCATGTTCCGTGCGTCTCTTGTCGAGTCGGCTGATTGGAGCTGTGGCTGCAAGGAGTTTGGTGCCTGTTGTGGAGGGATGCCGTCAAGCTGAAAGGGCCTATCGGGTCCTTTTGGCTCATGGGACTCCAGAGGCAGCGGACAGGTACCGACAGGCCAAGCGAAGTGCGGCTTCAGCGGTCGCGGAGGCAAAAACTCGGACATGGGAGGAGTTTGGGGAAGCCATGGAAAACGACTTCCGGACGACTTCGAAGCGATTCTGGACCACCAACCGCCGCCTGGGGGAGCAGTGCACTGTAACACCGTGTATGGTGAGAATGGTCTGCTGCTGACCTCTACTGCGGCTGTTGTGGATCGGTGGAGGAAATACTTCGAAGACCTCCTTAATCCCACCAACATGTCTTCCTATGAGGAAGTAGTGTCTGGGGAATCTGTGGTGGGCTCTCCTATTTCTGGGGTGAAGTTGCCGAGGTAGTTAAAAAGCTCCTTGTTGGCAACGCCCCGGGGGTGGATGAGATCTGTCCGGAGTTCCTTAAGGCTCTGGATGCTGTGGGGCTGTCTTGGTTGACAAGACTCTGCAACATCGCGTGGACATCGGGGGCGGTACCTCTGGATAGGCAGACCGGGGTGGTGGTTCCTCTCTTTAAGAAGGGGAACCAGAGGGTGTGTTCCAACTATCGTGGATCACACTCTTCAGCCTTACCGGTAAGGTCTATTCATGTGTACTGGAGAGGAGGCTATGCCGGATAGTCGAACCTCGGAGCTAGGACGAACAGTGTGGTTTTTGTCCTGGTCGTGGAACGGTAGACCAGCTCTTTACTCTCCGCAGGGTCCTTGAGTGTGCATGGGAGTTTGCCCAACCAGTCTACATGTGCTTTGTGGACTTGGAGAAGTTATTCGACCGTGGGGAGTGCTCAGAGAGTATGGGGTATCGGACTGTCTGATTGTGGCGGGTCGCTCCCTGTATGATCAGTGTCAGAGCTTGGTCCGCATTGCCGGCAGTAAGTCGGACCCCTTTCCAGTGAGGGTTGGACTCTGCCAAGGCTGCCCTTTGTCACCGATTCTGTTCATAACTTTTATGGACAGAATTTCTAGGCGCAGTAATGGCGTTGAGGGGATCCGGTTTGGTGGCTGCAGGATTAGGTCTCTGCTTTTTTACAGATGATGTGGTACTGATGGCTTCAACTGGCCAGGATCTCCAGCTCTCATTGGATCGGTTCGCAGCCGAGTGTGAAGCGACTGGGATGAGAATCAGCACCTCCAAGTCCGAGTCCATGGTTCTCACCCGGTAAAGGGTGGAGTGCCATCTCCAGGTTGGGAAGGAGATGGCCCAAGTGGAGGAGTTCAAGTACCTAGGAGTCTTGTTCATGAGTGAGGGAAGAGTGGATCGTGAGATCAACAGGCGATCTTCAGTAATGAGGACGCTATATCGATTCATTGTGGTGAAGAAGGAAATGAGCCAGAATGAAAAGCTCTCAATTTACCGGTCGATCTACATTCCCATCCCACCTATGGTCATGGTTATGACCGAAAAGACAAGATCACGGGTACAAGCGGACGAAAAGAGTTTCCTCCGCCGGGTGGCGGGTCTCTCCCTTAGAGATAGGGTGAGAAGCTCTGTCATCCGGGGGGAACTCAGAGTAAAGCGCATTATTAGCATTTGTTGTTTCGGAGTTATGTTGCTGGCGTTGCCGGCAGTGAGAGGCGACGGGCTGGGGTGGCAATTCTTGTTGCCCCCCAGCTTTAAAGCCTGCACGTTGGAGTTCAACCCAGCGGACGAGAGGGTACCTTCCCTCCGCCTTCGGGTGGACGGACGGGTCCTGACTGTTGTTTGCACTCATGCGCCAAACGGCAGCTCAGAGAACCCACCCTTTTTGGATTCACTGGAGGGAGTACTGGAAAGTGCTCCCCCGGGTGATTCCCTCGTTCTACTGGGGGACTGCAACGCTCATGTTGGCAACCACAGTGAAACCTGGAGAGGCGTGATTGGGAAGAATGGCCCCCCGTATCTGAACCCGAGTGGTGTTTTGTTATTGGACTTTTGTGCTCGTCACAGATTGTCAATAACAAACACCATGTTCAAACATTAGGGTGTCCATATGTGCACTTGGCACCAGGACACCCTAGGCCGCAGTTCAGTGATCGACTTTGTAGTTGTGTCATCGGATTTGCGGTCTCATGTTTTGGACACTCGGGTGAAGAGAGGGGCGGAGCTTTCTACCGATCACCATCTGGTGGTGAGTTGGCTGCGATGGTGGGGGTGGATGCCGGACAGACCTGGCAGGCCCAAACACATTGTGAGGGTTTGCTGGGAGCGCCTGGCAGAGTCTCCTGTCAGAGAGAGTTTCAATTCCCACCTCCGGAAGAACTTTGAACATGTCACGAGGGAGGCGCTGGACCTTTATTGTTGAGGCGGCCGATTGGAGCTGTGGCCGCAAGGTGGTTGGTGCCTGTCGTGGCGGTAGTCTTAGAACCCGCTGGTGTCGAGCTGAAGAAAGAGTCCTATCGGGATGCCGTCAAGCTGAAAGGGCCTATCGGGTCCTTTTGGCTCATGGGACTCCAGAGGCAGCAGACAGGTACCGACAGGCCAAGCAGTGTGCGGGTTTAGCGGCCGTGGAGGCAAAAACTCAGACATGGGAGGAGTTCAGGGAAGCCATGGAAAACGACTTCCGTACGGCTTCGAAGCGATTCTGGACCACCATCCGCCGCCTCAGGAAGGGAAAGCATTGCAATGTCAACACCGTGTATGGTGGGGATGGTGTTCTGCTGACCTGGACTGCGGATGTTGTGGATCGGTGGAGGGAATACTTCGAAGACCTCCTCAATCCTACCAGTACGTCTTCCTATGAGGAAACAGGGCCTGGGGAATCTGTGGTGAGCTCTCCTATTTCTGGGGCCAAGGTTGCAGAGGTAGTTAAAAAGCTCCTCGGTGGCAAGGCCCCGGGGGTGGATGAGATCCGCCTGGAGTTCCTTAAGGCTCTGGATGTTGTGGGGCTGTCTTGGTTGACAAGACTCTGCAACATCGCGTGGACATCGCGGGCGGTACCTCTGGATTGGCAGACCGGGGTGGTGGTTCCTCTCTTTAAGAAGGGGAACCGGAGGGTGTGTTCCAACCATCGTGGGATCACACTCCTCAGCCTTCCCAGTAAGGTCTATTCAGGTGTACTGGAGAGGAGGCTACGCTGGATAGTCGAACCTCGGATTCAGGAGAAACAGTGTGGTTTTCGTCCTGGTCGTGGAACTGTGGACCAGCTTTATACTCTCGGCAGGGTCCTTGAGGGTGCATGGGAGTTTGCCCAACCAGTCTACATGTGCTTTGTGGACTTGGAGAAGGAATTCGACGGTGTTCCCCGGGAAGTCCTGTGGGGAGTGCTCAGAGAGTATGGGGTAACGGACTGTCTTATTGTGGCGGTTCGCTCTCTGTATAATCAGTGTCAGAGCTTGGTCCGCATTGCCGGACTTGTTTCCAGTGAGGGTTGGACTACGCCAAGGCTGCCCTTTGTCACAGATTCTGTTCATAACCTTAATGGACAGAATTTGTATGCGCAGTCAGGGCGTTTAGGGTATCTGGTTTGCGCCCCCCAACCAACTGTTACATCAGTACTGTCATTATGTGTAAAACCAAATTTTTGTATTTGCAAACCTTACAAAAACAACTGATTCTAGTAAAACTCACATAGATTCAATATTACAGGCATGTTTAGACATTTTACATGTTTGGTTTAGGAGTTGTGTTTGAATACATTTTTATTGCTTTTTTCGTTAGGTCAAATCCGATCGGCAGGAGGCCACGGGGAAGACCCAGGACACATTGGGAAGACTATGTCTCCCGGCTGGCCTGGGAACGCCTCGGGATCCCCCGAGAAGAGCTGGACAAAGTGGCTGGGGAGAGGGAAGTCTGGGCTTCTCTGCTTAGGCTGCTGCCCCCGCAACCAGACCTCGGATAAGCGGAAGAAAATGGATGGATTTAGTATGACAGTTATGCGAAAGGGGAAGAGAAACGACAGAGTCACCTTCACCGTCAGCGGAGAAGACATCCCACGGATCAGTGGATCAGCCCATCCGAAGCCTGGGAAGACTCTATATACCTGGTCTCTCAGACAAGGACATGGGAAACATCATCCTCCAGCAGCTTTCAGAGGGCCTGTCCAAGAGTGATGCAGGCCAGCTACCTGGGAAGTACAAGGTGTGATGTTACCACTTCACCCTGTACCCAAGGATGATGTGGCCTCTGAAGCTGTGCAAAGTCACGTCATTAGCCGTAAACCGGATGGAAGCAAAAGCCAACTCTTTCATCCGAAAATGGCTTGGCCTGCCACAGTGCTTCTCAGCTGCTGGCCTGTATGGGTGGAACTCACTCCAGCTCCACCTGAAATCTATAACACTGGTCTACAGGCAGGAGAAGGCAAGGCTGCTGATGGAGCTAAGGGACTCCTCCGACAGGGCAGTGGCGGATGCAAATGCCAGAGTCGAGACTGGAAGGAAGTGGAGGGCTAAGGAGGAGGTCCAGAAGGTGATGGGGAGACTGCAACATCAAGAAGTCGTGGTCATGGTCCAGACAGGCCGGGCAGGCCTTGGATGGAGCAATCCACCCATCCTATGGTCCAAGGCAGGCAGGAAAGAGAGGAATTACCTTGTTGTTGCTGAGGTCACCAGGATTGAGCAGGAGGAGCTCAGAGTAAGGTCTGTGGCACAGGGGCAGCAGGGGAGGTGGACAACTTGGTAGGGTGTATCGAACCGAGCAATCAGCTGGGCAGATTCCTGGAAACTGCCACAGGCTCGGCTCAGTTTCCTCATCAGGGCAACATATGACACCCTCCCGAGCCCTAAAAACCTCCATCAATGGCTTGGCAGAGAGCAATCCTGCGACCTCTGCGGGACCATCAATGCCTCACTCCAGCACGTTCTGTCAGGCTGCAAAATGGTGCTGACACAGGGCGGCACGACCAAGTGCTCAGCAAGCTGGCAGAGGTGCTGGAGAAAAGTCGGTAGGAGGCAAACAACCAGAGTCCAGCAGAAAGCCAATGCAGGATCCACTTCCTGAGGCACCTGCCACACATTCCAGCAAGAGACCACCCGCCAAGCTATTAACACCAGGGGCGGCGTGGAAGATGGACGTGGACCTGAGTAGGCAGCTCCAGTTCCCACAGGAGATATGCAGCACCACCTTAAGACCAGATGTGGTGCTGTGGTCTGCAGCTCTGAAGTCAGTAGTACTGATTGAGCTGACAGTGCCATGGGAGGAGGGACTGGAAGCTGCCTACGAGAGAAAGAAGGCAAAGTATGCAGACCTGGTCGCGGAGTGCAGAGAAAGTGGATGGAGGGTGAGACTGTATCCGGTGGAGGTGGGAGCCAGAGGCTTTGTGGGCAGAACAACACCACGCCTGCGCAAGGACACCCTGAGCAGATCCACCAAGGAGCTTTCAGAAGTAGCAGAGAAATCTAGCCACTGGCTCTGGCTCAAACAACGCAAAAAGGCTTGAGGAGCAACATCCAAGTAGGTTTTGCTGCAGGGGGTGTCAGGGAGACGTCCCTGTTCACTGCCCCGCCACCGGGAGAAGTTCTGTGCTAAGGGGCGAAACATCAATGAGAGGTGGTCCCCAGCTGAAGACCCTGCCGCAAAACCTTTTCTGGTATGCGGTCAGGTTTAGGCCTGTCTCAGGGAAGAGGACGTCCCTGCCATGCAAAGTCCACTAAGGCCCAGCGGCAAGACCACCTGCTCTAATTAAAATGTCATATTGAGTAAAAAAACTAACTTGTGTCTTTGCAAACCTTACAAAATATATTTTTTCTAGTAAAACTCACAAAGATACATATCTCCAGGCATTATTAGCCATTTTGCATGTGTGGTTAAGGAGTTATGTTTAAATAACTGTCATATTGAATGTGGCAGTTGTAATGTCATTATGATAAAAAAAACTATTTTTTTGTAATTGTAAACCTTACCAAAATACTTTATTTTGGTAAAACTCACACAGATACAATATTACAGGCATTTTTAGACATCTTGCATGTGTCTTTGCAAACCTTACAAAAGAAAATGTTTCTAGTAAAACTCACAAAGATACATTTCTCCATGCATTATTAGCCATTTTGCATGTGTGGTTTAGGAGTTATGTTTAAAAAACTGTCATATTGAGTGTGGCAGTTATACTGTCATTTTGTGTAAAACCTATTTTTTGAGTTTGTAAACCTTACAAAAACAATTCATTACAGTTATTGTCATATAGATTCAATATTGCGGCATTTTTAGACATTTTGCATTGTTGGATTTAGGAATTATGTTGTAGAGAGAGTAGAGAGTTTGAGTTTATTTTGAACATGCAAGCATACAACATGATACATCACAATTTCCAGTTTCTCTTTTCAACATGTTCGAAAAGGAGTAGGAAGAAGCAGAGCTTATTTAATCCTACCCCTTTTCTTTACATAACAGTTGCTGAAACTTTTTTATTCACTTCCTGTTCTCAATTTATTCACAATAAACTCTATAGGTAATCACAATAAAAATAAATAAATAAATAATAGTAAGAATTTAATAATAATAATTGGTGAAGAAAGTCATATTTCATATGATGAGATAAGTAAGATTACTTTAAGAATGAATGAATGGGTGGATGAAATAAATTGAAAATGTTTGTCATGGTTCTTCTTCTTTGTACTTTGTAAACACTTTAAGTTTGAAGAGTTTCTTGAAGTGGATCATATTAGTACATTGTTTGATTGCTTTGCTTAATCCATTCCATAATTTAATTCCACATATTGATATACTGAAGGTCTTAAGTGTTGTACGTGCGTACAAATGTTTTAAATTACATTTTTCTCTAAGATTATATTTCTCCTCTTTTGTTGAGAAGAATTGTTGTATATTCTTGTGTAGCAGGTTATAGTTTGCTTTGTGCATAATTTTAGCTGTTTGCAAATTCACTATGTCCAGGAATTTCAGTATCTTTGATTCAATAAATAAAGGATTTGTATGTTCTCTATATCCAACATTATGTATCTTTTTTGTAACACCGTTAATGAATGAAGTGTACTTTTGTAATTATTTCCCCATATTTCTACACAGTAGCTCAGATATGGTAACACTAGTGAGCAGTATAGAATATGAAGTGATTTTTTGTCTAGAACATGTTTTGCTTTATTCATTATTGACGTGTTTCTTGCTACTTTATGTTGTATATTTTTTACGTGAGATTTCCAGTTCAATTTATCATCAATCATTATACCTAGAAATTTGGTTTCATTTACTCTTTCAATTTCTATTCCGTCTATTCGTATTTGTGTTTGACTTTCTCTTATACTATTACCAAATAGCATTATTTTAGTTTTACTAAGATTCAACGATAGTCTGTTTTTGTCAAACCATCTTTTTAATTTGTTAATTTCTTCTGTTATTATTTGTATTATCTCCTAGTGTTCTCTCCTGAACAAAACGCTGTTGTATCATCCGCAAATAATACTAACTTTAAATCTTTTGTAACTTTACAAATGTCATTTATATAGAGATTGAATAATTTAGGTCCTAATATTGATCCCTGAGGTACACCACAGGATATATTTGGCGTTGTAGACATGTGTTCGCCCAGTTTCCTGTTCGTTAGATAACTTCTTATCCAGTTTAAGAATAACCCTCTGATGCCATATCGTTCTAATTTTTTTATTAAAATATTGTGATTAATTGTGTCATGCTTTAGTTAGATCCATAAAAACAGCTGCTGCACATTTTTTACTGTGTATTGCATTGGTAATTTCTTCTGTAATTATCTCCAGTCTTATACATTGGTGCAACTTTAGCTATTTTCATTTTGTTTGGGAATGTACCTGTTTGAAATGATAGATTACTAATATACATTAATGGTCCTGAGATCTCTTCTATAACCTTATTTATCGTTTCCATATCAATTCCATTACAATCAGTTGAAGTCTTAGATTTACATTTTTTCACGATTGTAACTATTTCCTCCTGTGTCACATTACTGAGAAACATGGAGTTGGGATTTCGCTCTATGGTATCATTATAGTCCTCAATTGGAACTGGGTCTGGAATCCTTTCTTCCAATTTTGGTCCAATATTTACAAAATAATTATTGAAGCTTTCAACTACTTCCTTTATGTTGTCATTGTTTTTATTTCCGTCTAAAAAGTATTAAGGGTAGTCCCTCTTTGTGCCATTTTTAATAATGCTATTGAGGATGCCCCATGTTGGAAAACATTTTTATTGCTTTTTTCGCATTATCTCAGGATTCTAAGATCATTACTGTCATATTGAGTAAAAAACTACTTTTTGTGTTTGCAAGATTTTAAAAAAGTATATGTTTTGAGTAAAACTCCCAAGGATGCATTATTTCAGGCATTATTAGCCATTCTGAATGTGTAATTTAGGAGTTATGTTTAAATAACTGTCATATTGAGTGTGACGTATACTGTTATAGTGAGTAAAACCTAATTTTTCTATTTGCAAACCTTACAAAAACAACTGATTCTAGTAAAACTCACATGCATTAATACTACAGTTATTTTTAGACATTTTGCATGATGGGTTTAGAAATTATGTTGGAAAACATTTTTATTGCTTTTTTCGCATTATCTCAGGATTCGAAGAACATTGCTGTCATATTGAGTAAAAAACTACTTTTTGTGTTTGCAAGATTTAAAAAAAGCATATATTTTGAGTAAAACTCCCAAGTATGCATTATTTCAGGCATTATTAGCCATTTTGAATGTGTGGTTTAGGAGTATGTTTAAATAACTGTCATATTGAGTGTGACACTGTTATTGTGAGAAAAACCTCATTTTTGTATTTGCAAACCTTACAAACGCAACTGACTGTAGTAAAACTCACATGGATTCAATATTACAAGCATTTTTACACATTTTGCATGTTTGGTTTAGGAATTATGATGGAATACATTTTTATTGCTTTTTCCGCATTATCTCAGGATTTTAAGAACATAACTGTCATGTTGAGTAAAAAACTACTTTTTGTCTTAGAAAGATATAAAAAAGCATATGTTTCGAGTAAAACTCCCAAGGATGCATTATTTTAGGCATCATTAGTCATTTTGCATGTGTAGTTTAATAGTTATGTTTAAATAACTGTCATATTGAGTGTGACACTGTTATAGTGAGTAAAACATATTTTTTGTATTTGCAAACCTTACAAAAACAACTGACTCTAGTAAAACTCACATGGATTCAATATTACAGGCATTTTTACACATTTTGCATGTTTGGTTTAGGAATTATGATGGAATACTTTTTTATTGCTTTTTCCGCATTATCTCAGGATTTTAAGTAAATTACTATCATATTAAATAAAAAACTACTTTTTGTGATTGCAAGGTTTAAATAAAGCATATGTTTCTAGTAAGACTCATAAGGATGCATTATTTTAGGCATCATTAGTCATTTTGCATGTGTAGTTTAGGAGTTATGTTTAAATAACTGTCATATTGAGTGTGACAGTATACTGTTATAGTGAGTAAAACCTAATTTTTTGTATTTGCAAACCTTACAAAAACAACTGACTCTAGTAAAACTCACATGGATTCAATATTACAGGCATTTTTACACATTTTGCATGTTTGGTTTAGGAATTATGATGGAATACTTTTTTATTGCTTTTTTCGCATTATCTCAGGATTTTAAGTAAATTACTATCATATTAAATAAAAAACTACTTTTTGTGATTGCAAGATTTAAATAAAGCATATGTTTCTAGTAAGACTCATAAGGATGCATTATTTTAGGCATCATTAGTCATTTTGCATGTGTAGTTTAGGAGTTATGTTTAAATAACTGTCATATTGAGTGTGACAGTGTACTGTTATAGTGAGTAAAACCTATTTTTTTGTATTTGCAAACCTTACAAAAACAACTGACTCTAGTAAAACTCACATGGATTCAATATTACAGGCATTTTTAGACATTTTGCATGATGGGTTTAGAAATTATGTTGGAAAACATTTTCATTGCTTTTTTCGCATTATCTCAGGATTCTAAGAACATTACTATCATATTGAGTAAAAAATTACTTTTTGTGATTGCAAGATATAAAAAAGCATATGTTTCGAGTAAAACTCCCAAGGATGCATTATTTTAGGCATCATTAGTCATTTTGCATGTGTAGTTTAATAGTTATGTTTAAATAACTGTCATATTGAGTGTGACACTGTTATAGTGACAAAAACCTAATTTTTGTATTTGCAAACCTTACAAAAACAACTGATTCTAGTAAAACTCACATGCATTTAATACTACAGTTATTTTTAGACATTTTGCATGATGGGTTTAGAAATTATGTTGAAAAACATTTTTATTGCTTTTTTCGCATTATCTCAGGATTCTAAGAACATTACTGTCATATTGAGTAAAAAAGTACTTTTTGTGTTGGCAAGATATAAAAAAGCATATGTTTCGAGTAAAACTCCCAAGAATGCATTATTTCAGGCATGATTAGCCATTTTGCATGTGTGGTTTAGGAGTTATGTTTAAATAACTGTGATATCTAGTGTGACACTGTCAGAGTGGGTAAAACATATTTTTTTCATTTGCAAACTTTACAAAAACAACTGATTCTATTAAAACCCAAATGGATTCAATATTACAGGCGTTTTTACACATTTTGCATGTTTGGTTTAGGAATTATGATGGAATACTTTTTTATTGCTTTTTTCGCATTATCTCAGGATTTTAAGAAAATTACTATCATTGTGAGTAAAAAACTACTTTTTGTGATTGCAAGATTTAAAAAAAGCATATGTTTCTAGTAAAACTCATAAGGATGCATTATTTCAGGCATCATTAGTCATTTTGCATGTGTAGTTTAGGAGTTATGTTTAAATAACTGTCATATTGAGTGTGACAGTATACTGTTATAGTGAGTAAAACCTAATTTTTTGTATTTGCAAACCTTACAAAAACAACTGACTCTAGTAAAACTCACATGGATTCAATATTACAGGCATTTTTACACATTTTGCATGTTTGGTTTAGGAATTATGATGGAATACTTTTTTATTGCTTTTTTCGCATTATCTCAGGATTTTAAGTAAATTACTATCATATTAAATAAAAAACTACTTTTTGTGATTGCAAGATTTAAATAAAGCATATGTTTCTAGTAAGACTCATAAGGATGCATTATTTTAGGCATCATTAGTCATTTTGCATGTGTAGTTTAGGAGTTATGTTTAAATAACTGTCATATTGAGTGTGACAGTGTACTGTTATAGTGAGTAAAACCTAATTTTTTGTATTTGCAAACCTTACAAAAACAACTGACTCTAGTAAAACTCACATGGATTCAATATTACAGGCATTTTTACACATTTTGCATGTTTGGTTTAGGAATTATGATGGAATACTTTGTTATTGCTTTTTTCGCATTATCTCAGGATTTTAAGTAAATTACTATCATATTAAATAAAAAACTACTTTTTGTGATTGCAAGATTTAAAAAAAGCATATGTTTCTAGTAAAACTCATAAGGATGCATTATTTCAGGCATCATTAGTCATTTTGCATGTGTAGTTTAGGAGTTATGTTTACATAACTGTCATATTGAGTGTGACAGTATACTGTTATAGTGAGTAAAACCTAATTTTTTGTATTTGCAAACCTTACAAAAAAACTGACTCTATAAAACTCACATGGATTCAATATTACAGGCATTTTTAGACATTTTGCATGATGGGTTTAGAAATTATGTTGGAAAACATTTTTATTGCTTTTTTCGCATTATCTCAGGATTCTAAGAACATTACTATCATATTGAGTAAAAAACTACTTTTTGTGATTGCAAGATATAAAAAAGCATATGTTTTGAGTAAAACTCCCAAGGATGCATTATTTTAGGCATCATTAGTCATTTTGCATGTGTAGTTTAATAGTTATGTTTAAATAACTGTCATATTGAGTGTGACACTGTTATAGTGAGAAAAACCTAATTTTTGTATTTACAAACCTTACAAACACAACTGACACAAGTAAAACCCACATGGATTCAATATTACAGGCATTTTTACACATTTTGCATGTTTTGTTTAGGAATTAAGATGGAATACTTTTTATTGCTTTTTTCGCATTATCTCAGGATTTTAAGAACATTACTATCATATTGAGTAAAAAACTACTTTTTGTGATTGCAAAATTTAAAAAAAGCATATGTTTCGTGTAAAACTCATAAGGATGCATTATTTCAGGCATCATTAGTCATTTTGCATGTGTAGTTTAGGAGTTATGTTTAAATAACTGTCATATTGAGTGTGACAGTATACTGTTATAGTGAGTAAAACCTAATTTTTTGTATTTGCAAACCTTACAAAAACAACTGACTCTAGTAAAACTCACATGGATTCAATATTACAGGCATTTTTACACATTTTGCATGTTTGGTTTAGGAATTATGATGGAATACTTTGTTATTGCTTTTTTCGCATTATCTCAGGATTTTAAGTAAATTACTATCATATTAAATAAAAAACTACTTTTTGTGATTGCAAGATTTAAAAAAAGCATATGTTTCTAGTAAAACTCATAAGGATGCATTATTTCAGGCATCATTAGTCATTTTGCATGTGTAGTTTAGGAGTTATGTTTACATAACTGTCATATTGAGTGTGACAGTATACTGTTATAGTGAGTAAAACCTAATTTTTTGTATTTGCAAACCTTACAAAAAAACTGACTCTATAAAACTCACATGGATTCAATATTACAGGCATTTTTAGACATTTTGCATGATGGGTTTAGAAATTATGTTGGAAAACATTTTTATTGCTTTTTTCGCATTATCTCAGGATTCTAAGAACATTACTATCATATTGAGTAAAAAACTACTTTTTGTGATTGGAAGATATAAAAAAGCATATGTTTTGAGTAAAACTCCCAAGGATGCATTATTTTAGGCATCATTAGTCATTTTGCATGTGTAGTTTAATAGTTATGTTTAAATAACTGTCATATTGAGTGTGACACTGTTATAGTGAGAAAAACCTAATTTTTGTATTTGCAAACCTTACAAACACAACTGACACAAGTAAAACCCACATGGATTCAATATTACAGGCATTTTTACACATTTTGCATGTTTTGTTTAGGAATTAAGATGGAATACTTTTTTATTGCTTTTTTCGCATTATCTCAGGATTCTAAGAACATTACTATCATATTGAGTAAAAAACTACTTTTTGTGATTGCAAGATTTAAAAAAAGCATATGTTTCGAGTAAAACTCATAAGGATGCAATATTTCAGGCATCATTAGTCATTTTACATGTGTAATTTAGGAGTTATGTTTTAATAATTGTCATATTGAGTGTGACAGTATACTGTTATAGTGAGTAAAACCTAATTTTTGTATTTGCAATCCTAACAAAAACAACTGATTCTAGTAAAACTCACATGCATTTAATATTAAAGTATTTTTTAGACGCACAGCAAGGGCTCTGGAACCTTTTCTCTCGAGAGGGGCTGGACTCTCTTCCACTCTGGCGTTGCAAACAATGAGAGGCTGGGGTGGCAATTCTTTTTTTATTTATTTATTTATTTATTTTTTTATTTTTATTTTTATTTTTTTTTATTTTTTATTTCAAACAACATTTAAAAAAAAAACACAATATACACTTACCATTAGTGCATCAACCCAAGAAAACCCTCCCTCCCCCATTCACACTCATCCACACTCATTTACACAAAAGGAGCTGTCTCTTTCTGTTATTAAAAAAACAACAACTTCTGGTTCCTACAGTATAGAACAATACAGTCTGCAAGGGATACAGTCATTCGAGCACACATGATTGTGTGTGGTGCTGGTCCACTAACATTTTCACTAATCACTATTTTTTATGTAATTGTTTTTAAATTTGTTTTACTTTCAAACAAAACAAACAAAGGACCTTAACTTCACCAGACCGGGTTGTCAATAAAATCAGATTGTTCAAAAGGGTTCTTAAAACCAGGTCCAGTTCAGATTACGTCCAGATCGGGCTCAGCAACACACACCTTCACCCATGTACACCAAAAACCAGGGAACACAACAGGTTGCATACAATCCACAAACAAAAATACATTTTCAAATTAAGCACCCATGTACAGTCCACATCACATCCAAGTCGAAGTCAGCAACACATACCTTCATTTATGTACACTTAAAATAGGGAATGGGGGTGGCAATTCTTGTTGTCCCCCGGCTCAAATCCTGCACGTAACCTTTAACCCAGTAGACGAGATGGTAGCTTCCCTCCGCCTGGGACGGGTCCTGACTGTTTACGCACCAAACAGCAGCTCAGAGTACCCACTCTTTTGGAATTCCCTTGAGGGAGTATTGGAGAGTGCTCCCTCGGGTGATTCCCTTGTTCTGCTGGGGGACTGCAACGCTCATGTTGGCAACGACAGTGAAACCTGGAGAGGCGTGATTGGGAAAAATGGCCACCCGGATCTGAACCCAAGTGGTGCTTTGTTATTGGACTTTTGTGCTCGTCACGGATTGTCCATAACAAACACAATGTTCAAACATAAGGGTGATACCCTCTGCCGCAGTTCCATGATTGATTGTAGTTGTGTCATCGGATTTGCGGCCTCATGTTTTGGACACTCGGGTGAAAAAAGGGGCAGAGCTTTCTACCGAATACCACCGGTGGTGGTTCCGATGGTGGGGGAGGATGCCGGACAGACCTGGCAGGCCCAAACGCATTGTGAGGGTCTGCTAGGAACACCCAGCAGAGTCTCCTGTCAGAGAGAGTTTCAATTCCCACCTCCGGAAGAACTTTGAACATGTCACGAGGGAGGTGCTGGACATTGAGTCTGAGTTGACCATGTTCTGTGCGTCTCTTGTCGAGCCGGCTGATTGGAGCTGTGGCCGCAAGGAGTTTGGTGCCTGTTGTGGAGGGATGCCGTCAAGCTGAAAGGGCCTATCGGGTCCTTTTGGCTCATGGGACTCCAGAGGCAGCGGACAGGTACCGACAGGCCAAGCAGTGTGCGGCTTCAGCGGTCGCGGAGGCAAAAACTCGGACATGGGAGGAGTTTGGGGAAGCCATGGAAAACGACTTCCGGACGACTTCGAAGCGATTCTGGACCACCATCCGCCGCCTGGGGGAGCAGTGCACTGTAACACCGTGTATGGTGAGAATGGTCTGCTGCTGACCTCTACTGCGGCTGTTGTGGATCGGTGGAGGAAGTACTTCGAAGACCTCCTTAATCCCACCAACATGTCTTCCTATGAGGAAGTAGTGTCTGGGGGATCTGTGGTGGGCTCTCCTATTTCTGGGGCTGAAGTTGCCGAGGTAGTTAAAAAGCTCCTTGTTGGCAACGCCCCGGGGGTGGATGAGATCTGTCCGGAGTTCCTTAAGGCTCTGGATGCTGTGGGGCTGTCTTGGTTGACAAGACTCTGCAACATCGCGTGGACATCGGGGGCGGTACCTCTGGATAGGCAGACCGGAGTGGTGGTTCCTCTCTTTAAGAAGGGGAACCAGATGGTGTGTTCCAACTATCGTGGATCACACTCCTCAGCCTTACCGGTAAGGTCTATTCATGTGTACTGGAGAGGAGGCTACGCCGGGTAGTCGAACCTCGGATCCAGGACGAACAGTGTGGTTTTTGTCCTGGTCGTGGAACAGTAGACCAGCTCTTTACTCTCCGCAGGGTCCTTGAGTGTGCATGGGAGTTTGCCCATCCAGTCTACATGTGCTTTGTGGACTTGGAGAAGTTATTCGACCGTGGGGAGTGCTCAGAGAGTATGGGGTATCGGACTGTCTGATTGTGGCGGGTCGCTCCCTGTATGATCAGTGTCAGAGCTTGGTCCGCATTGCCGGCAGTAAGTCGGACCCCTTTCCAGTGAGGGTTGGACTCCGCCAAGGCTGCCCTTTGTCACCGATTCTGTTCATAACTTTTATGGACAGAATTTCTAGGCGCAGTAATGGCGTTGAGGGGATCCGGTTTGGTGGCTGCAGGATTAGGTCTCTGCTTTTTACAGATGATGTGGTACTGATGGCTTCAACTGGCCAGGATCTCCAGCTCTCATTGGATCGGTTCGCAGCCGAGTGTGACGCGAATGGGATGAGAATCAGCACCTCCAAGTCCGAGTCCATGGTTCTCGCCCGGTAAAGGGTGGAGTGCCATCTCCAGGTTGGGAAGGAGATGGCCCAAGTGGAGGAGTTGAAGTACCTAGGAGTCTTGTTCATGAGTGAGGGAAGAGTGGATCGTGAGATCAACAGGCGGATCGGTGCGGCGTCTTCAGTAATGAGGACGCTATAGCGATCCATTGTGGTGAAGAAGGAAATGAGCCAGAAGGAAAAGCTCTCAATTTACCGGTCGATCTACATTCCCATCCCACCTATGGTCATGGTTATGACCGAAAAGACAAGATCACGGGTACAAGCGGCCGAAAAGAGTTTCCACCGCCGGGTGGCAGATCTCTCCCTTAGAGATAGGGTGTGAAGCTCTGTCATCCGGGGGGAACTCAGAGTAAAGCGCATTATTAGCATTTGTTGTTTCGGAGTTATGTTGCTGGCGTTGCCGGCAGTGAGAGGCGACGGGCTGGGGTGGCAATTCTTGTTTCCCCCCAGCTTTAAAGCCTGCCCGTTGGAGTTCAACCTAGTGGACGAGAGGGTAGCTTCCCTCCGCCTTCGGGTGGAGGGACGGGTCCTGACTGTTGTTTGCACTCATGCAAAACTCGGCAGCTCAGAGTACTCACCCTTTTTGGATTCACTGGAGGGAGTACTGGAAAGTGATTCCCTCGTTCTACTGGGGGACTTCAACGCTCATGTTGGCAACCACATTGAAACCTGAAGAGGCGTGATTGGGAAGAATGGCCGCCCGGATCTGAACCCGAGTGGTGTTTTGTTATTGGACTTTTGTGCTCGTCACAGATTGTCAATAACAAACACCATGTTCAAACATTAGGGTGTCCATATGTGCACTTGGCACCAGGACACCCTAGGCCGCAGTTCAGTGATCGACTTTGTAGTTGTGTCATCGGATTTGCGGTCTCATGTTTTGGACACTCGGGTGAATAGAGGGGCGGAGCTTTCTACCGATCACCACCTGGTGGTGAGTTGACTGCGATGGTGGGGGTGGATGCCGGACAGACCTGGCAGGCCCAAACGCATTGTGAGGGTTTGCTGGGAACGCCTGGCAGAGTCTCCTGTCAGAGAGAGTTTCAATTCCCACCTCCAGAAGAACTTTGAACATGTCACGAGGGAGGCGCTGGACATTGAGTCCGAGTGGACGATGATCCATACCTTTATTGTTGAGGCGGCCGATTGGAGCTGTGGCCGCAAGGTGGTTGGTGCCTGTCGTGGCGGTAGTCCTAGAACCCGCTAGTGTCCAGCGGTAAGGGATGCGGTCGAGCTGAAGAAAGAGTCCTATCGGGCTCTCTTGGCTCGTAGGACTCCGGAGGCAGCAGACAGGTACCGACAGGCCAAGCAGTGTGCGGCTTTAGCGGTCGCGGAGGCAAAAACTCGGACATGGGAGGAGTTCAGGGAAGCCATGGAAAACGACTTCCGGACGGCTTCGAAGCGATTCTGGACCACCATCCGCCGCCTCAGGAAGGGAAGGCATTGCAATGTCAACACCGTGTATGGTGGGGATGGTGTTCTGCTGACCTGGACTGCGGATGTTGTGGATCGGTGGAGGGAATACTTCGAAGACCTCCTCAATCCTACCAGTACGTCTTCCTATGAGGAAACAGGGCCTGGGGAATCTGTGGTGGGCTCTCCTATTTCTGGGGCTGAGGTTGCAGAGGTAGTTAAAAAGCTCCTCGGTGGCAAGGTGGATGAGATCCGCCTGGAGTTCCTTAAGGCTCTGGATGTTGTGGGGCTGTCTTGGTTGACAAGACTCTGCAACATCGCGTGGACATCGCGGGCGGTACCTCTGGATTGGCAGACCGGGGTGGTGGTTCCTCTCTTTAAGAAGGGGAACCGGAGGGTGTGTTCCAACTATCGTGGGATCACACTCCTCAGCCTTCCCGGTAAGGTCTATTCAGGTGTACTGGAGAGGAGGCTACGCTGGATAGTCGAACCTCGGATTCAGGAGAAACAGTGTGGTTTTCGTCCTGGTCGTGGAACTGTGGACCAGCTTTATACTCTCGGCAGGGTCCTTGAGGGTGCATGGGAGTTTGCCCAACCAGTCTACATGTGCTTTGTGGACTTGGAGAAGGAATTCGACCGTGTTCCCCGGGAAGTCCTGTGGGGAGTGCTCAGAGAGTATGGGGTAACGGACTGTCTTATTGTGGCGGTTCGCTCCCTGTATAATCAGTGTCAGAGCTTGGTCCGCATTGCCGGACCCGTTTTCAGTGAGGGTTGGACTCCGTCAAGGCTGCCCTTTGTCACAGATTCTGTTCATAACCTTAATGGACAGCATTTCTAGGCGCAGTCAGGGCGTTTGGGGTATCTGGTTTGGTGGCTGCAGAATTAGGTCTCTGCTTTTTGCAGATGATGTGGTCCTGATGGCTTCATCTGGCCAAGATCTTCAGCTCTCACTGGATCGGTTCGCAGCCGAGTGTGAAGCGACTGGGATGGGAATCAGCACCTCCAAGCCGAGTCCATGGTTCTCGCCCGGAAAAGGGTGGAGTGCTATCTCCGGGTTGGGGCGGAGATCTTGCCCCAAATGGAGGAGTTCAAGTGCCTCGGAGTCTTGTTCACGAGTGAGGGAAGAGTGGATCGTGAGATCCACAGGCGGATCGGTGCGGAATCTTCAGTAATGCGGACGCTGTATTGATCCGTTGTGGTGAAAAAGGAGCTGAGCCGGAAGGCAAAGCTCTCGATTTACCGGTCGATCTACGTTCCCATTCTCACCTATGGTCATGGCTGAAAGGACAAATTTTGCATGTGTTGTTTAGGAGTTATGTTTAAATAACTGTCAGATTGAGTGTAACAGTATACTGTCATAGTGAGAAAAACCCATATTTTGTATTTGCAAACATTACAAAAACAACTGATTCTAGTTAAACTCACATGGATACAATATTACAGTCATTTTTAGACATAATGCATGTTTGGTTTTGGAGTTATGTTTAAATAACTTTCATAGTTAGTATGACAGTTATACTGTCATATTGAGTAAAAACTCATTTGTGTCTTTACAAACATTACAAAATATGTTGTTCCAGTAAAACTCACAAAGATAATTTTTTCCAGGCATTAATAGCCGTTTTTCATGTGAGGTTTAGGAAAAAATGTTATTTTCATTTATTATGCGCCCCCCAACAAACTGTTACATCAGTACTGTCATTATGTGTAAAACCAAATTTTTGTATTTGCAAACCTTACAAAAACAACTGATTCTAGTAAAACTCACATAGATTCAATATTACAGGATTTTTTAGACATTTTACATGTTTGGTTTAGGAGTTGTGTTTGAATACATTTTTATTGCTTTTTTCGTTAGGGCAAGTCCGATCGGCAGGAGGCCACGGGGAAGACCCAGGACACATTGGAAAGACTATGTCTCCGGGCTGGCCTGGGAACGCCTTGGGATCCCCTGAGAAGAGCTGGACAAAGTGGCTAGGGACAGGGAAGTCTGGGCTTCTCTGCTTAGGCTGCTGCCCCCGCAACCCGACCTCGATAAGTGGAAGAAAATGGATGGATTTAGTATAACAGTTATACTGTCATATTGAGTAAAAAAACTAACTTGTGTCTTTGCAAACCTTACAAAATATATTTTTTTCCAGTAAAACTCACAAAAATACATATCTCCAGGCGTTATTAGCCATTTTGCATGTGTGGTTTAGGAGGTATGTTTAAATAACTGTCATATTGAATGTGTCAGTTATACTGTGTTATGTGTAAAACCAAATTTTAATATTTGCAAACCTTACAAAAACAACTGATTCTAGTAAAACTCACATAGATTCAATATTACAGGCATGTTTAGACATTTTACATGTTTGGTTTAGGGGTTGTGTTTGAATGAATTTTTATTGCTTTTTTCGTTAGGTCAAGTCCGATCGGCAGGAGGCCACGGGGAAGACCCAGGACACATTGGGAAGACTATGTCTCCCGGCTGGCCTGGGAACGCCTCGGGATACCCCGAGAAGAGCTGGACAAAGTGGCTGGGGAAAGGGAAGTCTGGGCTTCTCTGCTTAGGCTGCTTCCCCCGCAACCCCACCTCGGATAAGCGGAAGAAAATGGATGGATTTAGTATGACAGTTATGCGAAAGGGGAAGAGAAACGACAGAGTCACCTTCACCGTCAGCGGAGAAGACATCCCACGGATCAGTGGATAAACCCATCCGAAGCCTGGGAAGACTGGTCTCTCAGACAAGGACATGGGAAACATCATCCTCCAGCAGCTTTCAGAGGGCCTGTCCAAGAGTGATGCAGGCCAGCTACCTGGGAAGTACAAGGTGTGATGTTACCACTTCACCCTGTACCCAAGGATGATGTGGCCTCTGAAGCTGTGCGAAGTCACGTCATTAGCCGTAAACCGGATGGAAGCAAAAGCCAACTCTTTCATCCGAAAATGGCTTGGCCTGCCACAGTGCTTCTCAGCTGCTGGCCTGTATGGATGGAACTCACTCCAGGTCCACCTGAAATCTATAACACTGGTCTACAGGCAGGAGAAGGCAAGGCTGCTGATGGAGCCAAGGGACTCCTCCGACAGGGCAGTGGCGGATGCAAATGCCAGAGTCGAGACTGGAAGGAAGTGGAGGGCCAAGGAGGAGGTCCAGAAGGCGATGGGGAGACTGCAACATCAAGAAGTCGTGGTCATGGTCCAGACAGGCCGGGCAGGCCTTGGATGGAGCAATCCATCTGAGGTCACCAGGATTGAGCAGGAGGAGCTCAGAGTAAGGTCTGTGGCACAAGGGCAGCAGGGGCGGTGGACAACTTGGGAGGGTGTATCGAACCGAGCAATCAGCTGGGCAGATTCCTGGAAACTGCCACAGGCTCGGCTCAGTTTCCTCATCAGGGCAACATATGACACCCTCCCGAGCCCTAAAAACCTCCATCAATGGCTTGGCAGAGAGCAATCCTGCGACCTCTGCGGGACCATCAATGCCTCACTCCAGCACGTTCTGTCAGGCTGCAAAATGGTGCTGACACAGGGCGGCACGACCAAGTGCTCAGCAAGCTGGCAGTGGTGATGGAGAAAAGTCGGTAGGAGGCAAACAACCAGAGTCCAGCAGAAAGCCAATGCAGGTATCCACTTCCTAAGGCACCTGCTACACATTCCAGCAAGAGACCACCCGCCAAGCTATTAACACCAGGGGCGGCGTGGAAGATGGACGTGGACCTGGGTAGGCAGCTCCAGTTCCCACAGGAGATATGCAGCACCACCTTAAGACCAGATGTGGTGCTGTGGTCTGCAGCTCTGAAGTCAGTAGTACTGATTGAGCTGACATTGCCATGGGAGGAGGGACTGGAAGCTGCCTACGAGAGAAAGAAGGCAAAGTATGCAGACCTGGTCGCGGAGTGCAGAGAAAGTGGATGGAGGGTGAGACTGTATCCGGTGGAGGTGGGAGCCAGAGGCTTTGTGGGCAGAACAACACCACGCCTGCTCAAGGACCTGGGACTATGGGAGCCACCCTGAGCAGATCCACCAAGGAGCTTTCAGAAGTAGCAGAGAAATCTAGCCACTGGCTCTGGCTCAAACGACGCAAAAAGGCTTGAGGAGCAACATCCAAGTAGGTTTTGCTGCAGGGGGTGTCAGGGAGATGTCCCTGTTCACTGCCCCGCCACCGGGAGATGTTCTGTGCTAAGGGGCGAAACATCAATGAGAGGTGGTCCCCAGCTGAAGACCCTGCCGCAAAACCTTTTCTGGTATGCGGTCAGGTTTAGGCCTGCCTCAGGGAAGAGGACGTCCCTGCCATGCAAAGTCCACCACAGGCAACGGTGGAGGTGCGACAGGCCTAAGGCCCAGCGGCAAGACCACCTGCTGTAATTAAAATGTCATATTGAGTAAAAAACTAACTTGTGTCTTTGCAAACCTTACAAAATATATTTTTTCTAGTAAAACTCACAAAGATACATATCTCCAGGAATTATTAGCCATTTTGCATGTTGTGTTTGAATACATTTGTATTGCTTTTTTCGTTAGGGCAAGTCCGACCGGCAGGTGCCACGGGGAAGACCCAGGACACATTGGGAAGACTATGTCAGCCGGCTGGCCTGGGAACGCCTCGGGATCCCCCGAGAAGAGCTGGACGAAGTGGCTGGGGAGAGGGAAGTCTGGGCTTCTCTGCTTAGGCTGCTGCCCCCGCAACCCGACCTCGGATAAGCGGAAGAAAATGGATGGATTTAGTATGACAGTTACACTATCATATTGAGTAAAAAAATAATTTGTGTCTTTGCAAACCTTACAAAATATATTTTTTCTAGTAAAACTCACAAAAATACATTTCTCCAAGCATTATTAGCCATTTCACATTTGTTGTTTCGGAGTTATGTTTAAAAAACTGTCATAGTCGATAAAACCTAATTTTTGTATTTGCAAACCTTACAAAAACAACTGATTCTAGTAAAACTCACATGGATACAATATTACAGGCATTGTTAAACATAATGCATGTTTGGTTTTGGAGTTATGTTTATATAACTTTCATTTTTAGTATGACAGTAATACTGTCATATTGAGAAAAAAAACTAACTTGTGTCTTTACAAACCTTACAAAATATTTTTTTCCAGTAAAACTCACAAAGAGACATTTCTCCAGGCATTATTAGCCATTTTACATGTGTGGTTAAGGAGTTATGTTTAAATAACGGTCGTATTGAATATGGCAGTTGTACTGTCATTATGAGTAAAACCTATTTTTTGTAATTGTAAACATTACCAAAATACTTTATTTTGGTAAAACTCACACAGATACAATATTACAAGCATTTTTAGACATAATGCATGTTTGGTTTTGGAGTTATGTTTATATAACTTTCATATATAGTATGACAGCTATACTGTTATATTGGGTTATATAAGTTAGTTTATATTAAAACTAACTTGTGTCTTTACAAACCTTACAGTAAAACTCACAAAATACATTTCTACAGGCATATTAGCCATTTTGCATGTGTGGTTTAGGAGTTATGTTTAAATCCGCCCTGAGATCGGTAGGTTGGAGTTCAAATCCCAGCCGAGTCGTACCAAAGACTATAAAAATGGGACCCGTTTCCCTCCCTGTTTGGCACTCAGCATCAAGGGTTGGAGTTGGGGGTTAAATCACCAAAATGATTCCCGGGCGCGGCGCCGCTGCTGCCCACTGCTCCCCAAGGGGATGGGTCAAATGCAGAGGACAAATTTCACCACATCTAGTGTGTGTGTGACAATCATTGGTACTTTAATTTAATTTAATTTAAAATAACTGTCATATTGAGTGTGACACTATCATAGTGAGAAAAACCTAATTTTTGTATTTGCAAACCTTACAAACACATCTGACTCTAGCAAAACTCACATGGATTCAATATTACAGGCATTGTTAGACATAATGCATGTTTGGTTTTGGAGTTATGTTTATATAACTTTCATATTTAGTATGATAGGGACGGCGTGGCGAAGTTGGTAGAGTGGCCGTGCCAGCAATCGGAAGGTTGCTGGTTACTGGGGTTCAATCCCCACCTTCTACCATCCTAGTCACGTCCGTTGTGTCCTTGGGCAAGACACTTCACCCTTGCTCCTGATGGCTGCTGGTTAGCGCCTTGCATGGCAGCTCCCGCCATCAGTGTGTGAATGTGTGTGTGAATGGGTGAATGTGGAAATACGCTTTGAGTACCTTGAAGGTAGAAAAGCGCTATACAAGTATAACCCATTTATTTATTTATATTGAGTAAAAAAAACTAACTTGTGTCTTTACAAACCTTTCAAAATATTTTGTTCCAGTAAAAAAGACATTTCTCCAGGCATTATTAGCCATTTTACATGTGTGGTTAAGGAGTTATGTTTAAATAACTGTCATATTGAATGTGGCAGTTGTAATGTCATTGTGATTAAAAAAAACTATTTTTTGTAATTGTAAACCTTACCAAAATACTTTATTTTGGTAAAACTCAAACAGATACAATATTACAGGCATTTTTAGACATAATGCAAACCTTACAAAAGAAAATGTTTCTAGTAAAACTCACAAAGATACATTTCTCCATGCATTATTAGCCATTTTGCATGTGTGGTTTAGGAGTTATGTTTAAAAAACTGTCATATTGAGTGTGGCAGTTATACTGTCATTTTGTGTAAAACCTATTTTTTGAGTTTGTAAACCTTACAAAAACAATTCATTACAGTTATTGTCATATAGATTCAATATTGCGGCATTTTTAGACATTTTGCATTGTTGGATTTAGGAATTATGTTGGAAAACATTTTACTGCTTTTTTCGCATTATCTCAGGATTCTAAGATCATTACTGTCATATTGAGTAAAAAAATACTTTTTGTGTTTGCAAGATTTCAAAAAAGCATATGTTTTGAGTAAAACTCCCAATGATTCATTATTTCAGGCAATATTAGCCATTTTGCATGTGTGGTTTAGGAGTTATGTTTAAATAACTGTTATATTGAGTGTGACACTGTTATAGTGAGAAAAACCTAATTTTTGTATTTGTAAATTTTACAAACACAACTGACTCTAGTATAACCCACATGGATTCAATATTTAAGGCATTTTTACACATTTTGCATGTTTGGTTTAGGAATTATGATGGATTACTTTTGTATTGATTTTTTCGCATTATCTCAGGATTTTAAGAACATTACTATCATATAGAGTAAAAAACTACTTTTTGTGATTGCAAGATTTTTAAAAAAGCATATGTTTCAAGTAAAACTCATAAGGATGCATTATTTCAGGCATCATTAGTCATTTTGCATGTGTAGTTTAGGAGTTATGTTTAAATAACTGTCATATTGAGTGTGACAGTATACTGTTATAGTGAGTAAAACCTAATTTTTGTATTTGCAAACCTTACAAAAACAACTGATTCTAGTAAAACTCACATGCATTAATACTACAGTTATTTTTAGACATTTTGCATGATGGGTTTAGAAAATATGTTGGAAAACATTTGTATTGCTTTTTTCGCATTATCTCATTAATCCAAGCACATTGCTGTCATATTGAGTAAAAAACTACTTTTTGTGTCTGCAAGATTTAAAAAAACCATATGTTTTGAGTAAAACTCCCAAGGATGCATTATTTCAGGTATTATTAGCCATTTTGAATGTGTGGTTTAGGAGTTATGTTTAAATAACTGTTATATTGAGTGCGACACTGTTATAGTGAGAAAAACCAAATTTTTGTATTTGCAAACCTTACAATCACAACTGACTCTAGTAAAACTCACATAGATTCAATATTACAGGCATTTTTACACATTTTGCATGTTTGGTTTAGGAATTATGATGGAATACATTTTTATTGCTTTTTTCGCATTATCTCAGGATTTTAAGAACATAACTGTCATATTGAGTAAAAAACTACTTTTTGTGTTAGCAAGATATAAAAAAGCATATGTTTCGAGTAAAACTCCCAAGGATGCATTATTTTAGGCATCATGTGTAGTTTAATAATTATGCTTAAATAACTGTCATATTATAAATAAACATTGATTGATTGATTGATATTGAGAGTGACACTGTTATAGTGAGAAAAACCAAAATGTTGTATTTGCAAACCTTACAAACACAACTGACTCTAGTAAAACTCACATGGATTCAATATTACAGGCATTTTTACACATTTTGCATGTTTGCTTTAGGATTTAGGATGTAATACTTTTTTATTGCTTTTCTCGCATTTCTCAGGATTTTAAGAACATAACTGTCATATTGAGTAAAAAACTACTTTTTGTGATTGCAAGATATAAATAAACATATGTTTCGAGTAAAACTCCCAATGATGCATTATTTTAGGCATCATTAGTCATTTTGCATGTGTGGTTTAAGAGTTATGTTTAAATAACTGTCATATTGAGTGTGACACTGTCAGAGTGGGTAAAACATATTTTGTTTTATTTGCAAACCTTACAAAAACAACTGATTCTAGTAAAATCCAAATGTATTCAATATTACAGGCATTTTTACACATTTTGCATCTTTGGTTTAGGAATTATGATGGAATACTTTTTTATTGCTTTTTTCGCATTATCTCAGGATTCTAAGAACATTACTATCATATTGAGTAAAAAAGTACTTTTTGTGATTGCAAGATATAAAAAAGCATATGTTTTGAGTAAAACTCCCAAGGATGCATTATTTTAGGCATCACTAGTCATTTTGCATGTGTAGTTTAATAGTTATGTTTAAATAACTGTCATATTGAGTGTGACACTGTTATAGTGAGAAAAACCTAATTTTTGTATTTGCAAACCTTACAAACACAACTGACTCTATGGATTCAATATTACAGGCATTTTTACACATTTTGCATGTTTTGTTTAGGAATTAGGATGGAATACTTTTTTATTGCTTTTTTCGCATTATCTCAGGATTTTAAGAACATTACTATAATATTGAGTAAAAAACTACTTTTTCTGATTGCAAGATTTAAAAAAAAGCATATGTTTCGAGTAAAACTCATAAGGATGCATTATTTCAGGCATCATTTGTCATTTTGCATGTGTAGTTTAGGAGTTTTGTTTAAATAACTGTCATACTGAGTGTGACACTGTCATAGTGAGTAAAAGAACATTACTGTCATATTGAGTAAAAAATTACTTTTTGTGTTTGCAAGCCTTTAAAAAAGCATATGTTTCGGTTATTTCATAAGGATGTATTATTTCAGGCATTATTAGCCATTTTTCATGTGTGCACTAGGAGTTTTTAAATAACTGTCATATTACGTGTGGCAGTTATACTGTCATTATGAGTAAAACCTAATGTTTGTATTTTTAAACCTTATAAACCGCCTGTTTCTGTGAATTTCTAGTAAAATTCACAGAGATACATTATTACATGCATTTTTAGACATAAACATAGGCATGTTTGGTTTTGGAGTTAGGTTTATATACTTTCCATATTTTGTATGACAGTTTTACTGTCGTATTAAGTACAAAAACAAACCATACAAAATATTTTTTTCCAGTAAAACTCACAAATATACATTTCTCCAGGCATTATTAGCCATTTTGCATGTGTGGTTTAGGAGTTATGTTTAAATAACTGTCATATACATGGGGATGGCGTGGCGCAGTTGATATAGTGGCTGTGCTAGCAACCTGAGGGTTCTTGGTTCAATCCCCACCTTCTACCAACCTCGTCACGTCCGTTGTGTCCTTCCCCCTTGTGGGTCGTGGTTAGGGCCTTGCATGGCAGCTCCCGCCATCATTTTGTGAATGTGTGTGTGAATGGGTGAATGTGGAAATAGTGTCAAAGTGCTTTGAGTACCTTGAAGGTAGAAAAGCGCTATACAAGTATAACCCATTTACCATAGTGAGTAAAACCTAATTTTTGTATTTGCAAACCTTACAAAAACCACAGATTCTAGTAAAACTCACATAGATACAATATTTGAGGCATTTTTAGACATAATGCATGTTTGGTTTTGGAGTTATGTTTATATAACCTCCTTTCTGAGCCGCCACCTTATCGTGGTAGAGGAGTTTGCGTGTCCCACTGTTGTCCGGGGGCTTCTATGCCCCCTGGTAGAGTCTCCCAAGACAAATAGGTCCTAGGTGAGGGATCAGACAAAGAGCAGCTCAAAGACCTTTATGAAAAGTACAAATCGAGGTCCTAGATTTTTCCTCGCCCGGACGCGGGTCACCGTGGCTCCCCTGTGGAGCCAGGCCCAGAGGTGGGGCACGATGGCGAGCGCCTGTTGGCTGGCTCAGCTCGATGAGGTAACGTGGGTCTCTCCTCCAATGGGCTGGGTCATAAAGGTCGGGTACAGTGTGAGCTGGGCGGCAGCCAAAGGCAGGGCACTTGGCGGTCCGATCATCGGCTACATAAGCTAGCTCTTTGGACGTGGAACGTCACCTTGCTGGGAGGGAAGGAGCCTGAGCTGGTGTGCGAGGTGGAGAAGTTCCGGCTAGATATAGTTGGACTCACTTCGACGCACAGCAAGGGCTCTGGAACCTGTTCTCTCGAGAGGGGCTGGACTCTCTTCCACTCTGGCGTTGCAAGCAATGAGATGCTGGGGTGGCAATTCTTGTTGTCCCCCGGCTCAAATCCTGCACGTAACCTTTAGCCCAGTAGACGAGATGGTAACTTCCCTCCGCCTGGGACGGGTCCTGACTGTTTACGCACCAAACAGCAGCTCAGAGTACCCACTCTTTTGGAATTCCCTTGAGGGAGTATTGGAGAGTGCTCCCTCGGGTGATTCCCTTGTTCTGCTGGGGGACTGCAACGCTCATGTTGGCAACGACAGTGAAACCTGGAGAGGCGTGATTGGGAAAAATGGCCACCCGGATCTGAACCCAAGTGGTGCTTTGTTATTGGACTTTTGTGCTCGTCACGGCTTGTCCATAACAAACACAATGTTCAAACATAAGGGTGTTCATATGTGCACTTGGCACCAGGACACCCTAGGCCGCAGTTCCATGATTGATTGTAGTTGCGTCATCGGATTTGCGGCCTCATGTTTTGGACACTCGGGTGAAAAAAGGGGCAGAGCTTTCTACCGAATACCACCGGTGGTGGCTCCGATAGTGGGGGAGGATGCCGGACAGACCTGGCAGGCCCAAACGCATTGTGAGGGTCTGCTGGGAACACCTAGCAGAGTCTCCTGTCAGAGAGAGTTTCAATTCCCACCTCCGGAAGAACTTTGAACATGTCACGAGGGAGGTGCTGGACATTGAGTCTGAGTGGACCATGTTCCGTGCGTCTCTTGTCGAGCCGGCTGATTGGAGCTGTGGCCGCAAGGAGTTTGGTGCCTGTTGTGGAGGGATGCCGTCAAGCTGAAAGGGCCTATCGGGTCCTTTTGGCTCATGGGACTCCAGAGGCAGCGGACAGGTACCGACAGGCCAAGCGAAGTGCGGCTTCAGCGGTCGCGGAGGCAAAAACTCGGACATGGGAGGAGTTTGGGGAAGCCATGGAAAACGACTTCCGGACGACTTCGAAGCAATTCTGGACCACCATCCGTCGCCTGGGGGAGCAGTGCACTGTAACACCGTGTATGGTGAGAATGGTCTGCTGCTGACCTCTACTGCGGCTGTTGTGGATCGGTGGAAGAAATACTTCGAAGACCTCCTTAATCCCACCAACATATCTTCCTATGAGGAAGTAGTGTCTGGGGAATCTGTGGTGGGCTCTCCTATTTCTTGGGCTGAAGTTGCCGAGGTAGTTAAAAAGCTCCTTGTTGGCAACGCCCCGGGGGTGGATGAGATCTGTCCGGAGTTCCTTAAGGCTCTGGATGCTGTGGGGCTGTCTTGGTTGACAAGACTCTGCAACATCGCGTGGACATCGGGGGCGGTACCTCTGGATAGGCAGACCGGAGTGGTGGTTCCTCTCTTTAAGAAGGGGAACCAGATGGTGTTTTCCAACTATCGTGGATCACACTCCTCAGCCTTACCGGTAAGGTCTATTCATGTGTACTGGAGAGGAGGCTACGCCGATTAGTCAAACCTCGGATCCAGGACGAACAGTACCACACTGTTTTTGTCCTGGTCGTGGAACGGTAGACCAGCTCTTTACTCTCCGCAGGGTCCTTGAGTGTGCATGGGAGTTTGCCCAACCAGTCTACATGTGCTCTGTGGACTTGGAGAAGTTATTCGACCGTGGGGAGTGCTCAGAGAGTATGTGGTATCAGACTGTCTGATTGTGGCGGGTCGCTCCCTGTATGATCAGTGTCAGAGCTTTGTCCGCATTGCCAGCAGTAAGTCGGACCCCTTTCCAGTGAGGGTTGGACTCCGCCAAGGCTGCCCTTTGTCACCGATTCTGTTCATAACTTTTATGGACAGAATTTCTAGGTGCAGTAATGGCGTTGAGGGGCTCCGGTTTGGTGGCTGCAGGATAAGGTCTCTGCTTTTTACAGATGATGTGGTACTGATGGCTTCAACTGGCCAGGATCTCCAGCTCTCATTGGATCGGTTCGAAGCCGAGTGTGAAGCGACTGGGATGAGAATCAGCACCTCCAAGTCCGAGTCCATGGTTCTCGCCCGGTAAAGGGTGGAGTGCCATCTCCAGGTTGGGAAGGAGATGGCCCAAGTGGAGGAGTTCAAGTACCTAGGAGTCTTGTTCATGAGTGAGGGAAGAGTGGATCGTGAGATCAACAGGCGGATCGGTGCGGCGTCTTCAGTAATGAGGACGCTATATTGATTCATTGTGGTGAAGAAGGAAATGAGCCAGAAGGAAAAGCTCTCAATTTACCGGTCGATCTACATTCCCATCCCACCTATGGTCATGGTTATGACCGAAAAGACAAGATCACGGGTACAAGCGGACGAAAAGAGTTTCCTCCGCCGGGTGGCGGGTCTCTCCCTTAGAGATAGGGTGAGAAGCTCTGTCATCCGGGAGGAACTCAGAGTAAAGCGCATTATTAGCATTTGTTGTTTCGGAGTTATGTTGCTGGCGTTGCCGGCGGTGAGAGGCGATGGGCTGGGGTGGCAATTCTTGTTGCCCCCCAGCTTTAAAGCCTGCACGTTGGAGTTCAACCCAGTGGACGAGAGGGTAGCTTCCCTTCGCCTTCGGGTGGAGGGACGGGTCCTGACTGTTGGTTGCACTCATGCGCCAAACGGCAGCTCAGAGTACCCACCCTTTTTGGATTCACCGGAGGGAGTACTGGAAAGTGCTCCCCCGGGTGATTCCCTCTTTCTACTGGGGGTCTTCAACGCTCATGTTGGCAACCACAGTGAAACCTGGAGAGGCGTGATTGGGAAGAATGGTGTTTTGTTATTGGACTTTTGTGCTCGTCACAGATTGTCAATAACAAACACCATGTTCAAACATAAGGGTGTCCATATGTGCACTTGGCACCAGGACACCCTAGGCCGCAGTTCAGTGATCGACTTTGTAGTTGTGTCATCGAATTTGCGGTCTCATGTTTTGGACACTCGGGTGAAGAGAGGGGCGGAGCTTTCTACCGATCACCACCTGGTGGTGAGTTGGCTGCGATGGTGGGGGAGGATGCCGGACAGACCTGGCAGGCCCAAACGCATTGTGAGGGTTTGCTGGGAACGCCTGGCAGAGTCTCCTGTCAGAGAGAGTTTAATTTCCCACCTCCGGAAGAACTTTGAACATGTCACGAGGGAGGCGCTGGACTTTGAGTCCGAGTGGACGATGTTCCGTACCTTTATTGTTGAGGCGGCCGATTGGAGCTGTGGCCGCAAGGTGGTTGGTGCCTGTCGTGGCGGTAGTCCTAGAACCTGCTGGTGTCCAGCGGTAAGGGATGCCGTCGAGCTGAAGAAAGAGTCCTATCGGGCTCTTTTGGCTCGTAGGACTCCAGAGGCAGCAGACAGGTACCGACAGGCCAAGCAGTGTGCGGCTTTAGCGGTCGCGGAGGCAAAAACTCGGACATGGGAGGAGTTCGGGGAAGCCATGGAAAACGACTTCCGGACGACTTCGAAGCGATTCTGGACCACCATCCGCCGCCTGGGGGAGCAGTGCACTGTAACACCGTGTATGGTGAGAATGGTCTGCTGCTGACCTCTACTGCGGCTGTTCTGGATCGGTGGAGGAAATACTTCGAAGACCTCCTTAATCCCACCAACATGTCTTCCTATGAGGAAGTAGTGTCTGGGGGATCTGTGGTGGGCTCTCCTATTTCTGGGGCTGAAGTTGCCGAGGTAGTTAAAAAGCTCCTTGTTGGCAACGCCCCGGGGGTGGATGAGATCTGCCCGGAGTTCCTTAAGGCTCTGGATGCTGTGGGGCTGTCTTGGTTGACAAGACTCTGCAACATCGCGTGGACATCGGGGGCGGTACCTCTGGATAGGCAGACCGGGGTGGTGGTTCCTCTCTTTAAGAAGAGGAACCAGAGGGTGTGTTCCAACTATCGTGGATCACACTCCTCAGCCTTCCCGGTAAGGTCTATTCATGTGTACTGGAGAGGACTGGAGTCGAACCTCGGATCCCGGACGAACAGTGTGGTTTTTGTCCTGGTCGTGGAATGGTAGACCAGCTCTTTACTCTCCGCAGGGTCCTTGAGTGTGCATGGGAGTTTGCCCAACCAGTCTACATGTGCTTTGTGGACTTGGAGAAGTTATTCGACCGTGGGGAGTGCTCAGAGAGTATGGGGTATCGGACTGTCTGATTGTGGCGGGTCGCTCCCTGTATGATCAGTGTCAGAGCTTGGTCCGCATTGCCGGCAGTAAGTCGGACCCCTTTCCAGTGAGGGTTGGACTCCGCCAAGGCTGCCCTTTGTCACCGATTCTGTTCATAACTTTTATGGACAGAATTTCTAGGTGCAGTAATGCCGTTGAGGGGATCCTGTTTGGTGGCTGCAGGATTAGGTCACTGCTTTTTACAGATGATGTGGTACTGATGGCTTCAACTGGCCAGGATCTCCAGCTCTCATTGGATCGGTTCGCAGCCGAGTGTGAAGCGACTGGGATGAGAATCAGCACCTCCAAGTCCGAGTCCATGGTTCTCGCCCGGTAAAGGGTGGAGTGCCATCTCCAGGTTGGGAAGGAGATGGCCCAAGTGGAGGAGTTCAAGTACCTAGGAGTCGTGTTCATGAGTGAGGGAAGAGTGGATCGTGAGATCAACAGGCGGATCGGTGCGGCATCTTCAGTAATGAGGACGCTATATCGATCCATTTTGGTGAAGAAGGAAATGAGCCAGAAGGAAAAGCTCTCAATTTACCGGTCGATCTACATTCCCATCCCACCTATGGTCATGGTTATGACCGAAAAGACAAGATCACGGGTACAAGCGGCCGAAAAGAGTTTCCTCCGCCGGGTGGCGGGTCTCTCCCTTAGAGATAGGGTGAGAAGCTCTGTCATCCGGGAGGAACTCAGAGTAAAGCGCATTATTAGCATTTGTTGTTTCGGAGTTATGTTGCTGGCGTTGCCGGCAGTGAGAGGCGACGGGCTGGGGTGGCAATTCTTGTTGCCCCCCAGCTTTAAAGCCTGCACATTGGAGTTCAACCCAGCGGACGAGAGGGTAGCTTCCCTCCGCCTTCGGGTGGAGGGACGGGTCCTGACTGTTGTTTGCACTCATGCGCCAAACGGCAGCTCAGAGAACCCACCCTTTTTGGATTCACTGGAGGGAGTACTGGAAAGTGCTCCCCCGGGTGATTCCCTCGTTCTACTGGGGGACTTCAACGCTCATGTTGGCAACCACAGTGAAACCTGGAGAGGCGTGATTGGGAAGAATGGCCGCCCGGATCTGAACCCGAGTGGTGTTTTGTTATTGGACTTTTGTGCTCGTCACAGATTGTCAATAACAAACACCATGTTCAAACATTAGGGTGTCCATATGTGCACTTGGCACCAGGACACCCTAGGCCGCAGTTCAGTGATCGACTTTGTAGTTGTGTCATCGGATTTGCGGTCTCATGTTTTGGACACTCGGGTGAATAGAGGGGCGGAGCTTTCTACCGATCACCACCTGGTGGTGAGTTGGCTGCGATGGTGGGGGTGGATGCCGGACAGACCTGGCAGGCCCAAACGCATTGTGAGGGTTTGCTGGGAACGCCTGGCAGAGTCTCCTGTCAGAGAGAGTTTCTTTTTTTTTATTTTATTTTTTTTATAATGTCCTGCCCAGCTTCTCGGGCAAATCATATAGCAGATGTAGATGCCCATATCGGCTGTTCAGATTTGCTTTACAAAAGAGAAGTGTAGGATACTTCTCTTGTTGCCTTACTTGTATTTTTACTTTATTAAATGTATTTATATTATCATTTGGTGCAGCCGGGCCGGAGCAGGAGGGGATAGAAAGAGAGAAAAAGGAAGACAGAGGGGGGAATTGTGGGGACAAGAGGGGGATTAGACAGAGAGACAAAAACAACAACAGCAAACACAACAACAACAACAACAACAGAGCAACATCAGCAAATACGACATGTACAAATATGATGGTAAAAGTAATAGCAAATAAGCAGTTAGCGAAAATTGATTAAAAAAATTCCGAAATGACAATGAGCATTATTACACTAAAAATGGAGCAATATGAATACCAATAGAAATAGTGCTATTGATAATAAACAATACCAGTACTTTACCTTTATTATCAACAATACAATTGTTCAAATGCAACAATACATATACGTAATGATAACTTGAGATACGAAAGAATGCAGAAAAATGGAGGGGAAGAAAGAGAAGCAACCTTAACCTTGTAGATTGTTATAGTAACAATAGGTTAAGCTTTGTCAGTGTGCCATGTGTTATACCCAGTTTACCCTAGGGCAACAACGTTAATATATGTTTGATGAAACGTGATTATGTGCATGAGTGTATGTGTGCATATGTACTTGTATATGTACAGTATGTGTATGTGTGCTTGTACAGTGAATGTATATGTACAGTATGTGTATATGTGTGTACAGCGAATGTATATGTACAGTATGTGTATACAGTATGTGTGTTTGAACAGTGAAGTATGTGTAAATGTGTGTTTGTACAGTGAATGTATATGTACAGTATATGTATGTGTGTGTTTGTACAGTGAATGTATGTGTAGTATGTGTATGTGTGTGTTTGTACAGTGAATGTATATGTACAGTATGTGTATATGTATGTTTTTACAGTGAATGTATATGTACAGTATGTGTATACAGTATGTTTGTATAATGAATGTGCGTGTGGATGTACGAACTTTGAGTGTGTAAATATGTACTGTATTTATTTGTATATGTATGTGGGAGCGTAGGTACCTATGTATGTCTGTATGTATGTGTGTGAGTATATGTGAATTTGCATGTACAATACATTTGACTCCCAGTGTGTGCTGGAGCCAGAGTACGGCCCCAGCCTCCCCGAGAACCCATCCCACAAACAGTAGGTGTGGTGCCCAGGGAACCAGGGGCCACCGCCCCCACGCAGCCAAGCCGGACCGCGACAGGAACCCCAGAGCCTGGCCCACCAGAGCCTGGCCCAGAGAGAGTTTCAATTCCCACCTCCGGAAGAACTTTGAACATGTCACGAGGGAGGCGCTGGACATTGAGTCCGAGTGGACGATGATCCGTACCTTTATTGTTGAGGCGGACGATTGGAGCTGTGGCCGCAAGGTGGTTGGTGCCTGTCATGGCGGTAGTCCTAAAACCCGCTAGTGTCCAGCGGTAAGGGATGCGGTCGAGCTGAAGAAAGAGTCCTATCGGGCTCTTTTGGCTCGAAGGAAGGTCTGGCAGCAGACAGGTACCGACAGGCCAAGCAGTGTGCGGCTTTAGCGGTCGCGGAGGCAAAAACTCGGACATGGGAGGAGTTCAGGGAAGCCATGGAAAACGACTTCCGGACGGCTTCGAAGCGATTCTGGACCACCATCCGCCGCCTCAGGAAGGAAAGGCATTGCAATGTCAACACCGTGTATGGTGGGGATGGTGTTCTGCTGACCTGGACTGCGGATGTTGTGGATCGGTGGAGGGAATACTTCGAAGACCTCCTCAATCCTACCAGTACGTCTTCCTATGAAGAAACAGGGCCTGGGGAATCTGTGGTGGGCTCTCCTATTTCTGGGGCTGAGGTTGCAGAGGTAGTTAAAAAGCTCCTCGGTGGCAAGGTGGATGAGATCCGCCTGGAGTTCCTTAAGGCTCTGGATGTTGTGGGGCTGTCTTGGTTGACAAGACTCTGCAACATCGCGTGGACATCGCGGGCGGTACCTCTGGATTGGCAGACCGGGGTGGTGGTTCCTCTCTTTAAGAAAGGGAACCGGAGGGTGTGTTCCAACTATCGTGGGGTCACACTCCTCAGCCTTCCCGGTAAGGTCTATTCAGGTGTACTGGAGAGGAGGCTACGCTGGATAGTCGAACCTCGGATTCAGGAGAAACAGTGTGGTTTTCGTCCTGGTCGTGGAACTGTGGACCAGCTTTATACTCTCGGCAGGGTCCTTGAGGGTGCATGGGAGTTTGCCCAACCAGTCTACATGTGCTTTGTGGACTTGGAGAAGGAATTCGACCGTGTTCCCGGGAAGTCCTGTGGGGAGTGCTCAGAGAGTATGGGGTAACGGACTGTCTTATTGTGGCGGTTCGCTCCCTGTATAATCAGTGTCAGAGCTTGGTCCGCATTGCCGGACCCGTTTCCAGTGAGGGTTGGACTCCGCCAAGGCTGCCCTTTGTCACAGATTCTGTTCATAACCTTAATGGACAGCATTTCTAGGCGCAGTCAGGGCGTTTGGGGTATCTGGTTTGTTGGCTGCAGAATTAGGTCTCTGCTTTTTGCAGATGATGTGGTCCTGATGGCTTCATCTGGCCAAGATCTTCAGCTCTCACTGGATCGGTTCGCAGCCGAGTGTGAAGCGACTGGGATGGGAATCAGCACCTCCAAGCCGAGTCCATGGTTCTCGCCCGGAAAAGGTGGAGTGCCATCTCCGGGTTGGGGCGGAGATCTTGCCCCAAGTGGAGGAGTTCAAGTACCTCGGAGTCTTGTTCACGAGTGAGGGAAGAGTGGATCGTGAGATCCACAGGCGGATCGGTGCGGAATCTTCAGTAATGCGGACGCTGTATTGGTCCGTTGTGGTGAAAAAGGAGCTGAGCCGGAAGGCAAAGCTCTCGATTTACCGGTCGATCTACGTTCCCATTCTCACCTATGGTCATGGCCGAAAGGACAAATTTTGCATGTGTTGTTTAGGAGTTATGTTTAAATAACTGTCAGATTGAGTGTAACAGTATACTGTCATAGTGAGAAAAACCCATATTTTGTATTTGCAAACATTACAAAAACAACTGATTCTAGTTAAACTCACATGGATACAATATTACAGTCATTTTTAGACATAATGCATGTTTGGTTTTGGAGTTATGTTTAAATAACTTTCATAGTTATTTATATAGTTTACGTCATATTGAGTAAAAACTCATTTGTGTCTTTACAAACATTACAAAATATGTTTTTCCAGTAAAACTCACAAAGATAATTTTTTCCAGGCATTAATAGCCGTTTTTCATGTGAGGTTTAGGAAATATGTTTAAATAACTGTCATATTGAATGTGTTAGTTATGTTATGTTATGTTATGTTATTTTCATTTATTATGCGCCCCCCAACAAACTGTTACATCAGTACTGTCATTATGTGTAAAACCAAATTTTTGTATTTGCAAACCTTACAAAAACAACTGATTCTAGTAAAACTCACTTAGATTCAATATTACAGGATTTTTTAGACATTTTACATGTTTGGTTTAGGAGTTGTGTTTGAATACATTTTTATTGCTTTTTTCGTTAGGGCAAGTCCGATCGGCAGGAGGCCACGGGGAAGACCCAGGACACATTGGGAAGACTATGTCTCCGGGCTGGCCTGGGAACGCCTCGGGATCCCCTGAGAAGAGCTGGACAAAGTGGATAGGGAGAGGGAAGTCTGGGCTTCTCTGCTTAGGCTGCTGCCCCCGCAACCCGACCTCGATAAGTGGAAGAAAATGGATGGATTTAGTATAACAGTTATACTGTCATATTGAGTAAAAAAACTAACTTGTGTCTTTGCAAACCTTACAAAATTTTTTTTTTTCTAGTAAAACTCACAAAGATACATATCTCCAGGCGTTATTAGCCATTTTGCATGTGTGGTTTAGGAGTTATGTTTAAATAACTGTCATATTGAATGTGTCAGTTATACTGTGATATGTGTAAAACCAAATTTTTGTATTTGCAAACCTTACAAAAACAACTGATTCTAGTAAAACTCACATAGATTCAATATTACAGGCATGTTTAGACATTTTACATGTTTGGTTTAGGAGTTGTGTTTGAATAAATTTTTATTGCTTTTTTCGTTAGGTCAAGTCCGATCGGCAGGAGGCCACGAGGAAGACCCAGGACACATTGGGAAGACTATGTCTCCCGGCTGGCCTGGGAACGCCTCGGGATCCCCCGAGAAGAGCTGGACAAAGTGGCTGGGGAGAGGGAAGTCTGGGCTTCTCTGCTTAGGCTGCTGCCCCCGCAACCCGACCTCGGATAAGCGGAAGAAAATGGATGGATTTAGTATGACAGTTATGCGAAAGGGGAAGAGAAACGACAGAGTCACCTTCACCGTCAGCGGAGAAGACATCCCACGGATCAGTGGATAAACCCATCCGAAGCCTGGGAAGTCTCTATATACCTGGTCTCTCAGACAAGGACATGGGAAACATCATCCTCCAGCAGCTTTCAGAGGGCCTGTCCAAGAGTGATGCAGGCCAGCTACCTGGGAAGTACAAGGTGTGATGTTACCACTTCACCCTGTACCCAAGGATGATGTGGCCTCTGAAGCTGTGCGAAGTCACGTCATTAGCCGTAAACCGGATGGAAGCAAAAGCCAACTCTTTCATCCGAAAATGGCTTGGCCTGCTACAGTGCTTCTCAGCTGCTGGCCTGTATGGTTGGAACTCACTCCAGCTCCACCTGAAATCTATAACACTGGGCTACAGGCAGGAGAAGGCAAGGCTGATGATGGAGCTAAGGGACTCCTCCGACAGGGCAGTGACGGATGCAAATGCCAGAGTCGAGACTGGAAGGAAGTGGAGGGCCAAGGAGGAGGTCCAGAAGGCGATGGTCATGGTCCAGACAGGCCGGGCAGGCCTTGGATGGAGCAATCCACCCATCCTATGGTCCAAGGCAGGCAGGAAAGAGAGGAATTACCTTGTTGTTGCTGAGGTCACCAGGATTGAGCAGGAGGAGCTCAGAGTCTGTGGCACAGGGGCAGCAGGGGCGGTGGACAACTTGGGAGGGTGTATCGAACCGAGCAATCAGCTGGGCAGATTCCTGGAAACTGCCACAGGCTCAGTTTCCTCATCAGGGCAACAGATGACACCCTCCCGAGCCCTAAAAACCTCCATCAATGGCTTAGCTGAGAGCAATACTGCGACCTCTGCGGGACCATCAATGCCTCACTCCAGCACGTTCTGTCAGGCTGCAAAATGGTGCTGACACAGGGCGGCACGACCAAGTGCTCAGCAAGCTGGCAGAGGTGCTGGAGAAAAGTCGGTAGGAGGAAAACAACCAGAGTCCAGCAGAAAGCAAATGCAGGATCCACTTCCTAAGGCACCTGCCACACATTCCAGCAAGAGACCACCCGCCAAGCTATTAACACCAGGGGCGGCATGGAAGATGGACGTGGACCTGGGTAGGCAGCTCCAGTTCCCACAGGAGATATGCAGCACCACCTTAAGACCAGATGTGGTGCTGTGGTCTGCAGCTCTGAAGTCAGTAGTACTGATTGAGCTGACAGTGCCATGGGAGGAGGGACTGGAAGCTGCCTACGAGAGAAAGAAGGCAAAGTATGCAGACCTGGTCGCGGAGTGCAGAGAAAGTGGATGGAGGGTGACACTGTATCCGGTGGAGGTGGGAGCCAGAGGATTTGTGGGCAGAACAACACCATGCCTGCTCAAGGACCTGGGACTATGGGAGCCACCCTGAGCAGATCCACCAAGGAGCTTTCAGAAGTAGCAGAGAAATCTAGCCACTGGCTCTGGCTCAAATGACGCGACAAGGCTTGAGGAGCAACATCCAAGTAGGTTTTGCTGCAGGGGGTGTCAGGGAGACATCCCTGTTCACTGCCCCGCCACCGGGAGATGTTCTGTGCTAAGGGGCGAAACATCAATGAGAGGTGGTCCCCAGCTGAAGACCCTGCCGCAAAACCTTTTCTGGTATGCGGTCAGGTTTAGGCCTGCCTCAGGGAAGAGGACGTCCCTGCCATGCAAAGTCCACCACAGGCAACGGTGGAGGTGCGACAGGCCTAAGGCCCAGCGGCAAGACCACCTGCTGTAATTAAAATGTCATATTGAGTAAAAAAACTAACTTGTGTCTTTGCAAACCTTACAAAATATATTTTTTCTAGTAAAACTCACAAAGATACATATCTCCAGGCATTATTAGCCATTTTGCATGTTGTGTTTGAATACATTTGTATTGCTCTTTTCGTTAGGGCAAGTCCGACCGGCAGGAGGCCACGGGGAAGACCCAGGACACATTGGGAAGACTATGTCAGCCGGCTGGCCTGGGAACGCCTCGGGATCCCCCGAGAAGAGCTGGACGAAGTGGCTGGGGAGAGGGAAGTCTGGGCTTCTCTGCTTAGGCTGCTGCCCACGCAACCCGACCTCGGATAAGCGGAAGAAAATGGATGGATTTAGTATGACAGTTACACTATCATAGTGAGTAAAAAAATAATTTGTGTCTTTGCAAACCTTACAAAATATATTTTTTCTAGTAAAACTCACAAAAATACATTTCTCCAAGCATTATTGCCATTTCACATTTGTTGTTTCGGAGTTATGTTTAAAAAACTGTCATAGTCGATAAAACCTAATTTTTTAGGAGTATGTTTAAATAACTGTCATATTGAGTGTGACACTATTGTGAGAAAAACCTCATTTTTGTATTTGCAAACCTTACAAACGCAACTGACTGTAGTAAAACTCACATGGATTCAATATTACAAGCATTTTTACACATTTTGCATGTTTGGTTTAGGAATTATGATGGAATACATTTTTATTGCTTTTTCCGCATTATCTCAGGATTTTAAGAACATTACTATCATATTGAGTAAAAAACTACTTTTTGTGATTGCAAGATATAAAAAAGCATATGTTTCGAGTAAAACTCCCAGGGATGCATTATTTTAGGCATCATTACTCATTTTGCATGTGTAATTTAATAGTTATGTTTAAATAACTGTCATATTGAGTGTGACACTGTTATAGTGACAAAAACCTAATTTTTGTATTTGCAAACCTTACAAAAACAACTGATTCTAGTAAAACTCACATGCATTTAATACTACAGTTATTTTTAGACATTTTGCATTATGTTGAAAAACATTTTTATTGCTTTTTTCGCATTATCTCAGGATTCTAAGAACATTACTGTCATATTGAGTAAAAAAGTACTTTTTTGTGTTAGCAAGATATAAAAAAGCATATGTTTCGAGTAAAACTCCCAAGAATGCATTATTTCAGGCATTATTAGCCATTTTGCATGTGTGGTTTAGGAGTTATGTTTAAATAACTGTGATATCTAGTGTGACACTGTCAGAGTGGGTAAAACATTTTTTTTTTCATTTGCAAACTTTACAAAAACAACTGATTCTATTAAAACCCAAATGGATTCAATATTACAGGCGTTTTTACACATTTTGCATGTTTGGTTTAGGAATTATGATGGAATACTTTTTTATTGCTTTTTTCGCATTATCTCAGGATTTTAAGTAAATTACTATCATATTAAATAAAAAACTACTTTTTGTGATTGCAAGATTTAAAAAAAGCATATGTTTCTAGTAAAACTCATAAGGATGCATTATTTCAGGCATCATTAGTCATTTTGCATGTGTAGTTTAGGAGTTATGTTTAAATAACTGTCATATTGAGTGTGACACTGTTATAGTGACAAAAACCTAATTTTTGTATTTGCAAACCTTACAAAAACAACTGATTCTAGTAAAACTCACATGCATTTAATACTACAGTTATTTTTAGACATTTTGCATTATGTTGAAAAACATTTTTATTGCTTTTTTCGCATTATCTCAGGATTCTAAGAACATTACTGTCATATTGAGTAAAAAAGTACTTTTTTGTGTTAGCAAGATATAAAAAAGCATATGTTTCGAGTAAAACTCCCAAGAATGCATTATTTCAGGCATTATTAGCCATTTTGCATGTGTGGTTTAGGAGTTATGTTTAAATAACTGTGATATCTAGTGTGACACTGTCAGAGTGGGTAAAACATTTTTTTTTTCATTTGCAAACTTTACAAAAACAACTGATTCTATTAAAACCCAAATGGATTCAATATTACAGGCGTTTTTACACATTTTGCATGTTTGGTTTAGGAATTATGATGGAATACTTTTTTATTGCTTTTTTCGCATTATCTCAGGATTTTAAGTAAATTACTATCATATTAAATAAAAAACTACTTTTTGTGATTGCAAGATTTTAAAAAAGCATATGTTTCTAGTAAAACTCATAAGGATGCACTATTTCAGGCATCATTAGTCATTTTGCATGTGTAGTTTAGGAGTTATGTTTAAATAACTGTCATATTGAGTCTGACACTGTTATAGTGACAAAAACCTAATTTTTGTATTTGCAAACCTTACAAAAACAACTGATTCTAGTTAAACTCACATGCATTTAATACTACAGTTATTTTTAGACCTTTTGCATGATGGGTTTAGAAATTATGTTGGAAAACATTTTTATTGCTTTTTTCGCATTATCTCAGGATTCTAAGAACATTACTATCATATTGAGTAAAAAACTACTTTTTGTGATTGCAAGATATAAAAAAGCATATGTTTCGAGTAAAACTCCCAAGGATGCATTATTTTAGGCATCATTACTCATTTTGCATGTGTAGTTTAATAGTTATGTTTAAATAACTGTCATATTGAGTGTGACACTGTTATAGTGACAAAAACCTAATTTTTGTATTTGCAAACCTTACAAAAACAACTGATTCTAGTAAAACTCACATGCATTTAATACTACAGTTATTTTTAGACCTTTTGCATGATGGGTTTAGAAATTATGTTGGAAAACATTTTTATTGCTTTTTTCGCATTATCTCAGGATTCTAAGAACATTACTGTCATATTGAGTAAAAAAGTACTTTTTGTGTTAGCAAGATATAAAAAGCATATGTTTCGAGTAAAACTCCCAAGAATGCATTATTTCAGGCATTATTAGCCATTTTGCATGTGTGGTTTAGGAGTTATGTTTAAATAACTGTGATATCTAGTGTGACACTGTCAGAGTGGGTAAAACATATTTTTTTTTATTTGCAAACTTTACAAAAACAACTGATTCTAGTAAAACCCAAATGGATTCAATATTACAGGCATTTTTACACATTTTGCATGTTTGGTTTAGGAATTATGATGGAATACTTTTTTATTTCTTTTTTTGCATTATCTCAGGATTTTAAGAAAATTACTATCATTCTGAGTAAAAAACTACTTTTTGTGATTGCAAGATTTAAAAAAAGCATATGTTTCTAGTAAAACTCATAAGGATGCATTATTTCAGGCATTATTAGCCATTTTGCATGTGTGGTTTAGGAGTTATGTTCAAATAACTGTGATATCTAGTGTGACACTGTCAGAGTGGGTAAAACATTTTTTTTTTTCATTTGCAAACTTTACAAAAACAACTGATTCTATTAAAACCCAAATGGATTCAATATTACAGGCGTTTTTACACATTTTGCATGTTTGGTTTAGGAATTATGATGGAATACTTTTTTATTGCTTTTTTCGCATTATCTCAGGATTTTAAGTAAATCAACTTTTGTATTTGCATATTAAATAAAAAACTACTTTTTGTGATTGCAAGATTTAAAAAAAGCATATGTTTCTAGTAAAACTCATAAGGATGCACTATTTCAGGCATCATTAGTCATTTTGCATGTGTAGTTTAGGAGTTATGTTTAAATAACTGTCATATTGAGTCTGACACTGTTATAGTGACAAAAACCTAATTTTTGTATTTGCAAACCTTACAAAAACAACTGATTCTAGTAAAACTCACATGCATTTAATACTACAGTTATTTTTAGACATTTTGCATGATGGGTTTAGAAATTATGTTGAAAAACATTTGTATTGCTTTTTTCGCATTATCTCAGGATTCCAAGAACATTACTGTCATATTGAGTAAAAAAGTACTTTTTGTGTAAGCAAGATATAAAAAAGCATATGTTTCGAGTAAAACTCCCAAGAATGCATTATTTCAGGCATTATTAGCCATTTTGCATGTGTGGTTTAGGAGTTATGTTTAAATAACTGTGATATCTAGTGTGACACTGTCAGAGTGGGTAAAACATATTTTTTTTATTTGCAAACTTTACAAAAACAACTGATTCTAGTAAAACCCAAATGGATTCAATATTACAGGCATTTTTACACATTTTGCATGTTTGGTTTAGGAATTATGATGGAATACTTTTTTATTGCTTTTTTCGCATTATCTCAGGATTTTAAGAAAATTACTATCATTGTGAGTAAAAAACTACTTTTTGTGATTGCAAGATTTAAAAAAAGCATATGTTTCTAGTAAAACTCATAAGGATGCACTATTTCAGGCATCATTAGTCATTTTGCATGTGTAGTTTAGGAGTTATGTTTAAATAACTGTCATATTGAGTCTGACACTGTTATAGTGACAAAAACCTAATTTTTGTATTTGCAAACCTTACAAAAACAACTGATTCTAGTAAAACTCACATGCATTTAATACTACAGTTATTTTTAGACATTTTGCATGATGGGTTTAGAAATTATGTTGAAAAACATTTTTATTGCTTTTTTCGCATTATCTCAGGATTTTAAGAAAATTACTATCATATTGAGTAAAAAACTACTTTTTGTGATTGCAAGATTTAAAAAAAGCATATGTTTCTAGTAAAACTCATAAGGATGCATCATTTCAGGCATCATTAGTCATTTTGCATGTGTACCTTAGGAGTTATGTTTAAATAACTGTCATATTGAGTGTGACACTGTTATAGTGACAAAAACCTAATTTTTGTATTTGCAAATCTTACAAAAACAACTGATTCTAGTAAAACTCACATGCATTTAATACTACAGTTATTTTTAGACCTTTTGCATGATGGGTTTAGAAATTATGTTGGAAAACATTTTTATTGCTTTTTTCGCATTATCTCAGGATTCTAAGAACATTACTATCATATTGAGTAAAAAACTACTTTTTGTGATTGCAAGATATAAAAAAGCATATGTTTCGAGTAAAACTCCCAAGGATGCATTATTTTAGGCATCATTACTCATTTTGCATGTGTAGTTTAATAGTTATGTTTAAATAACTGTCATATTGAGTGTGACACTGTTATAGTGACAAAAACCTAATTTTTGTATTTGTAAACCTTACAAAAACAACTGATTCTAGTAAAACTCACATGCATTTAATACTACAGTTATTTTTAGACATTTTGCATAATGGGTTTAGAAATTATGTTGAAAAACATTTTTATTGCTTTTTTCGCATTATCTCAGGATTCTAAGAACATTACTGTCATATTGAGTAAAAAAGTACTTTTTGTGTTAGCAAGATATAAAAAAGCATATGTTTCGAGTAAAATTCCCAAGAATGCATTATTTCAGGCATTATTAGCCATTTTGCATGTGTGGTTTAGGAGTTATGTTTAAATAACTGTCATATTGAGTGTGACAGTGTACTGTTATAGTGAGTAAAACCTAATTTTTTGTATTTGCAAACCTTACAAAAACAACTGACTCTAGTAAAACTCACATGGATTCAACATTACAGGCATTTTTACACATTTTGCATGTTTGGTTTAGGAATTATGATGGACTACCTTTTTATTGCTTTTTTCGCATTATCTCAGGATTTTAAGTAAATTACTATCATATTAAATGAAAAACTACTTTTTGTGATTGCAAGATTTAAAAAAAGCATATGTTTCTAGTAAAACTCATAAGGATGCATTATTTCAAGCATCATTAGTCATTTTGCATGTGTACCTTAGGAGTTATGTTTAAATAACTGTCATATTGAGTGTGACACTGTTATAGTGACAAAAACCTGATTTTTGTATTTGCAAACCTTACAAAAACAACTGATTCTAGTAAAACTCACATGCATTTAATACTACAGTTATTTTTAGACCTTTTGCATGATGGGTTTAGAAATTATGTTGGAAAACATTTTTATTGCTTTTTTCGCATTATCTCAGGATTCTAAGAACATTACTATCATATTGAGTAAAAAAATACTTTTTGTGATTGCAAGATATAAAAAAGCATATGTTTCGAGTAAAACTCCCAAGAATGCATTATTTCAGGCATTATTAGCCATTTTGCATGTGTGGTTTAGGAGTTATGTTTAAATAACTGTGATATCTAGTGTGACACTGTCAGAGTGGGTAAAACATATTTTTTTTATTCGCAAACTTTACAAAAACAACTGATTCTAGTAAAACCCAAATGGATTCAATATTACAGGCATTTTTACACATTTTGCATGTTTGGTTTAGGAATTATGATGGAATACTTTTTTATTGCTTTTTTCGCATTATCTCAGGATTTTAAGAAAATTACTATCATTGGGAGTAAAAAACTACTTTTTGTGATTGCAAGATTTAAAAAAAGCATATGTTTCTAGTAAAACTCATAAGGATGCATTATTTCAGGCATCATTAGTCATTTTGCATGTGTAGTTTAGGAGTTATGTTTAAATAACTGTCATATTGAGTGTGACACTGTTATAGTGACAAAAACCTAATTTTTGTATTTGCAAACCTTACAAAAACAACTGATTCTAGTAAAACTCACATGCATTTAATACTACAGTTATTTTTAGACATTTTGCATGATGGGTTTAGAAATTATGTTGAAAAACATTTTTATTGCTTTTTTCGCATTATCTCAGGATTCTAAGAACATTACTGTCATATTGAGTAAAAAAGTACTTTTTTGTGTTAGCAAGATATAAAAAAGCATATGTTTCGAGTAAAACTCCCAAGAATGCATTATTTCAGGCATTATTAGCCATTTTGCATGTGTGGTTTAGGAGTTATGTTTAAATAACTGTGATATCTAGTGTGACACTGTCAGAGTGGGTAAAACATTTTTTTTTTCATTTGCAAACTTTACAAAAACAACTGATTCTATTAAAACCCAAATGGATTCAATATTACAGGCGTTTTTACACATTTTGCATGTTTGGTTTAGGAATTATGATGGAATACTTTTTTATTGCTTTTTTCGCATTATCTCAGGATTTTAAGTAAATTTTTATCATATTAAATAAAAAACTACTTTTTGTGATTGCAAGATTTTAAAAAAGCATATGTTTCTAGTAAAACTCATAAGGATGCACTATTTCAGGCATCATTAGTCATTTTGCATGTGTAGTTTAGGAGTTATGTTTAAATAACTGTCATATTGAGTCTGACACTGTTATAGTGACAAAAACCTAATTTTTGTATTTGCAAACCTTACAAAAACAACTGATTCTAGTTAAACTCACATGCATTTAATACTACAGTTATTTTTAGACCTTTTGCATGAAGGGTTTAGAAATTATGTTGGAAAACATTTTTATTGCTTTTTTCGCATTATCTCAGGATTCTAAGAACATTACTATCATATTGAGTAAAAAACTACTTTTTGTGATTGCAAGATATAAAAAAAGCATATGTTTCGAGTAAAACTCCCAAGGATGCATTATTTTAAGCATCATTACTCATTTTGCATGTGTAGTTTAATAGTTATGTTTAAATAACTGTCATATTGAGTGTGACACTGTTATAGTGACAAAAACCTAATTTTTGTATTTGCAAACCTTACAAAAACAACTGATTCTAGTAAAACTCACATGCATTTAATACTACAGTTATTTTTAGACCTTTTGCATGATGGGTTTAGAAATTATGTTGGAAAACATTTTTATTGCTTTTTTCGCATTATCTCAGGATTCTAAGAACATTACTGTCATATTGAGTAAAAAAGTACTTTTTGTGTTAGCAAGATATAAAAAGCATATGTTTCGAGTAAAACTCCCAAGAATGCATTATTTCAGGCATTATTAGCCATTTTGCATGTGTGGTTTAGGAGTTATGTTTAAATAACTGTGATATCTAGTGTGACACTGTCAGAGTGGGTAAAACATATTTTTTTTATTTGCAAACTTTACAAAAACAACTGATTCTAGTAAAACCCAAATGGATTCAATATTACAGGCATTTTTACACATTTTGCATGTTTGGTTTAGGAATTATGATGGAATACTTTTTTATTTCTTTTTTCGCATTATCTCAGGATTTTAAGAAAATTACTATCATTCTGAGTAAAAAACTACTTTTTGTGATTGCAAGATTTAAAAAAAGCATATGTTTCTAGTAAAACTCATAAGGATGCATTATTTCAGGCATTATTAGCCATTTTGCATGTGTGGTTTAGGAGTTATGTTCAAATAACTGTGATATCTAGTGTGACACTGTCAGAGTGGGTAAAACATTTTTTTTTTTCATTTGCAAACTTTACAAAAACAACTGATTCTATTAAAACCCAAATGGATTCAATATTACAGGCGTTTTTACACATTTTGCATGTTTGGTTGAGGAATTATGATGGAATACTTTTTTATTGCTTTTTTCGCATTATCTCAGGATTTTAAGTAAATCACTATCATATTAAATAAAAAACTACTTTTTGTGATTGCAAGATTTAAAAAAAGCATATGTTTCTAGTAAAACTCATAAGGATGCACTATTTCAGGCATCATTAGTCATTTTGCATGTGTAGTTTAGGAGTTATGTTTAAATAACTGTCATATTGAGTCTGACACTGTTATAGTGACAAAAACCTAATTTTTGTATTTGCAAACCTTACAAAAACAACTGATTCTAGTAAAACTCACATGCATTTAATACTACAGTTATTTTTAGACATTTTGCATGATGGGTTTAGAAATTATGTTGAAAAACATTTTTATTGCTGTTTTCGCATTATCTCAGGATTTTAAGAAAATTACTATCATATTGAGTAAAAAACTACTTTTTGTGATTGCAAGATTTAAAAAAAGCATATGTTTCTAGTAAAACTCATAAGGATGCATCATTTCAGGCATCATTAGTCATTTTGCATGTGTACTTAGGAGTTATGTTTAAATAACTGTCATATTGAGTGTGAAGCTGTTATAGTGACAAAAACCTAATTTTTGTATTTGCAAACCTTACAAAAACAACTGATTCTAGTAAAACTCACATGCATTTAATACTACAGTTATTTTTAGACTTTTTGCATGATGGGTTTATAAATTATGTTGGAAAACATTTTTATTGCTTTTTTCGCATTATCTCAGGATTCTAAGAACATTACTATCATATTGAGTAAAAAACTACTTTTTGTGATTGCAAGATATAAAAAAGCATATGTTTCGAGTAAAACTCCCAAGGATGCATTATTTTAGGCATCATTACTCATTTTGCATGTGTAGTTTAATAGTTATGTTTAAATAACTGTCATATTGAGTGTGACACTGTTATAGTGACAAAAACCTAATTTTTGTATTTGCAAACCTTACAAAAACAACTGATTCTAGTAAAACTCACATGCATTTAATACTACAGTTATTTTGCATGATGGGTTTAGAAATTATGTTGAAAAACATTTTTATTGCTTTTTTCGCATTATCTCAGGATTCTAAGAACATTACTGTCATATTGAGTAAAAAAGTACTTTTTTGTGTTAGCAAGATATAAAAAAGCATATGTTTCGAGTAAAACTCCCAAGAATGCATTATTTCAGGCATTATTAGCCATTTTGCATGTGTGGTTTAGGAGTTATGTTTAAATAACTGTGATATCTAGTGTGACACTGTCAGAGTGGGTAAAACATTTTTTTTTTCATTTGCAAACTTTACAAAAACAACTGATTCTATTAAAACCCAAATGGATTCAATATTACAGGCGTTTTTACACATTTTGCATGTTTGGTTTAGGAATTATGATGGAATACTTTTTTATTGCTTTTTTCGCATTATCTCAGGATTTTAAGTAAATTTTTATCATATTAAATAAAAAACTACTTTTTGTGATTGCAAGATTTTAAAAAAGCATATGTTTCTAGTAAAACTCATAAGGATGCACTATTTCAGGCATCATTAGTCATTTTGCATGTGTAGTTTAGGAGTTATGTTTAAATAACTGTCATATTGAGTCTGACACTGTTATAGTGAGTAAAACCTAATTTTTTGTATTTGCAAACCTTACAAAAACAACTGACTCTAGTAAAACTCACATGGATTCAATATTACAGGCATTTTTACACATTTTGCATGTTTGGTTTAGGAATTATGATGAAATACTTTTTTATTGCTTTTTTCGCATTATCTCAGGATTTTAAGTAAATTACTATCATATTAAATAAAAAACTACTTTTTGTGATTGCAAGATTTAAAAAAAGCATATGTTTCTAGTAAAACTCATAAGGATGCATTATTTCAGGCATCATTAGTCATTTTGCATGTGTAGTTTAGGAGTTATGTTTAAATAACTGTCATATTGAGTGTGACACTGTTATAGTGACAAAAACCTAATTTTTGTATTTGCAAACCTTACAAAAACAACTGATTCTAGTAAAACTCACATGCATTTAATACTACAGTTATTTTTAGACATTTTGCATGATGGGTTTAGAAATTATTTTGAAAAACATTTTTATTGCTTTTTTCGCATTATCTCAGGATTCTAAGAACATTACTGTCATATTGAGTAAAAAAGTACTTTTTGTGTTAGCAAGATATAAAAAGCATATGTTTCGAGTAAAACTCCCAAGAATGCATTATTTCAGGCATTATTAGCCATTTTGCATGTGTGGTTTAGGAGTTATGTTTAAATAACTGTGATATCTAGTGTGACACTGTCAGAGTGGGTAAAACATATTTTTTTTATTTGCAAACTTTACAAAAACAACTGATTCTAGTAAAACCCAAATGGATTCAATATTACAGGCATTTTTACACATTTTGCATGTTTGGTTTAGGAATTATGATGGAATACTTTTTTATTTCTTTTTTCGCATTATCTCAGGATTTTAAGAAAATTACTATCATTCTGAGTAAAAAACTACTTTTTGTGATTGCAAGATTTAAAAAAAGCATATGTTTCTAGTAAAACTCATAAGGATGCATTATTTCAGGCATTATTAGCCATTTTGCATGTGTGGTTTAGGAGTTATGTTCAAATAACTGTGATATCTAGTGTGACACTGTCAGAGTGGGTAAAACATTTTTTTTTTTCATTTGCAAACTTTACAAAAACAACTGATTCTATTAAAACCCAAATGGATTCAATATTACAGGCGTTTTTACACATTTTGCATGTTTGGTTGAGGAATTATGATGGAATACTTTTTTATTGCTTTTTTCGCATTATCTCAGGATTTTAAGTAAATCACTATCATATTAAATAAAAAACTACTTTTTGTGATTGCAAGATTTAAAAAAAGCATATGTTTCTAGTAAAACTCATAAGGATGCACTATTTCAGGCATCATTAGTCATTTTGCATGTGTAGTTTAGGAGTTATGTTTAAATAACTGTCATATTGAGTCTGACACTGTTATAGTGACAAAAACCTAATTTTTGTATTTGCAAACCTTACAAAAACAACTGATTCTAGTAAAACTCACATGCATTTAATACTACAGTTATTTTTAGACATTTTGCATGATGGGTTTAGAAATTATGTTGAAAAACATTTTTATTGCTGTTTTCGCATTATCTCAGGATTTTAAGAAAATTACTATCATATTGAGTAAAAAACTACTTTTTGTGATTGCAAGATTTAAAAAAAGCATATGTTTCTAGTAAAACTCATAAGGATGCATCATTTCAGGCATCATTAGTCATTTTGCATGTGTACTTAGGAGTTATGTTTAAATAACTGTCATATTGAGTGTGAAGCTGTTATAGTGACAAAAACCTAATTTTTGTATTTGCAAACCTTACAAAAACAACTGATTCTAGTAAAACTCACATGCATTTAATACTACAGTTATTTTTAGACTTTTTGCATGATGGGTTTATAAATTATGTTGGAAAACATTTTTATTGCTTTTTTCGCATTATCTCAGGATTCTAAGAACATTACTATCATATTGAGTAAAAAACTACTTTTTGTGATTGCAAGATATAAAAAAGCATATGTTTCGAGTAAAACTCCCAAGGATGCATTATTTTAGGCATCATTACTCATTTTGCATGTGTAGTTTAATAGTTATGTTTAAATAACTGTCATATTGAGTGTGACACTGTTATAGTGACAAAAACCTAATTTTTGTATTTGCAAACCTTACAAAAACAACTGATTCTAGTAAAACTCACATGCATTTAATACTACAGTTATTTTGCATGATGGGTTTAGAAATTATGTTGAAAAACATTTTTATTGCTTTTTTCGCATTATCTCAGGATTCCAAGAACATTACTGTCATATTGAGTAAAAAAGTACTTTTTGTGTTAGCAAGATATAAAAAAGCATATGTTTCGAGTAAAACTCCCAAGAATGCATTATTTCAGGCATTATTAGCCATTTTGCATGTGTGGTTTAGGAGTTATGTTTAAATAACTGTGATATCTAGTGTGACACTGTCAGAGTGGGTAAAACATATTTTTTTTATTTGCAAACTTTACAAAAACAACTGATTCAAGTAAAACCCAAATGGATTCAATATTACAGGCATTTTTACACATTTTGCATGTTTGGTTTAGGAATTATGATGGAATACTTTTTTATTGCTTTTTTCGCATTATCTCAGGATTTTAAGAAAATTACTATCATTGTGAGTAAAAACCTACTTTTTGTGATTGCAAGATTTAAAAAAAGCATATGTTTCTAGTAAAACTCATAAGGATGCATTATTTCAGGCATCATTAGTCATTTTGCATGTGTAGTTTAGGAGTTATGTTTAAATAACTGTCATATTGAGTGTGACAGTGTACTGTTATAGTGAGTAAAACCTAATTTTTTGTATTTGCAAACCTTACAAAAACAACTGACTCTAGTAAAACTCACATGGATTCAATATTACAGGCATTTTTACACATTTTGCATGTTTGGTTTAGGAATTATGATGGAATACTTTTTTATTGCTTTTTTCGCATTATCTCAGGATTTTAAGTAAATTACTATCATATTAAATAAAAAACTACTTTTTGTGATTGTAAAATTTAAAAAAAGCATATGTTTCTAGTAAAACTCATAAGGATGCATTATTTCAGGCATCATTAGTCATTTTGCATGTGTAGTTTAGGAGTTATGTTTAAATAACTGTTATATTGAGTGTGACAAAAACCTAATTTTTGTATTTGCAAACCTTACAAAAACAACTGATACTAGTAAAACTCACATGCATTTAATACTATAGTTATTTTTAGACCTTTTGCATGATGGGTTTAGAAATTATGTTGGAAAACATTTTTATTGCTTTTTTCGCATTATCTCAGGATTCTAAGAACATTACTATCATATTGAGTAAAAAACTACTTTTTGTGATTGCAAGATATAAAAAAGCATATGTTTCGAGTAAAACTCCCAAGGATGCATTATTTTAGGCATCATTACTCATTTTGCATGTGTAGTTTAATAGTTATGTTTAAATAACTGTCATATTGAGTGTGACACTGTTATAGTGACAAAAACCTCATTTTTGTATTTGCAAACCTTACAAAAACAACTGATTCTAGTAAAACTCACATACATTTAATACTACAGTTATTTTTAGACACTTTGCATGATGGGTTCAGAAATTATGTTGAAAAACATTTTTATTGCTTTTTTCGCATTATCTCAGGATTTTAAGAAAATTACTATCATTGTGAGTAAAAAACTACTTTTTGTGATTGCAAGATTTTAAAAAAAGCATATGTTCTAGTAAAACTCATAAGGATGCATTATTTCAGGCATCATTAGTCATTTTGCATGTGTAGTTTAGGAGTTATGTTTAAATAACTGTCATATTGAGTGTGACAGAATACTGTTATAGTGAGTAAAACCTAATTTTTTGTATTTGCAAACCTTACAAAAACAACTGACACTAGTAAAACTCACATGGATTCAATATTACAGGCATTTTTACACATTTTGCATGTTTGGTTTAGGAATTATGATGAAATACTTTTTTATTGCTTTTTTCGCATTATCTCAGGATTTTAAGTAAATTACTATCATATTAAATAAAAAACTACTTTTTGTGATTGCAAGATTTAAAAAAAGCATATGTTTCTAGTAAAACTCATAAGGATGCATTATTTCAGGCATCATTAGTCATTTTGCATGTGTAGTTTAGGAGTTATGTTTAAATAACTGTCATATTGAGTGTGACACTGTTATAGTGACAAAAACCTAATTTTTGTATTTGCAAACCTTACAAAAACAACTGATTCTAGTAAAACTCACATGCATTTAATACTACAGTTATTTTTAGACATTTTGCATGATGGGTTTAGAAATTATTTTGAAAAACATTTTTATTGCTTTTTTCGCATTATCTCAGGATTTTAAGTAAATTACTAACATATTGAGTAAAAAACTACTTTTTGTGATTGCAAGATTTAAAAAAAGCATATGTTTCTAGTAAAACTCATAAGGATGCATTATTTCAGGCATCATTATTCATTTTGCATGTGTACTTTAGGAGTTATGTTTAAATAACTGTCATATTGAGAGTGACAGTGTACTGTTATAGTGAGTAAAACCTAATTTTTTGTATTTGCAAACCTTACAAAAACAACTGACACTAGTAAAACTCACATGGATTCAATATTACAGGCATTTTTACACATTTTGCATGTTTGGTTTAGGAATTATGATGGAATACTTTTTTATTGCTTTTTTCGCATTATCTCAGGATTTTAAGTAAATTACTATCATATTAAATAAAAAACTACTTTTTGTGATTGCAAGATTTAAAAAAAGCATATGTTTCTAGTAAAACTCATAAGGATGCATTATTTCAGGCATCATTAGTCATTTTGCATGTGTAGTTTAGGAGTTATGTTTAAATAACTGTCATATTGAGTCTGACACTGTTATAGTGACAAAAACCTAATTTTTGTATTTGCAAACCTTACAAAAACAACTGATTCTAGTAAAACTCACATGCATTTAATACTACAGTTATTTTTAGACATTTTGCATGATGGGTTTAGAAATTATGTTGAAAAACATTTTTATTGCTGTTTTCGCATTATCTCAGGATTTTAAGAAAATTACTATCATATTGAGTAAAAAACTACTTTTTGTGATTGCAAGATTTAAAAAAAGCATATGTTTCTAGTAAAACTCATAAGGATGCATCATTTCAGGCATCATTAGTCATTTTGCATGTGTACTTAGGAGTTATGTTTAAATAACTGTCATATTGAGTGTGAAGCTGTTATAGTGACAAAAACCTAATTTTTGTATTTGCAAACCTTACAAAAACAACTGATTCTAGTAAAACTCACATGCATTTAATACTACAGTTATTTTTAGACTTTTTGCATGATGGGTTTATAAATTATGTTGGAAAACATTTTTATTGCTTTTTTCGCATTATCTCAGGATTCTAAGAACATTACTATCATATTGAGTAAAAAACTACTTTTTGTGATTGCAAGATATAAAAAAGCATATGTTTCGAGTAAAACTCCCAAGGATGCATTATTTTAGGCATCATTACTCATTTTGCATGTGTAGTTTAATAGTTATGTTTAAATAACTGTCATATTGAGTGTGACACTGTTATAGTGACAAAAACCTAATTTTTGTATTTGCAAACCTTACAAAAACAACTGATTCTAGTAAAACTCACATGCATTTAATACTACAGTTATTTTTAGACATTTTGCATGATGGGTTTAGAAATTATGTTGAAAAACATTTTTATTGCTTTTTTCGCATTATCTCAGGATTCCAAGAACATTACTGTCATATTGAGTAAAAAAGTACTTTTTGTGTTAGCAAGATATAAAAAAGCATATGTTTCGAGTAAAACTCCCAAGAATGCATTATTTCAGGCATTATTAGCCATTTTGCATGTGTGGTTTAGGAGTTATGTTTAAATAACTGTGATATCTAGTGTGACACTGTCAGAGTGGGTAAAACATATTTTTTTTATTTGCAAACTTTACAAAAACAACTGATTCTAGTAAAACCCAAATGGATTCAATATTACAGGCATTTTTACACATTTTGCATGTTTGGTTTAGGAATTATGATGGAATACTTTTTTATTGCTTTTTTCGCATTATCTCAGGATTTTAAGAAAATTACTATCATTGTGAGTAAAAACCTACTTTTTGTGATTGCAAGATTTAAAAAAAGCATATGTTTCTAGTAAAACTCATAAGGATGCATTATTTCAGGCATCATTAGTCATTTTGCATGTGTAGTTTAGGAGTTATGTTTAAATAACTGTCATATTGAGTGTGACAGTGTACTGTTATAGTGAGTAAAACCTAATTTTTTGTATTTGCAAACCTTACAAAAACAACTGACTCTAGTAAAACTCACATGGATTCAATATTACAGGCATTTTTACACATTTTGCATGTTTGGTTTAGGAATTATGATGGAATACTTTTTTATTGCTTTTTTCGCATTATCTCAGGATTCTAAGAACATTACTATCATATTGAGTAAAAAACTACTTTTTGTGATTGCAAGATATAAAAAAGCATATGTTTCGAGTAAAACTCCCAAGGATGCATTATTTTAGGCATCATTACTCATTTTGCATGTGTAGTTTAATAGTTATGTTTAAATAACTGTCATATTGAGTGTGACACTGTTATAGTGACAAAAACCTAATTTTTGTATTTGCAAACCTTACAAAAACAACTGATTCTAGTAAAACTCACATACATTTAATACTACAGTTATTTTTAGACACTTTGCATGATGGGTTCAGAAATTATGTTGAAAAACATTTTTATTGCTTTTTTCGCATTATCTCAGGATTTTAAGAAAATTACTATCATTGTGAGTAAAAAACTACTTTTTGTGATTGCAAGATTTTAAAAAAAGCATATGTTCTAGTAAAACTCATAAGGATGCATTATTTCAGGCATCATTAGTCATTTTGCATGTGTAGTTTAGGAGTTATGTTTAAATAACTGTCATATTGAGTGTGACAGAATACTGTTATAGTGAGTAAAACCTAATTTTTTGTATTTGCAAACCTTACAAAAACAACTGACACTAGTAAAACTCACATGGATTCAATATTACAGGCATTTTTACACATTTTGCATGTTTGGTTTAGGAATTATGATGAAATACTTTTTTATTGCTTTTTTCGCATTATCTCAGGATTTTAAGTAAATTACTATCATATTAAATAAAAAACTACTTTTTGTGATTGCAAGATTTAAAAAAAGCATATGTTTCTAGTAAAACTCATAAGGATGCATTATTTCAGGCATCATTAGTCATTTTGCATGTGTAGTTTAGGAGTTATGTTTAAATAACTGTCATATTGAGTGTGACACTGTTATAGTGACAAAAACCTAATTTTTGTATTTGCAAACGTTACAAAAACAACTGATTCTAGTAAAACTCACATGCATTTAATACTACAGTTATTTTTAGACATTTTGCATGATGGGTTTAGAAATTATTTTGAAAAACATTTTTATTGCTTTTTTCGCATTATCTCAGGATTTTAAGTAAATTACTAACATATTGAGTAAAAAACTACTTTTTGTGATTGCAAGATTTAAAAAAAGCATATGTTTCTAGTAAAACTCATAAGGATGCATTATTTCAGGCATCATTATTCATTTTGCATGTGTACTTTAGGAGTTATGTTTAAATAACTGTCATATTGAGAGTGACAGTGTACTGTTATAGTGAGTAAAACCTAATTTTTTGTATTTGCAAACCTTACAAAAACAACTGACACTAGTAAAACTCACATGGATTCAATATTACAGGCATTTTTACACATTTTGCATGTTTGGTTTAGGAATTATGATGGAATACTTTTTTATTGCTTTTTTCGCATTATCTCAGGATTTTAAGTAAATTACTATCATATTAAATAAAAAACTACTTTTTGTGATTGCAAGATTTAAAAAAAGCATATGTTTCTAGTAAAACTCATAAGGATGCATTATTTCAGGCATCATTAGTCATTTTGCATGTGTAGTTTAGGAGTTATGTTTAAATAACTGTCATATTGAGTGTGACACTGTTATAGTGACAAAAACCTAATTTTTGTATTTGCAAACCTTACAAAAACAACTGATTCTAGTAAAACTCACATGCATTTAATACTACAGTTATTTTTAGACATTTTGCATGATGGGTTTAGAAATTATTTTGAAAAACATTTTTATTGCTTCTTTCGCATTATCTCAGGATTTTAAGTAAATTACTAACATATTGAGTAAAAAACTACTTTTTGTGATTGCAAGATTTAAAAAAAGCATATGTTTCTAGTAAAACTCATAAGGATGCATTATTTCAGGCATCATTATTCATTTTGCATGTGTACTTTAGGAGTTATGTTTAAATAACTGTCATATTGAGAGTGACAGTGTACTGTTATAGTGAGTAAAACCTAATTTTTTGTATTTGTAAACCTTACAAAAACAACTGATTCTAATAAAACTAACATGCATTTAATACTACAGTTATTTTTAGACATTTTGCATGATGGGTTTAGAAATTATGTTGAAAAACATTTTTATTGCTTTTTTCGCATTATCTCAGGATTCTAAGAACATTACTGTCATATTGAGTAAAAAAGTACTTTTTGTGTTAGCAAGATATAAAAAAGCATATGTTTCGAGTAAAACTCCCAAGAATGCATTATTTCAGACATTATTAGCCATTTTGCATGTGTGGTTTAGGAGTTATGTTTAAATAACTGTTACATCTAGTGTGACACTGTCAGAGTGGGTAAAACATATTTTTTTTCATTTGCAAACTTTACAAAAACAACTGATTCTATTAAAACCCAAATGGATTCAATATTACAGGCGTTTTTACACATTTTGCATGTTTGGTTTAGGAATTATGATGGAATACTTTTTTATTGCTTTTTTCGCATTATCTTAGGATTTTAAGAAAATTACTATCATTGTGAGTAAAAAACTACTTTTTGTGATTGCAAGATTTAAATAAAGCATATGTTTCTAGTAAAACTCATAAGGATGCATTATTTCAGGCATCATTAGTCATTTTGCATGTGTAGTTTAGGAGTTATGTTTAAATAAGTGTCATATTGAGTGTGACAGTATACTGTTATAGTGAGTAAAACCTAATTTTTTGTATTTGCAAACCTTACAAAAACAACTGATTCTAGTAAAACTCACATGCATTTAATACTACAGTTATTTTTAGACATTTTGCATGATGGGTTTAGAAATTATTTTGAAAAACATTTTTATTGCTTTTTTCGCATTATCTCAGGATTTTAAGTAAATTACTAACATATTGAGTAAAAAACTACTTTTTGTGATTGCAAGATTTAAAAAAAGCATATGTTTCTAGTAAAACTCATAAGGATGCATTATTTCAGGCATCATTATTCATTTTGCATGTGTACTTTAGGAGTTATGTTTAAATAACTGTCATATTGAGAGTGACAGTGTACTGTTATAGTGAGTAAAACCTAATTTTTTGTATTTGCAAACCTTACAAAAACAACTGACACTAGTAAAACTCACATGGATTCAATATTACAGGCATTTTTACACATTTTGCATGTTTGGTTTAGGAATTATGATGGAATACTTTTTTATTGCTTTTTTCGCATTATCTCAGGATTTTAAGTAAATTACTATCATATTAAATAAAAAACTACTTTTTGTGATTGCAAGATTTAAAAAAAGCATATGTTTCTAGTAAAACTCATAAGGATGCATTATTTCAGGCATCATTAGTCATTTTGCATGTGTAGTTTAGGAGTTATGTTTAAATAACTGTCATATTGAGTCTGACACTGTTATAGTGACAAAAACCTAATTTTTGTATTTGCAAACCTTACAAAAACAACTGATTCTAGTAAAACTCACATGCATTTAATACTACAGTTATTTTTAGACATTTTGCATGATGGGTTTAGAAATTATGTTGAAAAACATTTTTATTGCTGTTTTCGCATTATCTCAGGATTTTAAGAAAATTACTATCATATTGAGTAAAAAACTACTTTTTGTGATTGCAAGATTTAAAAAAAGCATATGTTTCTAGTAAAACTCATAAGGATGCATCATTTCAGGCATCATTAGTCATTTTGCATGTGTACTTAGGAGTTATGTTTAAATAACTGTCATATTGAGTGTGAAGCTGTTATAGTGACAAAAACCTAATTTTTGTATTTGCAAACCTTACAAAAACAACTGATTCTAGTAAAACTCACATGCATTTAATACTACAGTTATTTTTAGACTTTTTGCATGATGGGTTTATAAATTATGTTGGAAAACATTTTTATTGCTTTTTTCGCATTATCTCAGGATTCTAAGAACATTACTATCATATTGAGTAAAAAACTACTTTTTGTGATTGCAAGATATAAAAAAGCATATGTTTCGAGTAAAACTCCCAAGGATGCATTATTTTAGGCATCATTACTCATTTTGCATGTGTAGTTTAATAGTTATGTTTAAATAACTGTCATATTGAGTGTGACACTGTTATAGTGACAAAAACCTAATTTTTGTATTTGCAAACCTTACAAAAACAACTGATTCTAGTAAAACTCACATGCATTTAATACTACAGTTATTTTTAGACATTTTGCATGATGGGTTTAGAAATTATGTTGAAAAACATTTTTATTGCTTTTTTCGCATTATCTCAGGATTCCAAGAACATTACTGTCATATTGAGTAAAAAAGTACTTTTTGTGTTAGCAAGATATAAAAAAGCATATGTTTCGAGTAAAACTCCCAAGAATGCATTATTTCAGGCATTATTAGCCATTTTGCATGTGTGGTTTAGGAGTTATGTTTAAATAACTGTGATATCTAGTGTGACACTGTCAGAGTGGGTAAAACATATTTTTTTTATTTGCAAACTTTACAAAAACAACTGATTCTAGTAAAACCCAAATGGATTCAATATTACAGGCATTTTTACACATTTTGCATGTTTGGTTTAGGAATTATGATGGAATACTTTTTTATTGCTTTTTTCGCATTATCTCAGGATTTTAAGAAAATTACTATCATTGTGAGTAAAAACCTACTTTTTGTGATTGCAAGATTTAAAAAAAGCATATGTTTCTAGTAAAACTCATAAGGATGCATTATTTCAGGCATCATTAGTCATTTTGCATGTGTAGTTTAGGAGTTATGTTTAAATAACTGTCATATTGAGTGTGACAGTGTACTGTTATAGTGAGTAAAACCTAATTTTTTGTATTTGCAAACCTTACAAAAACAACTGACTCTAGTAAAACTCACATGGATTCAATATTACAGGCATTTTTACACATTTTGCATGTTTGGTTTAGGAATTATGATGGAATACTTTTTTATTGCTTTTTTCGCATTATCTCAGGATTCTAAGAACATTACTATCATATTGAGTAAAAAACTACTTTTTGTGATTGCAAGATATAAAAAAGCATATGTTTCGAGTAAAACTCCCAAGGATGCATTATTTTAGGCATCATTACTCATTTTGCATGTGTAGTTTAATAGTTATGTTTAAATAACTGTCATATTGAGTGTGACACTGTTATAGTGACAAAAACCTAATTTTTGTATTTGCAAACCTTACAAAAACAACTGATTCTAGTAAAACTCACATACATTTAATACTACAGTTATTTTTAGACACTTTGCATGATGGGTTCAGAAATTATGTTGAAAAACATTTTTATTGCTTTTTTCGCATTATCTCAGGATTTTAAGAAAATTACTATCATTGTGAGTAAAAAACTACTTTTTGTGATTGCAAGATTTTAAAAAAAGCATATGTTCTAGTAAAACTCATAAGGATGCATTATTTCAGGCATCATTAGTCATTTTGCATGTGTAGTTTAGGAGTTATGTTTAAATAACTGTCATATTGAGTGTGACAGAATACTGTTATAGTGAGTAAAACCTAATTTTTTGTATTTGCAAACCTTACAAAAACAACTGACACTAGTAAAACTCACATGGATTCAATATTACAGGCATTTTTACACATTTTGCATGTTTGGTTTAGGAATTATGATGAAATACTTTTTTATTGCTTTTTTCGCATTATCTCAGGATTTTAAGTAAATTACTATCATATTAAATAAAAAACTACTTTTTGTGATTGCAAGATTTAAAAAAAGCATATGTTTCTAGTAAAACTCATAAGGATGCATTATTTCAGGCATCATTAGTCATTTTGCATGTGTAGTTTAGGAGTTATGTTTAAATAACTGTCATATTGAGTGTGACACTGTTATAGTGACAAAAACCTAATTTTTGTATTTGCAAACGTTACAAAAACAACTGATTCTAGTAAAACTCACATGCATTTAATACTACAGTTATTTTTAGACATTTTGCATGATGGGTTTAGAAATTATTTTGAAAAACATTTTTATTGCTTTTTTCGCATTATCTCAGGATTTTAAGTAAATTACTAACATATTGAGTAAAAAACTACTTTTTGTGATTGCAAGATTTAAAAAAAGCATATGTTTCTAGTAAAACTCATAAGGATGCATTATTTCAGGCATCATTATTCATTTTGCATGTGTACTTTAGGAGTTATGTTTAAATAACTGTCATATTGAGAGTGACAGTGTACTGTTATAGTGAGTAAAACCTAATTTTTTGTATTTGCAAACCTTACAAAAACAACTGACACTAGTAAAACTCACATGGATTCAATATTACAGGCATTTTTACACATTTTGCATGTTTGGTTTAGGAATTATGATGGAATACTTTTTTATTGCTTTTTTCGCATTATCTCAGGATTTTAAGTAAATTACTATCATATTAAATAAAAAACTACTTTTTGTGATTGCAAGATTTAAAAAAAGCATATGTTTCTAGTAAAACTCATAAGGATGCATTATTTCAGGCATCATTAGTCATTTTGCATGTGTAGTTTAGGAGTTATGTTTAAATAACTGTCATATTGAGTGTGACACTGTTATAGTGACAAAAACCTAATTTTTGTATTTGCAAACCTTACAAAAACAACTGATTCTAGTAAAACTCACATGCATTTAATACTACAGTTATTTTTAGACATTTTGCATGATGGGTTTAGAAATTATTTTGAAAAACATTTTTATTGCTTCTTTCGCATTATCTCAGGATTTTAAGTAAATTACTAACATATTGAGTAAAAAACTACTTTTTGTGATTGCAAGATTTAAAAAAAGCATATGTTTCTAGTAAAACTCATAAGGATGCATTATTTCAGGCATCATTATTCATTTTGCATGTGTACTTTAGGAGTTATGTTTAAATAACTGTCATATTGAGAGTGACAGTGTACTGTTATAGTGAGTAAAACCTAATTTTTTGTATTTGTAAACCTTACAAAAACAACTGATTCTAATAAAACTAACATGCATTTAATACTACAGTTATTTTTAGACATTTTGCATGATGGGTTTAGAAATTATGTTGAAAAACATTTTTATTGCTTTTTTCGCATTATCTCAGGATTCTAAGAACATTACTGTCATATTGAGTAAAAAAGTACTTTTTGTGTTAGCAAGATATAAAAAAGCATATGTTTCGAGTAAAACTCCCAAGAATGCATTATTTCAGACATTATTAGCCATTTTGCATGTGTGGTTTAGGAGTTATGTTTAAATAACTGTTACATCTAGTGTGACACTGTCAGAGTGGGTAAAACATATTTTTTTTCATTTGCAAACTTTACAAAAACAACTGATTCTATTAAAACCCAAATGGATTCAATATTACAGGCGTTTTTACACATTTTGCATGTTTGGTTTAGGAATTATGATGGAATACTTTTTTATTGCTTTTTTCGCATTATCTTAGGATTTTAAGAAAATTACTATCATTGTGAGTAAAAAACTACTTTTTGTGATTGCAAGATTTAAATAAAGCATATGTTTCTAGTAAAACTCATAAGGATGCATTATTTCAGGCATCATTAGTCATTTTGCATGTGTAGTTTAGGAGTTATGTTTAAATAAGTGTCATATTGAGTGTGACAGTATACTGTTATAGTGAGTAAAACCTAATTTTTTGTATTTGCAAACCTTACAAAAACAACTGACTCTATAAAACTCACATGGATTCAATATTACAGGCATTTTTAGACATTTTGCATGATGGGTTTAGAAATTATGTTGGAAAACATTTTTATTGCTTTTTTCGCATTATCTCAGGATTCTAAGAACATTATTATCATATTGAGTAAAAAACTACTTTTTGTGATTGCAAGATATAAAAAAGCATATGTTTCGAGTGAAACTCCCAAGGATGCATTATTTTAGGCATCATTAGTCATTTTGCATGTGTAGTTTAATAGTTATGTTTAAATAACTGTCATATTGAGTGTGACACTGTTATAGTGAGAAAAACCTAATTTTTGTATTTGCAAACCTTACAAACACAACTGACACAAGTAAAACCCACATGAATTCAATATTACAGGCATTTTTACACATTTTGCATGTTTTGTTTAGGAATTAGGATGGAATACTTTTTATTGCTTTTTTCGCATTATCTCAGGATTTTAAGAACATTACTATCATATTGAGTAAAAAACTACTTTTTGTGATTGCAAGATTTAAAAAAAGCATATGTTTCGAGTAAAACTCATAAGGATGCAATATTTCAGGCATCATTAGACATTTTACATGTGTAGTTTAGGAGTTATGTTTTAATAATTGTCATATTGAGTGTGACAGTATACTGTTATAGTGAGTAAAACCTAATTTTTGTATTTGCAATCCTAATAAAAACAACTGATTCTAGTAAAACTCACATGCATTTAATATTAAAGTATTTTTTAGACATTTTGCATGATGGGTTTAGAAATTATGTTGGAAAACATTTGTATTGCTTTTTGCGCTTTATCTAAGGATTCTAAGAACATTACTGTCATATTGAGTAAAAAACTACTTTTTGTGTTTGCAAGATTTTAAAAAAGCATATGTTTTGAGTAAAACTCCCAAGGATGCATTATTTCAGGCATCATTAGCCATTTTGCATGTGTAGTTTAGGAGTTTTGTTTAAATAACTGTCATACTGAGTGTGACACTGTCATAGTGAGTAAAAGAACATTACTGTCATATTGAGTAAAAAATTACTTTTTGTATTTGCAGGCCTTTAAAAAAAAGCATATGTTTCGGTTATTTCATAAGGATGTATTATTTCAGGCATTATTAGCCATTTTTCATGTGTGCATTAGGAGTTTTTAAATAACTGTCATATTGCATGTGGCAGTTATACTGTCATTATGAGTGAAACCTAATTTTTGTATTTTTAAACCTTATAAACCGCCTGTTTCTGTGAATTTCTAGTAAAATTCACAGAGATACATTATTACATGCATTTTTAGACATAAACAAAGGCAAGTTTGGTTTTGGAATTAGGTTTATATACTTTCCATATTTTGTATGAGTTTTACTGTCGTATTAAGTACAAAAACAAACCATACAAAATACTTTTTTCCAGTAAAACTCACAAATATACATTTCTAAAAGGCATTATTAGCCATTTTGCATGTGTGGTTTAGGAGTTATTTTTAAATAACTGTCATATTCAGTCATAACTGTCATATACATGGGGATGGCGTGGCGCAGTTGATATAGTGGCTGTGCTGGCAACCTGAGGGTTCTTGGTTCGATCCCCACCTTCTACCAACCTCGTCACGTCCGTTGTGTCCTTCACCCTTGCTCCTGGTGGGTCGTGGTTAGGGCCTTGCATGGCAGCTCCCGCCATCATTTTGTGAATGTGTGTGTGTATGGGTGAATGTGGAAATACTGTCAAAGCGCTTTGAGTACCTTGAAGGTAGAAAAGCGCTATACAAGTATAACCCATTTACCATAGTGTGTAAAACCTAATTTTTGTATTTGCAAACCTTACAAAAACCACCGATTCTAGTAAAACTCACATAGATACAATATTTGAGGCATTTTTAGACATAATGCATGTTTGGTTTTGAAGTTATGTTTATATAACCTCCTTTCTGAGCCGCCACCTTATCGTGGTAGAGGAGTTTGCGTGTCCCACTGATCCTAGGAGCTATGTTGTCCGGGGGCTTCTATGCCCCCTGGTAGGGTCTCCCAAGACAAATAGGTCCTAGGTGAGGGATCAGACAAAGAGCAGCTCAAAGACCTTTATGAAAAGTACAAATCGAGGTCCTAGATTTTTCCTTGCCCGGACGCGGGTCACCGTTGCTCCCCTGTGGAGCCAGGCCCAGAGGTGGGGCACGATGGCGAGCACCTTTTGGCTGGCTCAGCTCGATGATGTAACGTGGGTCTCTCCTCCAATGGGCTGGGTCATAGAGGTCGGGTGCAGTGTGAGCTGGGCGGCAGCCGAAGGCAGGGCACTTGGCAGTCCGATCATCGGCTACATAAGCTAGCTCTTTGGACGTGGAACGTCACCTTGCTGGGAGGGAAGGAGCCTGAGCTGGTGTGCGAGGTGGAGAAGTTCCGGCTAGATATAGTTGGACTCACTTCGACGCACAGCAAGGGCTCTGGAACCTGTTCTCTCGAGAGGGGCTGGACTCTCTTCCACTCTGGCGTTGCAAGCAATGAGAGGCTGGGGTGGCAATTTTTGTTGTCCCCCGGCTCAAATCATGCACGTAACCTTTAACCCAGTAGACGAGATGGTAGCTTCCCTCCGCCTGGGACGGGTCCTGACTGTTTACGCACCAAACAGCAGCCCAGAGTACCAACTCTTTTGGAATTCCCTTGAGGGAGTATTGGAGAGTGCTCCCTCGTGTGATTCCCTTGTTCTGCTGGGGGACTGCAACGCTCATGTTGGCAACGACAGTGAAACCTGGAGAGGCGTGATTGGGAAAAATGGCCGCCCGGATCTGAACCCAAGTGGTGCTTTGTTATTGGACTTTTGTGCTCGTCACGGATTGTCCATAACAAACACAACGTTCAAACATAAGGGTGTTCATATGTGCACTTGGCACCAGGACACCCTCTGCCGCAGTTCCATGATTGATTGTAGTTGTGTCATCGGATTTGCGGCCTCATGTTTTGGACACTCGGGTGAAAAAAGGGGCAGAGCTTTCTACCGAATACCACCGGTTGTGGCTCCGATGGTGGGGGAGGATGCCGGACAGACCTGGCAGGCCCAAACGCATTGTGAGGGTCTGCTGGGAACACCTAGCAGAGTCTCCTGTCAGAGAGAGTTTCAATTCCCACCTCCGGAAGAACTTTCAACATGTCATGAGGGAGGTGCTGGACATTGAGTCTGAGTGGACCATGTTCCGTGCGTCTCTTGTCGAGCCGGCTGATTGGAGCTGTGGCCGCAAGGAATTTGGTGCCTGTTGTGGAGGGATGCCGTCAAGCTGAAAGGGCCTATCGGGTCCTTTTGGCTCATGGGACTCCAGAGGCAGCGGACAGGTACCGACAGGCCAAGCGAAGTGCGGCTTCAGCGGTCGCAGAGGCAAAAACTCGGACATGGGAGGAGTTTGGGGAAGCCATGGAAAACGACTTCCGGACGACTTCGAAGCGATTCTGGACCACCATCCGCCGCCTGGGGGAGCAGTGCACTGTAACACCGTGTATGGTGAGAATGGTCTGCTGCTGACCTCTACTGCGGCTGTTGTGGATCGGTGGAGGAAATACTTCGAATACCTCCTCATCCCACCAACATGTCTTCCTATGAGGAAGTAGTGTCTGGGGAATCTGTGGTGGGCTCTCCTATTTCTGGGGCTGAAGTTGCCGAGGTAGTTAAAAAGCTCCTTGTTGGCAACGCCCCGGGGGTGGATGAGATCTGTCCGGAGTTCCTTAAGGCTCTGGATGCTGTGGGGCTGTCTTGGTTGACAAGACTGCAACATCGCGTGGACATCGGGGGCGGTACCTCTGGATAGGCAGACCGGAGTGGTGGTTCCTCTCTTTATGAAGGGGAACCAGATGGTGTGTTCCAACTATCGTGGATCACACTCCTCAGCCTTACCGGTAAGGTCTATTCATGTGTACTGGAGAGGAGGCTACGCCGGATAGTCGAACCTCGGATCCAGGACGAACAGTGTGGTTTTTGTCCTGGTCGTGGAACGGTAGACCAGCTCTTTACTCTCCGCAGGGTCCTTGAGTGTGCATGGGAGTTTGCCCAACCAGTCTACATGTGCTTTGTGGACTTGGAGAAGTTATTCGACCGTGGGGAGTGCTCAGAGAGTATGGGGTATCGGGCTGTCTGATTGTGGCGGGTCGCTCCCTGTATGATCAGTGTCAGAGCTTGGTCCGCATTGCCGGCAGTAAGTCGGACCCCTTTCCAGTGAGGGCTGGACTCCGCCAAGGCTGCCCTTTGTCACCGATTCTGTTCATAACTTTTATGGACAGAATTTCTAGGTGCAGTAATGGCGTTGAGGGGATCCGGTTTGGTGGCTGCAGGATTAGGTCTCTGCTTTTTACAGATGATGTGATACTGATGGCTTCAACTGGCCAGGATCTCCAGCTCTCATTGGATCGGTTCGCAGCCGAGTGTGAAGCGACTGGGATGAGAATCAGCACCTCCAAGTCCGAGTCCATGGTTCTCGCCCGGTAAAGGGTGGAGTGCCATCTCCAGGTTGGGAAGGAGATGGCCCAAGTGGAGGAGTTCAAGTACCTAGGAGTCTTGTTCATGAGTGAGGGAAGAGTGGATCGTGAGATCAACAGGCGGATCGGTGCGGCGTCTTCAGTAATGAGGACGCTATAGCGATCCATTGTGGTGAAGAAGGAAATGAGCCAGAAGGAAAAGCTCTCAATTTACCGGTCGATCTACATTCCCATCCCACCTATGGTCATAGTTATGACCGAAAAGAAAAGATCACGGGTACAAGTGGCCGAAAAGAGTTTGCACCGCCGGGTGGCGGGTCTCTCCCTTAGACATAGGGTGAGAAGCTCTGTCATCCGGGAGGATCTCAGAGTAAAGCGCATTATTAGCATTTGTTGTTTCGGAGTTATGTTGCTGGCGTTGCCGGCAGTGAGAGGCGACGGGCTGGGGTGGCAATTCTTGTTGCCCCCCAGCTTTAAAGCCTGCACGTTGGAGTTCAACCCAGTGGACGAGAGGGTAGCTTCCCTCCGCCTTCGGGTGGAGGGACGGATCCTGACTGTTGTTTGCACTCATGTGCCAAACGGCAGCTCAGAGTACCCACCCTTTTTGGATTCACTGGAGGGAGTACTGGAAAGTGCTCCCCCGGGTGATTCCCTCGTTCTACTGGGGGACTTCAACGCTCATGTTGGCAACCACAGTGAAACCTGGAGAGGCGTGATTGGGAAGAATGGCCGCCCGGATCTGAACCCGAGTGGTGTTTTGTTATTGGACTTTTGTGCTCGTCACAGATTGTCAATAACAAACATAAGGGTGTCCATATGTGCACTTGGCACCAGGACACCCTAGGCCGCAGTTCAGTGATCGACTTTGTAGTTGTGTCATCGGATTTGCGGTCTCATGTTTTGGACACTCGGGTGAAGAGAGGGGCGGAGCTTTCTACCGATCACCACCTGGTGGTGAGTTGGCTGCGATGGTGGGGGAGGATGCCGGACAGACCTGGCAGGCCCAAACGCATTGTGAGGGTTTGCTGGGAACGCCTGGCAGAGTCTCCTATCAGAGAAAGTTTCATTTCCCACCTCCGGAAGAACTTTGAACATGTCACGAGGGAGGCGCTGGACATTGAGTCCGAGTGGACGATGTTCCGTACCTTTATTGTTGAGGCGGCCGATTGGAGCTGTGCCCGCAAGGTGGTTGGTGCCTGTCGTGGCGGTAGTCCTAAAACCCGCTGGTGTCCAGCGGTAAGGGATGCGGTCGAGCTGAAGAAAGAGTCCTATCGGGCTCTTTTGGCTCGTAGGACTCCAGAGGCAGCAGACAGGTACCGACATGCCAAGCAGTGTGCGGCTTTAGCGGTCGCGGAGGCAAAAACTCGGACATGGGAAGAGTTCGGGGAAGCCATGGAAAACGACTTCCGGACGGCTTCGAAGCGATTCTGGACCACCATCGGCCGCCTCAGGAAGGGGAGGCATTGCAATGTCAACACCTTGTATGGCGGGGACGGTGTTCTGCTGACCTGGACTGCGGATGTTGTGGATCGGTGGAGGGAATACTTCGAAGACCTCCTCAATCCTACCAGCACGTCTTCCTATGAGGAAGTAGTGTCTGGGGAATCTGTGGTGGGCTCTCCTATTTCTGGGGCTGAAGTTGCCGAGGTAGTTAAAAAGCTCCTTGGTGGAAACGCCCCGGGGGTGGATGAGATCTGTCCGGAGTTCCTTAAGGCTCTGGATGCTGTGGGGCTGTCTTGGTTGACAAGACTCTGCAACATCACGTGGACATCGGGGGCGGTACCTCTGGATAGGCAGACTGGGGTGGTGGTTCCTCTCTTTAAGAAGGTGAACCAGAGGGTGTGTTCCAACTATCATGGATCACACTCCTCAGCCTTCCCGGTAAGGTCTATTCATGTGTACTGGAGAGGAGGCTACGCCGGATAGTCAAACCTCGGATCCAGGACGAACAGTGTGGTTTTTGTCCTGGTCGTGGAACGGTAGACCAGCTCTTTACTCTCCGCAGGGTCCTTGAGTGTGCATGGGAGTTTGCCCAACCAGTCTATATGTGCTTTGTGGACTTGGAGAAGTTATTCGACCGTGGGGAGTGCTCAGAGAGTATGGAGTATCGGACTGTCTGATTGTGGCGGGTCGCTCCCTGTATGATCAGTGTCAGAGCTTGGTCCGCATTGCCGGCAGTAAGTCGGACCCCTTTCCAGTGAGGGTTGGACTCCGCCAAGGCTGCCCTTTGTCACCGATTCTGTTCATAACTTTTATGGACAGAATTCCTAGGTGCAGTAATGCTGTTGAGGGGATCCGGTTTGGTGGCTGCAGGATTAGGTCACTGCTTTTTACAGATGATGTGGTACTGATGGCTTCAACTGGCCAGGATCTCCAGCTCTCATTGGATCGGTTCGCAGCCGACTCTGAAGCGACTGGGATGAGAATCAGCACCTCCAAGTCCGAGTCCATGGTTCTCGCCCGGTAAAGGGTGGAGTGCCATCTCCAGGTTGGGAAGGAGATGGCCCAAGTGGAGGAGTTCAAGTACCTAGGAGTCTTGTTCATGAGTGAGGGAAGAGTGGATCGTGAGATCAACAGGCGGATCGGTGCGGCGTCTTCAGTAATGAGGACGCTATATCGATCCATTGTGGTGAAGAAGGAAATGAGCCAGAAGGAAGAGCTTTCAATTTACCGGTCGATCTACATTCCCATCCCACCTATGGTCATGGTTATGACCGAAAAAACAAGATCACGGGTACAAGCGGCCGAAAAGAGTTTCCTCCGCCGGGTGGCGGGTCTCTCCCTTAGAGATAGAGTGAGAAGCTCTGTCATCCGGGAGGAACTCAGAGTAAAGCGCATTATTAGCATTTGTTGTTTCGGAGTTATGTTGCTGGCGTTGCCGGCAGTGAGAGGCGACGGGCTGGGGTGGCAATTCTTGTTGCCCCCCAGCTTTAAAGCCTGCACGTTGAAGTTCAACCCAGCGGACGAGAGGGTAGCTTCCCTCCCACTACTGGTGGAGGGACGGGTCCTGACTGTTGTTTGCACTCATGCGCCAAACGGCAGCTCAGAGAACCCACCATTTTTGGATTCACTGGAGGGAGTACTGGAAAGTGCTCCCCCGGATGATTCCCTCGTTCTACTGGGGGACTGCAACGCTAATGTTGGCAACCACAGTGAAACCTGGAGAGGCGTGATTGGGAAGAATGGCCGCCCGGATCTGAACCCGAGTGGTGTTTTGTTATTGGACTTTTGTGCCCGTCACAGATTGTCAATAACAAACACCATGTTCAAACATTAGGGTGTCCATATGTGCACTTGGCACCAGGACACCCTAAGCCGCAGTTCAGTGATCGACTTTGTAGTTGTGTCATCGGATTTGCGGTCTCATGTTTTGGACACTCGGGTGAAGAGAGGGGCGGAGCTTTCTACCGATCACCACCTGGTGGTGAGTTGGCTGCGATGGTGGGGGTGGATGCCCAAACGCATTGTGAGGGTTTGCTGGGAACGCCTGGCAGAGTCTCCTGTCAGAGAGAGTTTCAATTCCCACCTCCGGAAGAACTTTGAACATGTCACGAGGGAGGCGCTGGACATTGAGTCCGAGTGGACGATGATCCGTACCTTTATTGTTGAGGCGGCTGATTGGAGCTGTGGCCGCAAGGTGGTTGGTGCCTGTCGTGGCGGTAGTCCTAGAACCCGCTGGTGTCCAGCGGTAAGGGATGCGGTCGAGCTGAAGAAAGAGTCCTATCGGGCTCTTTTGGCTCATAGGACTCCGGAGGCAGCAGACAGGTACCGACAGGCCAAGCAGTGTGCGGCTTTAGCGGTCGCGGAGGCAAAAACTCGGACATGGGAGGAGTTCGGGGAAGCCATGGAAAACGACTTCCGGACGGCTTCGAAGCGATTCTGGACCACCATCGGCCGCCTCAGGAAGGGGAAGCATTGCAATGTCAACACCGTGTATGCTGACCTCGACTGCGGATGTTGTGGATCGGTGGAGGGAATACTTCGAATACCTCCTCAATCCTACCAGCACGTCTTCCTGTGAGGAAGTAGTGTGTGGGGAATCTGTGGTGGGCTCTCCTATTTCTGGGGCTGAAGTTGCCGAGGTAGTTAAAAAGCTCCTTGTTGGCAACGCCCCGGGCGGGGGTGGATGAGATCTGTCCGGAGTTCCTTAAGGCTCTGGATGCTGTGGGGCTGTCTTGGTTGACAAGACTCTGCAACATCACGTGGACATCGGGGGCGGTACCTCTGGATAGGCAGACTGGGGTGGTGGTTCCTCTCTTTAAGAAGGGGAACCAGAGGGTGTGTTCCAACTATCGTGGATCACACTCCTAAGCCTTACCGGTAAGGTCTATTCATGTGTACTGGAGAGGACTGGAGTCGAACCTCGGATCCAGGACGAACAGTGTGGTTTTTGTCCTGGTCTTGGAATGGTAGACCAGCTCTTTACTCTCCGCAGGGTCCTTGAGTGTGCATGGGAGTTTGCCCAACCAGTCTACATGTGCTTTGTGGACTTGGAGAAGTTATTCGACCGCGGGGAGTGCTCAGAGAGTATGGGGTATCGGACTGTCTGATTGTGGCGGGTCGCTCCCTGTATGATCAGTGTCAGAGCTTGGTCCGCATTGCCGGCAGTAAGTCTGACCCCTTTCCAGTGAGGGTTGGACTCCGCCAAGGCTGCCCTTTGTCACCGATTCTGTTCATAACTTTTATGGACAGAATTTCTAGGTGCAGTAATGCCGTTGAGGGGATCCGGTTTGGTGGCTGCAGGATTAGGTCACTGCTTTTTACAGATGATGTGGCACTGATGGCTTCAACTGGCCAGGATCTCCAGCTCTCATTGGATCGGTTCGCAGCCGAGTGTGAAGCGACTGGGATGAGAATCAGCACCTCCAAGTCCGAGTCCATGGTTCTCGCCCGGTAAAGGGTGGAGTGCCATCTCCAGGTTGGGAAAGAGATGGCCCAAGTGGAGGAGTTCAAGTACCTAGGAGTCTTGTTCATGAGTGAGGGAAGAGTGGATCGTGAGATCAACAGGCGGATCGGTGCGGCGTCTTCAGTAATGAGGACGCTATATCGATCCATTGTGGTGAAGAAGGAAATGAGCCAGAAGGAAAAGCTCTCAATTTACCGGTCGATCTACATTCCCATCCCACCTATGGTCATGGTTATGACCGAAAAGACAAGATCACGGGTACAAGCGGCCGAAAAGAGTTTCCGGGTGGCGGGTCTCTCCCTTAGAGATAGGGTGAGAAGCTCTGTCATCCGGGAGGAACTCAGAGTAAAGCGCATTATTAGCATTTGTTGTTTCGGAGTTATGTTGCGGGCGTTGCCGGCAGTGAGAGGCGACGGGCTGGGGTGGCAATTCTTGTTGCCCCCCAGCTTTAAAGCCTGCACGTTGGAGTTCAACCCAGCGGACGAGAGGGTAGCTTCCCTCCGCCTTCGGGTGGAGGGACGGGTCCTGACTGTTGGACTTCAACGCTCATGTTGGCAACCACAGTGAAACCTGGAGAGGCGTGATTGGGAAGAATGGCGCCCCGGATCTGAACCCGAGTGGTGTTTTGTTATTGGACTTTTGTGCTCGTCACAGATTGTCAATAACAAACACCATGTTCAAACATTAGGGTGTCCATATGTGCACTTGGCACCAGGACTCCCTAGGCCGCAGTTCAGTGATTGACTTTGTAGTTGTGTCATCGGATTTGCGGTCTCATGTTTTGGACACTCGGGTGAAGAGAGGGGCGGAGCTTTCTACCGATCACCACCTGGTGGTGAGTTGGCTGCGATGGTGGGGGTGGATGCCGGGCAGACCTGGCACGTCATTAGCCGTAAACCGGATGGAAGCAAAAGCCAACTCTTTCATCCGAAAATGGCTTGGCCTGCCACAGTGCTTCTCAGCTGCTGGCCTGTATGGATGGAACTCACTCCAGCTCCACCTGAAATCTATAACATTGGGCTACAGGCAGGAGAAGGCAAGGCTGCTGATGGAGCTAAGGGACTCCTCCGACAGGGCAGTGGCGGATGCAAATGCCAGAGTCGAGACTGGAAGGAAGTGGAGGGCCAAGGAGGAGGTCCAGAAGGCGATGGGGAGACTGCAACATCAAGAAGTCGTGGTCATGGTCCAGACAGGCCGGGCAGGCCTTGGATGGAGCAATCCACCCATCCTATGGTCCAAGGCAGGCAGGAAAGAGAGGAATTACCTTGTTGTTGCTGAGGTCACCAGGATTGAGCAGGAGGAGCTCAGAGTAAGGTCTGTGGCACAGGGGCAGCAGGGGAGGTGGACAACTTGGGAGGGTGTATCGAACCGAGCAATCAGCTGGGCAGATTCCTGGAAACTGCCACAGGCTCGGCTCAGTTTCCTCATCAGGGCAACATATGACACCCTCCCAAGCCCTAAAAACCTCCATCAATGGCTTGGCAGAGAGCAATACTGTGACCTCTGCGGGACCATCAATGCCGCACTCCAGCACGTTCTGTCAGGCTGCAAAATGGTGCTGACACAGGGCGGCACGACCAAGTGCTCAGCAAGCTGGCAGAGGTGCTGGAGAAAAGTCGGTAGGAGGCAAACAACCAAAGTCCAGCAGAAAGCAAATGCATATCCACTTCCTAAGGCACCTGCCACACATTCCAGCAAGAGACCACCCGCCAAGCTATTAACACCAGGGGCGGCGTGGAAGATGGACGTGGACCCGGGTAGGCAGCTCCAGTTCCCACAGGAGATATGCAGCACCACCTTAAGACCAGATGTGGTGCTGTGGTCTGCAGCTCTGAAGTCAGTAGTACTGATTGAGCTGACGGTGCAGAGAAAGTGGATGGAGGGTGAAAGTGGATGGAGGGTGACACTGTATCCGGTGGAGGTGGGAGCCAGAGGATTTGTGGGCAGAACAACACCACGCCTGCTCAAGGACCTGGGACTATGGGAGCCAGCCTGAGCAGATCCACCAAGGAGCTTTCAGAAGTAGCAGAGAAATCTAGCCACTGGCTCTGGCTCAAACGACGCGAAAAGGCTTGAGGAGCAACATCCAAGTAGGTTTTGCTGCAGGGGGTGTCAGGGAGACATCCCTGTTCACTGCCCCGCCACCGGGAGATGTTCTGTGCTAAGGGGCGAAACATCAATGAGAGGTGGTCCCCAGCTGAAGACCCTGCCGCAAAACCTTTTCTGGTATGCGGTCAGGTTTAGGCCTGCTTTAGGGAAGAGGACGTTCCTGCCATGCAAAGTCCACCACAGGCAACGGTGGAGGTGCGACAGGCCTAAGGCCCAGCGGCAAGACCACCTGCTGTAATTAAAATGTCATATTGAGTAAAAAAACTAACTTGTGTCTTTGCAAACCTTACAAAATATATTTTTTCTAGTAAAACTGACAAAGATACATATCTCCAGGCATTATTAGCCATTTTGCATGTTGTGTTTGAATACATTTGTATTGCTTTTTTCGTTAGGGCAAGTCCGACCGGCAGGTGCCACGGGGAAGACCCAGGACACATTGGGAAGACTATGTCAGCCGGCTGGCCTGGGAACGCCTCGGGATCCCCCGAGAAGAGCTGGATGAAGTGGCTGGGGAGAGGGAAGTCTGGGCTTCTCTGTTTAGGCTGCTGCCCCCGCAACCCGACCTCGGATAAGCGGAAGAAAATGGATGGATTTAGTATGACAGTTACACTATCATATTGAGTAAAAAAATAATTTGTGTCTTTGCAAACCTTACAAAATATATTTTTTCTAGTAAAACTCACAAAAATACATTTCTCCAAGCATTATTAGCCATTTCACATTTGTTGTTTCGGAGTTATGTTTAAAAAACTGTCATAGTCGATAAAACCTAATTTTTTAGGAGTATGTTTAAATAACTGTCATATTGAGTGTGACACTGTTATTGTGAGAAAAACCTCATTTTTGTATTTGCAAACCTTACAAACGCAACTGACTGTAGTAAAACTCACATGGATTCAATATTACAAGCATTTTTACACATTTTGCATGTTTGGTTTAGGAATTATAATGGTATACATTTTTATTGCTTTTTCCGCATTATCTCAGGATTTTAAGAACATAACTGTCATGTTGAGTAAAAAACTACTTTTTGTCTTAGAAAGACATAAAAAAGCATATGTTTCGAGTAAAACTCCCAAGGATGCATTATTTTAGGCATCATTAGTCATTTTGCATGTGTAGTTTAATAGTTATGTTTAAATAACTGTCATATTGAGTGTGACACTGTTATAGTGAGTAAAACATATTTTTTGTATTTGCAAACCTTACAAAAAAAACTGACTCTAGTAAAACTCACATGGATTCAATATTACAGGCATTTTTACACATTTTGCATGTTTGGTTTAGGAATTATGATGGAATACTTTTTTTATTGCTTTTTTCGCATTATCTCAGGATTTTAAGTAAATTACTATCATATTAAATAAAAAGCTACTTTTTGTGATTGCAAGATTTAAATAAAGCATATGTTTCTAGTAAGACTCATAAGGATGCATTATTTTAGGCATCATTAGTCATTTTGCATGTGTAGTTTAGGAGTTATGTTTAAATAACTGTCATATTGAGTGTGACAGTGTACTGTTATAGTGAGTAAAACCTAATTGTTTGTATGTGCAAACCTTACAAAAACAACTGACTAGTAAAACTCACATGGATTCAATATTACAGGCATTTTTAGACATTTTGCATGATGGGTTTAGAAATTAATGTTGGAAAACATTTTTATTGCTGTTTTCGCATTATCTCAGGATTCTAAGAACATTACTATCATATTGAGTAAAAAACTACTTTTTGTGATTGCAAGATATAAAAAAGCATATGTTTCGAGTAAAACTCCCAAGGATGCATTATTTTAGGCATCATTAGTCATTTTGCATGTGTAGTTTAATAGTTATGTTTAAATAACTGTCATATTGAGTGTGACACTGTTATAGTGAGAAAAACCTAATTTTTGTATTTGCAAACCTTACAAAAACAACTGATTCTAGTAAAACTCACATGCCTTTAATACTACAGTTATTTTTAGACATTTTGCATGATGGGTTTAGAAATTATGTTGAAAAACATTTGTATTGCTTTTTTCGCATTATCTCAGGAATCTAAGAACATTACTGTCATATTGAGTAAAAAAGTACTTTTTGTGTTAGCAAGATATAAAAAAGCATATGTTTCGAGTAAAACTCCCAAGAATGCATTATTTCAGGCATTATTAGCCATTTTGCATGTGTGGTTTAGGAGTTTTGTTTAAATAACTGTGATTAGATATCACAGTTATTTGTCAGAGTGGGTAAAACATTTTTTTTTTCATTTGCAAACTTTACAAAAACAACTGATTCTATTAAAACCCAAATGGATTCAATATTACAGGCGTTTTTACACATTTTGCATGTTTGGTTTAGGAATTATGATGGAATACCTTTTTATTGCTTTTTTCGCATTATCTCAGGATTTTAAGAAAATTACTATCATTGTGAGTAAAAAACTACTTTTTGTGATTGCAAGATTTAAAAAAAGCATATGTTTCTTGTAAAACTCCCAAGGATGCATTATTTTAGGCATCATTAGTCATTTTGCATGTGTAGTTTAATAGTTATGTTTAAATAACTGTCATATTGAGTGTGACACTGTTATAGTGAGAAAAACCAAATTTTTGTATTTGCAAACCTTACAAACACAACTGACACAAGTAAATCCCACATGGATTCAATATTACAGGCATTTTTACACATTTTGCATGTTTTGTTTAGGAATTAGGATGGAATACTTTTTATTGCTTTTTTCGCATTATCTCAGGATTTTAAGAACATTACTATCATATTGAGTAAAAAACTACTTTTTGTGATTGCAAAATTTAAAAAAAGCATATGTTTCGAGTAAAACTCATAAGGATGCAATATTTCAGGCATCATTAGTCATTTTACATGTGTAGTTTAGGAGTTATGTTTTAATAATTGTCATATTGAGTGTGACAGTATACTGTTATAGTGAGTAAAACCTAATTTTTGTATTTGCAATCCTAATAAAAACAACTGATTCTAGTAAAACTCACATGCATTTAATATTAAAGTATTTTTTAGACATTTTGCATGATGGGTTTAGAAATTAGGTTGGAAAACATTTGTATTGCTTTTTGCGCTTTATCTAAGGATTCTAAGAACATTACTATCATATTGAGTAAAAAACTACTTTTTGTGTTTGCAAGATTTTAAAAAAGCATATGTTTTGAGTAAAACTCCCAAGGATGCATTATTTCAGGCATCATTAGCCATTTTGCATGTGTAGTTTAGGAGTTTTGTTTAAATAACTGTCATACTGAGTGTGACACTGTCATAGTGAGTAAAAGAACATTACTGTCATATTGAGTAAAAAATTACTTTTTGTATTTGCAAGCCTTTAAAAAAGCATATGTTTCGGTTATTTTATAAGGATGTATTATTTCAGGCATTATTAGCCATTTTTCATGTGTGCATTAGGAGTTTTTAAATAACTGTCATATTGCATGTGGCAGTTATACTGTCATTATGAGAGAAACCTAATTTTTGTATTTTTAAACCTTATAAACCGCCTGTTTCTGTGAATTTCTAGTAAAATTCACAGAGATACATTATTACATGCATTTTTAGACATAAACAAAGGCAAGTTTGGTTTTGGAGTTAGGTTTATATACTTTCCATATTTTGTATGAGTTTTACTGTCGTATTAAGTACAAAAACAAACCATACAAAATATTTTTTTCCAGTAAAACTCACAAATATACATTTCTCCAGGCATTATTAGCCATTTTGCATGTGTGGTTTAGGAGTTATTTTTAAATAACTGTCATATTCAGTCATAACTGTCTATACATGGGGATGGCGTGGCGGAGTTGATATAGTGGCTGTGCTGGCAACCTGAGGGTTCTTGGTTCGATACCCACCTTCTACCAACCTCGTCACGTCTGTTGTGTCCTTCACCCTTGCTCCTGGTGGGTCGTGGTTAGGGCCTTGCATGGCAGCTCCCGCCATCATTTTGTGAATGTGTGTGTGAATGGGTGAATGTGGAAATAGGGTATTGAAAAAAATGTATCCTTGGGAATACGCCTGACATTATATTAAGCAGTACCTCTTGGCTTACAGTACACTCTGTACATTGTAATGGGGGCCAATTGTGATTTCAGAGAGGTATGTGTAAATCGTGACACATTATGCTTAGTGTACAAGGTGTTATTTTTTTTACAACATATTAACATCTCTGCGATGAGGTGGCGACTTGTCCAGGGTGTACCCCGCCTTCCGCCCAATTGTAGCTGAGATAGGCTCCAGCGCCCCTCGCGACCCCGAAGGGAATAAGCGGTAGAAAATGGATGGATGGATGGATATTAACATCTTCCTGCATTTCCTTCTTCAAAGGAAAACATGCTGCAAATTAGGAGATGGTGGTGTCTCGCTCTCCTGCAGAACTTCCCCATGCCGTAAGTGCTTTGAATATCACAAATCACAAAAAAAATGTTTTACTCACGGTCAACAGACCAACATGAATGTTTTCATAGTGAATGTATGTTGTCATTAAATCACTAAGGTCTGAAGAAGACCGATTGCAGGACAGAAAACGGCGACGAGTGCAAGGAGGGCTACAGGTGAGAGGTCATGTGATTAATTAGTCTTGTAGTCAACTATTGCTAGACTAAAGCGTAATTCCTCCACTTATTTCAATTACCTTAGTTTTACATCTTGCATTGTTATTGTGCCTATAAGAACCGCAATCTGTTTCCTTTCTAGACAGTGGAAAATGAACAGAACTGGAAACAGGGACCAGGGTTGCTTGTTATGGGCCAGAAAAATACCTTGATACTTGCCATTGTTAAACATTTATGGGAGCTTAAGGAATGTATTTGGCTAGGCTACAACATTTTTTTTTCTTTACAGATCAAACATTTTTAGCCTGGGGTGAAAAATAAAATCAATGATGCAAAGTCTTCTGTCTTTGGTTTATTTGACTTTGCTAATATAATTGAGTGTGCAAAATAATATGTGTCTATACTCTTATGGAAATGCTATGGTTTGGATATATATTTTTTTTAATTGTTTTTTCATGGTAAAAAAAAATACATTTGACAAGTTAAAAGTAGGAATGTCTAAGTCTATCAAATACATGAACCTTTTTCCATACTATGGTTTATGTATATTTTTTTTAAATTAATTTCATGGTAAAAAAAAATACATTTGACAAGTTTTTTTTGTGGTTTTTTTTGCAAATATTTGTATTGAATTTTACAGTTAAAATCACATTTAACAGTCATACTTTGGTCACGCAAAACCTTCATACAATCGCACATCCACTCATACCCACTCACATGCACACTTGAGGAGAGAGGTGCACTTAAACTTTAACAATTCAAGGTTTACAGTATAAACAGTATTAGAAAAGATACCCAGATATTGTATATATATATATATCCATCCATCCCGCTCTGGCTCAGGATCAGCTACAGGCTATCCAGACCATAGTGGATGAACATTCCTCGGCATCAAGGATCCTCAGGAAGTGATCCCAAGATCACCTCTCGAGGACCTCTCCACCGTTCACACTTAAAAAAGAAAAGGAAAGTCACAGAAGTTGATCAGATGTAAAACAATACAAAATAAAAAGACACAAAAAATAAATAAATAAATAAGCAAATAAACCGTGGCAAGGCCATATCAGAAGTAACAAAAAAAACACAATAATAGTGTAGGATCAATACAGAAAATAATGAAGATAATAAAAAAGGAATAAAACTACAAAAAAGATGGCAGATACATTTGACAAGTTAAAAGTAGGAATGTCTAAGTCCATCAAATACATGAACCTTTTTTCATACTATGGTTTTTATTTATATATATATATATTTTATTGTTTTTTCATGGTAAAAAAAATACATTTGACAAATTAAAAGTAGCTTTATTGACGTTTGAGAATGTGTGCTGCCGGATCTCCGCCACCAGATAGAGCCCGCGGGCTCAACGTTGAGACCCGCCCACATTGAGGGAAAATAAGCCCCTCCTCGATCTGCGGGCTGCAGCCAGGGGCACTTGGCAGAAGCTGCACTGACATGAAACTGGGCCGGCACTCGTTTGACTAGCTGAAAAAAAAATAAAAAAAAAAATTCGGGAGGAGTGCTGGAGTCACTCCCGGGAGGGTTGGCAAGTATTAGAAGTAGCGGGGAATGCGGTGTTACCGCGGCACTGCCGCAATGTATAATCGCCGGTCCAGCTTTAGTGTTAATTTGATATTGCCTCAAGGGCCAAGTCAAATTACACGTTGGGCCAAATTTGGCCCACGGGCCAGAGTTTGACACCCATGACCTTCACTGTAAAAAATTACTGTAAAAATAAAAAATAAAATTACAGTTATATACTCCATCCATCCATCCATTTTCTACCGCTTATTCCCTTCGGGGTCGCGGGGGGCGCTGGAGCCTATCTCAGCTACAATCAGGCGGAAGGCGGGGTACACCCTGGACAAGTCGCCACCTCATCGCAGGGCCAACACAGATAGACAGACAACATTCACACTCACATTCACACACTAGGGCCAATTTAGTGTTGCCAATCAACCTATCATGTTCTTCTTAAATGCAGTTAAGTACTGTAAATTTTGTTGCATTTTTCAAAAAATATCGACCAGCAGTAAGTTACTGTAAAACCTACAGTGTAATTCAGTATTTTTCAGACTTGTTTCTTGGGTCCGCCCACAATTCGTCCAACCGAGCTTCATTTCACCTGGCTAAATCCATCCTACTGCATCGTGTGTTTTTGATAACAAGGTAAGAGTCACTTGTACCTTGATGTGTCATTTTCTGTTTGAATTACTTTATATATATATTTATAAAGTCCGAAATGTCAGCATCACAGACACTATCGTTGACCACGCGCATGTACCGCCGCATGCTAGCTAGCTAAGTTTTCTTCTTTTTTGTCATAGTCATCATAAAAGATGATAACTTGCAACATATGTGCTACGACTTGCAGCAATGTATTTGCGTATGTTAGACACATGCGAAGTCATAGTTGTATGCCTAATGCATCGTTTAAGTGTGCTTTCCCTAAATGCACAAGAGTTTTTTCCAACTTCTCAGCCTTCAAAACTCACAGCCGTCGTCATAAATATGGCAAGAGTAGGACTGATATGTATAGCGCAGAAGGTTTACCTTGTAATATTGTCTCATGTAGCGCGAAGTGCGATGATATACGGGCCCTTCTCCTGCATTTGAAAAGTCATATTACCGAAGGTAGGACAGTTACGTGCCCCTTCAGTCAATGTGAAAAAAGATTTACAGTTAAGTCTATTTTCACATCGCACGCGTCAAGGAAGCACTACGGCTACACTGAACGAAGTTTGACTTGATCAACAGCAAATCCAAGCAGCTCTTGTGTTATTAACACTGATGATGACTATTGTGATATGCAACTTGAGAATTCAGGATATTCCTGTTATGAAGACATGGAGGTCTACTTGCATTAAAACAATGTTCACAGCACTGAAAAAAGGTTGAGAACCACTGCCTTAGGACAGTGGTTCTCAACCTTTTTTCAGTGATGTACCCCTGTGAACATTTTTTAAATTCAAGTACCCCCTAATCAGAGCAAAGCATTTTTGGTTGAAAAAAAGAGATAAAGAAGTAAAATACAACACTATGTCATCAGTTTCTGATTCATTAAATTGTATAACAGTGCAAAATATTGCTCATTTGTTGTGGTCTTTCTTGAACTATTTGGAAAAAAAGATATAAAAATAACTAAAAACTTGTTGAAAAATAAACAAGTGATTCAATTATAAATAAAGATTTTTACACATAGAAGTAATCAACTTAAAGTACCCTCTTTGGGGATTGCAATAGAGATCCATCTGGATTCATGAACTTCATTCTCAACAATTCTTCACAAAAAAAGAAATCTTTAACATCAATATTTATGGAACATGTCCACTACGCTTTAACCAAGCCTCCATTGTTTTCTACATGGATAGTTGATTGACAGTTGGTGCCGTGTGGCACCGCCAGGTAGAGTCAAACCATCATGGCATGGGGGAAACTCTGGCTTTATGGTAATGAATGGAATAGCCTACTTGATTAGTTGTTCAGTTTATGAACTTACATTCATATTTTGTCGAAGTATTATTCAATAAATATATTTATAAAGGATTTTTGAATTGTTGCTATTTTTAGAATATTTTAAAAAAAATCTCACGTACCCCTTGGCATACCTTCAAGTACCCCCAGGAGTATGCGTACCCCCATTTGAGAACCACTGCCTTAGGAGACTAGATGTAAACAGAGGAAAGAGAGAGCGAGTGAGGTGGCCATTCCAAATACTTTTAAAATGCTACCCATATTGGATACTGTTTAGGAACATAAACTGCATTTCTTGACTGTACCAGTTGCTGGTGACAAAGTCACAATAAAACGTTGGATGATCAGCATGGAAGGTGATGTCATCTACAAAGGCGTCCAACCTAGCTTAATCTCAGGGCTTGCTGCCCTTCTTGCCACCTACTATGTGTTCAACTTAGAATACCAAGAGGAAGGTCCTCGGACATTGGAATTTGTTCAAAGGTAAATCCTCTTGATACTGTTAAAATACTGTTAGGATATTTTATTTTATATTTCTCACCTCTGTTCAGGAATTTGACTTGTCATTTCCCCAATTGTGTGCCTTAAATCAATGACTCTTCTGTTCCTTTGTGTACCTTCTTATTAGGGACCGAAGCACCAGTTTGACTCTAGGATACAGAGAAAGTAGGTAATGTGCAGGTAAAGATATGTTGACTGGGTCAAAGAAGGAAGCACCTGTTTGACCCCAGGATGCAGAAAAAGTAGGTAATTTGCAGGTAAAGATATGTTGACTGGATGATGGCAGGAAGCACCAGCTTGACCCGAGAATGCAGAGCAAGTAGGTAATGTGCGGGTGAAGATATGTTGAATGGGTAAAGGCAGGAAGCACCAGTGTGACCCCACCATGCAGGGAAGGTAGGTAATGTGCGGGTGAAGGTATGTTGAATGGGTGAAAGAAGGAAGCGCAGGTGTGGTCGAGGCCATGCAGACAAGGTAGGTATGTGCAGGTGAAGATATGTTGTATGGTGAAAGAAAGAAGCACCAGTGTGACCCAAGGATGCAGGGAAGGTAGGTAATGTGCAGGTAAAGATATGTTGAATGGGTGAAGGCAGGAAACACCAGCTAGACGCCAGGATACAGAGAAGGTAGGTAATGTGCAGGTAACGATATGTTGAATGGGTAAAGGTAGAAAGCACCAGCGTGACCACACTATGCAGAGAAGGTAGGTAATGTGCAGGTAAAGATATATTGAATGGGTAAAGGCAAGAAGCACCAGTGTGACCCCAGGATGCAGAGAAGATAGGTAATGAGCAGGTAACGATATGTTAAATGGGTGAAAGCAGGAAACATCAGCGTAAATACACGGTCCCGTAGATGGAGAGAAAACATAAATAGAGAGAGGGATTGGGGAGGCTTTAGCATTGTCTTCCTCTCTGAATTTGTCTTAATGGGTTTTAGAGCATTCACTCATCTACAGCTGTGGTTATGGTATAGGCTCACATATATCCTAAAATTGATATTAATATTTGTGCAGTGCATATTCCTAAATAACAATGTGAGGGGGGTTCTGTATCGACTGCAATTAATCTTCAATCACAACAGAATATCTAATATGCTTTCTCTCTTTTTTAGGCGATTCATTGGCGTTAACCCTGAGAGGGGAACAAAGGCTAGCCAAGGAAAGGTGGTGTCCAAGAAGACCGGGAAGCTGGTCCAGAAAAAGGCAGCAACTGTAAATCCTCACGTAGCCACCCTTATAAAACATCTCACAGACTTTGAGTGGGGCTTTATGTAGCCGACAACTAAACACTGGACTCGTGTTCAGTGTTTTGTCTCCAGTTAGAAATTAAGTGGACATGTTATAAATGTTAAAATGCTTTACTGAAAATAAGAAGAATGCACTAAATGTACTTTGAATGTATTTGATGCACAATAAATAATTGGTTAATAAAAACATAATCTTGCGAGGCCATTTCTCCAGTCATTTTTATGCCAGCAGATTGCAGGGATTTTGATTTTGAAAAATTAAAAGTTGAACTCATTAACTTCTAGTGGCATTATACTGTAAAGCTCAGTCTATAGTGCTTACAATTATTTTACTGTAATTAACTGTTAATGGATATTACAGTAGATACACTAAAATAACAGTGTAATGCCGCTAAACAGATGACAGTATTATGCTGTGAAGCGTATATTTGATACAGCACAGTACTGTGATACTTTTTACAGTAATAAACTGTAGTGATAAATCACAGTATGTGTGCTGTAGAAAAACAGTTTTATACTGGAACCATTAGCTGCCAGTAGGTTACTGTAATTAAACGGTGAAAATTCTTACAGTAAGGGAGAGACCCGCCACCCAGCGGAGAAAACTCATTTCGGCCGCTTGTACCCGTGATGTTGTCCTTTCGGTCATAACCCAAAGCTCATGACCATAGGTGAGGATGGGAACGTAGATTGACCTGTAAATTGAGAGCTTTTCCTTCTGGCGCAGCTCCTTCTTACCACAACGAATCGATATAGCGTCCTCATTACTGAAGACGCCGCACCGACCAGCCTGTGCATCTCACGATCCACTCTTCCCTCACTCATGAACAAGACTCCAGGTACTTGAACTCATCCACTTGGGGCAAGATCTCCTGCCCAACCTCGAGATGGCACTCCACCCTTTCCCGGGCGAGAACCTCAGACTTGGAGGTGCTGATTCTCATCCCAGTCGCTTCACACTCGGCTGCGAACCAATCCAATGAGAGCTGAAGATCCTGGCCAGTAAAGCCATAAGGACCACATCATCTGCAAAAAGGAGAGACCTAATCCTGCAGCCACCAAACCGGATCCCCTCAACGCCATGACTGCGCCTAGAAATTCTGTCCATAAAATTTATGAACACATTTAGTGACAAAGGGCAGCCAACTTACTGCTGGCAATGCGGACCAAGCTCTGACACTGATCATACAGGGAGCGACCCGCCACAATCAGACATGCCGATACCCCATACTCTCTGAGCACTCCCCACAGGACTTCCCGGGGTGGCCACGGTCGAATGTCTTCTCCAAGTCCACAAAGCACATGTAGACTGGTTGGACAAACTCCCATGCACACTCAAGGACCCTGCCGAGAGTATAGAGCTGGTCTACCGTTCCACGACCAGGACGAAAACCACACTGTTCGTCCTGGATCCGAGGTTCCTCCTCTCCAGTACACATGAATAGACCTTACCGGGAAGGCTGAGGAGTGTGATCTACGATAGTTGGAACACACCCTCCGGTTCCCCTTCTTAAAGAGAGGAACCACCACCCTGGTCTGCCAATCCAGAGGTACCGCCCCTGATGTCCACGCAATGTTGCAGAGTCTTGTCAACTAAAACAGCCCCACAGCATCCAGAGCTTCAAGGAACTCCGGATGGAGCTCATCCACCCCCGGGGCCTTGCCACCGAGGAGCTTTTAAAACTACTTTGGCAACCTCAGCCCCAGAAATAGGAGAGCCCACCACAGACTCCCCAGGCACTGCTTGGCCTGTCGGTATGCCCGCTGCCTCTGGAGTCCCATGAGCCAAAAGGACCAGATAAGCTCTTTCTTCAGCTTGACGGCATCCCGCACTGCTGGTGGCCACCAGCGGGTTCTAGGATTACCGCCACGACAGGCACCAAACACCTTGCGGCCACAGCTCCAATCAGCTGGCTTGACAAGAGAGGCACGGAACATGATCCATTCAGACTCAATGTCCAGCACCTCCTTTGTGACATGTTCAAAGTTCCTCCGGAGGTGGAAAAAGAAACTCTCTCTGACAGGAGACTCTGCTAGGCATTCCCAAAAGACTCTCACAATGCGTTTGGGCCTGCCAGGTCTGTCCGGGATCCTACCCCACCATCGGAGCCAGCTCACCAGGTGGTGATCGGTAGAAAGCTCGCCCCTCTCTTCACCCGAGTGTCCAAAACATGAGGCCGCAAATCCCATGACACAACTACAAAGTCAATAATGGAGCGGCCGAGGGTGTCCTGGTGCCAAGTGCACATATGGACACCCTTATGTTTGAACATTGTGTTTGTTATGGACAATCCGTGACGAGCACAAAAGTCCAATAACAAAGCACCACTTGGGTTCAGATCCGGGTGGCCATTTTTCCCAATCACGACTCTCCAGGTTTCAAAGTCGTTGCCAACATGAGCGTTAAAGACCCCGAGCAGAACAAGAGAATCACCCGAGGGAGCACTCTCAAGGGAATCCAAAAAGAGTGGGTACTCTGAGCTGCTGTTTGGTGCGTAAACACCAACAACAGTCAGGACCCGTCATCCAACCCGAAAGCGGAGGGAAGCTACCATCTCGTCTTCTGGGTTAAGTCCAACGTGCAGGCTTTGAGCCGGGGGGGCAACAAGAACTGCCAACCCAGCCTCTCATTACTTGCAACGCCAGAGTGGAAGAGAGTCCAACCCCTCTTGAGAGAACAGGTTCCAGAGCCCTTGCTGTGCGTCGAAGTGAGTCCAGCTTTATCTAGCCGGGAACTTCTCCACCTCGCGAGGTGACGTTCCACGTCCCAAGAGCGAGCTTATGTAGCCGATAATCGGACCGCCAAGTGCCCTGCCTTCGGCTTCCGCCCAGCTAACACTGCACCCGACCTCTATGACCCAGCCCATGAGTGGTGAGCCTATTGCAGGGGGGACCCACGTTGCCTCTTCGAGCTGGGCCCCATGGGCACCAGTCGCTCGCCATCGTGCCCCACCTCTGGGCCTGGCTCCACAGGGGAGTAACGGTGACCCGCGTCCGGGCGCGAAAATATCTAGGTCCTCGATTTGTACTTTTCATAAAGGTCTTTGAGCTGCTCTTTGTCTGATTCCTCACCTAGGACCTGTTTGTCTTGGGGGACCCTACCAGGGGGCATAGAAGCCCCCGGACAACATAACTCCTAGGATCAGTGGGACACGCAAACCACAAAGGTGGCGGCTCAGAAAGAAGGTTATATAAACATAACTCCAAAACCAAACATGCAAGATGTCTAAACATGCCTGTAATATTGTATCAATGTGAGTTTTACTAAAATCGGTTGTTTTTTTAAGGCTTGCAAACACAAAAAGTTTTTTTTACTCAATATGACAGTAAGTTCTTAAAATGCTGAGATAATGTGAAAAAAACAATACAAATGTATTCCAACATGATTCCTAAACCAAACATGCAAAATGTCTAAAAATGCCTGTAATATTGAATCCATGTGAGTTTTACTAGAATCATTTGTTTTTGTAAGGTTTGCAAATACAAAACTTGAGTTTTATGACAGACACAAGTTAGTTTTTTTACTCAATATAACAGTATTGATGTTATACTATATATTAAAGTTATATGAAAATAACTCCAAAACCAAACGTGCATTATGTCCAAAATTGCCTGTAATATTGTATAGATGTGAGTTTTACTAGAATCAGGTTTGCAAATACAAAAATTGGGTTTTATGACAGTATACTGTCACACTCAATATGACAGTATAACTGTCATACTAAATCCATCCATTTTCTTCCGCTTATCCGAGGTCGGGTTGTGGGGGCAGCAGCCTAAGCAGAGAGCCCAGACTTCCCTCTCCCCAGCCACTTCGTCCAGCTCTTCTCGGGGGATCCCGAGGCGTTCCCAGGCCATAGTCTTTCCAATGTATCCTAGGTCTTCCCCATGGCCTCCTGCCGTTCGGACCTAGGGAGGCGTTCGGGTGGCATCCTGAGCAGATGCCTGAACCACCCCATCTGGCTCCTCTCAATTTGGAGGAGCAGCGGCTTTACACTGAGTTCCTCCCAGATGACAGAGCTTCTCACCCTATCTCTAAGGGAGAGACCCACCACCCGGCGGAGGAAACTCATTTCGGCCGCTTGTACCCGTGACTTTGTCCTTTCGGTCATAACCCAAAGCTCATGACCATAGGTGAGGATGGGAATGTTGATCGACCGGTAAATTGAAAGCTTTTCCTTCTGGCTCAGCTCCTTCTTCACCACAACGGATCGATATAGCGTCCTCATTACTGAAGACGCCGCACCGATCCGCCTGTAGATCTCACAATCCACTCTATCCTCACTCGTGAACAAGACTCCTAGGTACTTGAACTCCTTCACTTGGGGCAAGATCTCTTTCCCAACCTCGAGATGGCACTCCACCCTTTCCCGGGCGAGAACCATGGACTCGGACTTGGAGGTGCTGATTCTCATCCCAGTCGCTTCACTGCGAACCGATCCAATGAAAGCTGAAGATCTTGGCCAGTTGAAGCCATCAGGACCACATCATCTGCAAAAAGCAGAGACCTAATCCTGCAGCCACCAAACCAGGCGCAGTCATGGCGTTGAGGGGATCCTCAAAGCCATGACTGCGCCTAGATATTCTGTCCATTAAAGTTATGAACAGAATCGGTGACAAAGGGCAGCCTTGGCGGAGTCCAACCCTCACTGGAAAGGGGTCCGACATACTGCCGGCAATGCGGACCAAGCTCTGACACTGATCATACAGGGAGACACCCGCCACAATCAGACATGCCGATACTCCATACTCTCTGAGCACTCCCCACAGGATTTACCGGGGACCAAGGTCGAATGTCTTCTCCAAGTCCACAAAACTTATGTAGACTGGTTGGGCAAACTCCCATGCACACTCAAGGACCCTGCCGAGAGTATAGAGCTGGTCTACCGTTCCACGACCAGGACGAAAACCACACTGTTCGTCCTGGATCCGAGGTTCCTCCTCTCCATTACACATGAATAGACCTTACCGGGAAGGCTGAGGAGTGTGATCTACGATATTTGGAACACACCCTCCGGTTCCCCTTCTTAAAGAGAGGAACCACCACCCCGGTCTGCCAATCCAGAGGTACCGCCCCCGATGTAGACGCAATGTTGCAGAGTCTTGTCAACCAAGACTGCCCCACAGCATCCAGAGCCTTAAGGAACTCCGGACGGAGCTCATATCCCCGGGGCCTTGCCACCGAGGCTTTTTAACTACCTTGGCAACCTCAGCCCCAGAAATAGGAGAGCCCACCACAGACTTCCCAGGCACTGTTTCCTCATAGGAAGACGTGTTGGTGGGACTGAGGAGGTCTCGCTTGGCCTGTCGGTATGCCCACTGCCTCTGGAGTCCCATGAGCCAAAAGGACCCGGTGGCTCTTTCTTCAGCTTGACAGCATCCCTCACTGCTGGTGGATTACCGCCACGACAGGCACCAAACACCTTGCGGCCACAGCTTCAATCAGCTGGCTCAACAAGAGAGGAACGGAACATGGTCCACTCAGACTCAATGTCCAGCACCTCCCTCGTGACATGTTCAAAGTTCTTCCGGACATGTTCAAAGTTCTTCAGGAGACTCTGCTAGGTGTTCCCAGCAGACCCTTACAATGCGTTTGGGCCTGCCAGGTCTGACCGGCATCCTCCCCTACCATCGGAGCCAGCTCACCACCAGGTGGTGGTTGGTAGAAAGCTCTGCCCCTCTCTTCAACGAGTGTCCAAAACATGAGGCCGCAAATCCCATGACACAACTACAAAGTCAATCATGCGGCCGAGGGTGTCCTTGTGCCAAGTGCACATATGGACACCCTTATGTTTGAACATTGTGTTTGTTATGGACAATCCGTGACAAGCACAAAAGTCCAATAACAAAGCACCACTTGGGTTCAGATCCGGGTGGCCATTTTTCCCAATCACGACTCTCCAGGTTTCACTGTCGTTGCCAACATAGCGTTGAAGTCCACCAGCAGAACAAGGGAATCACCCGAGGGAGCACTCTCCAGTCCTCCCTCAAGGGAATCCAAAAAGAGTTGGTACTCTGAGCTGCTGTTTGGTGTGTAAACACAAACAACAGTCAGGACCCGTCACCCAACCCGAAGGCTGAAGGAAGCTACCATCTCGTCTATTGGGTTTAAAGTCCAACGTGCAGGCTTTGAGCCGGCGGGCAACAAGAATTGCCACCCCAGCCTCTCATTAGTTGCAATCGCCATCGTGCCACACCTCTGGGCCTGGCTCCACAGGGGAGCCACGGTGACATGCGTCCGGGCGAGAAAAAATCTAGGTCCTCAATTGTACTTTTAATAAAGGTCTTTGAGCTGCTCTTTGTCTGATCCCTCACCTAGGACCTGTTTGTCTTGGGAGACCCCGGACAACATAGTTCCTGGATCAGTGGGACACGCAAACCACAAAGGTGGCGGCTCAGAAAGCAGGTTATATAAATATAACTCCAAAACCAAACATGCAATATGTCTAAACATGCCTGTAATATTGTATCAATGTGACTTTTCCTAGAATCGGTTGTTTTTGTAAGGTTTGCAAATACAAAAATTAGGTTTTACTCACAATGACAAAATCACACTCAATATGACAGTTATTTAAACATAACTCATAAACCACACAAAAAAATGGCTAATAATGCCTGAAATAATGAATCATTGGGAATTTTACTGAGTTTTATATTTTGCAAACACAAAAAGTAGTTTTTTACTTGACTGTAATGTTCTTAGAACCCTGAGATAATGGGAAAAAAGCAATAAAAATGTATTTAAACCTAACTCCTAAACAACACATGCAAAATGGCTAATAATGCCTAGGGAGACATGTAACGTTGTTAGTTTAAAAAAAATGATCTTTTGTAAAGATATCAAAGACACAAGCTAGTTTTTTTTATTCAATATGACAGTATAACAGTCATACTAAATATGAAAGTTATATAAACATAACTCCAAAACCAAACATGTGTCATGTCTAAAAATGCCTGTAATAATGTATTTATGTGAGTTTGTAAGGTTTGCAAAAACAAAAAGTAGTTTTTTACTCAATATGAAAATAATGTTCTTAGAATCCTGAGATAATGCGAATGTATTCAAACACAAATTTTAAACCAAACATGTAAAATGTCTAAAAATGCCTGTAATATTGAATCTATATAAGTTTTACTAGAATCAATTGTTTTTGTAAGGTTTGCAAATACAAAAATTAGGTATAAAAATTAGACATTAAAACTGTAACACTCAATATGACAATTATTTATTTATAACTCCTAACCACACATGAAACATGTCTAATAATGCGTGAAAAAAATTATCTTTGTGAGTGTTACTAGAAACATTTTCTTTTGTAAGGTTTGCAAAGACAGGTTAGTTTTTTTTACTTAATATGACAGTATAACTGCCACACTCAATATGACAGTTATTTAAACATAACTCTTAAACTACACATGAAAAATGATTAACAATGCCTGAAATAATGCATTCTTGTAAGTTTTACTCGAAACATATGCTTTTTTAAGGCTTGCAAACACAAAAATTATTTCTTTACTCATCAATATGACAGTAATGTTCTAAAATTCTGAGAAAATACGAACAAATTAAAAAAAATGATTCCAACATAATTCCTAAACCAAACATGCAAAATGTCTAAAAATGTCTGTAATATTGAATCCATGTGAGTTTAACTAGATTTAAATGATTTTGTAAGGTTTGCAAATGCATAAATTAGGTTTTACTTACTATGTCATAACTGACAGTATATGACAGTTATTTAACCATAACTCAAACCACACATGAAAAATGGCTAAAAATGCCTGAAATAATGCATCCTTGGCCGTTTTACTCGAAACACATGCTTTTTTAAATCTTGCAAACACAAAAAGTAGTTTTTTTACTCAATATAACTGTAATGTTCTTAAAATCCTGAGATAATGCGAAAAAAGCAATAAAAATGTATTTAAACATTACTCCTAAACAACATATGCAAAATGGCTAATAATGCCTGGAAACATGTATCTTTGTTAGTTTTCCTGGAAAAATGATCTTTTGTAAAGTTTGCAAAGACACAAGCCAGTTTTTTTTTTATTCAATATGACAGTATAACAGTCATACTAAATATAAAAGTTATATAAACATAACTCCAAAACCAAACATGTGTCATGTCTAAAAATGTCTGTAATAATGTATTTATGTGAGTTTGTAAGGTTTGCAAAAACAAAAAGTAGTTTTTTACTCAATATGAAAGTAATGATCTTAGAATCCTGAGATAATGCGAAAAAAGCAATAAAAATGTATTTAAACATAATTCCTAAACAACCCATGCAAAATGGGTAATAATGCCTGGAGACATGTATCTTTGTTAGTTTTACTAGAAAAATGATCTTTTGTAAAGTTTGCACAAGCCAGTTTTTTTTAATTCAATATGACAGTGTAACAGTCATACTAAATATGAAAGTTATATAAACATAACTCCAAAACCAAACATGTGGCATGTCTAACAATGCCTGTAATAATGTATTAATGTGAGTTTGTAAGGTTTGCAAAAACAGAAAGTAGTTTTTTCCTCAATATGAAAGTAAGGATTTTAGAATCCTGAGATAATGCGAAAAAAGCAATAAAAATGTATTTAAACATAACTCCTAAACCACACATGCAAAATGGCTAATAATGCCTGGAGACATGTATCTTTTTTAATTTTACTAGAAAAATGATAATTTGTAAAGTTTGCAAAGACACAAGCTAGTTTTTTTTAATTCAATATGACAGTATAACAGTCATATTAAATATAAAAGTTATATAAACATAACTCCAAAACCAAACATGTGTCATGTCTAAAAATGCCTGTAATAATGTATTTATGTGAGTTTGTAAGGTTTGCAAAAACAAAAAGTAGTTTTTTACTCAATATGAAAGTAATGATCTAAGAATCCTGAGATAATGCGAAAAAAGCAATAAAAATGTATTTAAACATAATTCCTAAACAACCCATGCAAAATGGGTAATAATGCCTGGAGACATGTATCTTTGTTAGTTTTACTAGAAAAATGATCTTTTGTAAAGTTTGCAAAGACACAAGCTAGTTTTTTTTTTTATTCAATATGACAGTATAACAGTCATACTAAACATAAAAGTTATATAAACATAACTCCAGAACCAAACGTGTGTCATGTCTAAAATTGCTTATAATAATGTATTCATGTGGGTTTGTAAGGTTTGCAAAAACAAAAAGTAGTGTTTTACTCAATATGAAAGTAATGATCTTAGAATCCCGAGATAATGCGAAAAAAGCAATACAAATGTATTCAAAGACAATTTTTAAACCAAACATGTAAATTGTCTAAAAATGCCTGCAATATTGAATTTATGTAAGTTTTACTAGAATCAATTGTTTTTGTAAGGTTTGCAAATACAAATATTAGGTTTTACACATAATGACATTATAACTTTAACACTCAATATGAAAGTTATTTAATTATAACTCCTAAATACACATGAAACATGTCTAATAGTGTGAAAAAAATTATCTTTGTGAGTGTTGCTAGAAACATTTTCTTTTGTAAGGTTTGCAAAGACACAAGTTAGATTTTTTTAACTCAATATGACAGTATAACGCCACACTCAATATGACAGTTATTTAAACATAACTGCTAAACCACACCTGAAAATGGCTAATAATGCCTGAAATTATAAATCTTTGGGAGTTTTACTGGAAACATATGCTTTTTTTAAGGCTTGCAAACACAAAAAATATTTTTTTACTCAATATGACAGTAATGTTCTAAAAATCCTGAGATAATGTGAAAAAAGCAATACAAATGTATTACAACACAATTCCTAAACCAAACATGCAAAATGTCTGAAAATGCCTGTAATATTGAATCCATGTGAGTTTTATTTGAATCAGTTGTATGGTTTGCTAATACAAAAATTGGGTTTTATGACAAACACAAGTTAGTTTTTTTACTCAATACAACAGTTTAGCTGTCATACTATCTATGAAAGTTATATAAACATAACTCCAAAACCAAACCATTATGTCCAAAACTGCCTTTAATATTGTATATATGTGAGTTTTACCAGAATCAGGGTTGCAAATACAAAAATTGGGTTATATGACAGTATACTGTCACACTCAATATGACAGTTATTTAAACATAACTCAAACAACACATGCAAAATAGCTAATAATGCCTGGAGCATGTATCTTAGTTAGTTTTACTAGAAAAATGGTATTTTGTAAGGTTTGCAAAGACACAAGTTAGTTGTTTTTATTCAATATGACAGTATAACTGTCATACTAAATATGAAAGTTATATAAACATAACTCTAAAACCAAACATGCATTGTGTCTAAAAATGCCTGTAATATTGTATCTCTGTGAGTTTAACTAGATTTAGTTGTTTTTGTAAGGTTTGCAAATACAAAATAAGGGTTTTACTCACTATGACAGTTTACTGTCACACTCAATCTGACAGTTATTTATTTAAACATAACTCCTAAACCACACATGCAAAATGGCTAATAATGCCTGGAGATATGTATCTTTGTGAGTTTTACTAGAAACACTATATTGTGTAAGGTTTAGTTAGTTTTTGAACTCAATCTGACAGTATAACTGTCATTCTAAATCCATCCATTTTCTTCCGCTTATCCGAGGTCGGGTTGCAGGGGCAGCAGCCTGAGCAGAAAATCCCAGACTTCCCTCTCCCCAGCCACTTCGTCCAGCTCTTCTCGAGGTATTCCGAGGCGTTCCCAGGCCAGCCGGGGACATAGTCTTTCCAATGTGTCCTAGGTCTTCCCCGTGGCCTCCTGCCACACCTCCCTAGAGGCGTTCGGGTGGCATCCTGAGCAGATGCCCGAACCACCTCATGGCTCCTCTCAATGTGGAGGAGCAGCGGCTTTACTTTGAGTTCCTCCCGGATGACAGAGCTTCTCACCCTGTCTCTAAGGGTGAGACCCACAACCCGGCAGAGGAAACGCTTTTCGGCCGCTTGTCCTTTCGGTCATAACCCAAAGCTGGGAACGTAGATCGACGGTAAATTGAGAGCTTTTCCTTCTGGCTCAGCTCCTTCTTCACCACAACGGATCGATATAGCGTCCTCAATACTGAAGACGCCGAACCAAACCGCCTGTGGATCTCTCGATCCACTCTATCCTCACTCGTGAACAAGACTCCTAGGTACTTGAACTCCTGCACTTGGGGCAAGATCTCCTCCCCAACCTGGAGATGGCACTCGACCCTTTCCTGCGCGAGAACCATGGACTTGGACTTGGAGGTGCTGATTCTCATCCCAGTCGTTTCACACTCAAGGACCCTGCCGAGAGTATAGACCTGGTCTACCGTTCCACGACCAGGACGAAAACCACACTGTTCGTCCTGGATCCGAGTTTCCTCCTCTCCAGTACACATGAATAGACCTTACCGGGAAGGCTGAGGAGTGTGTTTCACGATAGTTGGAACACACCCTCCGGTTCCCCTTCTTAAAGAGAGGAACCACCACCCCGGTGTGCCAATCCAGAGGTACCACCCCCAATGTTCACGCGATGTTGCAGAGTCTTGTCAACCAAGACAGCCCCACAGTATCCAGAGCCTTAAGGAACTCATCCACCACCGGGGCCTTGCCACAGAGGAGCTTTTTAACTACCTAGGCAACCTAAGCCCCAGAAATAGGAGAGTCCACCACAGATTCCCCAGGAACTGCTTGGCCTGTCGGTATGCCCGCTGCCTCTGGAGTCCCATGAGCCAAAAGGACCCGATAGGCTCTTTCTTCAGCTTGACGGCATCCCTCCCTGCTGGTGGCCACCAGCGAGTTCTAGGATTACCGCCACGACAGGCACCAAACACCTTGCGGCCACAGCTCCAATCAGCAGGCTCGACAAGAGAGGCACAGAACATGGTCCACTCAGACTCAATGTCCAGCACCTCCCTCGTGACATGTTCAAAGTTCTTCCTTATGTTTGAACATTGTGTTTGTTATGGACAATCCGTGACGAGCACAAAAGTCCAATAACAAAGCACCACTTGGGTTCAGATCCGGGTGGCCATTTTTCCCAATCACGACTCTCCAGGTTTCACTGTCCTTGCCAACATGAGCATTGAAGTCCCCCAACAGAACAAGGGAATCACCCGAGGGAGCACTCTCCAGTACTCCCTCAAGGGAATCCAAAAAGAGTGGGTACTCTGAGCTGCTGTTTGGTGCGTAAACACAAACAACAATCAGGACCCGTCACCCAACCCGAAGGCGGAGGGAAGCTACCATCTCGTCTACTGGGTTAAAGTCCAACGTGCAGGCTTTGAGCAACAACAATTGCCACCCCAGCCTCTCATTGCTTGCAATGCCAGAGTGGAAGAGAGTCCAGCCCCTCTTGAGAGAACAGGTTCCAGAGCCCTTGCTGTGCGTCGAAGTGAGTCCAACTATATCTACCCGGAACTTCTTCACCTCGCGCACCAGCTCAGGCTCTTTCCCTCCTAGCGAGGTGATGTTCCACATCCCAAGAGCGAGCTTATGTAGCCGATAATCGGACCGCCAAGTGCCCTGCCTTCGGCTTCCGCCCAGTTCACACTGCATCCGACCTCTATGACCTCAATGGGCCCATGAGTGGTGAGCCCATTGGAGGGTTGACCCACGTTGCCTCTTCGAGCTGAGCCCGGCAGGGCCCCAAGGAGACATGCCCGGCCACCAGTCGCTCGCCATCGTGCCCCACCTCTGCGCCTGGCTCCACAGGGGAGCCACGGTGACCTGCGCCTGGGCGAGAAAAAATCTAGGTCCTCGATTTGTACTTTTCATAAAGGTCTTTGAGCTGCTCTTTGTCTGATCCCTCACCTAGGACCTTTTCTCAGGGGATCCCGAGGCGTTCCCAGGCCAGCCGGGAGACATAGTGTTCCCAGTGTGTCCTGGGTCTTCCCCGTGGCCTCCAGGATGACAGAGCTTCACCTTCACCAGGGGTGTCAAACTCAAATACAGAGTGGGCCAAAGTTTAAAACTGAACAAAGCCGCGGGCCAAGGTTGAACAAATTAACCTTTTAATAGGGACCCAAACAAGTTTTGCATTGAATATTGAACAAGCAAGGCTTATATAACTTTATAGTGACATGCAAAATGGAGTTTCAAATAATAATAATAATAATTAAAAAATATAAATTGCATATCAAATACAATTTAAATAAAAATTGAATGCCTCTTTTCTATTTGCAGCCTTCTGAGGTAAATATCAACATTAACTTTTTCCACAGGCTAATAAATTTGAAAATAAAATAACAATGAATAAAACAACCATTCAGGACTTTAAACTGCTCAGTTTGCAACACACTGATCTAATTTGATGTGCCCAAGCCAGATACCTGGCATCTTTTTTTAGATGCTAGTTCTTTAATGTCGGGGCTCAGGCTTTGAGCTGAGGCAACTTTCATTATCGAACGAAGGTGTTCAACAGTCATATCTCATACACCCAATTCTAACATCATTCACACCCAGTCACAAGATATGTGCTGCTTCAGCACGCATACGCAAATGAATGCAACGCATACTTCATCAACAGCGATACAGGTTACACTGAGGGTGCCAGTATAAAAAACTTTAACACTGTTAGAAATATACGCCACACTGTGAACCCACACCAAACAAAAATAAGAAACACTTTTCGGGAGAACATCCGCACCTTAACGCAACATAAACACAAAAGAACAAATACCCAGAATCTTTTGCAGCACTAACTCTTTCGGGACGCTACAAAATACACCCCCGCTACCACCAAACCTCCCCCACCCACACACACACACCTTGTAGCGTCTCGGAAGATTTAGTGCTACAAAGGGTTCTGGGTATTTGTTGTGTTGTGTTTATGTTGTGTTACGGTGCGGATGTTCTCCCGAAATGTGTTTGTCATCCTTGTTTGGTGTGGATTCACAGTGTGGCGTATATTTCTAAAAGTGTTAAAGTTTTTTATTTGGCTACCGTCAGTGTAACCTGTATCGCTGTTGATGAAGTATGCGTTGCATTCAATTGTGTGTGGGTGCAGAAGCTGCACTGACATGAAACTGGGCTGGCACTCGTTTGACTAGCTGGAAAAAAAAAAAAAAAATTCGGGAGGAGTGCTGGAGTCACTCCCGGGAGGGTTGGCAAGTATTAGAAGTAGCGGCACTGCCGCAATGTATAATCGAAGGTCCAGCTTTAGTGTTAATTTGATATTGCCTCAAGGGCCAAGTCAAATTACACGTTGGGCCAAATTTGGCCCACGGGCCAGAGTTTGACACCCATGACCTTCACTGTAAAAAATTACTGTAAAAATAAAAAATAAAATTACAGTTATATACTCCATCCATCCATCCATGTTCTACCGCTTATTCCCTCCGGGGTCGCTGGAGCCTATCTCAGCTACAATCGGGCGGAAGGCGGGGTACACCCTGGACAAGTCGCCACCTCATCGCAGGGCCAACACAGATAGACAGACAACATTCACACTCACATTCACACACTAGGGCCAATTTAGTGTTGCCAATCAACTTATCATGTTCTTCTTAAATGCAGTTAAGTACTGTAAATTTTGTTGCATTTTTCAAAAAATATCGACCAGCAGTAAGTTACTGTAAAACCTACAGTGTAATTCAGTATTTTTCAGACTTGTTTCTTGGGTCCGCCCACAATTCGTCCAACCGAGCTTCTTTTCACCTGGCCGACCCTGCTAAATCCATCCTACTGCATCGTGTGTTTTTGATAACAAGGTAAGAGTCACTTGTACCTTGATGTGTCATTTTCTGTTTGAATTACTTTATATATATTTATAAAGTCCGAAATGTCAGCATCACAGACACTATCGTTGACCACGCGCATGTACCGCCGCATGCTAGCTAGCTAAGTTTTCTTCTTTTTTGTCATAGTCATCATAAAAGATGATAACTTGCAACATATGTGCTACGACTTGCAGCAATGTATTTGCGTATGTTAGACACATGCGAAGTCATAGTTGTATGCCTAATGCATCGTTTAAGTGTGCTTTCCCTAAATGCACAAGAGTTTTTTCCAACTTCTCAGCCTTCAAAACTCACAGCCGTCGTCATAAATATGGCAAGAGTAGGACTGATATGTATAGCGCAGAAGGTTTACCTTGTAATATTGTCTCATGTAGCGCGAAGTGCGATGATATACGGGCCCTTCTCCTGCATTTGAAAAGTCATATTACCGAAGGTAGGACAGTTACGTGCCCCTTCAGTCAATGTAAAAAAAGATTTACAGTTAAGTCTACTTTCACATCGCACGTGTCAAGGAAGCACTACGGCTACACTGAACGAAGTTTGACTTGCTCAACAGCAAATCCAAGCAGCTCTTGTGTTATTAACACTGATGATGACTATTGTGATATGCAACTTGAGAATTCAGGATATTCCTGTTATGAAGACATGGAGGTCTACTTGCATTAAAAAAATGTTCACAGCACTGAAAAAAGGTTGAGAACCACAGTGGTTCTCAACCTTTTTTCAGTGATGTACCCCTGTGAACATTTTTTAAATTCAAGTACCCCCTAATCAGAGCAAAGCATTTTTGGTTGAAAAAAAGAGATAAAGAAGTAAAATACAGCACTATGTCATCAGTTTCTGATTTATTAAATTGTATAACAGTGCAAAATATTGCTCATTTGTTGTGGTCTTTCTTGAACTATTTGGAAAAAAAGATATAAAATAACTAAAAACTTGTTGAAAAATAAACAAGTGATTCAATTATAAATAAATATTTTTACACATAGAAGTAATCAACTTAAAGTGCCTTCTTGGGGGATTGCAATAGAGATCCATCTGGATTCATGAACTTCATTCTCAACATTTCTTCACAAAAAAAGAAATCTTTAACATCAATATTTATGGAACATGTCCACTACGCTTTAACCAAGCCTCCATTGTTTTCTACATGGATAGTTGATTGACAGTTGGTGCCGTGTGGCACCGCCAGGTAGGGTCAAACCATCATGGCATGGGGGAAACTCTGGCTTTATGGTAATGAATGGAATAGCCTACTTGATTAGTTGTTCAGTTTATGAACTTACATTCATATTTTGTCGAAGTATTATTCAATAAATATATTTATAAAGGATTTTTGAATTGTTGCTATTTTTAGAATATTAAAAAAAAATCTCACGTACCCCTTGGCATACCTTCAAGTACCCCCAGGAGTACGCGTACCCCCATTTGAGAACCACTGCCTTAGGAGACTAGATGTAAACAGAGGAAAGAGAGAGCGAGTGAGGTGGCCATTCCAATTACTTTTAAAATGCTACCCATATTGGATACTGTTTAGGAACATAAACTGCATTTCTTGACTGTACCAGTTGCTGGTGACAAAGTCACAATAAAACGTTGGATGATCAGCATGGAAGGTGATGTCATCTGCAAAGGCGTCCAACCTAGCTTAATCTCAGGGCTTGCTGCCCTTCTTGCCACATACTATGTGTTCAACTTGGAATACCAATAGGAAGGTCCTCGGACATTGGAATTTGTTCAAAGGTAAATTCTCTTGATACTGTTAAAATACTGTTAGGATATTTTATTTTATATTCCTCACCTCTGTTCAGAAATTTGACTTGTCATTTCCCCAATTGTGTGCCTTAAATCAATGACTCTTCTGTTCCTTTGTGGACCTTCTTTTTAGGGACCGAAGCACCAGTTTGACTCTAGGATACAGAGAAGGTAGGTAATGTGCAGGTAAAGACATGTTGACTGGATGATGGCAGGAAGCACCAGCTTGACCCGAGAATGCAGAGCAAGTAGGTAATGTGCGGGTGAAGATATGTTGAATGGGTAAAGGCAGGAAGCACCAGTGTGACCCCACTATGCAGGGAAGGTAGGTAATGTGCGGGTGAAGGTATGTTGAATGGGTGAAAGAAGGAAGCGCAGGTGTGGTCGAGGCCATGCAGACAAGGTAGGTATGTGCAGGTGAAGATATGTTGTATGGTGAAAGAAAGAAGCACCAGTGTGACTCAATGATGCAGGGAAGGTAGGTAATGTGCAGGTAAAGATATGTTGAACGGGTGAAGGCAGGAAACACCATCTAGACGCCAGGATACAGAGAAGGTAGGTAATGTGCAGGTAAAGATATGTTGAATGAGTAAAGGCAGGAAACACCAGCTTGACTCCAGGATATAGAGAAGGTAGGTAATGTGCAGGTAAAGATATGTTGAATGGGTAAAGGTAGAAAGCACCAGCGTGACCACACTATGCAGAGAAGGTAGGTAATGTGCAGGTAAAGATATGTTGAATGGGTAAAGGCAAGAAGCACCAGTGTGACCCCAGGATGCAGAGAAGATAGGTAATGAGCAGGTAACGATATGTTAAATGGGTGAAAGCAGGAAACATCAGCGTAAATACACGGTCCCGTAGATGGAGAGAAAACATGAATAGAGAGAGGGGTTGGGGAGGCTTTAGCATTGTCTTCCTCTCTGAATTTGTCTTAATGGGTTTTAGAGCATTCACTCATCTACAGCTGTGGTTATGGTATAGGCTCACATATATCCTAAAATTGATATTAATATTTGTGCAGTGCATATTCCTAAATAACAATGTGAGGGGGGTTCTGTATCGACTACAAGTAATCTTCAATCACAACAGAATATCTAATATGCTTTCTCTCTTTTTTAGGCGATTCATTGGCGTTAACCCTGAGAGGGGAACAAAGGCTAGCCAGGGAAAGGTGGTGTCCAAGAAGACCGGGAAGCTGGTCCAGAAAAAGGCAGCAACTGTGAATCCTCACGTAGCCACCCTTATAAAACATCTCACAGACTTTGAGTGGGGCTTTATGTAGGCGACAACTAAACACTGGACTCGTGTTCAGTGTTTTGTCTCCAGTTAGAAATTAAGTGGACATGTTATACATGTTAAAATGCTTTACTGAAAATAAGAAGAATGCACTAAATGTACATTGAATGTATTTGATGCACTTTAAAATAATTGGTTAATAAAAACATAATCTTGCAAGGCCATTTCTCCAGTCATTTTTATGCCAGCAGATTGCAGGGGTTTTGATTTTGAAAAATTAAAAGTTCAACTCATTAACTTCTAGTGGCATTATACTGTAAAGCTCAGTCTATAGTGCTTACAATTATTTTACTGTAATTAACTGTTAATGGATATTACAGTAGATACACTAAAATAACAGTGTAATGCCGCTAAAAAGATGACAGTATTATGCTGTGAAGCGTATATTTGATACAGCACAGTACTGTGATACTTTTTACAGTAATAAACTGTAGTGATAAATCACAGTATGTGTGCTGTAGAAAAACAGTTTTATACTGGAACCATTAGCTGCCAGTAGGTTACTGTAATTAAACGGTGAAAATTCTTACAGTAAGGGAGAGACCCGCCACCCAGCGGAGAAAAGTCATTTCGGCCGCCAGCCTGTGCATCTCACGATCCACTCTTCCCTCACTCATGAACAAGACGCCAGGTACTTGAAGTCATCCACTTGGGGCAAGATCTCCTGCCTAACCTCGAAATGGCACTCCACCCTTTCCCGGGCGAGAACCTCGGACTTGGAGGTGCTGATTCTCATCCCAGTCGCTTCACACTCGGCTGCGAACCAATCCAATGAGAGCTGAAGATCCTGGCCAGTTAAAGCCATAAGGACCACATCATCTGCAAAAAGGAGAGACCTAATCCTGCAGCCACCAAACCGGATCCCCTCAACGCCATGACAGCGCCTAGAAATTCTGTCCATAAAATGTATGAACACATTTGGTGACTAAGGGCAGCCAACACGAGGGTTGGACTCCGGTCCAACCCTCACTGGAAAGGGGTCCGACATACTGCTGGCAATGCGGACCAAGCTCTGACACTGATCATACAGGGAGCGACCCGCCACAATCAGACATGCCGATACCCCATACTCTCTGAGCACTCCCCACAGGACTTCCCGGGGTGGCCACGGTCGAATGTCTTCTCCAAGTCCACAAAGCACATGTAGACTGGTTGGACAAACTCCCATGCACACTCAAGGACCCTGCCGAGAGTATAGAGCTGGTCTACCGTTCCACGACCAGGACGAAAACCACACTGTTCGTCCTGGATCCGAGGTTCCTCCTCTCCAGTACACATGAATAGACCTTACCGGGAAGGCTGAGGAGTGTGATCTACGATAGTTGGAACATACCCTCCGGTTACCCTTCTTTAAGAGAGGAACCACCACCCCGGTCTGCCAATCCAGAGGTACCGCTCCTGATGTCCATGCGATGTTGCAGAGTCTTGTCAACTAAAACAGCCCCACAGCATCCAGAGCCTTAAGGAACTCCGGACGGAGCTCATCCACCCCCGCGGCCTTGCCACCGAGGAGCTTTTTAACTACCTTGGCAACCTCAGCCCCAGAAATAGGAGAGCCCACCACAGATTCCCCAGGCACTGCTTGGCCTGTCGGTATGCCCGCTGCCTCTGGAGTCCCATGAGCCAAAAGGACCAGATAAGCTCTTTCTTCAGCTTGACGGCATCCCGCACTGCTGTTGGCCACCAGCGGGTTCTAGGACTACCGCCACGACAGGCACCAAACACCTTGCGGCCACAGCTCCAATCAGCTGGCTTGACAAGAGAGGCACGGAACATGATCCATTCAGACTCAATGTCCAGCACCTCCTTTGTGACATGTTCAAAGTTCCTCCGGAGGTAGAAAAATAAAATCTCTCTGACAGGAGACTGCTAGGCATTCCCAAAAGACTCTCACAATGCGTTTGGGCCTGCCAGGTCTGTCCGGGATCCTACCCCACCATCGGTGATCGGTAGAAAGCTCGCCCCTCTCTTCACCCGAGTGTCCAAAACATGAAGCCGCAAATCCCATGACACAACTACAAAGTCAATAATGGAACTGCGGCCGAGGGTGTCCTGGTGCCAAGTGCACATATGGACACCCTTATGTTTGAACATTGTGTTTGTTATGGACAATCCGTGACTAGCACAAAAGTCCAATAACAAAGCACCACTTGGGTTCAGATCCGGGTGGCCATTTTTCCCAATCACGACTCTCCAGGTTTCAAAGTCGTTGCCAACATGAGCGTTGAAGACCCCCAGCAGAACAAAGGAATCACCCGAGGGAGCACTCTCAAGGGAATCCAAAAAGAGTGGGTACTCTGAGCTGCTGTTTGGTGCGTAAACACCAACAATAGTCAGGACCCGTCACCCAACCCGAAAGCGGAGGAAGTTACCATCTCGTCTTCTGGGTTAAGTCCAACGTGCAGGCTTTGAGCCGGGGGGCAACAAGAATTGCCAACCCAGCCTCTCATTACTTGCAACGCCAGAGTGGAAGAGAGTCCAACCCCTCTTGAGAGAACAGGTTCCAGAGCTCTCGCTGTGCGTCGAAGTGAGTCCAGCTTTATCTAGCCGGGAACTTCTCCACCTCGCGAGGTGACGTTCCACGTCCCAAGAGCGAACTTATGTAGCCGATAATCGGACCGCCAAGTGCCCTGCCTTCGGCTTCCGCCCAGCTAACACTGCACCCGACCTCTATGACCCAGCCCATGAGTGGTGAGCCTATTGCAGGGGGGACCCACGTTGCCTCTTCGATTTGGGCCCCATGGGCACCAGTCGCTCGCCATCGTGCCCCACCTCTGGGCCTGGCTCCACAGGGGAGCCACGGTGACCCGCGTCCGGGTGAGAAAATATCTAGGTCCTCGATTTGTACTTTTCATAAAGGTCTTTGAGCTGCTCTTTGTCTGATTCCTCACCTAGTACCTGTTTGTCTTGGGGGACCCTACCAGGGGGCATAGAAGCCCCCGGACAACATAGCTCCTAGGATCAGTGGGACACGCAAACCACAAAGGTGGCGGCTCAGAAAGCAGGTTATATAAACATAACTCCAAAACCAAACATGCACGATGTCTAAACATGCCTGTAATATTGTATCAATTTTAGTTTTAGTAGAATCGGTTGTTTTTTTAAGGCTTGCAAACACAAAAAGTTTTTTTTACTCAATATGACAGTAAGTTCTTAAAATGCTGAGATAATGTGAAAAAAGCAATACAAATGTATTCCAACATAATTCCTAAACCAAACATGCAAAATGTCTAAAAATGCCTGTAATATTGAATCCATGTGAGTTTTACTAGAATCATTTGTTTTTGTAAGGTTTGCAAATACAAAAATTGAGTTTTATGACAGACACAAGTTAGTTTTTTTACTCATTATAACAGTATAGATGTCATACTATATATTAAAGTTATATGAACATAACTCCAAAACCAAACGTGCATTATGTCCAAAATTGCCTGTAATATTGTATAGATGTGAGTTTTACTAGAATCAGGTTTGCAAATACAAAAACTGGGTTTTATGACAGTATACTGTCACACTCAATATGCCAGTATAACTGTCATACTAAATCCATCCATTTTATTCCGCTTATCCGAGGTCGGGTTGCGGGGGCAGCAGCCTAAGCAGAGAGCCAAGACTTCCCTCTCCCCAGCCACTTCGTCCAGCTCTTCTCGGGGGATCCCGAGGCGTTCCCAGGCCATAGTCTTTCCAATGTATCCTAGGTCTTCCCCATGGCCTCCTGCCGTTCGGACCTAGGGAGGCGTTCGGGTGGCATCCTGAGAAGATGCCCGAACCACCTCATCTGGCTCCTCTCAATGTGGAGGAGCAGCGGCTTTACACTGAGTTCCTCCCAGATGACAGAGCTTCTCACCCTATCTCTAAGGGAGAGACCCACCACCCGGCGGAGGAAACTCATTTCGGCCGCTTGTACCCGTGACCTTGTCCTTTCGGTCATAACCCAAAGCTCATGACCATAGGTGAGGATGGGAACGTTGATCGACCGGTAAATTGAAAGCTTTTCCTTCTGGCTCAGCTCCTTCTTCACCACAACGGATCGATATAGCGTCCTCATTACTGAAGACGCCGCACCGATCCGCCTGTAGATCTCACAATCCACTCTATCCTCACTCGTGAACAAGACTCCTAGGTACTTGAACTCCTTCACTTGGGGAAAGATCTCTTTCCAAACCTCGAGATGGCACTCCACCCTTTCCCGGGCGAGAACCATGGACTCTGACTTGGAGGTGCTGATTCTCATCCCAGTCGCTTCACTGCGAACCGATCCAATGAAAGCTGAAGATCTTGGCCAGTTGAAGCCATCAGGACCACATCATCTGCAAAAAGCAGAGACTTAATCCTGCAGCCACCAAACCAGGCGCAGTCATGGCGTTGAGGGGATCCTCAAAGCCATGACTGCGCCTAGATATTCTGTCCATTAAAGTTATGAACAGAATCGGTGACAAAGGGCAGCCTTAGCGGAGTCCAACCCTCACTGGAAAGGGGTCCGACATACTGCCGGCAATGCGGACCAAGCTCTGACACTGATCATACAGGGAGACACCCGCCACAATCAGACATGCCGATACTCCATACTCTCTGAGCACTCCCCACAGGATTTACCGGGGGCCAAGGTCGAATGTCTTCTCCAAGTCCACAAAACTTATGTAGACTGGTTGGGCAAACTCCCATGCACACTCAAGGACCCTGCCGAGAGTATAGAGCTGGTCTACCGTTCCACGACCAGGACGAAAACCACACTGTTCGTCCTGGATCCGAGGTTCCTCCTCTCCATTACACATGAATAGACCTTACCGGGAAGGCTGAGGAGTGTGATCTACGATATTTGGAACACACCCTCCGGTTCCCCTTCTTAAAGAGAGGAACCACCACCCCGGTCTGCCAATCCAGAGGTACCGCCCCCGATGTAGACGCAATGTTGCAGAGTCTTGTCAACCAAGACTGCCCCACAGCATCCAGAGCCTTAAGGAACTCCGGACGGAGCTCATACCCCCGGGGCCTTGCCACCGAGGAGCTTTTTAACTACCTTGGCAACCTCAGCCCCAGAAATAGGAGAGCCCACCACAGACTTCCCAGGCACTGTTTCCTCATAGGAAGACGTGTTGGTGGGACTGAGGAGGTCTCGCTTGGCCTGTCGGTATGCCCACTGCCTCTGGAGTCCCATGAGCCAAAAGGACCCGGTGGCTCTTTCTTCAGCTTGACAGCATCCCTCAGTGCTGGTGGATTACCGCCACGACAGGCACCAAACACCTTGCGGCCACAGCTTCAATCAGCTGGCTCAACAAGAGAACATGGTCCACTCAGACTCAATGTCCAGCACCTCCCTCGTGACATGTTCAAAGTTCTTCCGGACAATTTCAAAGTTCTTCAGGAGACTCTGCTAGGTGTTCCCAGCAGACCCTTACAATGCGTTTGGGCCTGCCAGGTCTGACCGGCATCCTCCCCTACCATCGGAGCCAGCTCACCACCAGGTGGTGGTTGGTAGAAAGCTCTGCCCCTCTCTTCACCGAGTGTCCAAAACATGAGGCCGCAAATCCCATGACACAACTACAAAGTCAATCATGCGGCCGAGGGTGTCCTTGTGCCAAGTGCACATATGGACACCCTTATGTTTGAACATTGTGTTTGTTATGGACAATCCGTGACAAGCACAAAAGTCCAATAACAAAGCACCACTTGGGTTCAGATCCGGGTGGCCATTTTTCCCAATCACGACTCTCCAGGTTTCACTGTTGTTGCCAACATAGCGTTGAAGTCCACCAGCAGAACAAGGGAATCACCCGAGGGAGCACTCTCCAGTACTCCCTCAAGGGAATCCAAAAAGAGTTGGTACTCTGAGCTGCTGTTTGGTGTGTAAACACAAACAACAGTCAGCACCCGTCACCCAACCCGAAGGCTGAAGGAAGCTACCATCTCGTCTATTGGGTTTGAAGTCCAACGTGCAGGCTTTGAGCCGGGGGACAACAAGAATTGCCACCCCAGCCTCTCATTAGTTGCAACGCCAGTGTGGAATCTCTTCCACTCTGGCGTTGCAAGTAATGAAAGTTCAGCTCAGTCCAGCCCCTCTGAGAGAACAGGTTCCAGAGCCCTTGCTGTGAGTCCAACTATATCTAGCCGGGAACGTCTCCACCTCATGCACCAGCTCAGGCTCCTTCCCTCCCAGCGAGGTGACGTTCCATGTCCCAAGAGCGAGCTTATGTAGCCGATAATCGGACCACCAAGTGCCCTGCCTTCGGCTGCCGCCCAGCTCACACTGCACCCTCTATGACCCAGCCCATGAGTGGTGAGCCCTGGAGGGGGGATCCACGTTGCCTCTTCGAGCTGAGCACGGCAGGGCCCCATGGGGACAGGCCCGTCAATCGCCATCGTGCCACACCTCTGGGCCTGGCTCCACAGGGGAGCCACGGTGACCTGCGTCCGGGCGAGAAAAAATCTAGGTCCTCAATTGTACTTTTAATAAAGGTCTTTGAGCTGCTCTTTGTCTGATCCCTCACCTAGGACCTGTTTGTCCTGGATCAGTGGGACACGCAAACCACAAAGGTGGCGGCTCAGAAAGCAGGTTATATAAATATAACTCCAAAACCAAACATGCAATATGTCTAAACATGCCTGTAATATTGTATCAATGTGACTTTTCCTAGAATCGGTTGTTTTTGTAAGGTTTGCAAATACAAAAATTAGGTTTTACTCACAATGACAAAATCACACTCAATATGACAGTTATTTAAACATAACTCATAAACCACACAAAAAAATGGCTAATAATGCCTGAAATAATGAATCATTGGGAGTTTTACTGAGTTTTATATTTTGCAAACACAAAAAGTAGTTTTTTACTTGACTGTAATGTTCTTAGAACCCTGAGATAATGGGAAAAAAGCAATAAAAATGTATTTAAACCTAACTCCTAAACAACACATGCAAAATGGCTAATAATGCCTAGGGAGACATGTAACGTTGTTAGTTTAAAAAAATGATCTTTTGTAAAGATATCAAGACACAAGCTAGTTTTTTTTATTCAATATGACAGTATAACAGTCATACTAAATATGAAAGTTATATAAACATAACTCCAAAACCAAACATGTGTCATGTCTAAAAATGCCTGTAATAATGTATTTATGTGAGTTTGTAAGGTTTGCAAAAACAAAAAGTAGTTTTTTACTCAATATGAAAGTAATGTTCTTAGAATCCTGAGATAATGCGAAAAAAGCAATACAAATGTATTCAAACACAAATTTTAAACCAAACATGTAAAATGTCTAAAAAATCCTGTAATATTGAATCTATATAAGTTTTACTAGAATCCATTGTTTTTGTAAGGTTTGCAAATACAAAAATTTGGTTTTACACATAATGACATTAAAACTGTAACACTCAATATGACAATTATTTATTTATAACTCCTAACCACACATGAAACATGCCGTTTTACTCGAAACACATGCTTTTTTAAATCTTGCAGACACAAAAAGTAGTTTTTTTACTCAATATGACTGTAATGTTCTTAAAATCCTGAGATAATGCGAAAAAGCAATAAAAATGTATTTAAACATTACTCCTAAACAACATATGCAAAATGGCTAATAATGCCTGGAAACATGTATCTTTGTTAGTTTTACTGGAAAAACGATCTTTTGTAAAGTTTGCAAAGACACAAGCCAGTTTTTTTTTTATTCAATATGACAGTATAACAGTCATATTAAATATGAAAGTTATATAAACATATCTCCAAAACCAAACATGTGTCATGTCTAAAAATGCCTGTAATAATGTATTAATGTGAGTTTGTAAGGTTTGCAAAAACAAAAAGTAGTTTTTTACTCAATATGAAAGTAATGATCTTAGAATCCTGAGATAATGCGAAAAAAGCAATAAAAATGTATTCAAACATAACTCCTAAACAACCCAGGCAAAATGGGTAATAATGCCTGGAGACATGTATCTTTGTTAGTTTTACTAGAAAATGTATTTTTTGTAAAGTTTGCAAAGACACAAGCTAGTTGTTTTTATTCAATAAGACAGTATAACAGTCATACTACATATGAAAGTTATATAAACATAACTCCAGAACCAAACGTGTGTCATGTCTAAAATTACCTATAATAATGTATTTATGTGAGTTTGTAAGGTTTGCAAAAACAAAAAGTCGTTTTTTCCTCAATATGAAAGTAAGGATTTTAGAATCCTGAGATAATGCGAAAAAAGCAATAAAAATGTATTTAAACCCATGCAAAATGGCTAATAATGCCTGGAGACATGTATCTTTGTTAGTTTTACTAGAAAAATGATCTTTTGTAAAGATATCAAAGACAAAAGCTAGTTTTTTTTATTCAATATGACAGTATAACAGTCCTACTAAATATGAAAGTTATCAAAACATAACTCCAAAACCAAACATGTGTTATGTCTAAAAATGCCTGTAATAATGTATTTATGTGAGTTTGTAAGGTTTGCAAAAACAAAAAGTAGTTTTTTACTCAATATGAAAGTAATGATCTTAGAATCCTGAGATAATGCGAAAAAAGCAATAAAAATGTATTTAAACATAATTTCTAAACAACCCATGCAAAATGGTTAATAATGCCTGGAGACATGTATCTTTGTTAGTTTTACTAGAAAAATGATCTTTTGTAAAGTTTGCAAAGACACAAGCTAGTTGTTTTTTATTCAATATGACAGTATAACAGTCATACTAAATATAAAAGTTATATAAACATAACTCCAAAACCAAACATGTGTCATGTCTAAAAATGCCTGTAATAATGTATTAATGTGAGTTTGTAAGGTTTGCAAAAACAAAAAGTAGTTTTTTACTCAATATGAAAGTAATGATCTTAAAATCCTGAGATAATGCGAAAAAAGCAATAAAAATGTATTTAAACATAATTCCTAAACAGCCCATGCAAAATGGGTAATAATGCCTGGAGACATGTATCTTTGTTAGTTTTACTAGAAAAATGATCTTTTGTAAAGTTTGCAAAGACACAAGCTAATTTTTTTTATTCAATATGACAGTATAACAGTCATACTAAATATAAAAGTTATATAAACATAACTCCAAAACCAAACATGTGTCATGTCTAAAAATGTCTATAATAATGTATTTATGTGAGTTTGTAAGGTTTGCAAAAACAAAAAGTAGTTTTTTACTCAATATGAAAGTAATGATCTTGGAATCCTGAGATAATGCGAAAAAAGCAATAAAAATGTATTTAAACATAACTCCTAAACAACCCAGGCAAAATGGGTAATAATGCCTGGAGACATGTATCTTTGTTAGTTTTACTAGGAAATGTATAATTTGTAAAGTTTGCAAAGACACAAGCTAGTTGTTTTTATTCAATAAGACAGTATAACAGTCATACTAAATATGAAAGTTATATAAACATGTCTCCAAAACCAAACATTTGTCATGTCTAAAAATGCCTGTAATAATGTATTAATGTGAGTTTGTAAGGTTTGCAAAAACAAAAAGTAGTTTTTTACTCAATATGAAAGTAATGATCTTAGAATACTGAGATAATGCGAAAAAAGCAATAAAAATGTATTTAAACATAATTCCTAAACAACCCCTGCAAAATGGCTAATAATGCCTGGAGACATGTATCTTTGTTAATTTTACTAGAAAAATGATATTTTGTAAAGTTTGCAAAGACACAAGCTAGTTTTTTTTAATTCAATATGACAGTATAACAGTCATATTAAATATAAAAGTTATATAAACATAACTCCAAAACCAAACATGTGTCATGTCTAAAAATGCCTGTAATAATGTATTTATGTGAGTTTGTAAGGTTTGCAAAAACAAAAAGTAGTTTTTTCCTCAATATGAAAGTAAGGATTTTAGAATCCTGAGATAATGCGAAAAAAGCAATAAAAATGTATTTAAACATAATTCCTAAACAACCCATGCAAAATGGGTAATAATGCCTGAAGACATGTATCTTTGTTAGTTTTACTAGAAAAATTATCTTTTGTAAAGTTTGCAAAGACACAATCTAGTTTTTTCTTATTCAATATGACAGTATAACAGTCATACTAAATATGAAAGTTATATAAACATAACTCTAAAACCAAACATGTGTCATGTCTAAAAATGTCTGTAATAATGTATTTATGTGAGTTTGTAAGGTTTGCAAAAACAAAAAGTAGTTTTTTACTCAATATGAAAGTAATGTGTTATGTTCAAATAACAGACACAACAGCCTCGCTCAACTTCACAACAGCACTCTCCTTTATTTCAGTAACTTCCTCAAAAGGCCCAGCCCAACTACGGTGGCTTCAAGGTATCAAAAGGCACAACGTAAATAGCCTGAGTAAGACAGTAGAACACATTACCAATAGGCATTCAAGTATAAGAACAGTATTTAAGATTAACTTGAATGAACACAACATTTCCCCTCCTCTCTTAAAACTTCAAGTATGGAAGGTGGCCACAAAGTCCTGAAAACGCTCAGGGCGTGCACGGGCCCTAACAGGCCGAGGCTCAGGAGCAAGGGGGACCGGCAGTGGGGCCGGTGCTGGAGCAGGGCACTGCGCGACCGGCACAGCCTGGGCGAGGGGTGCTGCCACTGGATCGGGCACCGGAGGGCGTGGCCCCAATGCGGGAATGTTCGGTGCCACCCCTGTGACGTGAGGCTGGTGAGGAGGGGCAGGTACCTTGCGCAGGCAGCTAGCGTGCCAACGGGATCCATCGGTTAACTGAAATGAAGCTGGGCCCAGCTGGCGGCTGACCTGGTATGGAGCAGACCAGAATGTTGACAGTTTGTTGGCGCGGTGGGGCCGGCGCGCTCTGACCCAGTCCGACACTCTGACAGCTGGCCATTTAGCCCTGTGCTTCTGATCGAACCTTTGCTTCATGGAAGTTTGTTGTCCCTTGACGCGAGACTTGACTGCTGCTAAGCATGGTCGCGGGCTCGCGGCCATCGGTGGGCGGAGTCTCGACAGGGGAAGCACAAACTCTCGACCCACCATGAGGCTGGCAGGAGAGACCCCTGTTGTAGAGTGGACAGTCGCCCTGTAGTGGAGGAGGGTCTGATTCAGTGCAGCCTCCAGCGAGTATCCCTCGGACATGTGAGCACGCAGTCCATTCTTCAGTGATTGGTTGTACCTTTCCACCCCCCCGTTTGCCTGGGGGTGGTAGACGGAGGTTCTGATGTGAGTAACACCCTTGCTGGCAAGGTAGGCGGTGAACTCCGAGGACAGGAACTGAGGACCGTTGTCCGTGGTGATGGCTCGGGGTAAACCCCAACGGGAAAACAGGCGGTCCAGGAAGGCGACGACGGCAGCAGAGGTGACCGTTCCCATGGGAGCCACCTCAGGCCACTTGGAATGCAGGTCATAGACCACCACAAGAAACCTCTGGTGGTGTGGCACATTATGCAGCTCACCACAGATATCAAGCTGGAGATGGTCCCACGGTTTAGTTGGCCAGTCCAGGGGCTGGAGTGGAGGCGAAGCGGGTGGCCCAGTCTTCCCACTGGTGAGGCACGCTGCACAGGAGCGGATGAGTCCCTCCAGGTCTCGATCGATGGCGGGCCACCACACTGTGTCACGGCACCTTTGCTTGGCTTTGACTATGCCAAGGTGACCCTGGTGTGCCATCTGTAAGACACACCCTCTGAGGGCTACTGGGATAACAGCGCAGTGTCCCCGGGCGATGCAGGCCTCACCCCAGCATGACAGTTCGTTCTTCACACGGGAATACGGCTCTAGCTCAGGTGGGACACGGGAAGGCCAACCGTGTCTGATGTAGTCACGCAGCATGGTGAAGACAGGCTCGGCTGCTGAGGCCGTCTCCAAATCACGAAGGGAGACAGTGTCCTTCAATGGTGAGTGGACCAGGTGGACCACGTCTTCTTCGTCCTCCGGGGAGACAGCGGGGCCCTGGGTGGTGGCAGGACGGGACAGGTAGTCTGCCACCACGTTATTCCTGCCAGGGGTGAATTGTAGCTGAAAGTCATACTGCTGCAGACGGTCTGACCATCTGTGAAGACGGAGGGGCCTGTGCCCCACACCAGAGGTAGACATCAGGGTCGTCAGGGCCTGGTGGTCCGTCCGTAAAGTAAAGGACCTTCCGTATAAGTAGAGATGCCAACGCTCACATGCCCATATACAGGCGAGTGCCTCCCGTTCGCCCACTGAATATTTCTGCTCAGTGGGGCTGAGCGCCCGAGAGGCAAACGCTACCGGTCTCTCTACGCCATCATGGATCTGTGACAGAACGGCACCTAGAGCCACTGCGGAAGCATCACAGGTCACGAATGTGGGGCTGTCCAGTTGGAAGTGCGCCAGGATCGGAGACGTGGTGAGGAGCCGCTTCAACTCGTCGAAACCAACCTGGCACTTGGGAGTCCAAGACCATGGTGTCTCCTGCCTGAGCAGCATCCTGAGCGGGGCCGTAATGGAGGAGTACTGAGGCAGGAACCGCATGTAGTAGGCTGTCATCCCCAAAAATGATGCCACCTGGGAGGCCGTCGCAGGAGTGGGGACGTCGATGATGGCATCCACGTTCGACTGGAGAGGCGAGATGCCGTCGGCGGAGACACGGAACCCAACAAAGTCTATGGCGGGTGCAGCGAAAACACACTTCTCTGTGTTCAGCGTGGCATGGTGGCGCTTGAGTGCGGTGAAAACCTGTTCCAGGCGGGCATCGTGTGTGGCAGCATCTGGCCCATGCACCACAATATCATCCAGATACACCACAGTCCCAGTGCAGCTAGCGAGGATTGTGGACATGATTTTCTGGAAACAACTCGGCGCTGAATTGAGCCCAAAAGGCATCCTCGTGTAGCGGTACAGGCCAGTGTGGGTGATAAACGCTGTCAAGTCCCTACTCTCCTTATGTAAAGGGACTTGTAAATAGCCCTGGCGCAAGTCCAATTTACTGAAAACTCGGGAGCCGTGGAAGTGTGTAGTGAGTTCCTCCGTCGTAGGAAGAGGATATTTGTCAGGCACCACTGCCTTGTTCACTTGGCGGAGGTCGACGCAGACTCTCAGTCCGCCCGATTTCTTCTTGGCGATGACAATGTTGGACACCCATGGGGAAGCGTCGATGGGCTCTATGATTCCACCAGCCTGGAGGCGTTGAAGCTCCTGCGTAACGCCGTCCCGCAAAGCCAGGGGAACACGGCGAAGGGGCTGGACCACGGGAGGCACGCTGTGGTCCAGGAGTGGCTTGTGTGTAAATGAGCTGAGGCAGCCCAGGCCGTTAAACAGCTCCGGCTGGTCGTGTTGCCTCGGAGACGCTACGTGTAGAATCCGCATACCGCTGTTGTCCTGCAGGGTAAAACCCAGGCTAGTGAAGAGGTCGAGGCCCATGATGTTCTCGCCGCGGCGCGTGATGTGGAACGGGAAACGGTCCACAGCTGTAGAGGTGTAGCGAACCGGGAGGTAGAGAAGGCCGACGACATCGATTTTGCTGCGGCCGTAGCCACAGAGGGCAGTGGACGGGGGCTGTAGCTGTCTGTTCGGGAAGAGCAGGTTGCAGGTGTCGACATTCAGTAGTGACACTTTGGCCCCAGTGTCGAGGAGGAGAGGGACACAGCAGTCATCCAGGTAAACAGGGCACCTCGAGAAAGTCGCTGAGTGGGGGCCTACAGTGCGCACAGGCACCGCCGGGTCATGTGACTGTGCATCAGGGTAATCGGCCGGAGCGGACCGGCACCACCTGGCAAAGTGGTTAGGCTTCTGACAACGGCGACAAGTTTGGCCCCTAGCAGGGCAGTCCTGGGCCCTTGTTGCATGGCGGTTGGAGCCACAATTCCCACACCGTCTCTGTTGACGTGTTGGCTGGGGACGCGCTACCTGTATAGCAGCATCAGGGTCTGAGGTTAATAGCTGTTGCACTGACTGTTCAATAACAGGGGTAGGCCCATGAGGCTTATTTTCCGCAATTTTGGCCGCACATTCAGTAGCCGATTCCACTTGTATTGCGATTATTAGTGCGTCATCAAGTGTCAAAGTTGCATCCTTGAGTAACAACTCCTCCTGCACTCTGGGATTAGACGTTTTCTCAATGAGCTGGTCTCGAATGAGTTCATCAGTGAGGTTGCCGAAATTACAGTTCTGTGATAGGGCTCTTAAATCTGCTACATACTGCCTGGCAGACTCACCCGGGCGCTGACATCTTCGTCTGAACTCCAACCGGCGGAGTAGGATATTCTGTGATTTTACAAAATGTCCGCTCAAAGCTGTTATGACTGCATCATAAGTGTCCAGCGTACCGCTGAGAGAATTGAAAATTCTGTTCCCCTCCGCTCCAAGCAGGTGTAGGAGAATGGCGCGCTTCCTCGCGCTAGTGGCATTGTCCAAACCTGTGGCCAAAAGATACGTCTCAAAAGACGATTTCCACTGATTCCAGGGAATGACAGGATCGCCCGGGAGGGGTAGAAACGGGTCCGGAGGTGGCAGGGAGAATATAGGTGTGTCAGCCATCCTCGTTCGCCAAATGTTATGTTCAAATAACAGACACAACAGCCTCGCTCAACTTCACAACAGCACTCTCCTTTATTTCAGTAACTTCCTCAAAAGGCCCAGCCCAACTACGGTGGCTTCAAGGTATCAAAAGGCACAACGTAAATAGCCTGAGTAAGACAGTAGAACACATTACCAATAGGCATTCAAGTATAAGAACAGTATTTAAGATTAACTTGAATGAACACAACATAATGATCTTAGAATCCTGAGATAATGCGAAAAAAGCAATAAAAGTGTATTTAAACATAACTCCTAAACAACCCAGGCAAAATGGGTAATAATGCCTGGAGACATGTATCTTTGTTAGTTTTACTAGGAAATGTATATTTTGTAAAGTTTGCAAAGACACAAGCTAGTTGTTTTTATTCAATAAGACAGTATAACAGTCATACTAAATATGAAAGTTATATAAACATAACTCCAGAACCAAACGTGTGTCATGTCTAAAATTGCCTATAATAATGTATTTATGTGAGTTTGTAAGGTTTGCAAAAACAAAAAGTAGTTTTTTCCTCAATATGAAAGTAAGGATTTTAGAATCCTAAATAATGCGAAAAAAGCAATAAAAATGTATTTAAAGATAATTCCTAAACAACCCATGCAAAATGGCTAATAATGCCTGGAGACATGTATCTTTGTTAGTTTTACTAGAAAAATGATATTTTGTAAAGTTTGCAAAGACACAAGCTAGTTTTTTTTAATTCAATATGACAGTATAACAGTCATACTAATTATAAAAGTTATATAAACATAACTCCAGAACCAAACGTGTGTCATGTCTAAAATTGCTTATAATAATGTATTCATGTGGGTTTGTAAGGTTTGCAAAAACAAAAAGTAGTGTTTTACTCAATATGAAAGTAATGATCTTAGAATCCTGAGATAATGCGAAAAAAGCAATACAAATGTATTCAAACACAATTTTTAAACCAAACATGTCAATTGTCTAAAAATGCCTGTAATATTGAATTTATGTAAGTTTTACTAGAATCAATTGTTTTTGTAAGGTTTGCAAATACAAAAATTAGGTTTTACACATAATGACATTATAACTTTAACACTCAATATGAAAGTTATTTAATTATAACTCCTAAATACACATGAAACATGTCTAATAGCGTGAAAAAAAATTATCTTTGTGAGTGTTGCTAGAAACATTTTCTTTTGTAAGGTTTGCAAAGACACAAGTTAGATTTTTTTAACTCAATATGACAGTATAACGCCACACTCAATATGACAGTTATTTAAACATAACTCCTAAACCACACCTGAAAAATGGCGAATAATGCCTGAAATAATGCATCTTTGGGAGTTTTACTAGAAACATATGCTTTTTTTAAGGCTTGCAAACACAAAAATTATTTTTTTACTCAATATGACAGTAATGTTCTAAAATTCTGAGAAAATACGAACAAATTAATAAAAATGATTCCAACATAATTCCTAAACCAAACATGAAAAATGTCTGAAAATGCCTGTAATATTGAATCCATGTGAGTTTTATTTGAATCAGTTGTATGGTTTGCTAATACAAAAATTGGGTTTTATGACAAACACAAGTTAGTTTTTTTACTCAATATAACAGTTTAGCTGTCATACTATATATGAAAGTTATATAAACATAACTCCAAAACCAAACCATTATGTCCAAAACTGCCTGTAATATTGTATATATGTGAGTTTTACTAGAATCAGTGTTGAAAATACAAAAATTGGGTTTTATGACAGTATACTGTCACACTCAATATGACAGTTATTTAAACATAACTCAAACAACACATGCAAAATAGCTAATAATGCCTGGAGCATGTATCTTAGTTAGTTTTACTAGAAAAATGGTATTTTGTAAGGTTTGCAAAGACACAAGTTAGTTGTTGTTTTTATTCAATATGACAGTATAACTGTCATACTAAATATGAAAGTTATATAAACATAACTCTAAAACCAAACATGCATTTTGTCTAAAAATGCCTGTAATATTGTATCTGTGTGAGTTTAACTAGATTTAGTTGTTTTTGTAAGGTTTGCAAATACAAAATAAGGGTTTTACTCACTATGACAGTTTACTGTCACACTCAATCTGACAGTTATTTATTTAAACATAACTCCTAAACCACACATGTAAAATGGCTAATAATGCCTGGAGATATGTATCTTTGTGAGTTTTACTAGAAACATTATATTGTGTAAGGTTTAGTTAGTTTTTGTACTCAATCTGACAGTATAACTGTCATTCTAAATCCATCCATTTTCTTCCGCTTATCCGAGGTCGGGTTGCGGGGGCAGCAGCCTGAGCAGAAAATCCCAGACTTCCCTCTCCCCAGCCACTTCGTCCAGCTCTTCTCGGGGTATTCCAAGGCGTTCCCAGGCCAGCCGGGGACATAGTCTTTCCAATGTGTCCTAGGTCTTCCCCGTGGCCTCCTGCCACACCTCCCTAGAGGCGTTCGGGTGGCATCCTGAGCAGATGCCCGAACCACCTCATGGCTCCTCTCAATGTGGAGGAGCAGCGGCTTTACTTTGAGTTCCTCCCGGATGACAGAGCTTCTCACCCTGTCTCTAAGGTAGAGACCCACCACCCGGCAGAGGAAACGCATTTCGGCCGCTTGTCCTTTCGGTCATAACCCAAAGCTGGGAACGTAGATCGACGGTAAATTGAGAGCTTTTCCTTCTGGCTCAGCTCCTTCTTCACCACAACGGATCGATATAGCGTCCTCAATACTGAAGACGCCGCACCAAATCGCCTGTGGATCTCTCGATCCACTCTATCCTCACTCGTGAACAAGACTCCTAGGTACTTGAACTCCTGCACTTGGGGCAAGATCTCCTCCCCAACCTGGAGATGGCACTCGACCCTTTCCTGCGCGAGAACCATGGACTTGGACTTGGAGGTGCTGATTCTCATCCCAGTCGCTTCACACTCAAGGACCCTGCCGAGAGTATAGACCTGGTCTACCGTTCCACGACCAGGACGAAAACCACACTGTTCGTCCTGGATCCGAGTTTCCTCCTCTCCAGTACACATGAATAGACCTTACCGGGAAGGCTGAGGAGTGTGTTTCACGATAGTTGGAACACACCCTCCGGTTCCCCTTCTTAAAGAGAGGAACCACCACCCCGGTGTGCCAATCCAGAGGTACCACCCCCAATGTTCACGCGATGTTGCAGAGTTTTGTCAACCAAGACAGCCCCACAGTATCCAGAGCCTTAAGGAACTCATCCACCACCGGGGCCTTGCCACAGAGGAGCTTTTTAACTACCTAGGAAACCTAAGCCCCAGAAATAGGAGAGTCCACCACAGATTCCCCAGGCACTGCTTGGCCTGTCGGTATGCCCGCTGCCTCTGGAGTCCCATGAGCCAAAAGGACCCGATAGGCTCTTTCTTCAGCTTGACGGCATCCCTCCCTGCTGGTGGCCACCAGCGAGTTCTAGGATTACCGCCACGACAGGCACCAAACACCTTGCGGCCACAGCTCCAATCAGCAGGCTCGACAAGAGAGGCACGGAACATGTCCACTCAGACTCAATGTCCAGCACCTCCCTCGTGACATGTTTAAAGTTCTTCCTTATGTTTGAACATTGTGTTTGTTATGGACAATCCGTGACAAGCACAAAAGTCCAATAACAAAGCACCACTTGGGTTCAGATCCGGGTGGCCATTTTTCCCAATCACGACTCTCCAGGTTTCACTGTCCTTGCCAACATGAGCATTGAAGTCCCCCAACAGAACAAGGGAATCACCCGAGGGAGCACTCTCCAGTACTCCCTCAAGGGAATCCAAAAAGAGTGGGTACTCTGAGCTGCTGTTTGGTGGGTAAACACAAACAACAGTCAGGACCCGTCACCCAACCCGAAGGCGGAGGGAAGCTACCATCTCGTCTACTGGGTTAAAGTCCACCGTGCAGGCTTTGAGCAAAAACAATTGCCACCCCAGCCTCTCATTGCTTGCAACGCCAGAGTGGAAGAGAGTCCAGCCCCTCTTGAGAGAACAGGTTCCAGAGCCCTTGCTGTGCGTCGAAGTGAGTCCAACTATATCTAGCCGGAACTTCTTCACCTCGCGCACCAGCTCAGGCTCTTTCCCTCCCAGCGAGGTGACGTTCCACGTCCCAAGAGCGAGCTTATGTAGCCGATAATCGGACTGCCAAGTGCCCTGCCTTCGGCTGCCGCCCAGTTCACACTGCATCCGACCTCTATGACCTCAATGGGCCCATGAGTGGTGAGCCCATTGGAGGGTTGACCCACGTTGCCTCTTCGAAATGAGCCCGGCAGGGCCCCATGGAGACAGGCCCGGCCACCAGTCGCTCGCCATCGTGCCCCACATCTGCGCCTGGCTCCACAGGGGAGCCACGGTGACCTGCGCCTGGGCGAGAAAAAATCTAGGTCCTCGATTTGTACTTTTCATAAAGGTCTTTGAGCTGCTCTTTGTCTGATCCCTCACCTAGGACCTTTTCTCAGGGGATTCCGAGGCGTTCCCAGGCCAGCCGGGAGACATAGTGTTCCCAATGTGTCCTGGGTCTTCCCCGTGGCCTCCAGGATGACAGAGCTTCACCTTCACCAGGGGTGTCAAACTCAAATACAGAGTGGGCCAAAGTTTAAAACTGAACAAAGCCGCGGGCCAAGGTTGAACAAATTAACCTTTTAATAGGGACCCAAACACGTTTTGCATTGAATATTGAACAAGCAAGGCTTATATAACTTTATAGTGACATGCAAAATGGAGTTTCAAATAATAATAATAATAATTAAAAAATATCAATTGCATATCAAATATAATTTAAATAAAAATTGAATGCCTCTTTTCTATTTGCAGCCTTCTGAGGTAAATATCAACATTAACTTTATCCACAGGCTAATAAATTTGAAAATAAAATAACAATGAATAAAACAACCATTCAGGACTTTAAACTGCTCAGTTTGCAACACACTGATCTAATTTGATGTGCCCAAGCCAGATACCTGGCATCTTTTTTTAGATGCTAGTTCTTTAATGTCGGGGCTCAGGCTTTGAGCTGAGGCAACTTTCATTATCGAACAAGATGTTCAACAGTCATATCTCGTACACCCAATTCTAACATCATTCACACCCAGTCACAAGATATGTGCAGCTACAGCACGCATACACAAATGAATGCAACGCATACTTCATCAACAGCGATACAGGTTACACTGAGGGTGCCAGTATAAAAAACTTTAACACTGTTAGAAATATACGCCACACTGTGAACCCACACCAAACAAAAATAAAAAACACTTTTCGGGAGAACATCCGCACCGTTACATAACATAAACACAAAAGAACAAATACCCAGAATCTTTTGCAGCACTAACTCTTTCGGGACGCTACAAAATACACCCCCGCTACCACCAAACCTCCCCCCCCCACACACACACACATTGTAGCGTCTCGGAAGATTTAGTGCTACAAAGGGTTCTGGGTATTTGTTGTGTTGTGTTTATGTTGTGTTACGGTGCGGATGTTCTCCCGAAATGTGTTTGTCATTCTTGTTTGGTGTGGATTCACAGTGTGGCGTATATTTCTAAAAGTGTTAAAGTTTTTTATTTGGCTACCGTCAGTGTAACCTGTATCGCTGTTGATGAAGTATGCGTTGCATTCAATTGTGTGTGGGTGCAGAAGCTGCACTGACATGAAACTGGGCTGGCACTCGTTTCACTAGCTGGAAAAAAAAAAAAAATCGGGAGGAGTGCTGGAGTCACTCCCGGGAGGGTTGGCAAGTATTAGAAGTAGCGGCACTGCCGCAATGTATAATCGAAGGTCCAGCTTTATTGTTAATTTGATATTGCCTCAAGGGCCAAGTCAAATTACACGTTGGGCCAAATTTGGCCCACGGGCCAAAGTTTGACACCCATGACCTTCACTGTAAAAAATTACTGTAAAAATAAAAAATAAAATTACAGTTCTATACTCCATCCATCCATCCATTTTCTACCGCTTATTCCCTTCGGGGTCGCGGGGGGCGCTGGAGCCTATCTCAGCTACAATCAGTCGGAAGGCGGGGTACACCCTGGACAAGTCGCCACCTCATCGCAGGGCCAACACAGATAGACAGACAACATTCACACTCACATTCACACACTAGGGCCAATTTAGTGTTGCCAATCAACCTATCATGTTCTTCTTAAATGCAGTTAAGTACTGTAAATTTTGTTGCATTTTTCAAAAAATATCGACCAGCAGTAAGTTACTGTAAAACCTACAGTGTAATTCAGTATTTTTCAGACTTGTTTCTTGGGTCCGCCCACAATTCGTCCAACCGAGCTTCATTTCACCTGGCCGACCCTGCTAAATCCATCCTACTGCATCGTGTGTTTTTGATAACAAGGTAAGAGTCACTTGTACCTTGATGTGTCATTTTCTGTTTGAATTACTTTATATATATATTTATAAAGTCCGAAATGACATAGCGTCACAGTCAGCATCACAGACACTATCGTTGACCACGCGCATGTACCGCCGCATGCTAGCTAGCTAAGTTTTCTTCTTTTTTGTCATAGTCATCATAAAAGATGATAACTTGCCACATATGTGCTACGACTTGCAGCAATGTATTTGCGTATGTTAGACACATGCGAAGTCATAGTTGTATGCCTAATGCATCGTTCAAGTGTGCTTTCCCTAAATGCACAAGAGTTTTTTCCAACTTCTCAGCCTTCAAAACTCACAGCCGTCGTCATAAATATGGCAAGAGTAGGACTGATATGTATAGCGCAGAAGGTTTACCTTGTAATATTGTCTCATGTAGCGCGAAGTGCGATGATATATGGGCCCTTCTCCTGCATTTGAAAAGTCATATTACCAAAGGTAGGACAGTTACGTGCTCCTTCAGTCAATGTGAAAAAAGATTTACAGTTAAGTCTACTTTCACATCGCACGTGTCAAGGAAGCACTACGGCTACACTGAACGAAGTTTGACTTGATCAACAGCAAATCCAAGCAGCTCTTGTGTTATTAACACTGATGATGACTATTGTGATATGCAACTTGAGAATTCAGGATATTCCTGTTATGAAGACATGGAGGTCTACTTGCATTAAAAAAATGTTCACAGCACTGAAAAAAGGTTGAGAACCACTGCCTTAGGACAGTGGTTCTCAACTTTTTTTCAGTGATGTACCCCTGTGAACATTTTTTAAATTCAAGTACCCCCTAATCAGAGCAAAGCATTTTTGGTTGAAAAAAAGAGATGAAGAAGTAAAATACAACACTATGTCATCAGTTTCTGATTCATTAAATTGTATAACAGTGCAAAATATTGCTCATTTGTTGTGGTCTTTCTTGAACTATTTGGAAAAAAAGATATAAAAATAACTAAAAACTTGTTGAAAAATAACCAAGTGATTCAATTATAAATAAAGATTTTTACACATAGAAGTAATCAACTTAAAGTGCCCTCTTTGGGGATTGCAATAGAGATCTATCTGGATTCATGAACTTCATTCTCAACATTTCTTCACAAAAAAAGAAATCTTTAACATCAATATTTATGGAACATGTCCACTACGCTTTAACCAAGCCTCCATTGTTTTCTACATGGATAGTTGATTGACAGTTGGTGCCGTGTGGCACCGCCAGGTAGAGTCAAACCATCATGTCATGGGGGAAACTCTGGCTTTATGGTAATGAATGGAATAGCCTACTTGATTAGTTGTTCAGTTTATGAACTTACATTCATATTTTGTCGAAGTATTATTCAATAAATATATTTATAAAGGATTTTTGAATTGTTGCTATTTTTAGAATATTTAAAAAAAATCTCACGTACCTCTTGGCATACCTTCAAGTACCCCCAGGAGTACGCGTACCCCCATTTGAGAACCACTGCCTTAGGAGACTAGATGTAAACAGAGTAAAGAGAGAGAGAGTGAGGTGGCCATTCCAAATACTTTTAAAATGCTACCCATATTGGATACTGTTTAGGAACATAAACTGCATTTCTTGACTGTACCAGTTGCTGGTGACAAAGTCACAATAAAACGTTGGATGATCAGCATGGAAGGTGATGTCATCTGCAAAGGCGTCCAACCTAGCTTAATCTCAGGGCTTGCTGCCCTTCTTGCCACCTACTATGTGTTCAACTTGGAATACCAAGAGGAAGGTCCTCGGACATTGGAATTTGTTCAAAGGTAAATCCTCTTGATACTGTTAAAATACTGTTAGGATATTTTATTTTATATTTCTCACCTCTGTTCAGGAATTTGACTTGTCATTTCCCCAATTGTGTACCTTAAATCAATGACTCTTCTGTTCCTTTGTGTACCTTCTTATTAGGGACCGAAGCACCAGTTTGACTCTAGGATACAGAGAAGGTAGGTAATGTGCAGGTAAAGATATGTTGACTGGGTCAAAGAAGGAAGCACCTGTTTGACCCCAGGATGCAGAAAAAGTAGGTAATTTGCAGGTAAAGATATGTTGACTGGATGATGGCAGGAAGCACCAGCTTGACCCGAGAATGCAGAGCAAGTAGGTAATGTGCGGGTGAAGATATGTTGAATGGGTAAAGGCAGGAAGCACCAGTGTGACCCCACCATGCAGGGAAGGTAGGTAATGTGCGGGTGAAGGTATGTTGAATGGGTGAAAGAAGGAAGCGCATGTGTGGTCGAGACCCTGCAGACAAGGTAGGTATGTGCAGGTGAAGATATGTTGTATGGTGAAAGAAAGAAGCACCAGTGTGACCCAAAGATGCAGGGAAGGTAGGTAATGTGCAGGTAAAGATATGTTGAATGGGTGAAGGCAGGAAACACCAGCTAGACGCCAGGATACAGAGAAGGTAGGTAATGTGCAGGTAAAGATATGTTGAATGAGTAAAGGCAGGAAACACCAGCTTGACTCCAGGATACAGAGAAGGTAGGTAATGTGCAGGTAAAGATATGTTGAATGGGTAAAGGTAGAAAGCACCAGCGTGACCACACTATGCAGAGAAGGTAGGTAATGTGCAGGTAAAGATATGTTGAATGGGTAAAGGCAAGAAGCACCAGTGTGACCCCAGGATGCAGAGAAGATAGGTAATGAGCAGGTAACGATATGTTAAATGGGTGAAAGCAGGAAACATCAGCGTAAATACACGGTCCCGTAGATGGAGAGAAAACATAAATAGAGAGAGGGATTGGGGAGGCTTTAGCATTGTCTTACTCTCTGAATTTGTCCTAATGGGTTTTAGAGCATTCACTCATCTACAGCTGTGGTTATGGTATAGGCTCACATATATCCTAAAATTGATATTAATATTTGTGCAGTGCATATTCCTAAATAACAATGTGAGGGGGGTTCTGTATCGACTGCAAGTAATCTTCAATCACAACAGAATATCTAATATGCTTTCTCTCTTTTTTAGGCGATTCATTGGCGTTAACCCTGAGAGGGCAACAAAGGCCAGCCAGGGAAAGGTGGTGTCCAAGAAGACCGGGAAGCTGGTCCAGAAAAAGGCAGCAACTGTAAATCCTCACGTAGCCACCCTTATAAAACATCTCACAGACTTTGAGTGGGGCTTTATGTAGCCGACAACTAAACACTGGACTCGTGTTCAGTGTTTTGTCTCCAGTTACAAATTAAGTGGACATGTTATAAATGTTAAAATGCTTTACTGAAAATAAGAAGAATGCACTAAATGTACTTTGAATGTACTTGATGCACAATAAATAATTGGTTAATAAAAACATAATCTTGCAAGGCCATTTCTCCAGTCATTTTTATGCCAGCAGATTGCAGGGATTTTGATTTTGAAAAATTAAAAGTTCAACTCATTAACTTCTAGTGGCATTATACTGTAAAGCTCAGTCTATAGTGCTTACAATTATTTTACTGTAATTAACTGTTAATGGATATTACAGTAGATACACTAAAATAACAGTGTAATGCCGCTAAACAGATGACAGTATTATGCTGTGAAGCGTATATTTGATACAGCACAGTACTGTGATACTTTTTACAGTAATAAACTGTAGTGATAAATCACAGTATGTGTGCTGTAGAAAAACAGTTTTATACTGGAACCATTAGCTGCCAGTAGGTTACTGTAATTAAACGGTGAAAATTCTTACAGTAAGGGAGAGACCCGCCACCCAGCGGAGAAAACTCATTTCGGCCGCTTGTACCCGTGATGTTGTCCTTTCGGTCATAACCCAAAGCTCATGACCATAGGTGAGGATGGGAACGTAGATTGACCGGTAAATTGAGAGCTTTTCCCTCTGGCGCAGCTCCTTCTTACCACAACGAATCGATATAGCGTCCTCATTACTGAAGACGCCGCACCGATCAGCCTGTGCATCTCACGATCCACTCTTCCCTCACTCATGAACAAGACTCCAGGTACCTGAACTCATCCACTTGGGGCAAGATCTCCTGCCCAACCTCGAGATGGCACTCCACCCTTTCCCGGGCGAGAACCTCGGACTTGGAGGTGCTGATTCTCATCCCAGTCGCTTCACACTCGGCTGCGAACCAATCCAATGAGAGCTGAAGATCCTGGCCAGTTAAAGCCATAAGGACCACATCATCTGCAAAAAGGAGAGACCTAATCCTGCAGCCACCAAACCGGATCCCCTCAACGCCATGACTGCACCTAGAAATTATGTCCATAAAATTTATGAACACATTTGGTGACAAAGGGCAGCCAACTTATTGCTGGCAATGCGGACCCAGCTCTGACACTGATCATACAGGGAGCGACCCGCCACAATCAGACATGCCGATACCCCATACTATCTGAGCACTCCCCACAGGACTTCCCGGGGTGGCCACGGTCGAATGTCTTCTCCAAGTCCACAAAGCACATGTAGACTGGTTGGACAAACTCCCATGCACACTCAAGGACCCTGCCGAGAGTATAGAGCTGGTCTAACGTTCCACGACCAGGACGAAAACCACACTGTTCGTCCTGGATCCGAGGTTCCTCCTCTCCAGTACACATGAATAGACCTTACCGGGAAGGCTGAGGAGTGTGATCTACGATAGTTGGAACACACCCTCCGGTTCCCCTTCTTAAAGAGAGGAACCACCACCCCGGTCTGCCAATCCAGAGGTACCGCCCCTGATGTTCACGCGATGTTGCAGAGTCTTGTCAACTAAAACAGCCCCACAGCATCCAGAGCCTTAAGAGCTCATCCACCCCCGGGGCCTTGCCACCGAGGAGCTTTTAAAACTACCTTGGCAACCTCAGCCCCAGAAATAGGAGAGCCCACCACAGATTCCCCAGGCACTGCTTGGCCTGTCGGTATGCCCGCTGCCTCTGGAGTCCCATGAGCCAAAAGGACCAGATAAGCTCTTTCTTCAGCTTGACGGCATCCCGCACTGCTGGTGGCCACCAGCGGGTTCTAGGATTACCGCCACGACAGGCACCAAACACCTTGCGGCCACAGCTCCAATCAGCTGGCTTGACAAGAGAGGCACGGAACATGATCCATTCAGACTCAATGTCCAGCACCTCCTTTGTGACATGTTCAAAGTTCCTCCGGAGGTGGAAAAAGAAACTCTCTCTGACAGGAGACTCTGCTAGGCATTCCCAAAAGACTCTCACAATGCGTTTGGGCCTGCCAGGTCTGTCCGGGATCCTACCCCACCATCGGAGCCAGCTCACCAGGTGGTGATCGGTAGAAAGCTCGCCCCTCTCTTCACCCGAGTGTCCAAAACATGAGGCCGCAAATCCCATGACACAACTACAAAGTCAATAATGGAACTGCGGCCGAGGGTGTCCTGGTGCCAAATGCACATATGGACACCCTTATGTTTGAACATTGTGTTTGTTATGGACAATCCGTGACGAGCACAAAAGTCCAATAACAAAGCACCACTTGGGTTTAGATCCGGGTGGCCATTTTTCCCAATCACGACTCTCCAGGTTTCAAAGTCGTTGCCAACATGAGCGTTGAAGACCCCCAGCAGAACAAGGGAATCACCCGAGGGAGCACTCTCAAGGGAATCCAAAAAGAGTGGGTACTCTGAGCTGCTGTTTGGTGCGTAAACACCAACAACAGTCAGGACCCATCACCCAACCCGAAAGCGGAGGGAAGCTACCATCTCGTCTTCTGGGTAAAGTCCAACGTGCAGGCTTTGAGCTGGGGGGCAACAAGAATTGCCAACCCAGCCTCTCATTACTTGCAACGCCAGAGTGGAAGAGAGTCCAACCCCTCTTGAGAGAACAGGTTCCAGAGCCCTTGCTGTGCGTCGAAGTGAGTCCAGCTTTATCTAGCCGGGAACTTCTCCACCTCGCGAGGTGACGTTCCACGTCCCAAGAGCGAGCTTATGTAGCCGATAATCGGACCGCCAAGTGCCCTGCCTTCGGCTTCCGCCCAGCTAACACTGCACCCGACCTCTGTGACCCAGCCCATGAGTGGTGAGCCTATTGCAGGGGGGACCCACGTTGCCTCTTCGAGCTGGGCCCCATGGGCACCAGTCGCTCGCCATCGTGCCCCACCTCTGGGCCTGGCTCCACAGGGGAGCCACGGTGACCTGCGTCCGGGCGAGAAAATATCTAGGTCCTCGATTTGTACTTTTCATAAAGGTCTTTGAGCTGCTCTTTGTCTGATTCCTCACCTAGGACCTGTTTGTCTTGGGGGACCCTACCAGGGGGCATAGAAGCCCCCGGACAATATAGCTCCTAGGATCAGTGGGACACGCAAACCACAAAGGTGGCGGCTCAGAAAGCAGGTTATATAAACATAACTCCAAAACCAAACATGCAAGATGTCTAAACATGCCTGTAATATTGTATCAATGTGAGTTTTACTAGAATCGGTTGTTTTTTTAAGGCTTGCAAACACAAAAGGTTTTTTTTACTCAATATGACAGTAAGTTCTTAAAATGCTGAGATAATGTGAAAAAAACAATACAAATGTATTCCAACATGATTCCTAAACCAAACATGCAAAATGTCTAAAAATGCCTGTAATATTGAATCCATGTGAGTTTTACTAGAATCATTTGTTTTTGTAAGGTTTGCAAATACAAAAATTGAGTTTTATGACAGACACAAGTTAGTTTTTTTTACTCATTATAACAGTATAGATGTCATACTATATATTAAAGTTATATGAACATAACTCCAAAACCAAACGTGCATTATGTCCAAAATTGCCTGTAATATTGTATAGATGTGAGTTTTACTAGAATCAGGTTTGCAAATACAAAAATTGGGTTTTATGACAGTATACTGTCACACTCAATATGACAGTATAACTGTCATACTAAATCCATCCATTTTCTTCCGCTTATCCGAGGTCGGGTTGCGGGGGCAGCAGCCTAAGCAGAGAGCCCAGACTTCCCTCCCCCCAGCCACTTTGTCCAGCTCTTCTCGGGGGATCCCGAGGCGTTCCCAGGCCATAGTCTTTCCAATGTATCCTAGGTCTTCCCCATGGCCTCCTGCCGTTCGGACCTAGGGAGGCGTTCGGGTGGCATCCTGAGCAGATGCCCGAACCACCTCATCTGGCTCCTCTCAATGTGGAGGAGCAGCGGCTTTACACTGAGTTCCTCCCAGATGACAGAGCTTCTCACCCTATCTCTAAGGGAGAGACCCACCACCCGGCGGAGGAAACTCATTTCGGCCGCTTGTACCCGTGACCTTGTCCTTTCGGTCATAACCCAAAGCTCATGACCATAGGTGAGGATGGGAACGTTGATCGACCGGTAAATTGAAAGCTTTTCCTTCTGGCTCAGCTCCTTCTTCACCACAACGGATCGCTATAGCGTCCTCATTACTGAAGACGCCGCACCGATCCGCCTGTAGATCTCACAATCCACTCTATCCTCACTCGTGAACAAGACTCCTAGGTACTTGAACTCCTTCACTTGGGGCAAGATCTCTTTCCCAACCTCGAGATGGCACTCCACCCTTTCCCGGGCGAGAACCATGGACTCGGACATGGAGGTGCTGATTCTCATCCCAGTCGCTTCACTGCGAACCGATCCAATGAAAGCTGAAGATCTTGGCCAGTTGAAGCCATCAGGACCACATCATCTGCAAAAAGCAGAGACCTAGTCCTGCAGCCACCAAACCAGGCGCAGTCATGGCGTTGAGGGGATCCTCAAAGCCATGACTGCGCCTAGATATTCTGTCCATTAAAGTTATGAACAGAATCGGTGACAAAGGGCAGCCTTGGCGGAGTCCAACCCTCACTGGAAAGGGGTCCGACATACTGCCGGCAATGCGGACCAAGCTCTGACACTGATCATACAGGGAGACACCCGCCACAATCAGACATGCCGATACTCCATACTCTCTGAGCACTCCCCACAGGAGAATGTCTTCTCCAAGTCCACAAAACTTATGTAGACTGGTTGGGCAAACTCCCATGCACACTCAAGGACCCTGCCGAGAGTATAGAGCTGGTCTACCGTTCCACGACCAGGACGAAAACCACACTGTTCGTCCTGGATCCGAGGTTCCTCCTCTCCATTACACATGAATAGACCTTACCGGGAAGGCTGAGGAGTGTGATCTGCGATAGTTGGAACACACCCTCCGGTTCCCCTTCTTAAAGAGAGGAACCACCACCCCGGTCTGCCAATCCAGAGGTACCGCCCCTGATGTAGACGCAATGTTGCAGAGTCTTGTCAACCAAGACTGCCCCACAGCATCCAGAGCCTTAAGGAACTCCGGACGGAGCTCATACCCCCGGGGCCTTGCCACCGAGGAGCTTTTTAACTACCTTGGCAACCTCTGCCCCAGAAATAGGAGAGCCCACCACAGACTTCCCAGGCACTGTTTCCTCATAGCGTGTTGGTGGGACAGAGGAGGTCTCGCTTGGCCTGTCGATATGCCCACTGCCTCTGGAGTCCCATGAGCCAAAAGGACCCGGTGGCTCTTTCTTCAGCTTGACAGCATCCCTCGGTGCTGGTGGATTACCGCCACGACAGGCACCAAACACCTTGCAGCCACAGCTTCAATCAGCTGGCTCAACAAGAGAACATGGTCCACTCAGACTCAATGTCCAGCACCTCCCTCGTGACATGTTCAAAGTTCTTCCGGACATGTTCAAAGTTCTTCAGGAGACTCTGCTAGGTGTTCCCAGCAGACCCTTACAATGCGTTTGGGCCTGCCAGGTCTGACCGGCAACCTCCCCTACCATCGGAGCCAGCTCACCACCAGGTGGTGGTTGGTAGAAAGCTCTGCCCCTCTCTTCACCGAGTGTCCAAAACATGAGGCCGCAAATCCCATGACACAACGGCCGAGGGTGTCCTTGTGCCAAGTGCACATATGGACACCCTTATGTTTGAACATTGTGTTTGTTATGGACAATCCGTGACAAGCACAAAAGTCCAATAACAAAGCACCACTTGGGTTCAGATCCGGGTGGCCATTTTTCCCAATCACGACTCTCCAGGTTTCACTGTCGTTGCCAACATAGCGTTGAAGTCCACCAGCAGAAAAAGGGAATCACCCGAGGGAGCACTCTCCAGTACTCCCTCAAGGGAATCCAAAAAGAGTTGGTACTCTGAGCTGCTGTTTGGTGTGTAAACACAAACAACAGTCAGGACCCGTCACCCAACCCGAAGGCTGAAGGAAGCTACCATCTCATCTATTGGGTTTAAAGTCCAACGTGCAGGCTTTGAGCCGGGGGGCAACAAGAATTGCCACCCCAGCCTCTCATTAGTTGCAACGCCAGTGTGGAATCTCTTCCACTTTGGCGTTGCAAGTAATGAAAGTTCAGCTCAGTCCAGCCCCTCTGAGAGAACAGGTTCCAGAGCCCTTGCTGTGAGTCCAACTATATCTAGCCGGGAACTTCTCCACCTCAAGCACCAGCTCAGGCTCCTTCCCTCCCAGCGAGGTGACGTTCCATGTCCCAAGAGCGAGCTTATGTAGCCGATAATCGGACCACCAAGTGCCCTGCCTTCGGCTGCCGCCCAGCTCACACTGCACCCTCTATGACCCAGCCCATGAGTGGTGAGCCCTGGAGGGGGGATCCACGTTGCCTCTTCGAGCTGAGCACGGCTGGGCCCCATGGGGACAGGCCCGTCAATCGCCATCGTGCCACACCTCTGGGCCTGGCTCCACAGGGGAGCCACGGTGACCTGCGTCCGGGCGAGAAAAAATCTAGGTCCTCAATTGTACTTTTAATAAAGGTCTTTGAGCTGCTCTTTGTCTGATCCCTCACCTAGGACCTGTTTGTCCTGGATCAGTGGGACACGCAAACCACAAAGGTGGCGGCTCAGAAAGCAGGTTATATAAATATAACTCCAAAACCAAACATGCAATATGTCTAAACATGCCTGTAATATTGTATCAATGTGACTTTTCCTAGAATCGGTTGTTTTTGTAAGGTTTGCAAATACAAAAATTAGGTTTTACTCACAATGACAAAATCACACTCAATATGACAGTTATTTAAACATAACTCATAAACCACACAAAAAAATGGCTAATAATGCCTGAAATAATGAATCATTGGGAGTTTTACTGAGTTTTATATTTTGCAAACACAAAAAGTAGTTTTTTACTTGACTGTAATGTTCTTAGAACCCTGAGATAATGGGAAAAAAGCAATAAAAATGTATTTAAACCTAACTCCTAAACAACACATGCAAAATGGCTAATAATGCCTAGGGAGACATGTAACGTTGTTAGTTTAAAAAAATGATCTTTTGTAAAGATATCAAAGACACAAGCTAGTTTTTTTTATTCAATATGACAGTATAACAGTCATACTAAATATGAAAGTTATATAAACATAACTCCAAAACCAAACATGTGTCATGTCTAAAAATGCCTGTAATAATGTATTAATGTGAGTTTGTAAGGTTTGCAAAAACAAAAAGTAGTTTTTTACTCAATATGAAAGTAATGATCTTAGAATCCTGAGATTATGCCAAAAAAGCAATACAAATGTATTCAAACACAAATTTTAAACCAAACATGTAAAATGTCTAAAAATGCCTGTAATATTGAATCCATATAAGTTTTACTAGAATCAATTGTTTTTGTAAGGTTTGCAAATACAAAAATTAGGTTTTACACATAATGACATTAAAACTGTAACACTCAATATGACAATTATTTATTTATAACTCCTAACCACACATGAAACATGTGTAATAATGCGTGAAAAAATGTATCTTTGTGAGTGTTACTAGAAACATTTTCTTTTGTAAGGTTTGCAAATACAGGTTAGTTTTTTTTACTCAATATGACAGTATAACTGCCACACTCAATATGACAGTTATTTAAACATAACTCTTAAACTACACATGAAAAATGATTAACAATGCCTGAAATAATGCATTCTTGTAAGTTTTACTCGAAACATATGCTTTTTTAAGGCTTGCAAACACAAAAATTATTTCTTTACTCAATATGACAGTAATGTTCTAAAATTCTGAGAAAATACGAACAAATTAATAAAAATGATTCCAACATAATTCCTAAACCAAATATTGAATCCATGTGAGTTTTACTAGATTTAAATGATTTTGTAAGGTTTGCAAATACATAAATAAGGTTTTACTTACTATGTCATATCTGACAGTATATGACAGTTATTTAACCATACCTCAAAACACACATGAAAAATGGCTAATAATGCCTGAAATAATGCATCCTTGGCCGTTTTACTCGAAACACATGCTTTTTTAAATCTTGCAAACACAAAAAGTAGTTTTTTTACCCAATATGACTGTAATGTTCTTAAAATCCTGAGATAATGCGAAAAAAGCAATAAAAATGTATTTAAACATTACTCCTAAACAACATATGCAAAATGGCTAATAATGCCTGGAAACATGTATCTTTGTTAGTTTTACTGGAAAAATGATCTTTTGTAAAGTTTGCAAAGACACAAGCCAGTTTTTTTTTATTCAATATGACAGTATAACAGTCATTTTAAATATCAAAGTTATATAAACATAACTCCAAAACAAAACATGTGTCATGTCTAAAAATGCCTGTAATAATGTATTAATGTGAGTTTGTAAGGTTTGCAAAAACAAAAAGTAGTTTTTTACTCAATATGAAAGTAATGATCTTAGAATCCTGAGATAATGCGAAAAAAGCAATAAAAATGTATTCAAACATAACTCCTAAACAACCCAGGCAAAATGGGTAATAATGCCTGGAGATATGTATCTTTGTTAGTTTTACCAGAAAATGTATTTTTTGTCAAGTTTGCAAAGACACAAGCTAGTTGTTTTTATTCAATAAGACAGTATAACTATCATACTACATATGAAAGTTATATAAACATAACTCCAGAACCAAACGTGTGTCATGTCTAAAATTGCCTATAATAATGTATTTATGTGAGTTTGTAAGGTTTGCAAAAACAAAAAGTAGTTTTTTCCTCAATATGAAAGTAAGGATTTTAGAATCCTGAGATAATGCGAAAAAAGCAATACAAATGTATTTAAACATAATTCCTAAACAACCCATGCAAAATGGCTAATAATGCCTGGAGACATGTATCTTTGTTAGTTTTACTAGAAAAATGATCTTTTGTAAAGATATCAAAGACAAAAGCTAGTTTTTTTTATTCAATATGACAGTATAACAGTCCTACTAAATATGAAAGTTATCAAAACATAACTCCAAAACCAAACATGTGTTGTGTCTAAAAATGCCTGTAATAATGTATTTATGTGAGTTTGTAGGTTTGCAAAAACAAAAAGTAGTTTTTTACTCAATATAAAAGTAATGATCTTAGAATCCTGAGATAATGCGAAAAAAGCAATAAAAATGTATTTAAAGATAATTCCTAAACAACCCATGCAAAATGGGTAATAATGCCTGGAGACATGTATCTTTGTTAGTTTTACTAGAAAAATGATCTTTTGTAAAGTTTGCAAAGACACAAGCAAATTTTTTTTATTCAATATGACAGTATAACAGTCATACTAAATATAAAAGTTATATAAACATAACTCCAAAACCAAACATGTGTCATGTCTAAAAATGTCTGTAATAATGTATTTATGTGAGTTTGTAAGGTTTGCAAAAACAAAAAGTAGTTTTTTACTCAATATGAAAGTAATGATCTTAAAATCCTGAGATAATGCGAAAAAAGCAATAAAAATGTATTTAAACATAATTCCTAAACAACCCATGCAAAATGGGTAATAAAACCTGGAGACATGTATCTTTGTTAGTTTTACTAGAAAAATTATCTTTTGTAAAGTTTGCAAAGACACAAGCTATTTTTTTTAATTCAATATGACAGTATAACAGTCATACTAAATATGAAAGTTATATAAACATAACTCCAAAACCAAACATGTGTCATGTCTAAAAATGCCTGTAATAATGTATTAATGTGAGTTTGTAAGGTTTGCAAAAACAAAAAGTAGTTTTTTACTCAATATGAAAGTAATGATCTTAAAATCCTGAGATAATGCGAAAAAAGCAATAAAAATGTATTTAAACATAATTCCTAAACAACCCATGCAAAATGGGTAATAAAACCTGGAGACATGTATCTTTGTTAGTTTTACTAGGAAATGTATATTTTGTAAAGTTTGCAAAGACACAAGCTAGTTGTTTTTATTCAATTAGACAGTATAACAGTCATACTAAATATGAAAGTTATATAAACATAACTCCAGAACCAAACGTGTGTCATGTCTAAAATTGCCTATAATAATGTATTTATGTGAGTTTGTAAGGTTTGCAAAAACAAAAAGTAGTTTTTTCCTCAATATGAAAGTAGGGATTTTAGAATCCTGAGATAATGCGAAAAAAGCAATAAAAATGTATTTAAACATAATTCCTAAACAACCCAGGCAAAATGGGTAATAATGCCTGGAGACATGTATCTTTGTTAGTTTTACTAGAAAAATGATATTTTGTAATGTTTGCAAAGACACAAGCTAGTTTTTTTTATTCATTATGACAGTATAACAGTCCTACTAAATATGAAAGTCATCAAAACATAACTCCAAAACCAAACATGTGTTGTGTCTAAAAATGCCTGTAATAATGTATTTATGTGAGTTTGTAAGGTTTGCAAAAACAAAAAGTAGTTTTTTACTCAATATGAAAGTAATGATCTTAAAATCCTGAGATAATGCGAAAAAAGCAATAAAAATGTATTTAAACATAATTCCTAAACAACCCATGCAAAATGGTTAATAATGCCTGGAGACATGTATCTTTCTTAGTTTTACTAGAAAAATGATCTTTTGTAAAGTTTGCAAAGACACAAGCTAGTTTTTTTTTTATTCAATATGACTGTATAACAGTCTTACTAAATATAAAAGTTATATAAACATAACTCCAAAACCAAACATGTGTCATGTCTAAAAATGCCTGTAATAATGTATTAATGTGAGTTTGTAAGGTTTGCAAAAACAAAAAGTAGTTTTTTACTCAATATGAAAGTAATGATCTTAAAATCCTGAGATAATGCGAAAAAAGCAATACAAATGTATTTAAATATAATTCCTAAACAACCCATGCAAAATGGGTAATAATGCCTGGAGACATGTATCTTTGTTAGTTTTACTAGAAAAATGATCTTTTGTAAAGTTTGCAAAGACACAAGCTAGTTTTTTTTAATTCAATATGACAGTATAACAGTCATACTAAATATGAAAGTTATATAAACATAACTCCAAAACCAAACATGTGTCATGTCTAAAAATGCCTGTAATAATGTATTAATGTGAGTTTGTAAGGTTTACAAAAAAAAAAAGTAGTTTTTTACTCAATATGAAAGTAATGATCTTAAAATCCTGAGATAATGCGAAAAAAGCAATAAAAATGTATTTAAACATAATTCCTAAACAACCCATGCAAAATGGGTAATAATGCCTGGAGACATGTATCTTTGTTAGTTTTACTAGAAAAATGATCTTTTGTAAAGTTTGCAAAGACACAAGCTAGTTTTTTTTTATTCAAATAACAGTATAACAGTCATACTAAATATGAAAGTTATATAAACATAACTCCAAAACCAAACATGTGTCATGTCTAAAAATGCCTGTAATAATGTATTAATGTGAGTTTGTAAGGTTTGCAAAAACAAAAAGTAGTTTTTTACTAAATATGAAAGTAATGATCTTAAAATCCTGAGATAATGCGAAAAAAGCAATAAAAATGTATTTAAACATAATTCCTAAACAACCCATGCAAAATGGGTAATAATGCCTGGAGACATGTATCTTTGTTAGTTTTACTAGAAAAATGATCTTTTGTAAAGTTTGCAAAGACACAAGCTAATTTTTTTTATTCAATATGACAGTATAACAGTCATACTAAATATAAAAGTTATTTAAACATAACTCCAAAACCAAACATGTGTCATGTCTAAAAATGTCTGTAATAATGTATTTATGTGAGTTTGTAAGGTTTGCAAGAACAAAAAGTAGTTTTTTACTCAATATGAAAGTAATGATCTTGGAATCCTGAGATAATGCGAAAAAAGCAATAAAAATGTATTCAAACATAACTCCTTAACAACCCAGGCAAAATGGGTAATAATGCCTGGAGACATGTATCTTTGTTAGTTTTACTAGGAAATGTATATTTTGTAAAGTTTGCAAAGACACAAGCTAGTTGTTTTTATTCAATTAGACAGTATAACAGTCATACTAAATATGAAAGTTATATAAACATAACTCCAGAACCAAACGTGTGTCATGTCTAAAATTGCCTATAATAATGTATTTATGTGAGTTTGTAAGGTTTGCAAAAACAAAAAGTAGTTTTTTCCTCAATATGAAAGTAGGGATTTTAGAATCCTGAGATAATGCGAAAAAAGCAATAAAAATGTATTTAAACATAATTCCTAAACAACCCATGCAAAATGGCTAATAATGCCTGGAGACATGTATATTTGTTAATTTTACTAGAAAAATGATATTTTGTAAAGTTTGCAAAGACACAAGCTAGTTTTTTTTTTATTCAATATGACAGTATAACACTCATATTAAATATAGAAGTTATATAAACATAACTCCAAAACCAAACATGTCTCATGTCTAAAAATGCCTGTAATAATGTATTTATGTGAGTTTGTAAGGTTTGCAAAAACAAAAAGTAGTTTTTTACTCAATATGAAAGTAATGATCTTAGAATCCTGAGATAATGCGAAAAAAGCAATAAAAATGTCTTTAAACATAATTCCTAAACAACCCATGCAAAATGGGTAATAATGCCTGGAGACATGTATCTTTGTTAGTTTTACTAGAAAAATGATCTTTTGTAATGTTTGCAAAGACACAAGCTAGTTTTTTTTATTCAATATGACAGTATAACAATCATACTAAATATGAAAGTTATATAAACATAACTCCAAAACCAAACATGTGTCATGTCTAAAAATGCCTGTAATAATGTATTTATGTGAGTTTGTAAGGTTTGAAAAAACAAAAAGTAGTTTTTTATTCAATATGAAAGTAATGATCTAAGAATCCTGAGATAATGCGAAAAAAGCAATAAAAATGTATTTAAACATAATTCCTAAACAACCCATGCAAAATGGGTAATAATGCCTGGAGACATGTATCTTTGTTAGTTTTACTAGAAAAATGATCTTTTGTAAAGTTTGCAAAGACACAAGCTAGTTTTTTTTTTATTCAATATGACAGTATAACAGTCATACTAAATATAAAAGTTATATAAACATAACTCCAGAACCAAACGTGTGTCATGTCTAAAATTGCTTATAATAATGTATTCATGTGGGTTTGTAAGGTTTGCAAAAACAAAAAGTAGTGTTTTACTCAATATGAAAGTAATGATCTTAGAATCCTGAGATAATGCAATACAAATGTATTCAAACACAATTTTTAAACCAAACATGTGAATTGTCTAAAAATGCCTGTAATATTGAATTTATGTAAGTTTTACTAGAATCAATTGTTTTTGTAAGGTTTGCAAATACAAAAATTAGGTTTTACACATAATGACATTATAACTTTAACACTCAATATGAAAGTTATTTAATTATAACTCCTAAATACACATGAAACATGTCTAATAGCGTGAAAAAAATTATCTTTGTGAGTGTTGCTAGAAACATTTTCTTTTGTAAGGTTTGCAAAGACACAAGTTAGATTTTTTTAACTCAATATGACAGTATAATGCCACACTCAATATGACAGTTATTTAAACATAACTCCTAAACCACACCTGAAAAATGGCTAATAATGCCTGAAATAATGCATCTTTGGGAGTTTTACTGGAAACATATGCTTTTTTTAAGGCTTGCAAACACAAAAATTATTTTTTTACTCAATATGACGGTAATGTTCTAAAATTCTGAGAAAATACGAACAAATTAATAAAAATGATTCCAACATAATTCCTAAACCAAACATGCAAAATGTCTGAAAATGCCTGTAATATTGAATCCATGTCAGTTTTATTTGAATCAGTTGTATGGTTTGCTAATACAAAAATTGGGTTTTATGACAAACACAAGTTAGTTTTTTTACTCAATATAACAGTTTAGCTGTCATACTATATATGAAAGTTATATAAACATAACTCCAAAACCAAACCATTATGTCCAAAACTGCCTGTAATATTGTATATATGTGAGTTTTACTAGAATCAGGGTTTCAAATACAAAAATTGGGTTTTATGACAGTATACTGTCACACTCAATATGACAGTTATTTAAACATAACTCAAACAACACATGCAAAATAGCTAATAATGCCTGGAGCATGTATCTTAGTTAGTTTTACTAGAAAAATTGTATTTTGTAAGGTTTTGTTAGTTGTTGTTTTTATTCAATATGACAGTATAACTGTCATACTAAATATGAAAGTTATATAAACATAACTCTAAAACCAAACATGCATTGTGTCTAAAAATGCCTGTAATATTGTATCTGTGTGAGTTTAACTAGATTTAGTTGTTTTTGTAAGGTTTGCAAATACAAAATAAGGGTTTTACTCACTATGACAGTTTACTGTCACACTCAATCTGACAGTTATTTATTTAAACATAACTCCTAAACCACACATGCAAAATGGCTAATAATGCCTGGAGATATGTATCTTTGTGAGTTTTACTAGAAACATTATATTGTGTAAGGTTTAGTTAGTTTTTGTACTCAATCTGACAGTATAACTGTCATTCTAAATCCATCCATTTTCTTCCGCTTATCCGAGGTCGGGTTGCGGGGGCAGCAGCCTGAGCAGAAAATCCCAGACTTCCCTCTCCCCAGCCACTTCGTCCAGCTCTTCTCGGGGTATTCCGAGGCGTTCCCAGGCCAGCCGGGGACATAGTCTTTCCAATGTGTCCTAGGTCTTCCCCGTGGCCTCCTGCCACACCTCCCTAGAGGCGTTCGGGTGGCATCCTGAGCAGATGCCCGAACCACCTCATGGCTCCTCTCAATGTGGAGGAGCAGCGGCTTTACTTTGAGTTCCTCCCGGATGACAGAGCTTCTCACCCTGTCTCTAAGGTAGAGACCCACCACCCGGCAGAGGAAACGCATTTCGGCCGCTTGTCCTTTCGGTCATAACCCAAAGCTGGGAACGTAGATCGACGGTAAATTGAGAGCTTTTCCTTCTGGCTCAGCTCCTTCTTCACCACAACGGATCGATATAGCGTCCTCAATACTGAAGACGCCGCACCAAATCGCCTGTGGATCTCTCGATCCACTCTATCCTCACTCATGAACAAGACTCCTAGGTACTTGAACTCCTCCACTTGGGGCAAGATCTCCTCCCCAACCTGGAGATGGCACTCGACCCTTTCCTGCGCGAGAACCATGGACTTGGACTTGGAGGTGCTGATTCTCATCCCAGTTGCTTCACACTCAAGGACCCTGCCGAGAGTATAGACCTGGTCTACCGTTCCACGACCAGGATGAAAACCACACTGTTCGTCCTGGATCCGAGTTTCCTCCTCTCCAGTACACATGAATAGACCTTACCGGGAAGGCTGAGGAGTGTGTTTCACGATAGTTGGAACACACCCTCCGGTTCCCCTTCTTAAAGAGAGGAACCACCACCCCGGTGTGCCAATCCAGAGGTACCACCCCCAATGTTCACGCGATGTTGCAGAGTCTTGTCAACCAAGACAGCCCCACAGTATCCAGAGCCTTAAGGAACTCATCCACCACCGGGGCCTTGCCACAGAGGAGCTTTTTAACTACCTAGGCAACCTAAGCCCCAGAAATAGGAGAGTCCACCACAGATTCCCCAGGCACTGCTTGGCCTGTCGGTATGCCCGCTGCCTCTGGAGTCCCATGAGCCAAAAGGACCCGATAGGCTCTTTCTTCAGCTTGACGGCATCCCTCCCTGCTGGTTGCCACCAGCGAGTTCTAGGATTACCGCCACGACAGGCACCAAACACCTTGCGGCCACAGCTCCAATCAGCAGGCTCGACAAGAGAGGCACGGAACATGGTCCACTCAGACTCAATGTCCAGCACCTCCCTCGTGACATGTTCAAAGTTCTTCCTTATGTTTGAACATTGTGTTTGTTATGGACAATCCGTGACGAGCACAAAAGTCCAATAACAAAGCACCACTTGGGTTCAAATCTGGGTGGCCATTTTTCCCAATCACGACTCTCCAGGTTTCACTGTCCTTGCCAACATGAGCATTGAAGTCCCCCAACAGAACAAGGGAATCACCCGAGGGAGCACTCTCCAGTACTCCCTCAAGGGAATCCAAAAAGAGTGGGTACTCTGAGCTGCTGTTTGGTGCGTAAACACAAACAACAGTCAGGACCCGTCACCCAACCCAAAGGCGGAGGGAAGCTACCATCTCGTCTACTGGGTCCAACGTGCAGGCTTTGAGCAACAACAATTGCCACCCCAGCCTCTCATTGCTTGCAACGCCAGAGTGGAAGAGAGTCCAGCCCCTCTTGAGAGAACAGGTTCCAGAGCCCTTGCTGTGCGTCGAAGTGAGTCCAACTATATCTAGCCGGAACTTCTTCACCTCGCGCACCAGCTCAGGCTCTTTCCCTCCCAGCGAGGTGACGTTCCACGTCCCAAGAGCGAGCTTATGTAGCCGATAATCGGACTGCCAAGTGCCCTGCCTTCGGCTGCCACCCAGTTCACACTGCATCCGACCTCTATGACCTCAATGGGCCCATGAGTGGTGAGCCCATTGGAGGGTTGACCCACGTTGCCTCTTCGAAATGAGCCCGGCAGGGCCCCATGGAGACAGGCCCGGCCACAAGTCGCTCGCCATCGTGCCCCACCTCTGCGCCTGGCTCCACAGGGGAGCCACGGTGACCTGCGCCTGGGCGAGAAAAAATCTAGGTCCTCGATTTGTACTTTTCATAAAGGTCTTTGAGCTGCTCTTTGTCTGATCCCTCACCTAGGACCTTTTCTCAGGGGATCCCGAGGCGTTCCCAGGCCAGCCGGGAGACATAGTGTTCCCAATGTGTCCTGGGTCTTCCCCGTGGACTCCAGGATGACAGAGCTTCACCTTCACCAGGGGTGTCAAACTCAAATACAGAGTGGGCCAAAGTTTAAAACTGAACAAAGCCGCGGGCCAAGGTTGAACAAATTAACCTTTTAATAGGGACCCAAACACGTTTTGCATTGAATATTGAACAAGCAACTTTATAGTGACATGCAAAATGGAGTTTCAAATAATAATAATAATAATTAAAACATATCAATTGCATATCAAATATAATTTAAATAAAAATTGAATGCCTCTTTTCTATTTGCAGCCTTCTGAGGTAAATATCAACATTAACTTTATCCACAGGCTAATAAATTTGAAAATAAAATAACAATGAATAAAACAACCATTCAGGACTTTAAACTGCTCAGTTTGCAACACACTGATCTAATTTGATGTGCCCAAGCCAGATACCTGGCATCTTTTTTTAGATGCTAGTTCTTTAATGTCGGGGCTCAGGCTTTGAGCTGAGGCAACTTTCATTATCGAACAAGATGTTCAACAGTCATATCTCGTACACCCAATTCTAACATCATTCAGACCCAGTCACAAGATATGTGCAGCTACAGCACGCATACACAAATGAATGCAACGCATACTTCATCAACAGCGATACAGGTTACACTGAGGGTGCCAGTATAAAAAACTTTAACACTGTTAGAAATATACGCCACACTGTGAACCCACACCAAACAAAAATAAAAAACACTTTTCGGGAGAACATCCGCACCGTAACACAACATAAACACAAAAGAACAAATACCCAGAATCTTTTGCAGCACTAACTCTTTCGGGACGCTACAAAATACACCCCCGCTACCACCAAACCCCCCCCCCCCCCCCCCCCCCCCACACACACACACCTTGTAGCCCCTCCAGGGCTCACCACTCATGGGCTGGGTCATAGAGGGTGCAGTGTGAGCTGGGCGGCAGCCGAAGGCAGGGCACTTGGTGGTCCGATTATCGGCTACATAAGCTCGCTCTTGGGACATGGAACGTCACCTCGCTGGGAGGGAAGGAGCCTGAGCTGGTGCATGAGGTGGAGACGTTCCCGGCTAGATATAGTTGGACTCACAGCAAGGGCTCTGGAACCTGTTCTCTCAGAGGGGCTGGACTGAGCTGAACTTTCATTACTTGCAACGCCAGAGTGGAAGAGATTCTACACTGGCGTTGCAACTAATGAGAGGCTGGGGTGGCAATTCTTGTTGCCCGCCGGCTCAAAGCCTGCACGTTGGACTTTAAACCCAATAGACGAGATGGTAGCTTCCTTCAGCCTTCGGGTTGGGTGATGGGTCCTGACTGTTGTTTGTGTTTACACACCAAACAGCAGCTAAGAGTACCAACTCTTTTTGGATTCCCTTGAGGGAGTACTGGAGAGTGCTCCCGCGGGTGATTCCCTTGTTCTGCTGGTGGACTTCAACGCTATGTTGGCAACGACAGTGAAACCTGGAGAGTCGTGATTGGGAAAAATGGCCACCCGGATCTGAACCCAAGTGGTGCTTTGTTATTGGACTTTTGTGCTTGTCACGGATTGTCCATAACAAACACAATGTTCAAACATAAGGGTGTCCATATGTGCACTTGGCACAAGGACACCCTCGGCCGCATGATTGACTTTGTAGTTGTGTCATGGGATTTGCGGCCTCATGTTTTGGACACTCGGTGAAGAGAGGGGCAGAGCTTTCCACCAACCACCACCTGGTGGTGAGCTGGCTCCGATGGTAGGGGAGGATGCCGGTCAGACCTGGTAGGCCCAAACGTATTGTAAGGGTCTGCTGGGAACACCTAGCAGAGTCTCCTGAAGAACTTTGAACATGTCCGGAAGAACTTTGAACATGTCACGAGGGAGGTGCTGGACATTGAGTCTGAGTGGACCATGTTCTGGACCGTTCCTCTCTTGTTGAGCCAGCTGATTGAAGCTGTGGCCGCAAGGTGTTTTGTGCCTGTCGTGGCGGTAATCCACCAGCAGTGAGGGATGCTGTCAAGCTGAAGAAAGAGTCACCGGGTCCTTTTGGCTCATGGGACTCCAGAGGCAGTGGGCATACCGACAGGCCAAGCGAGACCTCCTCAGTCCCACCAACACGTCTTCCTATGAGGAAACAGTGCCTGGGAAGTCTGTGGTGGGCTCTCCTATTTTAGGTTGCCAAGGTAGTTAAAAAGCTCCTCGGTGGCAAGGCCCCGGGGGTATGAGCTCCGTCCGGAGTTCCTTAAGGCTCTGGATGCTGTGGGGCAGTCTTGGTTGACAAGACTCTGCAACATTGCGTCTACATCGGGGGCGGTACCTCTGGATTGGCAGACCGGGGTGGTGGTACCTCTCTTTAAGAAGGGGAACCGGAGGGTGTGTTCCAACTATCGTAGATCACACTCCTCAGCCTTCCCGGTAAGGTCTATTCATGTGTAATGGAGAGGAGGAACCTCGGATCCAGGACGAACAGTGTGGTTTTCGTCCTGGTCGTGGAACGGTAGACCAGCTCTATACTCTCGGCAGGGTCCTTGAGTGTGCATGGGAGTTTGCCCAACCAGTCTACATAAGTTTTGTGGACTTGGAGAAGACATTCGACCTTGGTCCCCGGTAAATCCTGTGGGGCGTGCTCAGAGAGTATGGAGTATCGGCATGTCTGATTGTGGCGGGTGTCTCCCTGTATGATCAGTGTCAGAGCTTTGTCCGCATTGCCGGCAGTATGTCGGACCCCTTTCCAGTGAGGGTTGGACTCCGCCAAGGCTGCCCTTTGTCACCGATTCTGTTCATAACTTTAATGGACAGAATATCTAGGCGCAGTCATGGCTTTGAGGATCCCCTCAACGCCATGACTGCGCCTGGTTTGGTGGCTGCAGAATTAGGTCTCTGCTTTTTGCAGATGATGTGGTCCTGATGGCTTCAACTGGCCAAGATCTTCAGCTTTCATTGGATCGGTTCGCAGTGAAGCGACTGGGATGAGAATCAGCACCTCCATGTCCGAGTCCATGGTTCTCGCCCGGGAAAGGGTGGAGTGCCATCTCGAGGTTGGGAAAGAGATCTTGCCCCAAGTGAAGGAGTTAAGTACCTAGGAGTCTTGTTCACGAGTGAGGATAGAGTGGATTGTGAGATCTACAGGCGGATCGGTGCGGCGTCTTCAGTAATGAGGACGCTATATCGCTGCTCAGGATGCCACCCGAACGCCTCCCTAGGTCCGAACGGCAGGAGGCCATGGGGAAGACCTAGGATACATTGGAAAGACTATGGCCTGGGAACGCCTCGGGATCCCCCGAGAAGAGCTGGACGAAGTGGCTGGGGAGAGGGAAGTCTGGGCTCTCTGCTTAGGCTGCTGCCCCCGCAACCCGACCTCGGATAAGCGGAAGAAAATGGATGGATTTAGTATGACAGTTATACTGTCATATTGAGTGTGACAGTATACTGTCATAAAACCCAATTTTTGTATTTGCAAACCTGATTCTAGTAAAACTCACATCTATACAATATTACAGGCAATTTTGGACATAATGCACGTTTGGTTTTCGAGTTATGTTTATATAACTTTAATATATAGTATGACATCTATACTGTTATAATGAGTAAAAAAACTAACTTGTGTCTGTCATAAAACTCAATTTTTGTATTTGCAAACCTTACAAAAACAAATGATTCTAGTAAAACTCACATGGATTCAATATTACAGGCATTTTTAGACATTTTGCATGTTTGGTTTAGGAATTATGTTGGAATACATTTGTATTGCTTTTTTTCACATTATCTCAGCATTTTAAGAACTTACTGTCATATTGAGTAAAAAAAACTTTTTGTGTTTGCAAGCCTTAAAAAAACAACCGATTCTAGTAAAACTCACATTGATACAATATTACAGGCATGTTTAGACATCTTGCATGTTTGGTTTTGGAGTTATGTTTATATAACCTGCTTTCTGAGCCGCCACCTTTGTGGTTTGCGTGTCCCACTGATCCTAGGAGCTATGTTGTCCGGGGGCTTCTATGCCCCCTGGTAGGGTCCCCCAAGACAAACAGGTCCTAGGTGAGGAATCAGACAAAGAGCAGCTCAAAGACCTTTATGAAAAGTACAAATCGAGGACCTAGATATTTTCTCGCCCGGACGCGGGTCACCGTGGCTCCCCTGTGGAGCCAGGCCCAGAGGTGGGGCACGATGGCGAGCGACTGGTGCCCATGGGGCCCAGCTCGAAGAGGCAACGTGGGTCCCCCCTGCAATAGGCTCACCACTCATGGGCTGGGTCATAGAGGTCGGGTGCAGTGTTAGCTGGGCGGAAGCCGAAGGCAGGGCACTTGGCGGTCCGATTATCGGCTACATAAGCTCGCTCTTGGGACGTGGAACGTCACCTCGCGAGGTGGAGAAGTTCCCGGCTAGATAAAGCTGGACTCACTTCGACGCACAGCAAGGGCTCTGGAACCTGTTCTCTCAAGAGGGGTTGGACTCTCTTCCACTCTGGCGTTGCAAGTAATGAGAGGCTGGGTTGGCAATTCTTGTTGCCCCCCGGCTCAAAGCCTGCACGTTGGACTTAACCCAGAAGACGAGATGGTAACTTCCCTCCACTTTCGGGTTGGGTGACGGGTCCTGACTGTTGTTGGTGTGTACGCACCAAACAGCAGCTCAGAGTACCCACTCTTTTTGGATTCCCTTGAGAGTGCTCCCTCGGGTGATTCCTTTGTTCTGCTGGGGGTCTTCAACGCTCATGTTGGCAACGACTTTGAAACCTGGAGAGTCGTGATTGGGAAAAATGGCCACCCGGATCTGAACCCAAGTGGTGCTTTATTATTGGACTTTTGTGCTCGTCACGGATTGTCCATAACAAACACAATGTTCAAACATAAGGGTGTCCATATGTGCACTTGGCACCAGGACACCCTCGGCCGCAGTTCCATTATTGACTTTGTAGTTGTGTCATGGGATTTGCGGCCTCATGTTTTGGACACTCGGGTGAAGAGAGGGGCGAGCTTTCTACCGATCACCACCTGGTGAGCTAGCTCCGATGGTGGGGTAGGATCCCGGACAGACCTGGCAGGCCCAAACGCATTGTGAGAGTCTTTTGGGAATGCCTAGCAGTCTCCTGTCAGAGAGAGTTTCTTTTTCTACCTCCGGAGGAACTTTGAACATGTCACAAAGGAGATGCTGGACATTGAGTCTGAATGGATCATGTTCCGTGCCTCTCTTGTCAAGCCAGCTGATTGGAGCTGTGGCCGCAAGGTGTTTGGTGCCTGTCGTGGCGGTAATCCTAGAACCCGCTGGTGGCCACCAGCAGTGCGGGATGCCGTCAAGCTGAAGAAAGAGCTTATCTGGTCCTTTTGGCTCATGGGACTCCAGAGGCAGCGGGCATACCGACAGGCCAAGCAGTGCCTGGGGAATCTGTGGTGGGCTCTCCTATTTCTGGGGCTGAGGTTGCCAAGGTAGTTAAAAAGCTCCTCGGTGGCAAGGCCGCGGGGGTGGATGAGCTCCGTCCGGAGTTCCTTAAGGCTCTGGATGCTGTGGGGCTGTTTTAGTTGACAAGACTCTGCAACATCGCATGGACATCAGGGGCGGTACCTCTGGATTGGCAGACCGGGGTGGTGGTTCCTCTCTTTAAGAAGGGGAACCGGAGGGTGTGTTCCAACTATCGTAGATCACACTCCTCAGCCTTCCCGGTAAGGTCTATTCATGTGTACTGGAGAGGAGGAACCTCGGATCCAGGACGAACAGTGTGGTTTTCGTCCTGGTCGTGGAACGGTAGACCAGCTCTATACTCTCGGCAGGGTCCTTGAGTGTGCATGGGAGTTTGTCCAACCAGTCTACATGTGCTTTGTGGACTTGGAGAAGACATTTGACCGTGGCCACCCCGGGAAGTCCTGTGGGGAGTGCTCAGAGAGTATGGGGTATCGGCATGTCTGATTGTGGCGGGTCGCTCCCTGTATGATCAGTGTCAGAGCTTGGTCCGCATTGCCAGCAGTAAGTCGGACCCCTTTCCAGTGAGGGTTGGACCGGAGTCCAACCCTCGTGTTGGCTGCCCTTAGTCACCAAATGTGTTCATAAATTTTATGGACAGAATTTCTAGGCGCAGTCATGGCGTTGAGGGGATCCGGTTTGGTGGCTGCAGGATTAGGTCTCTCCTTTTTGCAGATGATGTGGTCCTTATGGCTTTAACTGGCCAGGATCTTCAGCTCTCATTGGATTGGTTCGCAGCCGAGTGTGAAGCGACTGGGATGAGAATCAGCACCTCCAAGTCCGAGGTTCTCGCCCGGGAAAGGGTGGAGTGCCATTTCGAGGTTGGGCAGGAGATCTTGCCCCAAGTGGATGAGTTCAAGTACCTGGAGTCTTGTTCATGAGTGAGGGAAGAGTGGATCGTGAGATGCACAGGCTGGCGGCCGAAATTAGTTTTCTCCGCTGGGTGGCGGGTCTCTCCCTTACTGTAAGAATTTTCACCGTTTAATTACAGTAACCTACTGGCAGCTAATGGTTCCAGTATAAAACTGTTTTTCTACAGCACACATACTGTGATTTATCACTACAGTTTATTACTGTAAAAAGTATCACAGTGCTGTGCTGTATCAAATATACGCTTCACAGCATAATACTGTCATCTGTTTAGCGGCATTACACTGTTATTTTAGTGTATCTACTGTAATATCCATTAACAGTTAATTACAGTAAAATAATTGTAAGCACTATAGACTGAGCTTTACAGTATAATGCCACTAGAAGTTAATGAGTTGAACTTTTAATTTTTCAAAATCAAAACCCCTGCAATCTGCTGGCATAAAAATGACTGGAGAAATGGCCTTGCAAGATTATGTTTTTATTAACCAATTATTTTAAAGTGCATCAAATACATTCAATGTACATTTAGTGCATTCTTCTTATTTTCAGTAAAGCATTTTAACATTTATAACATGTCCACTTAATTTCTAACTGGAGACAAAACACTGAACACGAGTCCAGTGTTTAGTTGTCGGCTACATAAAGCCCCACTCAAAGTCTGTGAGATGTTTTATAAGGGTGGCTACGTGAGGATTTACAGTTGCTGCCTTTTTCTGGACCAGCTTCCCGGTCTTCTTGGACACCACCTTTCCCTGGCTAGCCTTTGTTCCCCTCTCAGGGTTAACGCCAATGAATCGCCTAAAAAAGAGAGAAAGCATATTAGATATTCTGTTGTGATTGAAGATTACTTGTAGTCAATACAGAACCCCCCTCACATTGTTATTTAGGAATATGCACTGCACAAATATTAATATCAATTTTAGGATATATGTGAGCCTATACCATAACCACAGCTGTAGATGAGTGAATGCTCTAAAACCCATTAAGACAAATTCAGAGAGGAAGACAATGCTAAAGCTTCCCCAACCCCTCTCTCTATTCATGTTTTCTCTCCATCTACGGGACCGTGTATTTACGCTGATGTTTCCTGCTTTCACCCATTTAACATATCGTTTCCTGCTCATTACCTATCTTCTCTGCATCCTGGGGTCACACTGGTGCTTCTTGCCTTTACCCATTCAACATATCTTTACCTGCACATTACCTACCTTCTCTGCATAGTGTGGTCACGCTGGTGCTTTCTACCTTCACCCATTCAACATATCTTTACCTGCACATTACCTACCTTCTCTATATCCTGGAGTCAAGCTGGTGTTTCCTGCCTTTACTCATTCAACATATCTTTACCTGCACATTACCTACCTTCTCTGTATCCTGGCGTCTAGCTGGTGTTTCCTGCCTTCACCCATTCAACATATCTTTACCTGCACATTACCTACCTTCCCTGCATCCTTGGGTCACACTGGTGCTTCTTTCTTTCACCATACAACATATCTTCACCTGCACATACCTACCTTGTCTGCATGGCCTCGACCACACCTGCGCTTCCTTCTTTCACCCATTCAACATACCTTCACCCGCACATTACCTACCTTCCCTGCATAGTGGGGTCACACTGGTGCTTCCTGCCTTTACCCATTCAACATATCTTCACCCGCACATTACCTACTTGCTCTGCATTCTCGGGTCAAGCTGGTGCTTCCTGCCATCATCCAGTCAACATGTCTTTACCTGCAAATTATCTACTTTTTCTGCATCCTGGGGTCAAACAGGTGCTTCCTTCTTTGACCCAGTCAACATATCTTTACCTGCACATTACCTACCTTCTCTGTATCCTAGAGTCAAACTGGTGCTTCGGTCCCTAATAAGAAGGTCCACAAAGGAACAGAAGAGTCATTGATTTAAGGCACACAATTGGGGAAATGACAAGTCAAATTCCTGAACAGAGGTGAGAAATATAAAATAAAATATCCTAACAGTATTTTAACAGTATCAAGAGGATTTACCTTTGAACAAATTCCAATGTCCGAGGACCTTCTTCTTGGTATTCCAAGTTGAACACATAGTATGTGGCAAGAAGGGCAGCAAGCCCTGAGATTAAGCTAGGTTGGACGCCTTTGCAGATGACATCACCTTCCATGCTGATCATCCAACGTTTTATTGTGACTTTGTCACCAGCAACTGGTACAGTCAAGAAATGCAGTTTATGTTCCTAAACAGTATCCAATATGGGTAGCATTTTAAAAGTATTTGGAATGGCCACCTCACTCGCTCTCTCTTTCCTCTGTTTACATCTAGTCTCCTAAGGCAGTGGTTCTCAAATGGGGGTACGCGTACTCCTGGGGGTACTTGAAGGTATGCCAAGGGGTACGTGAGATTTTTTTTAAATATTCTAAAAATAGCAACAATTCAAAAATCCTTTATAAATATATTTATTGAATAATACTTCGACAAAATATGAATGTAAGTTCATAAACTGAACAACTAATCAAGTAGGCTATTCCATTCATTACCATAAAGCCAGAGTTTCCCCCATGCCATGATGGTTTGACCCTACCTGGCGGTGCCACACGGCACCAACTGTCAATCAACTATCCATGTAGAAAACAATGGAGGCTTGGTTAAAGCGTAGTGGACATGTTCCATAAATATTGATGTTAAAGATTTCTTTTTTTGTGAAGAAATGTTGAAAATGAAGTTCATGAATCCAGATGGATCTCTATTACAATCCCCAAAGAGGGCACTTTAAGTTGATTACTTCTATGTGTAAAAATCTTTATTTATAATTGAATCACTTGGTTATTTTTCAACAAGTTTTTAGTTATTTTTATATCTTTTTTTCCAAATAGTTCAAGAAACACCACAACAAATGAGCAATATTTTGCACTGTTATACAATTTAATAAATCAGAAACTGATGACATAGTGCTGTATTTTACTTCTTTATCTCTTTTTTTCAACCAAAAATGCTTTGCTCTGATTAGGGGGTACTTGAATTTAAAAAATGTTCACAGGGGTACATCACTGAAAAAAGGTTGAGAACCACTGTCCTAAGGCAGTGGTTCTCAACCTTTTTTCAGTGCTGTGAACATTTTTTTAATGCAAGTAGACCTCCATGTCTTCATAACAGGAATATCCTGAATCCTCAAGTTGCATATCACAATAGTCATCATCAGTGTTAATAACACAAGAGCTGCTTGGATTTGCTGTTGATCAAGTCAAACTTCGTTCAGTGTAGCCGTAGTGCTTCCTTGACACGTGCGATGTGAAAGTAGACTTAACTGTAAATCTTTTTTCACATTGACTGAAGGGGCACGTAACTGTCCTACCTTCGGTAATATGACTTTTCAAATGCAGGAGAAAGGCCCGTATATCATCGCACTTCGCGCTACATGAGACAATATTACAAGGTAAACCTTCTGCGCTATACATATCAGTCCTACTCTTGCCATATTTATGACGACGGCTGTGAGTTTTGAAGGCTGAGAAGTTGGAAAAAACTCTTGTGCATTTAGGGAAAGCACACTTAAACGATGCATTAGGCATACAACTATGACTTCGCATGTGTCTAACATACGCAAATACATTGCTGCAAGTCGTAGCACATATGTTGCAAGTTATCATCTTTTATGATGACTATGACAAAAAAGAAGAAAACTTAGCTAGCTAGCATGCGGCGGTACATGCGCGTGGTCAACGATAGTGTCTGTGATGCTGACTGTGACGCTATGTCATTTCGGACTTTATAAATATATATATAAAGTAATTCAAACAGAAAATGACACATCAAGGTACAAGTGACTCTTACCTTGTTATCAAAAACACACGATGCAGTAGGATGGATTTAGCAGGGTCGGCCAGGTGAAATGAAGCTCGGTTGGACGAATTGTGGGCGGACCCAAGAAACAAGTCTGAAAATAACTGAATTACACTGTAGGTTTTACAGTAACTTACTGCTGGTCGATATTTTTTGAAAAATGCAACAAAATTTACAGTACTTAACTGCATTTAAGAAGAACATGATAGGTTGATTGGCAACACTAAATTGGCCCTAGTGTGTGAATGTGAGTGTGAATGTTGTCTGTCTATCTGTGTTGGCCCTGCGATGAGGTGGCGACTTGTCCAGGGTGTACCCCGCCTTCCGCCTGATTGTAGCTGAGATTGGCTCCAGCGCCCCCCGCGACCCCGAAGGGAATAAGCGGTAGAAAATGGATGGATGGATGGAGTATATAACTGTAATTTTATTTTTTATTTTTACAGTAATTTTTTACAGTGAAGGTCATGGGTGTCAAACTCTGGCCCGTGGGCCAAATTTGGCCCAACGTGTAATTTGACTTGGCCCTTGAGGCAATATCAAATTAACACTAAAGCTGGACCTTCGATTATACATTGCGGCAGTGCCGCTACTTCTAATACTTGCCAACCCTCCCGGGAGTGACTCCAGGACTCCTCCCGAATTTTTTTTTTTTTTTTTTTTCCAGCTAGTCAAACGAGTGCCAGCCCAGTTTCATGTCAGTGCAGCTTCTGCACCCACACGCAATTGAATGCAACGCATACTTCATCAACAGCGATACAGGTTACACTGACGGTAGCCAAATAAAAAACTTTAACACTTTTAGAAATATACGCCACACTGTGAATCCACACCAAACAAGAATGACAAACACATTTCGGGAGAACATCCGCACCGTAACACAACATAAACACAACACAACAAATACCCAGAACCCTTTGTAGCACTAAATCTTCCGAGACGCTACAAGGTGTGTGTGTGTGTGTGGGGGGGGGGGTTTGGTGGTAGCGGGGGTGTATTTTGTAGCGTCCCGAAAGAGATAGTGCTGCAAAAGATTCTGGGTATTTGTTCTTTTGTGTTTATGTTGTGTTACGGTGCGGATGTTCTCCCGAAAAGTGTTTTTTATTTTTGTTTGGTGTGGGTTCACAGTGTGGCGTATATTTCTAACAGTGTTAAAGTTTTTTATACTGGCACCCTCAGTGTAACCTGTATCGCTGTTGATGAAGTATGCGTTGCATTCATTTGTGTATGCGTGCTGTAGCTGCACATATCTTGTGACTGGGTCTGAATGATGTTAGAATTGGGTGTACGAGATATGACTGTTGAACATCTTGTTCGATAATGAAAGTTGCCTCAGCTCAAAGCCTGAGCCCCGACATTAAAGAACTAGCATCTAAAAAAAGATGCCAGGTATCTGGCTTGGGCACATCAAATTAGATCAGTGTGTTGCAAACTGAGCAGTTTAAAGTCCTGAATGGTTGTTTTATTCATTGTTATTTTATTTTCAAATTTATTAGCCTGTGGATAAAGTTAATGTTGATATTTACCCCAGAAGGCTGCAAATAGAAAAGAGGCATTCAATTTGTATTTAAATTATATTTGATATGCAATTGATATTTTTTAATTATTATTATTATTATTTGAAACTCCATTTTGCATGTCACTATAAAGTTATATAAGCCTTGCTTGTTCAATATAGTGTGGGTGCAGAAGCTGCACTGACATGAAACTGGGCCGGCACTCGTTTGACTAGCTGAAAAAAAAAAAAAAAAAAAATTCGGGAGGAGTGCTGGAGTCACTCCCGGGAGGGTTGGCAAGTATTAGAAGTAGCGGTGAATGCGGTGTTACCGCGGCACTGCCTCAATGTATAATCGCCGGTCCAGCACTCCCGGGAGGGTTGGCAAGTATTAGAAGTAGCGGTGAATGCGGTGTTACCGCGGCACTGCCTCAATGTATAATCGCCGGTCCAGCTTTAGTGTTAATTTGATATTGCCTCAAGGGCCAAGTCAAATTACACGTTGGGCCAAATTTGGCCCACGGGCCAGAGTTTGACACCCATGACCTTCACTGTAAAAAATTACTGTAAAAATAAAAAATAAAATTACAGTTATATACTCCATCCATCCATCCATTTTCTACCGCTTATTCCCTTCTGGGTCGCGGGGGGCGCTGGAGCCTATCTCAGCTACAATCAGGCGGAAGGCGGGGTACACCCTGGACAAGTCGCCACCTCATCGCAGGGCCAACACAGATAGACAGACAACATTCACACTCACATTCACACACTAGGGCCAATTTAGTGTTGCCAATCAACCTATCATGTTCTTCTTAAATGCAGTTAAGTACTGTAAATTTTGTTGCATTTTTCAAAAAATATCGACCAGCAGTAAGTTACTGTAAAACCTACAGTGTAATTCAGTATTTTTCAGACTTGTTTCTTGGGTCCGCCCACAATTCGTCCAACCGAGCTTCATTTCACCTGGCCGACCCTGCTAAATCCATCCTACTGCATCGTGTGTTTTTGATAACAAGGTAAGAGTCACTTGTACCTTGATGTGTCATTTTCTGTTTGAATTACTTTATATATATATTTATAAAGTCCGAAATGTCAGCATCACAGACACTATCGTTGACCACGCGCATGTACCGCCGCATGCTAGCTAGCTAAGTTTTCTTCTTTTTTGTCATAGTCATCATAAAAGATGATAACTTGCCACATATGTGCTACGACTTGCAGCAATGTATTTGCGTATGTTAGACACATGCGAAGTCATAGTTGTATGCCTAATGCATCGTTTAAGTGTGCTTTCCCTAAATGCACAAGAGTTTTTTCCAACTTCTCAGCCTTCAAAACTCACAGCCGTCGTCATAAATATGGCAAGAGTAGGACTGATATGTATAGCGCAGAAGGTTTACCTTGTAATATTGTCTCATGTAGCGCGAAGTGCGATGATATACGGGCCCTTCTCCTGCATTTGAAAAGTCATATTACCGAAGGTAGGACAGTTACGTGCCCCTTCAGTCAATGTGAAAAAAGATTTACAGTTAAGTCTACTTTCACATCGCACGCGTCAAGGAAGCACTACGGCTACACTGAACGAAGTTTGACTTGATCAACAGCAAATCCAAGCAGCTCTTGTGTTATTAACACTGATGATGACTATTGTGATATGCAACTTGAGAATTCAGGATATTCCTGTTATGAAGACATGGAGGTCTACTTGCATTAAAAAAATGTTCACAGCACTGAAAAAAGGTTGAGAACCACGGCCTTAGGACAGTGGTTCTCAACCTTTTTTCAGTGATGTACCCCTGTGAACATTTTTTAAATTCAAGTACCCCCTAATCAGAGCAAAGTATTTTTGGTTGAAAAAAAGAGATAAAGAAGTAAAATACAACACTATGTCATCAGTTTCTGATTCATTAAATTGTATAACAGTGCAAAATATTGCTCATTTGTTGTGGTCTTTCTTGAACTATTTGGAAAAAAAGATATAAAAATAACTAAAAACTTGTTGAAAAATAAACAAGTGATTCAATTATAAATAAAGATTTTTACACATAGAAGTAATCAACTTAAAGTGCCCTCTTTGGGGATTGCAATAGAGATCCATCTGGATTCATGAACTTCATTCTCAACATTTCTTCACAAAAAAAGAAATCTTTAACATCAATATTTATGGAACATGTCCACTACGCTTTAACCAAGCCTCCATTGTTTTCTACATGGATAGTTGATTGACAGTTGGTGCCGTGTGGCACCGCCAGGTAGAGTCAAACCATCATGTCATGGGGGAAACTCTGGCTTTATGGTAATGAATGGAATAGCCTACTTGATTAGTTGTTCAGTTTATGAACTTACATTCATATTTTGTCGAAGTATTATTCAATAAATATATTTATAAAGGATTTTTGAATTGTTGCTATTTTTAGAATATTTAAAAAAAATCTCACATACCCCTTGGCATACCTTCAAGTACCCCCAGGAGTACGCGTACCCCCATTTGAGAACCACTGCCTTAGGAGACTAGATGTAAACAGAGTAAAGAGAGAGAGAGTGAGGTGGCCATTCCAAATACTTTTAAAATGCTACCCATATTGGATACTCTTTAGGAACATAAACTGCATTTCTTGACTGTACCAGTTGCTGGTGACAAAGTCACAATAAAACGTTGGATGATCAGCATGGAAGGTGATGTCATCTGCAAAGGCGTCCAACCTAGCTTAATCTCAGGGCTTGCTGCCCTTCTTGCCACCTACTATGTGTTCAACTTGGAATACCAAGAGGAAGGTCCTCGGACATTGGAATTTGTTCAAAGGTAAATCCTCTTGATACTGTTAAAATACTGTTAGGATATTTTATTTTATATTTCTCACCTCTGTTCAGGAATTTGACTTGTCATTTCCCCAATTGTGTGCCTTAAATCAATGACTCTTCTGTTCCTTTGTGTACCTTCTTATTAGGGACCGAAGCACCAGTTTGACTCTAGGATACAGAGAAGGTAGGTAATGTGCAGGTAAAGATATGTTGACTGGGTCAAAGAAGGAAGCACCTGTTTGACCCCAGGATGCAGAAAAAGTAGGTAATTTGCAGGTAAAGATATGTTGACTGGATGATGGCAGGAAGCACCAGCTTGACCCGAGAATGCAGAGCAAGTAGGTAATGTGCCGGTGAAGATATGTTGAATGGGTAAAGGCAGGAAGCACCAGTGTGACCCCACCATGCAGGGAAGGTAGGTAATGTGCGGGTGAAGGTATGTTGAATGGGTGAAAGAAGGAAGCGCATGTGTGGTCGAGGCCCTGCAGACAAGGTAGGTATGTGCAGGTGAAGATATGTTGTATGGTGAAAGAAAGAAGCACCTGTGTGACCCAAGGATGCAGGGAAGGTAGGTAATGTGCAGGTAAAGATATGTTGAATGGGTGAAGGCAGGAAACACCAGCTAGACGCCAGGATACAGAGAAGGTAGGTAATGTGCAGGTAAAGATATGTTGAATGAGTAAAGGCAGGAAACACCAGCTTGACTCCAGGATACAGAGAAGGTAGGTAATGTGCAGGTAAAGATATGTTGAATGGATAAAAGTAGAAAGCACCAGCGTGACCACACTATGCAGAGAAGGTAGGTAATGTGCAGGTAAAGATATGTTGAATGGGTAAAGGCAAGAAGCACCAGTGTGACCCCAGGATGCAGAGAAGATAGGTAATGAGCAGGTAACGATATGTTAAATGGGTGAAAGCAGGAAACATCAGCGTAAATACACGGTCCCGTAGATGGAGAGAAAACATAAATAGAGAGAGGGATTGGGGAGGCTTTAGCATTGTCTTCCTCTCTGAATTTGTCTTAATGGGTTTTAGAGCATTCACTCATCTACAGCTGTGGTTATGGTATAGGCTCACATATATCCTAAAATTGATATTAATATTTGTGCAGTGCATATTCCTAAATAACAATGTGAGGGGGGTTCTGTATCGACTGCAAGTAATCTTCAATCGATTCATTGGCGTTAACCCTGAGAGGGGAACAAAGGCTAGCCAGGGAAAGGTGGTGTCCAAGAAGACCGGGAAGCTGGTCCAGAAAAAGGCAGCAACTGTAAATCCTCACGTAGCCACCCTTATAAAACATCTCACAGACTTTGAGTGGGGCTTTATGTAGCCGACAACTAAACACTGGACTCGTGTTCAGTGTTTTGTCTCCAGTTAGAAATTAAGTGGACATGTTATAAATGTTAAAATTCTTTACTGAAAATAAGAAGAATGCACTAAATGTACTTTGAATGTACTTGATGCACAATAAATAATTGGTTAATAAAAACATAATCTTGCAAGGCCATTTCTCCAGTCATTTTTATGCCAGCAGATTGCAGGGATTTTGATTTTGAAAAATTAAAAGTTCAACTCATTAACTTCTAGTGGCATTATACTGTAAAGCTCAGTCTATAGTGCTTACAATTATTTTACTGTAATTAACTGTTAATGGATATTACAGTAGATACACTAAAATAACAGTGTAATGCCGCTAAACAGATGACAGTATTATGCTGTGAAGCGTATATTTGATACAGCACAGTACTGTGATACTTTTTACAGTAATAAACTGTAGTGATAAATCACAGTATGTGTGCTGTAGAAAAACAGTTTTATACTGGAACCATTAGCTGCCAGTAGGTTACTGTAATTAAACGGTGACAATTCTTACAGTAAGGGAGAGACCCGCCACCCAGCGGAGAAAACTCATTTCGGCCGCTTGTACCCGTGATGTTGTCCTTTCGGTCATAACCCAAAGCTCATGACCATAGGTGAGGATGGGAACGTAGATTGACCGGTAAATTGAGAGCTTTTCCCTCTGGCGCAGCTCCTTCTTACCACAACGAATCGATATAGCGTCCTCATTACTGAAGACGCCGCACCGATCAGCCTGTGCATCTCACAATCCACTCTTCCCTCACTCATGAACAAGACTCCAGGTACTTGAACTCATCCACTTGGGGCAAGATCTCCTGCCCAACCTCGAGATGGCACTCCACCCTTTCCCGGGCGAGAACCTCAGACTTGGAGGTGCTGATTCTCATCCCAGTCGCTTCACACTCGGCTGCGAACCAATCCAATGAGAGCTGAAGATCCTGGCCAGTTAAAGCCATAAGGACCACATCATCTGCAAAAAGGAGAGACCTAATCCTGCAGCCACCAAACCGGATCCCCTCAACGCCATGACTGCGCCTAGAAATTCTGTCCATAAAATTTATGAACACATTTGGTGACAAAGGGCAGCCAACTTATTGCTGGCAATGCGGACCAAGCTCTGACACTGATCATACAGGGAGCGACCCGCCACAATCAGACATGCCGATACCCCATACTATCTGAGCACTCCCCACAGGACTTCCCGGGGTGGCCACGGTCGAATGTCTTCTCCAAGTCCACAAAGCACATGTAGACTGGTTGGACAAACTCCCATGCACACTCAAGGACCCTGCCGAGAGTATAGAGCTGGTCTACCGTTCCACGACCAGGACGAAAACCACACTGTTCGTCCTGGATCCGAGGTTCCTCCTCTCCAGTACACATGAATAGACCTTACCGGGAAGGCTGAGGAGTGTGATCTACGATAGTTGGAACACACCCTCCGGTTCCCCTTCTTAAAGAGAGGAACCACCACCCCGGTCTGCCAGTCCAGAGGTACCGCCCCTGATGTCCACGCGATGTTGCAGAGTCTTGTCAACTAAAACAGCCCCACAGCATCCAGAGCCTTAAGAGCTCATCCACCCCCGGGGCCTTGCCACCGAGGAGCTTTTAAAACTACCTTGGCAACCTCAGCCCCAGAAATAGGAGAGCCCACCACAGATTCCCCAGGCACTGCTTGGCCTGTCGGTATGCCCGCTGCCTCTGGAGTCCCATGAGCCAAAAGGACCAGATAAGCTCTTTCTTCAGCTTGACGGCATCCCGCACTGCTGGTGGCCACCAGCGGGTTCTAGGATTACCGCCACGACAGGCACCAAACACCTTGCGGCCACAGCTCCAATCAGCTGGCTTGACAAGAGAGGCACGAACATGATCCATTCAGACTCAATGTCCAGCACCTCCTTTGTGACATGTTCAAAGTTCCTCCGGAGGTGGAAAAAGAAACTCTCTCTGACAGGAGACTCTGCTAGGCATTCCCAAAAGACTCTCACAATGCGTTTGGGCCTGCCAGGTCTGTCCGGGATCCTACCCCACCATCGGAGCCAGCTCACCAGGTGGTGATCGGTAGAAAGCTCGCCCCTCTCTTCACCCGAGTGTCCAAAACATGAGGCCGCAAATCCCATGACACAACTACAAAGTCAATAATGGAACTGCGGCCGAGGGTGTCCTGGTGCCAAGTGCACATATGGACACTTATGTTTGAACATTGTGTTTGTTATGGACAATCCGTGACGAGCACAAAAGTCCAATAACAAAGCACCACTTGGGTTCTGATCCGGGTGGCCATTTTTCCCAATCACGACTCTCCAGGTTTCAAAGTCGTTGCCAACATGAGCGTTGAAGACCCCCAGCAGAACAAGGGAATCACCCGAGGGAGCACTCTCAAGGGAATCCAAAAAGAGTGGGTACTCTGAGCTGCTGTTTGGTGCGTAAACACCAACAACAGTCAGGACCCATCACCCAACCCGAAAGCGGAGGGAAGCTACCATCTCGTCTTCTGGGTTAAGTCCAACGTGCAGGCTTTGAGCTGGGGGGCAACAAGAATTGCCGACCCAGCCTCTCATTACTTGCAACGCCAGAGTGGAAGAGAGTCCAACCCCTCTTGAGAGAACAGGTTCCAGAGCCCTTGCTGTGCGTCGAAGTGAGTCCAGCTTTATCTAGCCGGGAACTTCTCCACCTCGCGAGGTGACGTTCCACGTCCCAAGAGCGAGCTTATGTAGCCGATAATCGGACCGCCAGGTGCCCTGCCTTCGGCTTCCGCCCAGCTAACACTGCACCCGACCTCTGTGACCCAGCCCATGAGTGGTGAGCCTATTGCAGGGGGGACCCACGTTGCCTCTTCGAGCTGGGCCCCATGGGCACCAGTCGCTCGCCATCTTGCCCCACCTCTGGGCCTGGCTCCACAGGGGAGCCACGGTGACCTGCGTCCGGGCGAGAAAATATCTAGGTCCTCGATTTGTACTTTTCATAAAGGTCTTTGAGCTGCTCTTTGTCTGATTCCTCACCTAGGACCTGTTTGGCATAGAAGCCCCCGGACAACATAGCTCCTAGGATCAGTGGGACACGCAAACCACAAAGGTGGCGGCTCAGAAAGCAGGTTATATAAACATAACTCCAAAACCAAACATGCAAGATGTCTAAACATGCCTGTAATATTGTATCAATGTGAGTTTTACTAGAATCGGTTGTTTTTTTAAGGCTTGCAAACACAAAAGGTTTTTTTTACTCAATATGACAGTAAGTTCTTAAAATGCTGAGATAATGTGAAAAAAACAATACAAATGTATTCCAACATGATTCCTAAACCAAACATGCAAAATGTCTAAAAATGCCTGTAATATTGAATCCATGTGAGTTTTACTAGAATCATTTGTTTTTTGTAAGGTTTGCAAATACAAAAATTGAGTTTTATGACAGACACAAGTTAGTTTTTTTACTCATTATAACAGTATAGATGTCATACTATATATTAAAGTTATATGAACATAACTCCAAAACCAAACGTGCATTATGTCCAAAATTGGCTGTAATATTGTATAGATGTGAGTTTTACTAGAATCAGGTTTGCAAATACAAAAATTGGGTTTTATGACAGTATACTGTCACACTCAATATGACAGTATAACTGTCATACTAAATCCATCCATTTTCTTCCGCTTATCCGAGGTCGGGTTGCGGGGGCAGCAGCCTAAGCAGAGAACCCAGACTTCCCTCTCCCCAGCCACTTTGTCCAGCTCTTCTCGGGGGATCCCGAGGCGTTCCCAGGCCATAGTCTTTCCAATGTATCCTAGGTCTTCCCCATGGCCTCCTGCCGTTCGGACCTAGGGAGGCGTTCAGGTGGCATCCTGAGCAGATGCCCGAACCACCTCATCTGGCTCCTCTCAATGTGGAGGAGCAGCGGCTTTACACTGAGTTCCTCCCAGATGACAGAGCTTCTCACCCTATCTCTAAGGGAGAGACCCACCACCCGGCGGAGGAAACTCATTTCGGCCGCTTGTACCCGTGACCTTGTCCTTTCGGTCATAACCCAAAGCTCATGACCATAGGTGAGGATGGGAACGTTGATCGACCGGTAAATTGAAAGCTTTTCCTTCTGGCTCAGCTCCTTCTTCACCACAACGGATCGCTATAGCGTCCTCATTACTGAAGACGCCGCACCGATCCGCCTGTAGATCTCACAATCCACTCTATCCTCACTCGTGAACAAGACTCCTAGGTACTTGAACTCCTTCACTTGGGGCAAGATCTCTTTCCCAACCTCGAGATGGCACTCCACCCTTTCCCGGGCGAGAACCATGGACTCGGACATGGAGGTGCTGATTCTCATCCCAGTCGCTTCACTGCGAACCGATCCAATGAAAGCTGAAGATCTTGGCCAGTTGAAGCCATCAGGACCACATCATCTGCAAAAAGCAGAGACCTAATCCTGCAGCCACCAAACCAGGCGCAGTCATGGCGTTGAGGGGATCCTCAAAGCCATGACTGCGCCTAGATATTCTGTCCATTAAAGTTATGAACAGAATCGGTGACAAAGGGCAGCCTTGGCGGAGTCCAACCCTCACTGGAAAGGGGTCCGACATACTGCCGGCAATGCGGACCAAGCTCTGACACTGATCATACAGGGAGACACCCGCCACAATCAGACATGCCGATACTCCATACTCTCTGAGCACTCCCCACAGGATTTACCGGGGGCCAAGGTCGAATGTCTTCTCCAAGTCCACAAAACTTATGTAGACTGGTTGGGCAAACTCCCATGCACACTCAAGGACCCTGCCGAGAGTATAGAGCTGGTCTACCGTTCCACGACCAGGACGAAAACCACACTGTTCGTCCTGGATCCGAGGTTCCTCCTCTCCATTACACATGAATAGACCTTACCGGGAAGGCTGAGGAGTGTGATCTACGATAGTTGGAACTTAAAGAGAGGAACCACCACCCCGGTCTGCCAATCCAGAGGTACCGCCCCTGATGTAGACGCAATGTTGCAGAGTCTTGTCAACCAAGACTGCCCCACAGCATCCAGAGCCTAAAGGAACTCCGGACGGAGCTCATACCCCCGGGGCCTTGCCACCGAGGAGCTTTTTAACTACCTTGGCAACCTCAGCCCCAGAAATAGGAGAGCCCACCACAGACTTCCCAGGCACTGTTTCCTCATAGGAAGACGTGTTGGTGGGACTGAGGAGGTCTCGCTTGGCCTGTCGATATGCCCACTGCCTCTGGAGTCCCATGAGCCAAAAGGACCCGGTGGCTCTTTCTTCAGCTTGACAGCATCCCTCGGTGCTGGTGGATTACCGCCACGACAGGCACCAAACACCTTGCGGCCACAGCTTCAATCAGCTGGCTCAACAAGAGAACATGGTCCACTCAGACTCAATGTCCAGCACCTCCCTCGTGACATGTTCAAAGTTCTTCCGGACATGTTCAAAGTTCTTCAGGAGACACTGCTAGGTGTTCCCAGCAGACCCTTACAATGCGTTTGGGCCTGCCAGGTCTGACCGGCAACCTCCCCTACCATCGGAGCCAGCTCACCACCAGGTGGTGGTTGGTAGAAAGCTCTGCCCCTCTCTTCACCGAGTGTCCAAAACATGAGGCCGCAAATCCCATGACACAACTACAAAGTCAATCATGCGGCCGAGGGTGTCCTTGTGCCAAGTGCACATATGGACACCCTTATGTTTGAACATTGTGTTTGTTATGGACAATCCGTGACAAGCACAAAAGTCCAATAACAAAGCACCACTTGGGTTCAGATCCGGGTGGCCATTTTTCCCAATCACGACTCTCCAGGTTTCACTGTCGTTGCCAACATAGCGTTGAAGTCCACCAGCAGAAAAAGGGAATCACCCGAGGGAGCACTCTCCAGTACTCCCTCAAGGGAATCCAAAAAGAGTTGGTACTCTGAGCTGCTGTTTGGTGTGTAAACACAAACAACAGTCCGGACCCGTCACCCAACCCGAAGGCTGAAGGAAGCTACCATCTCGTCTATTGGGTTTAAAGTCCAACGTGCAGGCTTTGAGCCGGGGGGCAACAAGAATTGCCACCCCAGCCTCTCATTAGTTGCAACGCCAGTGTGGAATCTCTTCCACTCTGGCGTTGCAAGTAATGAAAGTTCAGCTCAGTCCAGCCCCTCTGAGAGAACAGGTTCCAGAGCCCTTGCTGTGAGTCCAACTATATCTAGCCGGGAACTTCTCCACCTCAAGCACCAGCTCAGGCTCCTTCCCTCCCAGCGAGGTGACGTTCCATGTCCCAAGAGCGAGCTTATGTAGCCGATAATCGGACCACCAAGTGCCCTGCCTTCGGCTGCCGCCCAGCTCACACTGCACCCTCTATGACCCAGCCCATGAGTGGTGAGCCCTGGAGGGGGGATCCACGTTGCCTCTTCGAGCTGAGCACGGCTGGGCCCCATGGGGACAGGCCCGTCAATCGCCATCGTGCCACACCTCTGGGCCTGGCTCCACAGGGGAGCCACGGTGACCTGCGTCCGGGCGAGAAAAAATCTAGGTCCTCAATTGTACTTTTAATAAAGGTCTTTGAGCTGCTCTTTGTCTGATCCCTCACCTGGGACCTGTTTGTCCTGGATCAGTGGGACACGCAAACCACAAAGGTGGCGGCTCAGAAAGCAGGTTATATAAATATAACTCCAAAACCAAACATGCAATATGTCTAAACATGCCTGTAATATTGTAACAATGTGACTTTTCCTAGAATCTTTTGTTTTTGTAAGGTTTGCAAATACAAAAATTAGGTTTTACTCACAATGACAAAATCACACTCAATATGACAGTTATTTAAACATAACTCATAAACCACACAAAAAAATGGCTAATAATGCCTGAAATAATGAATCATTGGGAGTTTTACTGAGTTTTATATTTTGCAAACACAAAAAGTGGTTTTTTACTTGACTGTAATGTTCTTAGAACCCTGAGATAATGGGAAAAAAGCAATAAAAATGTATTTAAACCTAACTCCTAAACAACACATGCAAAATGGCTAATAATGCCTAGGGAGACATGTAACGTTGTTAGTTTAAAAAAATGATCTTTTGTAAAGGTATCAAAGACACAAGCTAGTTTTTTTTATTCAATATGACAGTATAACAGTCATACTAAATATGAAAGTTATATAAACATAACTCCAAAACCAAACATGTGTCATGTCTAAAAATGCCTGTAATAATGTATTTATGCGAGTTTGTAAGGTTTGCAAAAACAAAAAGTAGTTTTTTACTCAATATGAAAGTAATGTTCTTAGAATCCTGAGATAATGCGAAAAAAGCAATACAAATGTATTCAAACACAAATTTTAAACCAAACATGTAAAATGTCTAAAAATGCCTGTAATATTGAATCCATATAAGTTTTACTAGAATCAATTGTTTTTGTAAGGTTTGCAAATACAAAAATTAGGTTTTACACATAATGACATTAAAACTGTAACACTCAATATGACAATTATTTATTTATAACTCCTAACCACACATGAAACATGTCTAATAATGCGTGAAAAAATTTATCTTTGTGAGTGTTACTAGAAACATTTTCTTTTGTAAGGTTTGCAAATACAGGTTAGTTTTTTTTACTCAATATGACAGTATAACTGCCACACTCAATATGACAGTTATTTAAACATAACTCTTAAACTACACATGAAAAATGATTAACAATGCCTGAAATAATGCATTCTTGTAAGTTTTACTCGAAACATATGCTTTTTTAAGGCTTGCAAACACAAAAAGTATTTCTTTACTCAATATGACAGTAATGTTCTAAAATTCTGAGAAAATACGAACAAATTAATAAAATGATTCCAACATAATTCCTAAACCAAATATGCAAAATGTCTAAAAATGTCTGTAATATTGAATCCATGTGAGTTTTACTAGATTTAAATTATTTTGTAAGGTTTGCAAATACATAAATTAGGTTTTACTTACTATGTCATATCTGACAGTATATGACAGTTATTTAACCATAACTCAAAGCACACATGAAAAATGGCTAATAATGCCTGAAATAATGCATCCTTGGCCGTTTTACTCGAAACACATGCTTTTTTAAATCTTGCAAACACAAAAAGTAGTTTTTTACTCAATATGAAAGTAATGATCTTAAAATCCTGAGATAATGCGAAAAAAGCAATAAAAATGTATTTAAACATAATTCCTAAACAACCCATGCAAAATGGGTAATAATGCCTGGAGACATGTATCTTTGTTAGTTTTACTAGAAAATGATCTTTTGTAAAGTTTGCAAAGACACAAGCTACTTTTTTTTTATTCAATATGACAGTATAACAGTCATACTAAATATGAAAGTTATATAAACATAACTCCAAAACCAAACATGTGTCATGTCTAAAAATGTCTGTAATAATGTATTTATGTGAGTTTGTAAGGTTTGCAAAAACAAAAAGTAGTTTTTTACTCAATATGAAAGTAATGATCTTGGAATCCTGAGATAATGCGAAAAAAGCAATAAAAATGTATTTAAACATAACTCCTAAACAACCCAGGCAAAATGGGTAATAATGCCTGGAGACATGTATTTTTGTTAGTTTTACTAGGAAATGTATATTTTGTAAAGTTTGCAAAGACACAAGCTAGTTGTTTTTATTCAATAAGACAGTATAACAGTCATACTAAATATGAAAGTTATATAAACATAACTCCAGAACCAAACGTGTGTCATATCTAAAATTGCCTATAATAATGTATTTATGTGAGTTTGTAAGGTTTGCAAAAACAAAAAGTAGTTTTTTCCTCAATATGAAAGTAGGGATTTTAGAATCCTGAGATAATGCGAAAAAAGCAATAAAAATGTATTTAAACATAATTCCTAAACAACCCATGCAAAATGGCTAATAATGCCTGGAGACATGTATCTTTGGTAATTTTACTAGAAAAATGATATTTTGTAAAGTTTGCAAAGACACAAGCTAGTTTTTTTTTATTCAATATGACAGTATAACACTCATATTAAATATAGAAGTTATATAAACATAACTCCAAAACCAAACATGTGTCATGTCTAAAAATGCCTGTAATAATGTATTTATGTGAGTTTGTAAGGTTTGCAAAAACAAAAAGTAGTTTTTTATTCAATATGAAAGTAATGATCTTAGAATCCTGAGATAATGCGAAAAAAGCAATAAAAATGTATTTAAACATAATTCCTAAACAACCCATGCAAAATGGGTAATAATGCCTGGAGACATGTATCTTTGTTAGTTTTACTAGAAACATGATCTTTTGTAATGTTTGCAAGGACACAAGCTAGTTTTTTTTATTCAATATGACAGTATAACAATCATACTAAATATGAAAGTTATATAAACATAACTCCAAAACCAAAAATGTGAATTGTCTAAAAATGCCTGTAATATTGAATTTATGTAAGTTTTACTAGAATCAATTGTTTTTGTAAGGTTTGCAAATACAAAAATTAGGTTTTACACATAATGACATTATAACTTTAACACTCAATATGAAAGTTATTTAATTATAACTCCTAAATACACATGAAACATGTCTAATAGCGTGAAAAAAATTATCTTTGTGAGTGTTGCTAGAAACATTTTCTTTTGTAAGGTTTGCAAAGACACAAGTTAGATTTTTTTAACTCAATATGACAGTATAACGCCACACTCAATATGACAGTTATTTAAACATAACTCCTAAACCACACCTGAAAAATGGCTAATAATGCCTGAAATAATGCATCTTTGGGAGTTTTACTGGAAACATATGCTTTTTTTAAGGCTTGCAAACACAAAAATTATTTTTTTACTCAATATGACAGTAATGTTCTAAAATTCTGAGAAAATACGAACAAATTAATAAAAATGATTCCAACATAATTCCTAAACCAAACATGCAAAATGTCTGAAAATGCCTGTAATATTGAATCCATGTCAGTTTTATTTGAATCAGTTGTATGGTTTGCTAATACAAAAATTGGGTTTTATGACAAACACAAGTTAGTTTTTTTACTCAATATAACAGTTTAGCTGTCATACTATATATGAACGTTATATAAACCTAACTCCAAAACCAAACCATTATGTCCAAAACTGCCTGTAATATTGTATATATGTGAGTTTTACTAGAATCAGGGTTGCAAAAACAAAAATTGGGTTTTATGACAGTATACTGTCACACTCAATATGACAGTTATTTAAACATAACTCAAACAACACTTGCAAAATAGCTAATAATGCCTGGAGCATGTATCTTAGTTAGTTTTACTAGAAAAATGGTATTTTGTAAGGTTTTGTTAGTTGTTGTTTTTATTCAATATGACAGTATAACTGTCATACTAAATATGAAAGTTATATAAACATAACTCTAAAACCAAACATGCATTGTGTCTAAAAATGCCTGTAATATTGTATCTGTGTGAGTTTAACTAGATTTAGTTGTTTTTGTATGGTTTGCCAATACAAAATAAGGGTTTTACTCACTATGACAGTTTACTGTCACACTCAATCTGACAGTTATTTATTTAAACATAACTCCTAAACCACCCATGCAAAATGGCTAATAATGCCTGGAGATATGTATCTTTGTGAGTTTTACTAGAAACATTATATTGTGTAAGGTTTAGTTAGTTTTTGTACTCAATCTGACAGTATAACTGTCATTCTAAATCCATCCATTTTCTTCCGCTTATCCGAGGTCGGGTTGCGGGGGCAGCAGCCTGAGCAGAAAATCCCAGACTTCCCTCTCCCCAGCCACTTCGTCCAGCTCTTCTCGGGGTATTCCGAGGCGTTCCCAGGCCAGCCGGGGACATAGTCTTTCCAATGTGTCCTAGGTCTTCCCCGTGGCCTCCTGCCACACCTCCCTAGAGGCGTTCGGGTGGCATCCTGAGCAGATGCCCGAACCACCTCATGACTCCTCTCAATGTGGAGGAGCAGCGGCTTTACTTTGAGTTCCTCCCGGATGACAGAGCTTCTCACCCTGTCTCTAAGGTAGAGACCCACCACCCGGCAGAGGAAACGCATTTCGGCCGCTTGTCCTTTCGGTCATAACCCAAAGCTGGGAACGTAGATCGACGGTAAATTGAGAGCTTTTCCTTCTGGCTCAGCTCCTTCTTCACCACAACGGATCGATATAGCGTCCTCAATACTGAAGACGCCGCACCAAATCGCCTGTGGATCTCTAGATCCACTCTATCCTCACTCGTGAACAAGACTCCTAGGTACTTGAACTCCTCCACTTGGGGCAAGATCTCCTCCCCAACCTGGAGATGGCACTCGACCCTTTCCTGCGCGAGAACCATGGACTTGGACTTGGAGGTGCTGATTCTCATCCCAGTCGCTTCACACTCAAGGACCCTGCCGAGAGTATAGACCTGGTCTACCGTTCCACGACCAGGACGAAAACCACACTGTTCGTCCTGGATCCGAGTTTCCTCCTCTCCAGTACACATGAATAGACCTTACCGGGAAGGCTGAGGAGTGTGTTTCACGATAGTTGGAACACACCCTCCGGTTCCCCTTCTTAAAGAGAGGAACCACCACCCCGGTCTGCCAATCCAGAGGTACCGCCCCCAATGTTCACGCGATGTTGCAGAGTCTTGTCAACCAAGACAGCCCCACAGTATCCAGAGCCTTAAGGAACTCATCCACCACCGGGGCCTTGCCACAGAGGAGCTTTTTAACTACCTAGGCAACCTAAGCCCCAGAAATAGGAGAGTCCACCACAGATTCCCCAGGCACTGCTTGGCCTGTCGGTATGCCCGCTGCCTCTGGAGTCCCATGAGCCAAAAGGACCCGATAGGCTCTTTCTTCAGCTTGACGGCATCCCTCACTGCTGGTGGCCACCAGCGAGTTCTAGGATTACCGCCACGACAGGCACCAAACACCTTGCGGCCACAGCTCCAATCAGCAGGCTCGACAAGAGAGGCACGGAACATGGTCCACTCAGACTCAATGTCCAGCACCTCCCTCGTGACATGTTCAAAGTTCTTCCTTATGTTTGAACATTGTGTTTGTTATGGACAATCCGTGACGAGCACAAAAGTCCAATAACAAAGCACCACTTGGGTTCAGATCCGGGTGGCCATTTTTCCCAATCACGACTCTCCAGGTTTCACTGTCCTTGCCAACATGAGCATTGAAGTCCCCCAACAGAACAAGGGAATCACCCGAGGGAGCACTCTCCAGTACTCCCTCAAGGGAATCCAAAAAGAGTGGGTACTCTGAGCTGCTGTTTGGTGCGTAAACACAAACAACAGTGAGGACCCGTCACCCAACCCGAAGGTGGAGGGAAGCTACCATCTCGTCTACTGGGTTAAAGTCCAACGTGCAGGCTTTGAGCAACAACAATTGCCACCCCAGCCTCTCATTGCTTGCAACGCCAGAGTGGAAGAGAGTCCAGCCCCTCTTGAGAGAACAGGTTCCAGAGCCCTTGCTGTGCGTCGAAGTGAGTCCAACTATATCTAGCCGGAACTTCTTCACCTCGCGCACCAGCTCAGGCTCTTTCCCTCCCAGCGAGGTGACGTTCCACGTCCCAAGAGCGAGCTTATGTAGCCGATAATCGGACCGCCAAGTGCCCTGCCTTCGGCTGCCGCCCAGTTCACACTGCATCTGACCTCTATGACCTCAATGGGCCCATGAGTGGTGAGCCCATTGGAGGGTTGACCTACGTTGCCTCTTCGAGCTGAGCCCGGCAGGGCCCCATGGAGACAGGCCCGGCCACCAGTCGCTCGCCATCGTGCCCCACCTCTGCGCCTGGCTCCACAGGGGAGCCACAGTGACCTGCGCCTGGGCGAGAAAAAATCTAGGTCCTCGATTTGTACTTTTCATAAAGGTCTTTGAGCTGCTCTTTGTCTGATCCCTCACCTAGGACCTTTTCTCAGGGGATCCCGAGGCGTTCCCAGGCCAGCCGGGAGACATAGTGTTCCCAATGTGTCCTGGGTCTTCCCCGTGGCCTCCAGGATGACAGAGCTTCACCTTCACCAGGGGTGTCAAACTCAAATACAGAGTGGGCCAAAGTTTAAAACTGAACAAAGCCGCGGGCCAAGGTTGAACAAATTAACCTTTTAATAGGGACCCAAACAAGTTTTGCATTGAATATTGAACAAGCAAGGCTTATATAACTTTATAGTGACATGCAAAATGGAGTGTCAAATAATAATAATCATTAAAAAATATCAATTGCATATCAAATATAATTTAAATAAAAATTGAATGCCTCTTTTCTATTTGCAGCCTTCTGAGGTAAATATCAACATTAACTTTATCCACAGGCTAATACATTTGAAAATAAAATAACAATGAATAAAACAACCATTCAGGACTTTAAACTGCTCAGTTTGCAACACACTGATCTAATTTGATGTGCCCAAGCCAGATACCTGGCATCTTTTTTTAGAGGCTAGTTCTTTATTGTCGGGGCTCAGGCTTTGAGCTGAGGCAACTTTCATTATCGAACAAGGTGTTCAACAGTCATATCTCGTACACCCAATTCTAACATCATTCAGACTGAGGGTGCCAGTATAAAAAACTTTAACACTGTTAGAAATATACGCCACACTGTGAACCCACACCAAACAAAAATAAAAAAACACTTTTCGGGAGAACATCCGCACCGTAACACAACATAAACACAAAAGAACAAATACCCAGAATCTTTTGCAGCACTAACTCTTTGGGGACGCTACAAAATACACCCCCGCTACCACCAATCCCCCCCCCCCCCCCACACACACACACACACACACACCTTGTAGCGTCCCAGAAGATTTAGTGCTACAAAGGGTTCTGGGTATTTGTTGTGTGGTGTTTATGTTGTGTTACGGTGCGGATGTTCTCCCGAAATGTGTTTGTCATTCTTGTTTGGTGTGGATTCACAGTGTGGCGTATATTTCTAAAAGTGTTAAAGTTTTTTATTTGGCTACCGTCAGTGTAACCTGTATCGCTGTTGATGAAGTATGCGTTGCATTCAATTGTGTGTGGGTGCAGAAGCTGCACTCACATGAAACTGGGCCGGCACTCGTTTGACTAGCTGAAAAAAAAAAAAAAAATTCGAGAGGAGTGCTGGAGTCACTCCCGGGAGGGTTGGCAAGTATTAGAAGTAGCGGCACTGCCGCAATGTATAATCGAAGGTCCAGCTTTAGTGTTAATTTGATATTGCCTCAAGGGCCAAGTCAAATTACACGTTGGGCCAAATTTGGCCCACGGGCCAGAGTTTGACACCCATGACCTTCACTGTAAAAAATTACTGTAAAAATAAAAAATAAAATTACAGTTATATACTCCATCCATCCATCCATGTTCTACCGCTTATTCCCTTCGGGGTCGCTGGAGCCTATCTCAGCTACAATCGGGCGGAAGGCGGGGTACACCCTGGACAAGTCGCCACCTCATCGCAGGGCCAACACAGATAGACAGACAACATTCACACTCACATTCACACACTAGGGCCAATTTAGTGTTGCCAATCAACCTATCATGTTCTTCTTAAATGCAGTTAAGTACTGTAAATTTTGTTGCATTTTTCAAAAAATATCGACCAGCAGTAAGTTACTGTAAAACCTACAGTGTAATTCAGTATTTTTCAGACTTGTTTCTTGGGTCCGCCCACAATTCGTCCAACCGAGCTTCATTTCACCTGGCCGACCCTGCTAAATCCATCCTACTGCATCGTGTGTTTTTGATAACAAGGTAAGAGTCACTTGTACCTTGATGTGTCATTTTCTGTTTGAATTACTTTATATATATATTTATAAAGTCCGAAATGTCAGCATCACAGACACTATCGTTGACCACGCGCATGTACCGCCGCATGCTAGCTAGCTAAGTTTTCTTCTTTTTTGTCATAGTCATCATAAAAGAGGATAACTTGCAACATATGTGCTACGACTTGCAGCAATGTATTTGCGTATGTTAGACACATGCGAAGTCATAGTTGTATGCCTAATGCATCGTTTAAGTGTGCTTTCCCTAAATGCACAAGAGTTTTTTCCAACTTCTCAGCCTTCAAAACTCACAGCCGTCGTCATAAATATGGCAAGAGTAGGACTGATATGTATAGCGCAGAAGGTTTACCTTGTAATATTGTCTCATGTAGCGCGAAGTGCGATGATATACGGGCCCTTCTCCTGCATTTGAAAAGTCATTTTACCGAAAGTAGGACAGTTACGTGCCCCTTCAGTCAATGTGAAAAAAGATTTACAGTTAAGTCTACTTTCACATCGCACGTGTCAAGGAAGCACTACGGCTACACTGAACGAAGTTTGACTTGCTCAACAGCAAATCCAAGCAGCTCTTGTGTTATTAACACTGATGATGACTATTGTGATATGCTACTTGAGAATTCAGGATATTCCTGTTATGAAGACATGGAGGTCTACTTGCATTAAAAAAATGTTCACAGCACTAAAAAAAAGGTTGAGAACCACTGCCTTAGGACAGTGGTTCTCAACCTTTTTTCAGTGATGTACCCCTGTGAACATTTTTTAAATTCAAGTACCCCCTAATCAGAGCAAAGCATTTTTGGTTGAAAAAAAGAGATAAAGAAGTAAAATACAGCACTATGTCATCAGTTTCTGATTTATTAAATTGTATAACAGTGCAAAATATTGCTCATTTGTTGTGGTCTTTCTTGAACTATTTGGAAAAAAAGATATAAAAATAACTAAAAACTTGTTGAAAAATAAACAAGTGATTCAATTATAAATAAAGATTTTTACACATAGAAGTAATCAACTTAAAGTGCCCTCTTTGGGGATTGCAATAGAGATCCATCTGGATTCATGAACTTCATTCTCAACATTTCTTCACAAAAAAAGAAATCTTTAACATCAATATTTATGGAACATGTCCACTACGCTTTAACCAAGCCTCCATTGTTTTCTACATGGATAGTTGATTGACAGTTGGTGCCGTGTGGCACCGCCAGGTAGAGTCAAACCATCATGGCATGGGGGAAACTCTGGCTTTATGGTAATGAATGGAATAGCCTACTTGATTAGTTGTTAAGTTTATGAACTTACATTCATATTTTGTCGAAGTATTATTCAATAAATATATTTATAAAGGATTTTTGAATTGTTGCTATTTTTAGAATATTTAAAAAAAATCTCACGTACCCCTTGGCATACCTTCAAGTACCCCCAGGAGTACGCGTACCCCCATTTGAGAACCACTGCCTTAGGAGACTAGATGTAAACAGAGTAAAGAGAGAGCGAGTGAGGTGGCCATTCCAAATACTTTTAAAATGCTACCCATATTGGATACTGTTTAGGAACATAAACTGCATTTCTTGACTGTACCAGTTGCTGGTGACAAAGTCACAATAAAACGTTGGATGATCAGCATGGAAGGTGATGTCATCTGCAAAGGCGTCCAACCTAGCTTAATCTCAGGGCTTGCTGCCCTTCTTGCCACCTACTATGTGTTCATCTTGGAATACCAAGAGGAAGGTCCTCGGACATTGGAATTTGTTCAAAGGTAAATCCTCTTGATACTGTTAAAATACTGTTAGGATATTTTATTTTATATTTCTCACCTCTGTTCAGGAATTTGACTTGTCATTTCCCCAATTTGGTGCCTTAAATCAATGACTCTTCTGTTCCTTTGTGGACCTTCTTATTAGGGACCGAAGCACCAGTTTGACTCTAGGATACAGAGAAGGTAGGTAATGTGCAGGTAAAGATATGTTGACTGGGTCAAAGAAGGAAGCACCTGTTTGACCCCAGGATGCAGAAAAAGTAGATAATTTGCAGGTAAAGATATGTTGACTGGATGATGGCAGGAAGCACCAGCTTGACCCGAGAATGCAGAGCAAGTAGGTAATGTGCGGGTGAAGATATGTTGAATGGGTAAAGGCAGGAAGCACCAGTGTGACCCCACTATGCAGGGAAGGTAGGTAATGTGCGGGTGAAGGTATGTTGAATGGGTGAAAGAAGGAAGCGCAGGTGTGGTCGAGGCCATGCAGACAAGGTAGGTATGTGCAGGTGAATGTATGTTGTATGGTGAAAGAAAGAAGCACCAGTGTGACCCAAGGATGCAGGGAAGGTAGGTAATGTGCAGGTAAAGATATGTTGAATGGGTGAAGGCAGGAAACACCAGCTAGACGCCAGGATACAGAGAGTGTAGGTAATGTGCAGGTAAAGATATGTTGAATGAGTAAAGGCAGGAAACACCAGCTTGACTCCAAGATATAGAGAAGGTAGGTAATGTGCAGGATAAAGATATGTTGAATGGGTAAAGGTAGAAAGCACCAGCGTGACCACACTATGCAGAGAAGGTAGGTAATGTGCAGGTAAAGATATGTTGAATGGGTAAAGGCAAGAAGCACCAATGTGACCCCAGGATGCAGAGAAGATAGGTAATGAGCAGGTAACGATATGTTAAATGGGTGAAAGCAGGAAACATCAGCGTAAATACACGGTCCCGTAGATGGAGAGAAAACATGAATAGAGAGAGGGGTTGGGGAGGCTTTAGCATTGTCTTCCTCTCTGAATTTGTCTTAATGGGTTTTAGAGCATTCACTCATCTACAGCTGTGGTTATGGTATAGGCTCACATATATCCTAAAATTGATATTAATATTTGTGCAGTGCATATTCCTAAATAACAATGTGAAGGGGGTTCTGTATCGACTACAAGTAATCTTCAATCACAACAGAATATCTAATATGCTTTCTCTCTTTTTTAGGCGATTCATTGGCGTTAACCCTGAGAGGGGAACAAAGGCTAGCCAGGGAAAGGTGGTGTCCAAGAAGACCGGGAAGCTGGTCCAGAAAAAGGCAGCAACTGTAAATCCTCACGTAGCCACCCTTATAAAACATCTCACAGACTTTGAGTGGGGCTTTATGTAGCCGACAACTAAACACTGGACCCGTGTTCAGTGTTTTGTCTCCAGTTAGAAATTAAGTGGACATGTTATAAATGTTAAAATGCTTTACTGAAAATAAGAAGAATGCACTAAATGTACATTGAATGTATTTGATGCACTTTAAAATAATTGGTTAATAAAAACATAATCTTGCAAGGCCATTTCTCCAGTCATTTTTATGCCAGCAGATTGCAGGGGTTTTGACTTTGAAAAATTAAAAGTTCAACTCATTAACTTCTAGTGGCATTATACTGTAAAGCTCAGTCTATAGTGCTTACAATTATTTTACTGTAATTAACTGTTAATGGATATTACAGTAGATACACTAAAATAACAGTGTAATGCCGCTAAACAGATGACAGTATTATGCTGTGAAGCGTATATTTGATACAGCACAGTACTGTGATACTTTTTACAGTAATAAACTATAGTGATAAATCACAGTATGTGTGCTGTAGAAAAACAGTTTTATACTGGAACCATTAGCTGCCAGTAGGTTACTGTAATTAAACGGTGAAAATTCTTACAGTAAGGGAGAGACCCGCCACCCAGCGGAGAAAACTCATTTCGGCCGCCAGCCTGTGCATCTCACGATCCACTCTTCCCTCACTCATGAACAAGACTCCAGGTACTTGAACTCATCCACTTGGGGCAAGATCTCCTGCCCAACCTCGAAATGGCACTCCACCCTTTCCCGGGCGAGAACCTCGGACTTGGAGGTGCTGATTCTCATCCCAGTCGCTTCACACTCGGCTGCGAACCAATCCAATGAGAGCTGAAGATCCTGGCCAGTTAAAGCCATAAGGACCACATCATCTGCAAAAAGGAGAGACTTAATCCTGCAGCCACCAAACCGGATCCCCTCAACGCCATGACTGCGCCTAGAAATTCTGTCCATAAAATTTATGAACACATTTGGTGACTAAGGGCAGCCAACACGAGGGTTGGACTCCGGTCCAACCCTCACTGGAAAGGGGTCCGACTTACTGCTGGCAATGCGGACCAAACTCTGACACTGATCATACAGGGAGCGACCCGCCGCAATCAGACATGCCGATACCCCACACTCTCTGAGCACTCCCCACAGGACTTCCCGGGGTGGCCACGGTCGAATGTCTTCTCCAAGTCCACAAAGCACATGTAGACTGGTTGGACAAACTCCCATGCACACTCAAGGACCCTGCCGAGAGTATAGAGCTGGTCTACCGTTCCACGACCAGGACGAAAACCACACTGTTCGTACTGGATCCGAGGTTCCTCCTCTCCAGTACACATGAATAGACCTTACCGGGAAGGCTGAGGAGTGTGATCTACGATAGTTGGAACACACCCTCCGGTTCCCCTTCTTAAAGAGAGGAACCACCACCCCGGTCTGCCAATCCAGAGGTACCGCCCCTGATGTCCATGCGATGTTGCAGAGTCTTGTCAACTAAAACAGCCCCACAGCATCCAGAGCCTTAAGGAACTCCGGACGGAGCTCATCCACCCCCGCGGCCTTGCCACCGAGGAGCTTTTTAACTACCTTGGCAACCTCAGCCCCAGAAATAGGAGAGCCCACCACAGATTCCCCAGGCACTGGTTGGCCTGTCGGTATTCCCGCTGCCTCTGGAGTCCCATGAGCCAAAAGGACCAGATAAGCTCTTTCTTCAGCTTGACGGCATCCCGCACTGCTGGTGGCCACCAGCGGGTTCTAGGATTACCGCCACGACAGCCACCAAACACCTTGCGGCCACAGCTCCAATCAGCTGGCTTGACAAGAGAGGCACGGAACATGATCCATTCAGACTCAATGTCCAGCACCTCCTTTGTGACATGTTCAAAGTTCCTCCGGAGGTAGAAAAAGAAACTCTCTCTGACAGGAGACTGCTAGGCATTCCCAAAAGACTCTCACAATGCGTTTGGGCCTGCCAGGTCTGTCCGGGATCCTACCCCACCATCGGAGCCAGCTCACCAGGTGGTGATCGGTAGAAAGCTCGCCCCTCTCTTCACCCGAGTGTCCAAAACATGAGGCCGCAAATCCCATGACACAACTACAAAGTCAATAATGGAACTGCGGCCGAGGGTGTCCTGGTGCAAAGTGCACATATGGACACCCTTATGTTTGAACATTGTGTTTGTTATGGACAATCCGTGACGAGCACAAAAGTCCAATAATAAAGCACCACTTGGGTTCAGATCCGGGTGGCCATTTTTCCCAATCACGACTCTCCAGGTTTCAAAGTCGTTGCCAACATGAGCGTTGAAGACCCCCATTAGAACAAAGGAATCACCCGAGGGAGCACTCTCAAGGGAATCCAAAAAGAGTGGGTACTCTGAGCTGCTGTTTGGTGCGTAAACACCAACAACAGTCAGGACCCGTCACCCAACCCGAAAGTGGAGGGAAGTTACCATCTCGTCTTCTGGGTTAAGTCCAACGTGCAGGCTTTGAGCCGGGGGGCAACAAGAATTGCCAACCCAGCCTCTCATTACTTGCAACGCCAGAGTGGAAGAGAGTCCAACCCCTCTTGAGAGAACAGGTTCCAGAGCCCTTGCTGTGCGTCGAAGTGAGTCCAGCTTTATCTAGCCGGGAACTTCTCCACCTCGCGAGGTGACGTTCCACGTCCCAAGAGCGAGCTTATGTAGCCGATAATCGGACCGCCAAGTGCCCTGCCTTCGGCTTCCGCCCAGCTAACACTGCACCCGACCTCTATGACCCAGCCCATGAGTGGTGAGCCTATTGCAGGGGGGACCCACGTTGCCTCTTCGAGCTGGGCCCCATGGGCACCAGTCGCTCGCCATCGTGCCCCACCTCTGGGCCTGGCTCCACAGGGGAGCCACGGTGACCCGCGTCCGGGCAAGAAAATATCTAGGTCCTCGATTTGTACTTTTCATAAAGGTCTTTGAGCTGCTCTTTGTCTGATTCCTCACCTAGGACCTGTTTGTCTTGGGGGACCCTACCAGGGGGCATAGAAGCCCCCGGACAACATAGCTCCTAGGATCAGTGGGACACGCAAACCACAAAGGTGGCGGCTCAGAAAGCAGGTTATATAAACATAACTCCAAAACCAAACATGCAAGATGTCTAAACATGCCTGTAATATTGTATCAATGTGAGTTTTACTAGAATCGGTTGTTTTTTTAAGGCTTGCAAACACAAAAAGTTTTTTTTACTCAATATGACAGTAAGTTCTTAAAATGCTGAGATAATGTGAAAAAAAGCAATACAAATGTATTCCAACATAATTCCTAAACCAAACATGCAAAATGTCTAAAAATGCCTGTAATATTGAATCCATGTGAGTTTTACTAGAATCATTTGTTTTTGTAAGGTTTGCAAATACAAAAATTGAGTTTTATGACAGACACAAGTTAGTTTTTTTACTCATTATAACAGTATAGATGTCATACTATATATTAAAGTTATATGAACATAACTCCAAAACCAAACGTGCATTATGTCCAAAATTGCCTGTAATATTGTATAGATGTGAGTTTTACTAGAATCAGGTTTGCAAATACAAAAATTGGGTTTTATGACAGTATACTGTCACACTCAATATGACAGTATAACTGTCATACTAAATCCATCCATTTTCTTCCGCTTATCCGAGGTCGGGTTGCGGGGGCAGCAGCCTAAGCAGAGAGCCCAGACTTCCCTCTCCCCAGTCACTTCGTCCAGCTCTTCTCGGGGGATCCCGAGGCGTTCCCAGGCCATAGTCTTTCCAATGTATCCTAGGTCTTCCCCATGGCCTCCTGCCGTTCGGACCTAGGGAGGCGTTCGGGTGGCATCCTGAGCAGATGCCCGAACCACCTCATCTGGCTCCTCTCAATGTGGAGGAGCAGCGGCTTTACACTGTGTTCCTCCCAGATGACAGAGCTTCTCACCCTATCTCTAAGGGAGAGACCCACCACCCGGCGGAGGAAACTCATTTCGGCCGCTTGTACCCGTGACCTTGTCCTTTCGGTCATAACCCAAAGCTCATGACCATAGGTGAGGATGGGAACGTTGATCGACCGGTAAATTGAAAGCTTTTCCTTCTGGCTCAGCTCCTTCTTCACCACAACGGATCGATATAGCGTCCTCATTACTGAAGACGCCGCACCGATCCGCCTGTAGATCTCACAATCCACTCTATCCTCACTCGTGAACAAGACTCCTAGGTAATTGAACTCCTTCACTTGGGGCAAGATCTCTTTCCCAACCTCGAGATGGCACTCCACCCTTTCCCGGGCGAGAACCATGGACTCGGACTTGGAGGTGCTGATTCTCATCCCAGTCGCTTCACTGCGAACCGATCCAATGAAAGCTGAAGATCTTGGCCAGTTGAAGCCATCAGGACCACATCATCTGCAAAAAGCAGAGACCTAATCCTGCAGCCACCAAACCAGGCGCAGTCATGGCGTTGAGGGGATCCTCAAAGCCATGACTGCGCCTAGATATTCTGTCCATTAAAGTTATGAACAGAATCGGTGACAAAGGGTAGCCTTGGCGGAGTCCAACCCTCACTGGAAAGGGGTCCGACATACTGCCGGCAATGCGGACCAAGCTCTGACACTGATCATACAGGGAGACACCCGCCACAATCAGACATGCCGATACTCCATACTCTCTGAGCACTCCCCACAGGATTTACCGGGGACCAAGGTCGAATGTCTTCTCCAAGTCCACAAAACTTATGTAGACTGGTTGGGCAAACTCCCATGCACACTCAAGGACCCTGCCGAGAGTATAGAGCTGGTCTACCGTTCCACGACCAGGACGAAAACCACACTGTTCGTCCTGGATCCGAGGTTCCTCCTCTCCATTACACATGAATAGACCTTACCGGGAAGGCTGAGGAGTGTGATCTACGATATTTGGAACACACCCTCCGGTTCCCCTTCTTAAAGAGAGGTACCACCACCCCGGTCTGCCAATCCAGAGGTACCGCCCCCGATGTAGACGCAATGTTGCAGAGTCTTGTCAACCAAGACTGCCCCACAGCATCCAGAGCCTTAAGGAACTCCGGACGGAGCTCATATCCCCGGGGCCTTGCCACCGAGGAGCTTTTTAACTACCTTGGCAACCTCAGCCCCAGAAATAGGAGAGCCCACCACAGACTTCCCAGGCACTGTTTCCTCATAGGAAGACGTGTTGGTGGGACTGAGGAGGTCTCGCTTGGCCTGTCGGTATGCCCACTGCCTCTGGAGTCCCATGAGCCAAAAGGACCCGGTGGCTCTTTCTTCAGCTTGACAGCATCCCTCACTGCTGGTGGATAACCGCCACGACAGGCACCAAACACCTTGCGGCCACAGCTTCAATCAGCTGGCTCAACAAGAGAGGAACGGAACATGGTCCACTCAGACTCAATGTCCAGCACCTCCCTCGTGACATGTTCAAAGTTCTTCCGGACATGTTCAAAGTTCTTCAGGAGACTCTGCTAGGTGTTCCCAGCAGACCCTTACAATGCGTTTGGGCCTGCCAGGTCTGACCGGCATCCTCCCCTACCATCGGAGCCAGCTCACCACCAGGTGGTGGTTGGTAGAAAGCTCTACCCCTCTCTTCACCGAGTGTCCAAAACATGAGGCCGCAAATCCCATGACACAACTACAAAGTCAATCATGCGGCCGAGGGTGTCCTTGTGCCAAGTGCACATATGGACACCCTTATGTTTGAACATTGTGTTTGTTATGGACAATCCGTGACAAGCACAAAAGTCCAATAACAAAGCACCACTTGGGTTCAGATCCGGGTGGCCATTTTTCCCAATCACGACTCTCCAGGTTTCACTGTCGTTGCCAACATAGCGTTGAAGTCCACCAGCAGAACAAGGGAATCACCCGAGGGAGCACTCTCCAGTACTCCCTCAAGGGAATCCAAAAAGAGTTGGTACTCTGAGCTGCTGTTTGGTGTGTAAACACAAACAACAATCAGGACCCGTCACCCAACCCGAAGGCTGAAGGAAGCTACCATCTCGTCTATTGGGTTTAAAGTCCAACGTGCAGGCTTTGAGCCGGGGGGGCAACAAGAATTGCCATCCCAGCCTCTCATTAGATGCAACGCCAGTGTGGAATCTCTTCCACTCTGGCGTTGCAAGTAATGAAAGTTCAGCTCTGTCCAGCCCCTCTGAGAGAACAGGTTCCAGAGCCCTTGCTGTGAGTCCAACTATATCTAGCCGGGAACGTCTCCACCTCATGCACCAGCTCAGGCTCCTTCCCTCCCAGCGAGGTGACGTTCCATGTCCCAAGAGCGAGCTTATGTAGCCGATAATCGGACCACCAAGTGCCCTGCCTTCGGCTGCCGCCCAGCTCACACTGCACCCTCTATGACCCAGCCCATGAGTGGTGAGCCCTGGAGGGGGGACCCACGTTGCCTCTTCGAGCTGAGCACGGCTGGGCCCCATGGGGACTGGCCCGTCAATCGCCATCGTGCCACACCTCTGGGCCTGGCTCCACAGGGGAGCCACGGTGACCTGCGTCCGGGCGAGAAAAAATCTAGGTCCTCAATTGTACTTTTAATAAAGGTCTTTGAGCTGCTCTTTGTCTGATCCCTCACCTAGGACCTGTTTGTCTTGGGAGACCATAGAAGTTCCTGGATCAGTGGGACACGCAAACCACAAAGGTGGCGGCTCAGAAAGCAGGTTATATAAATATAACTCCAAAACCAAACATGCAATATGTCCAAACATGCCTGTAATATTGTATCAATGTGAGTTTTCCTAGAATCGGTTGTTTTTGTAAGGTTTGCAAATACAAAAATTAGGTTTTACTCACAATGACAAAATCACACTGAATATGACAGTTATTTAAACATAACTCATAAACTACACAAAAAATGGCTAATAATGCCTGAAATAATGAATCATTGGGAGTTTTACTGAGTTTTACATTTTGCAAACACAGAAAGTAGTTTTTTACTTGACTGTAATGTTCTTAGAACCCTGAGATAATGGGAAAAAAGCAATAAAAATGTATTTAAACCTAACTCCTAAACAACACATGCAAAATGGCTAATAATGCCTAGGGAGACATGTAACGTTGTTAGTTTAAAAAAATGATCTTTTGTAAAGATATCAAAGACACAAGCTAGTTTTTTTTATTCAATATGACAGTATAACAATCATACTAAATATGAAAGTTATATAAACATAACTCCAAAACCAAACATGTGTCATGTCTAAAAATGCCTGTAATAATGTATTTATGTGAGTTTGTAAGGTTTGCAAAAACAAAAAGTAGTTTTTTACTCAATATGAAAGTAATGTTCTTAGAATCCTGAGATAATGCGAAAAAAGCAATACAAATGTATTCAAACACAAAATTTTAAACCAAACATGTAAAATGTCTAAAAATGCCTGTAATATTGAATCTATATAAGTTTTACTAGAATCAATTGTTTTTGTAATGTTTGCAAATACAAAAATTAGGTTTTACACATAATGACATTAAAACTGTAACACTCAATATGACAATTATTTATTTATAACTCCTAACCACACATGAAACATGTCTAATATGCGTGAAAAAAATTATCTTTGTGAGTGTTACTAGAAACATTTTCTTTTGTAAGGTTTGCAAAGACAGATTAGTTTTTTTTACTCAATATGACAGTATAACTGCCACACTCAATATGACAGTTATTTAAACATAACTCTTAAACTACACATGAAAAATGACTAACAATGCCTGAAATAATGCATTCTTGTAAGTTTTACTCGAAACATATGCTTTTTTAAGGCTTGCAAACACAAAAATTATTTTTTTACTCAATATGACAGTAATGTTCTAAAATTCTGAGAAAATACGAACAAATTAATAAAAATAATTCCAACATAATTCCTAAACCAAACATGCAAAATGTCTAAAAATGTCTGTAATATTGAATCCATGTGAGTTTTACTAGATTTAAATGATTTTGTAAGGTTTGCAAATACATAAAGTAGGTTTTACTTACTATGTCATAACTGACAGTATATGACAGTTATTTAACCATAACTCAAACCACACATGAAAAATGGCTAATAATGCCTGAAATAATGCATCCTTGGCCGTTTTACTCGAAACACATGCTTTTTTAAATCTTGCAAACACAAAAAGTAGTTTTTTTACCCAATATGACTGTAATGTTCTTAAAATCCTGAGATAATGCGAAAAAAGCAATACAAATGTATTTAAACATTACTCCTAAACAACATATGCAAAATGGCTAATAATGCCTGGAAACATGTATCTTTTTTAGTTTTACTGGAAAAATGATCTTTTGTAAAGTTTGCAAAGACACAAGCCAGTTTTTTTTTATTCAATATGACAGTATAACAGTCATACTAAATATGAAAGTTATATAAACATAACTCCAAAACCAAACATGTGTCATGTCTAAAAATGCCTGTAATAATGTATTAATGTGAGTTTGTAAGGTTTTCAAAAACAAAAACTAGTTTTTTACTCAATATGAAAGTAATGATCTTAGAATCCTGAGATAATGCGAAAAAAGCAACAAAAATGTATTTAAACATAACTCCTAAACAACCCAGGCAAAATGGGTAATAATGCCTGGAGACATGTATCTTTGTTGGTTTTACTAGAAAATGTATCTTTTGTAAAGTTTGCAAAGACACAAGCTAGTTGTTTTTTTTCAATAAGACAGTATAACAGTCATACTAAATATGAAAGTTATATAAACATATCTCCAGAACCAAACGTGTGTCATGTCTAAAATTGCCTATAATAATGTATTTATGTGAGTTTGTAAGGTTTGCAAAAACAAAAAGTAGTTTTTTCCTCAATATGAAAGTAAGGATTTTAGAATCCTGAGATAATGCGAAAAAAGCAATAAAAATGTATTTAAACATAATTCCTAAACAACCCATGCAAAATGGCTAATAATGCCTGGAGACATGTATCTTTGTTAGTTTTACTAGAAAAATGATATTTTGTAAAGTTTGCAAAGACACAAGCTAGTTTTTTTAAATTAAATATGACAGTATAACAGTCCTACTAAATATGAAAGTTATCAAAACATAACTCCAAAACCAAACATGTGTTATGTCTAAAAATGTCTGTAATAATGTATTTATGTGAGTTTGTAAGGTTTGCAAAAACAAAAAGTAGTTTTTTACTCAATATGAAAGTAATGATCTAAGAATCATGAGATAATGCGAAAAAAGCAATAAAAATGTATTTAAACATAATTCCTAAACAACCCATGCAAAATGGGTAATAATGCCTGGAGACATGTATCTTTGTTAGTTTTACTAGAAAAATTATCTTTTGTAAAGTTTGCAAAGACACAAGCTAGTTTTGTTTTATTCAATATGACAGTATAACAGTCATACTAAATATAAAAGTTATATAAACATAACTCCAAAACCAAACATGTGTCATGTCTAAAAATGTCTGTAATAATGTATTTTATGTGAGTTTGTAAGGTTTGCAAAAACAAAAAGTAGTGTTTTACTCAATATGAAAGTAATGATCTTAGAATCATGAGATAATGCGAAAAAAGCAATACAAATGTATTCAAACACAACTTTTAAACCAAACATGTAAATTGTCTAAAAATGCCTGTAATATTGAATCCATGTAAGTTTTACTAGAATCAATTGTTTTTGTAAGGTTTGCAAATACAAAAATTAGGTTTTACACATAATGACATTATAACTTTAACACTCAATATGAAAGTTATTTAATTATAACTCCTAAATACACATGAAACATGTCTAATAGGGTGAAAAAAAGTATATTTGTGAGTGTTGCTAGAAACATTTTCTTTTGTAAGGTTTGCAAAGACACAAGTTAGTTTTTTTTAACTCAATATGACAGTATAACGCCACACTCAATATGACAGTTATTTAAACATAACTCCTAAACCACACCTGAAAAATGGCTAATAATGCCTGAAATAATGCATCTTTGGGAGTTTTACTGGAAACATATGCTTTTTTTAAGGCTTGCAAACACAAAAATTATTTTTTTACTCAATATGACAGTAATGTTCTAAAAATCCTGAGATAATGTGAAAAAAGCAATACAAATGTATTACAACATATTCCTAAACCAAACATGCAAAATGTCTGAAAATGCCTGTAATATTGAATCCATGTGAGTTTTATTTGAATCAGTTGTATGGTTTGCTAATACAAAAATTGGGTTTTATGACAAACACAAGTTAGTTATTTTACTCAATATAACAGTTTAGCTGTCATACTATGTATGAAAGTTATATAAACATAACTCCAAAACCAAACATGCATTATGTCCAAAACTGCCTGTAATATTGTATATATGTGAGTTTTACTAGAATCAGGGTTGCAAATACAAAAATTGGGTTTTATGACAGTATACTGTCACACTCAATATGACAGTTATTTAAACATGACTCAAACAACACATGCAAAATGGCTAATAATGCCTGGAGCATGTATCTTAGTTAGTTTTACTAGAAAAATGGTATTTTGTAAGGTTTGCAAAGACACAAGTTAGTTGTTTTTTTTTATTCAATATGACAGTATAACTGTCATACTAAATATGAAAGTTATATAAACATAACTCTAAAACCAAACATGCATTATGTCTAAAAATGCCTGTAATGTTGTATCTGTGTGAGTTTAACTAGATTTAGTTGTTTTTGTAAGGTTTGCAAATACAAAATAAGGGTTTTACTCACTATGACAGTTTACTGTCACACTCAATCTGACAGTTATTTATTTAAATATAACTCCTAAACCACACATGCAAAATGGCTAATAATGCCTGGAGATATGTATCTTTGTGAGTTTTACTAGAAACATTATATTGTGTAAGGTTTAGTTAGTTTTTGTACTTAATCTGACAGTATAACTGTCATTCTAAATCCATCCATTTTCTTCCGCTTATCCGAGGTCGGGTTGCGGGGGCAGCAGCCTGAGCAGAAAATCCCAGACTTCCCTCTCCCCAGCCACTTCGTCCAGCTCTTCTCGGGGTATTCCGAGGCGTTCCCAGGCCAGCCGGGGACATAGTCTTTCCAATGTGTCCTAGGTCTTCCCCGTGGCCTCCTGCCACACCTCCCTAGAGGCGTTCGGGTGGCATCCTGAGCAGATGCCCGAACCACCTCATGGCTCCTCTCAATGTGGAGGAGCAGCGGGTTTACTTTGAGTACCTCCCGGATGACAGAGCTTCTCACCCTGTCTCTAAGGGAGAGACTCACCACCCGGCAGAGGAAACGCATTTCGGCCGTTTGTCCTTTCGGTCATAACCCAAATCTGGGAACGTAGATCGACGGTAAATTGAGAGCTTTTCCTTCTGGCTCAGCTCCTTCTTCACCACAAAGGATCGATATAGCGTCCTCAATACTGAAGACGCCGCACCAATCCGCCTGTGGATCTCTCGATCCACTCTATCCTCACTCGTGAACAAGACTCCTAGGTACTTGAACTCCTCCACTTGGGGCAAGATCTCCTCCCCAACCTGGAGATGGCACTCGACCCTTTCCTGCGTGGACTTGGACTTGGAGGTGCTGATTCTCATCCCAGTCGCTTCACACTCAAGGACCCTGCCGACAGTATAGACCTGGTCTACCGTTCCACGACCAGGACGAAAACCACACTGTTCGTCCTGGATCCGAGTTTCCTCCTCTCCAGTACACATGAATAGAGCTTACCGGGAAGGCTGAGGAGTGTGTTTCACGATAGTTGGCACACACCCTCCGGTTCCCCTTCTTAAAGAGAGGAACCACCACCCCGGTCTGCCAATCCAGAGGAACCGCCCCCAATGTTCACGCAATGTTGCAGAGTCATAACCAAGACAGCCCCACAGTATCCAGAGCCTTAAGGAACTCATCCACCACCGGGGCCTTGCCACAGAGGAGCTTTTTAACTACCTAGGCAACCTAAGCCCCAGAAATAGGAGAGTCCACCACAGATTCCCCAGGCACTGCTTGGCCTGTCGGTATGCCCGCTGCCTCTGGAGTCCCATGAGCCAAAAGGACCCGATAGGCTCTTTCTTCAGCTTGACGGCATCCCTCACTGCTGGTGGCCACCAGCGAGTTCTAGGATTACCGCCACGACAGGCACCAAACACCTTGCGGCCACAGCTCCAATCAGCAGGCTCGACAAGAGAGGCACGGAACATGGTCCACTCAGACTCAATGTCCAGCACCTCCCTCGTGACATGTTCAAAGTTCTTCCTTATGTTTGAACATTGTGTTTGTTATGGACAATCCGTGACGAGCACAAAAGTCCAATAACAAAGCACCACTTGGGTTCAGATCCGGGTGGCCATTTTTCCCAATCACGACTCTCCAGCTTTCACTGTCCTTGCCAACATGAGCATTGAAGTCCCCCAACAGAACAAGGGAATCACCCGAGGGAGCACTCTCCAGTACTCCCTCAAGGGAATCCAAAAAGAGTGGGTACTCTGAGCTGCTGTTTGGTGCGTAAACACAAACAACAGTCAGGACCTGTCACCCAACCCGAAGGCGGAGGGAAGCTACCATCTCGTCTACTGGGTTAAAGTCCAACGTGCAGGCTTTGAGCAACAACAATTGCCACCCCAGCCTCTCATTGCTTGCAACGCCAGAGTGGAAGAGAGTCCAGCCCCTCTTGAGAGAACAGGTTCCAGAGCCCTTGCTGTGCGTCGAAGTGAGTCCAACTATATCTACCCGGAACTTCTTCACCTCGCGCACCAGCTCAGGCTCTTTCCCTCCCAGCGAGGTGATGTTCCACGTCCCAAGAGCGAGCTTATGTAGCCGATAATCGGACCGCCAAGTGCCCTGCCTTCGGCTGCCGCCCAGTTCACACTGCATCTGACCTCTATGACCTCAATGGGCCCATGAGTGGTGAGCCCATTGGAGGGTTGACCCACGTTGCCTCTTCGAGCTGAGCCCGGCAGGGCCCCAAGGAGACAGGCCCGGCCACCAGTCGCTCGCCATCGTGCCCCACCTCTGCGCCTGGCTCCACAGGGGAGCCACGGTGACCTGCGCCTGGGCGAGAAAAAATCTAGGTCCTCGATTTGTACTTTTCATAAAGGTCTTTGAGCTGCTCTTTGTCTGATCCCTCACCTAGGACCTTTTCTCAGGGGATCCCGAGGCGTTCCCAGGCCAGCCGGGAGACATAGTGTTCCCAGTGTGTCCTGGGTCTTCCCCGTGGCCTCCAGGATGACAGAGCTTCACCTTCACCAGGGGTGTCAAACTCAAATACAGAGTGGGCCAAAGTTTAAAACTGAACAAAGCCGCGGGCCAAGGTTGAACAAATTAACCTTTTAATAGGGACCCAAACAAGTTTTGCATTGAATATTGAACAAGCAAGGCTTATATAACTTTATAGTGACATGCAAAATGGAGTTTCAAATAATAATAATAATCATTAAAAAATATCAATTGCATATCAAATACAATTTAAATACAAATTGAATGCCTCTTTTCTATTTGCAGCCTTCTGAGGTAAATATCAACATTAACTTTTTCCACAGGCTAATAAATTTGAAAATAAAATAACAATGAATAAAACAACCATTCAGGACTTTAAACTGCTCAGTTTGCAACACACTGATCTAATTTGATGTGCCCAAGCCAGATACCTGGCATCTTTTTTTAGATGCTAGTTCTTTAATGTCGGGGCTCAGGCTTTGAGCTGAGGCAACTTTCATTATCGAACGAAGGTGTTCAACAGTCATATCTCATACACCCAATTCTAACATCATTCACACCCAGTCACAAGATATGTGCTGCTTCAGCACGCATACGCAAATGAATGCAACGCATACTTCATCAACAGCGATACAGGTTACACTGAGGGTGCCAGTATAAAAAACTTTAACACTGTTAGAAATATACGCCACACTGTGAACCCACACCAAACAAAAATAAAAATCACTTTTCGGGAGAACATCCGCACCGTTACATAACATAAACACAAAAGAACAAATACCCAGAATCTTTTGCAGCACTAACTCTTTCGGGACGCTACAAAATACACCCCCGCTACCACAAACCCCCCCCCCACACACACACACACACACACCTTGTAGCGTCCCGGAAGATTTAGTGCTACAAAGGGTTCTGGGTATTTGTTGTGTTGTGTTTATGTTGTGTTACGGTGCGGATGCTCTCCCGAAATGTGTTTGTCATTCTTGTTTGGTATGGATTCACAGTGTGGCGTATATTTCTAAAAGTGTTAAAGTTTTTTATTTGGCTACCGTCAGTGTAACCTGTATCGCTGCTGATGAAGTATGCGTTGCATTCAATTGTGTGTGGGTGCAGAAGCTGCACTGACATGAAACTGGGCCGGCACTTGTTTGACTAGCTGAAAAAAAAAAAAAAAAAATTCGGGAGGAGTGCTGGAGTCACTCCCGGGAGGGTTGGCAAGTATTAGAAGTAGCGGTGAATGCGGTGTTACCGCGGCACTGCCTCAATGTATAATCGCCGGTCCAGCTTTAGTGTTAATTTGATATTGCCTCAAGGGCCAAGTCAAATTACACGTTGGGCCAAATTTGGCCCATGGGCCAGAGTTTGACACCCATGACCTTCACTGTAAAAAATTACTGTAAAAATAAAAAATAAAATTACAGTTATATACTCCATCCATCCATCCATTTGCTACCGCTTATTCCCTTCGGGGTCGCGGGGGGCGCTGGAGCCTATCTCAGCTACAATCAGGCGGAAGGCGGGGTACACCCTGGACAAGTCGCCACCTCATCGCAGGGCCAACACAGATAGACAGACAACATTCACACTCACATTCACACACTAGGGCCAATTTAGTGTTGCCAATCAACCTATCATGTTCTTCTTAAATGCAGTTAAGTACTGTAAATTTTGTTGCATTTTTCAAAAAATATCGACCAGCAGTAAGTTACTGTAAAACCTACAGTGTAATTCAGTATTTTTCAGACTTGTTTCTTGGGTCCGCCCACAATTCGTCCAACCGAGCTTCATTTCACCTGGCCGACCCTGCTAAATCCATCCTACTGCATCGTGTGTTTTTGATAACAAGGTAAGAGTCACTTGTACCTCGATGTGTCATTTTCTGTTTGAATTACTTTATATATATATTTATAAAGTCCGAAATGTCAGCATCACAGACACTATCGTTGACCACGCGCATGTACCGCCGCATGCTAGCTAGCTAAGTTTTCTTCTTTTTTGTCATAGTCATCATAAAAGAGGATAACTTGCCACATATGTGCTACGACTTGCAGCAATGTATTTGCGTATGTTAGACACATGCGAAGTCATAGTTGTATGCCTAATGCATCGTTCAAGTGTACTTTCAATCAATCAATCAATCAATCAGCTTTATTGTCCATTCTTACATGTACAAGACACATAAGAACTGAAATTACATTTTCGGCACAATCCCGCTAAGAGCAGACATACGTTACAGGGAGACAAGACGGGACCGCCAACGGATCAGCCTCACTTAGGCGCTCCTTAAAAAGGTGGGAAAAAGGTGACATTGGGGGAGGGGGGAAGTAAAAAAAAATATCAGTCTGAGGCTGGACCCTCAGGAATGGTCCAGACTGAGTCCGAGGAAAAAAACCTCACATAGCATGGCACACATAAACAAGGTACATTTAATCACAACAACTCGCAACAGAGTCATCCAACAGGACCTTGGAGGCCAGCAGCTGCTGTTGAGCGCTGCTCAGCCCCCACAACCCCGGAGGAATAAAGCAGTGGTGAAGGCGTTGATTTGGGGAGGGGTATGTGCGTGCATGTATGCCCAATTAACTTGGGTGAGATGTTGGATTGTCTTTATGGGCCGAGGCCGGCCCCAAGAGTTCAAGAGTTCAAGAGTCCGACCCAGGTGCTTTTGAAAAAAAGGGAAGGGTCAAAAGCGTCCATCTTTGAGGAGTCCTTTGGGGAGTGTTTTCAAACAGCCTGTTCCTCAAGGCCATTCGAGGGAGTCAAATCGTAGATTAAGATGTTGTTTTTTCTTCGAGCAGTCAAAACAATGACATTCCTGCTCTATATGCTGGCTCTGACAATTCCAATTTATTCTTTCTGTAACATCATCAAGATGGAATCTACCTTGCGATTCAAATCAGCAATCGCTCCAGTCTGTGATCCCACAGCACGACCCAATCCTTCCATTGCGTTGAACAGCCTGTTGGCCCCTTGAGTGGCTGCCATCGTCTTCCGAATTTGACGATACACCAGAGCAATGCCCAGCCCAATCAGCAAATGCCCTGCGATCACAGCTCCAAATAGGTAGATGTCTTCCACGTCCTTGATGGAAAGGACTGAGAGGCACATGATTCTCCAAGTATTCCAGGAATCTCTCACGTACCCCGCAGCAATGGTTCCATCAGGGCAGCCAGGCTCCCCCGAGCCTCTTTTCCTTGTCGAAAAGACTGTGTCAATTGCGTCGAGAGTCCAGTTGATCAAATTCATTTTGATGTTTAGATTTGAGGACAGCTCAAGAAAAGAGGCTTCAAAATAGTTCAGACAAGACAAAAAACAAAGAGAGCAAGCAGGGAAGGAGGGAGCGGAGAAAGATGCGACCGCCCTCACCAGAGGCAAGACAGAAAAAAAAAAAAAAAAAAAAGAAAAAAAAAAAAAAGCACAAGAGTTTTTTCCAACTTCTCAGCCTTCAAAACTCACAGCCGTCGTCATAAATATGGCAAGAGTAGGACTGATATGTATAGCGCAGAAGGTTTACCTTGTAATATTGTCTCATGTAGCGCGAAGTGCGATGATATACGGGCCCTTCTCCTGCATTTGAAAAGTCATATTACCGAAGGTAGGACAGTTACGTGCCCCTTCAGTCAATGTGAAAAAAGATTTACAGTTAAGTCTACTTTCACATCGCACGCGTCAAGGAAGCACTACGGCTACACTGAACGAAGTTTGACTTGATCAACAGCAAATCCAAGCAGCTCTTGTGTTATTAACACTGATGATGACTATTGTGATATGCAACTTGAGAATTCAGGATATTCCTGTTATGAAGACATGGAGGTCTACTTGCATTAAAAAAATGTTCACAGCACTGAAAAAAGGTTGAGAACCACTGCCTTAGGACAGTGGTTCTCAACCTTTTTTCAGTGATGTACCCCTGTGAACATTTTTTAAATTCAAGTACCCCCTAATCAGAGCAAAGCATTTTTGGTTGAAAAAAAGAGATAAAGAAGTAAAATACTATTACAGCTATGTCATCAGTTTCTGATTCATTAAATTGTATAACAGTGCAAAATATTGCTCATTTGTTGTGGTCTTTCTTGAACTATTTGGAAAAAAAGATATAAAAATAACTAAAAACTTGTTGAAAAATAAACAAGTGATTCAATTATAAATAAAGATTTTTACACATAGAAGTAATCAACTTAAAGTGCCCTCTTTGGGGATTGCAATAGAGATCCATCTGGATTCATGAACTTCATTCCCAACATTTCTTCACAAAAAAAGAAATCTTTAACATCAATATTTATGGAACATGTCCACTACGCTTTAACCAAGCCTCCATTGTTTTCTACATGGATAGTTGATTGACAGTTGGTGCCGTGTGGCACCGCCAGGTAGAGTCAAACCATCATGTCATGGGGGAAACTCTGGCTTTATGGTAATGAATGGAATAGCCTACTTGATTAGTTGTTCAGTTTATGAACTTACATTCATATTTTGTCGAAGTATTATTCAATAAATATATTTATAAAGGATTTTTGAATTGTTGCTATTTTTAGAATATTTAAAAAAAATCTCACATACCCCTTGGCATACCTTCAAGTACCCCCAGGAGTACGCGTACCCCCATTTGAGAACCACTGCCTTAGGAGACAAGATGTAAACAGAGTAAAGAGAGAGAGAGTGAGGTGGCCATTCCAAATACTTTTAAAATGCTACCCATATTGGATACTGTTTAGGAACATAAACTGCATTTCTTGACTGTACCAGTTGCTGGTGACAAAGTCACAATAAAACGTTGGATGATCAGCATGGAAGGTGATGTCATCTGCAAAGGCGTCCAACCTAGCTTAATCTCAGGGCTTGCTGCCCTTCTTGCCACCTACTATGTGTTCAACTTGGAATACCAAGAGGAAGGTCCTCGGACATTGGAATTTGTTCAAAGGTAAATCCTCTTGATACTGTTAAAATACTGTTAGGATATTTTATTTTATTCTGTTCAGGAATTTGACTTGTCATTTCCCCAATTGTGTGCCTTAAATCAATGACTCTTCTGTTCCTTTGTGTACCTTCTTATTAGGGACCGAAGCACCAGTTTGACTCTAGGATACAGAGAAGGTAGGTAATGTGCAGGTAAGATATGTTGACTGGGTCAAAGAAGGAAGCACCTGTTTGACCCCAGGATGCAGAAAAAGTAGGTAATTTGCAGGTAAAGATATGTTGACTGGACGATGGCAGGAAGCACCAGCTTGACCCGAGAATGCAGAGCAAGTAGGTAATGTGCGGGTGAAGATATGTTGAATGGGTGAAGGCAGGAAGCACCAGTGTGACCCCACCATGCAGGGAAGGTAGGTAATGTGCGGGTGAAGGTATGTTGAATGGGTGAAAGAAGGAAGCGCATGTGTGGTCGAGGCCCTGCAGACAAGGTAGGTATGTGCAGGTGAAGATATGTTGTATGGTGAAAGAAAGAAGCACCAGTGTGACCCAAGGATGCAGGGAAGGTAGGTAATGTGCAGGTAAAGATATGTTGAATGGGTGAAGGCAGGAAACACCAGCTAGACGCCAGGATACAGAGAAGGTAGGTAATGTGCAGGTAAAGATATGTTGAATGAGTAAAGGCAGGAAACACCAGCTTGACTCCAGGATACAGAGAAGGTAGGTAATGTGCAGGTAAAGATATGTTGAATGGGTAAAGGTAGAAAGCACCAGCGTGACCACACTATGCAGAGAAGGTAGGTAATGTGCAGGTAAAGATATGTTGAATGGGTAAAGGCAAGAAGCACCAGTGTGACCCCAGGATGCAGAGAAGATAGGTAATGAGCAGGTAACGATATGTTAAATGGGTGAAAGCAGGAAACATCAGCGTAAATACACGGTCCCGTAGATGGAGAGAAAACATAAATAGAGAGAGGGATTGGGGAGGCTTTAGCATTGTCTTCCTCTCTGAATTTGTCTTAATGGGTTGTAGAGCATTCACTCATCTACAGCTGTGGTTATGGTATAGGCTCACATATATCCTAAAATTGATATTAATATTTGTGCAGTGCATATTCCTAAATAACAATGTGAGGGGGGTTCTGTATCGACTGCAAGTAATCTTCAATCGATTCATTGGTGTTAACCCTGAGAGGGGAACAAAGACTAGCCAGGGAAAGGTGGTGTCCAAGAAGACCGGGAAGCTGGTCCAGAAAAAGGCAGCAACTGTAAATCCTCACGTAGCCACCCTTATAAAACATCTCACAGACTTTGAGTGGGGCTTTATGTAGCCGACAACTAAACACTGGACTCGTGTTCAGTGTTTTGTCTCCAGTTAGAAATTAAGTGGACATGTTATAAATGTTAAAATTCTTTACTGAAAATAAGAAGAATGCACTAAATGTACTTTGAATGTACTTGATGCACAATAAATAATTGGTTAATAAAAACATAATCTTGCAAGGCCATTTCTCCAGTCATTTTTATGCCAGCAGATTGCAGGGATTTTGATTTTGAAAAATTAAAAGTTCAACTCATTAACTTCTAGTGGCATTATACTGTAAAGCTCAGTCTATAGTGCTTACAATTATTTTACTGTAATTAACTGTTAATGGATATTACAGTAGATACACTAAAATAACAGTGTAATGCCGCTAAACAGATGACAGTATTATGCTGTGAAGCGTATATTTGATACAGCACAGTACTGTGATACTTTTTACAGTAATAAACTGTAGTGATAAATCACAGTATGTGTGCTGTAGAAAAACAGTTTTATACTGGAACCATTAGCTGCCAGTAGGTTACTGTAATTAAACGGTGAAAATTCTTACAGTAAGGGAGAGACCCGCCACCCAGCGGAGAAAACTCATTTCGGCCGCTTGTACCCGTGATGTTGTCCTTTCGGTCATAACCCAAAGCTCATGACCATAGGTGAGGATGGGAACGTAGATTGAGCGGTAAATTGAGAGCTTTTCCCTCTGGCGCAGCTCCTTCTTACCACAACGAATCGATATAGCGTCCTCATTACTGAAGACGCCGCACCGATCAGCCTGTGCATCTCACAATCCACTCTTCCCTCACTCATGAACAAGACTCCAGGTACTTGAACTCATCCACTTTGGGAAAGATCTCCTGCCCAACCTAAAGATGGCACTCCACCCTTTCCCGGGCGAGAACCTCAGACTTGGAGGTGCTGATTCTCATCCCAGTCGCTTCACACTCGGCTGCGAACCAATCCAATGAGAGCTGAAGATCCTGGCCAGTTAAAGCCATAAGGACCACATCATCTGCAAAAAGGAGAGACCTAATCCTGCAGCCACCAAACCGGATCCCCTCAACGCCATGAAATTCTGTCCATAAAATTTATGAACACATTTGGTGACAAAGGGCAGCCAACTTATTGCTGGCAATGCGGACCAAGCTCTGACACTGATCATACAGGGAGCGACCCGCCACAATCAGACATGCCGATACCCCATACTATCTGAGCACTCCCCACAGGACTTCCCGGGGTGGCCACGGTCGAATGTCTTCTCCAAGTCCACAAAGCACATGTAGACTGGTTGGACAAACTCCCATGCACACTCAAGGACCCTGCCGAGAGTATAGAGCTGGTCTACCGTTCCACGACCAGGACGAAAACCACACTGTTCGTCCTGGATCCGAGGTTCCTCCTCTCCAGTACACATGAATAGACCTTACCGGGAAGGCTGAGGAGTGTGATCTACGATAGTTGGAACACACCCTCCGGTTCCCCTTCTTAAAGAGAGGAACCACCACCCCGGTCTGCCAATCCAGAGGTACCGCCCCTGATGTCCACGCGATGTTGCAGAGTCTTGTCAACTAAAACAGCCCCACAGCATCCAGAGCCTTAAGAGCTCATCCACCCCCGGGGCCTTGCCACCGAGGAGCTTTTAAAACTACCTTGGCAACCTCAGCCCCAGAAATAGGAGAGCCCACCACAAATTCCCCAGGCACTGCTTGGCCTGTCGGTATGCCCGCTGCCTCTGGAGTCCCATGAGCCAAAAGGACCAGATAAGCTCTTTCTTCAGCTTGACGGCATCCCGCACTGCTGGTGGCCACCAGCGGGTTCTAGGATTACCGCCACGACAGCCACCAAACACCTTGCGGCCACAGCTCCAATCAGCTGGCTTGACAAGAGAGGCACGGAACATGATCCATTCAGACTCAATGTCCAGCACCTCCTTTGTGACATGTTCAAAGTTCCTCCGGAGGTGGAAAAAGAAAGTCTCTCTGACAGGAGACTCTGCTAGGCATTCCCAAAAGACTCTCACAATGCGTTTGGGCCTGCCAGGTCTGTCCGGGATCCTACCCCACCATCGGAGCCAGCTCACCAGGTGGTGATCGGTAGAAAGCTCGCCCCTCTCTTCACCCGAGTGTCCAAAACATGAGGCCGCAAATCCCATGACACAACTACAAAGTCAATAATGGAACTGCGGCCGAGGGTGTCCTGGTGCCAAGTGCACATATGGACACCCTTATGTTTGAACATTGTGTTTGTTATGGACAATCCGTGACGAGCACAAAAGTCCAATAACAAAGCACCACTTGGGTTCAGATCCGGGTGGCCATTTTTCCCAATCACGACTCTCCAGGTTTCAAAGTCGTTGCCAACATGAGCGTTGAAGACCCCCAGCAGAACAAGGGAATCACCCGAGGGAGCACTCTCAAGGGAATCCAAAAAGAGTGGGTACTCTGAGCTGCTGTTTGGTGCGTAAACACCAACAACAGTCAGGACCCATCACCCAACCCGAAAGCGGAGGGAAGCTACCATCTCGTCTTCTGGGTTAAGTCCAACGTGCAGGCTTTGAGCTGGGGGGCAACAAGAATTGCCAACCCAGCCTCTCATTACTTGCAACGCCAGAGTGGAAGAGAGTCCAACCCCTCTTGAGAGAACAGGTTCCAGAGCCCTTGCTGTGCGTCGAAGTGAGTCCAGCTTTATCTAGCCGGGAACTTCTCCACCTCGCGAGGTGACGTTCCACGTCCCAAGAGCGAGCTTATGTAGCCGATAATCGGACCGCCAAGTGCCCTGCCTTCGGCTTCCGCCCAGCTAACACTGCACCCGACCTCTGTGACCCAGCCCATGAGTGGTGAGCCTATTGCAGGGGGGACCCACGTTGCCTCTTCGAGCTGGGCCCCATGGGCACCAGTCGCTCGCCATCGTGCCCCACCTCTGGGCCTGGCTCCACAGGGGAGCCACGGTGACCTGCGTCCGGGCGAGAAAATATCTAGGTCCTCGATTTGTACTTTTCATAAAGGTCTTTGAGCTGCTCTTTGTCTGATTCCTCACCTAGGACCTGTTTGTCTTGGGGGACCCTACCAGGGGGCATAGAAGCCCCCGGACAACATAGCTCCTAGGATCAGTGGGACACGCAAACCACAAAGGTGGCGGCTCAGAAAGCAGGTTATATAAACATAACTCCAATACCAAACATGCAAGATGTCTAAACATGCCTGTAATATTGTATCAATGTGAGTTTTACTAGAATCGGTTGTTTTTTTAAGGCTTGCAAACACAAAAGGTTTTTTTTACTCAATATGACAGTAAGTTCTTAAAATGCTGAGATAATGTGAAAAAAACAATACAAATGTATTCCAACATGATTCCTAAACCAAACATGCAAAATGTCTAAAAATGCCTGTAATATTGAATCCATGTGAGTTTTACTAGAATCATTTGTTTTTGTAAGGTTTGCAAATACAAAAATTGAGTTTTATGACAGACACAAGTTAGTTTTTTTACTCATTATAACAGTATAGATGTCATACTATATATTAAAGTTATATGAACATAACTCCAAAACCAAACGTGCATTATGACCAAAATTGCCTGTAATATTGTATAGATGTGAGTTTTACTAGAATCAGGTTTGCAAATACAAAAATTGGGTTTTATGACAGTATACTGTCACACTCAATATGACAGTATAACTGTCATACTAAATCCATCCATTTTCTTCCGCTTATCCGAGGTCGGGTTGCGGGGGCAGCAGCCTAAGCAGAGAGCCCAGACTTCCCTCTCCCCAGCCACTTTGTCCAGCTCTTCTCGGGGGATCCCGAGGCGTTCCCAGGCCATAGTCTTTCCAATGTATCCTAGGTCTTCCCCATGGCCTCCTGCCGTTCGGACCTAGGGAGGCGTTCGGGTGGCATCCTGAGCAGATGCCCGAACCACCTCATCTGGCTCCTCTCAATGTGGAGGAGCAGCGGCTTTACACTGAGTTCCTCCCAGATGACAGAGCTTCTCACCCTATCTCTAAGGGAGAGACCCACCACCGAGCGGAGGAAACTCATTTCGGCCGCTTGTACCCGTGACCTTGTCCTTTCGGTCATAACCCAAAGCTCATGACCATAGGTGAGGATGGGAACGTTGATCGACCGGTAAATTGAAAGCTTTTCCTTCTGGCTCAGCTCCTTCTTCACCACAACGGATCGCTGTAGTGTCCTCATTACTGAAGACGCCGCACCGATCCGCCTGTAGATCTCACAATCCACTCTATCCTCACTCGTGAACAAGACTCCTAGGTACTTGAACTCCTTCACTTGGGGCAAGATCTCTTTCCCAACCTCGAGATGGCACTCCACCCTTTCCCGGGCGAGAACCATGGACTCGGACATGGAGGTGCTGATTCTCATCCCAGTCGCTTCACTGCGAACCGATCCAATGAAAGCTGAAGATCTTGGCCAGTTGAAGCCATCAGGACCACATCATCTGTAAAAAGCAGAGACCTAATCCTGCAGCCACCAAACCAGGCGCAGTCATGGCGTTGAGGGGATCCTCAAAGCCATGACTGCGCCTAGATATTCTGTCCATTAAAGTTATGAACAGAATCGGTGACAAAGGGCAGCCTTGGCGGAGTCCAACCCTCACTGGAAAGGGGTCCGACATACTGCCGGCAATGCGGACCAAGCTCTGACACTGATCATACAGGGAGACACCCGCCACAATCAGACATGCCGATACTCCATACTCTCTGAGCACTCCCCACAGGATTTACCGGAGGCCAAGGTCGAATGTCTTCTCCAAGTCCACAAAACTTATGTAGACTGGTTGGGCAAACTCCCATGCACACTCAAGGACCCTGCCGAGAGTATAGAGCTGGTCTACCGTTCCACGACCAGGACGAAAACCACACTGTTCGTCCTGGATCCGAGGTTCCTCCTCTCCATTACACATGAATAGACCTTACCGGGAAGGCTGAGGAGTGTGATCTACGATAGTTGGAACACACCCTCCGGTTCCCCTTCTTAAAGAGAGGAACCACCACCCCGGTCTGCCAATCCAGAGGTACCGCCCCTGATGTAGACGCAATGTTGCAGAGTCTTGTCAACCAAGACTGCCCCACAGCATCCAGAGCCTTAAGGAACTCCGGACGGAGCTCATACCCCCGGGGCCTTGCCACCGAGGAGCTTTTTAACTACCTTGGCAACCTCAGCCCCAGAAATAGGACAGCCCACCACAGACTTCCCAGGCACTGTTTCCTCATAGGAAGACGTGTTGGTGGGACTGAGGAGGTCTCGCTTGGCCTGTCGATATGCCCACTGCCTCTGGAGTCCCATGAGCCAAAAGGACCCGGTGGCTCTTTCTTCAGCTTGACAGCATCCCTCGGTGCTGGTGGATTACCGCCACGACAGGCACCAAACACCTTGCGGCCACAGCTTCAATCAGCTGGCTCAACAAGAGAACATGGTCCACTCAGACTCAATGTCCAGCACCTCCCTCGTGACATGTTCAAAGTTCTTCCGGACATGTTCAAAGTTCTTCAGGAGACTCTGCTAGGTGTTCCCAGCAGACCCTTACAATGCGTTTGGGCCTGCCAGGTCTGACCGGCAACCTCCCCTACCATCGGAGCCAGCTCACCACCAGGTGGTGGTTGGTAGAAAGCTCTGCCCCTCTCTTCACCGAGTGTCCAAAACATGAGGCCGCAAATCCCATGACACAACTACAAAGTCAATCATGCGGCCGAGGGTGTCCTTGTGCCAAGTGCACATATGGACACCCTTATGTTTGAACATTGTGTTTGTTATGGACAATCCGTGACAACCACAAAAGTCCAATAACAAAGCACCACTTGGGTTCAGATCCGGGTGGCCATTTTTCCCAATCACGACTCTCCAGGTTTCACTGTCGTTGCCAACATAGCGTTGAAGTCCACCAGCAGAACAAGGGAATCACCCGAGGGAGCACTCTCCAGTACTCCCTCAAGGGAATCCAAAAAGAGTTGGTACTCTGAGCTGCTGTTTGGTGTGTAAACACAAACAACAGTCAGGACCCGTCACCCAACCCGAAGGCTGAAGGAAGCTACCATCTCGTCTATTGGGTTTAAAGTCCAACGTGCAGGCTTTGAGCCGGGGGGCAACAAGAATTGCCACCCCAGCCTCTCATTAGTTGCAACGCCAGTGTGGAATCTCTTCCACTCTGGCGTTGCAAGTAATGAAAGTTCAGCTCAGTCCAGCCCCTCTGAGAGAACAGGTTCCAGAGCCCTTGCTGTGAGTCTAACTATATCTAGCCGGGAACTTCTCCACCTCAAGCACCAGCTCAGGCTCCTTCCCTCCCAGCGAGGTGACGTTCCATGTCCCAAGAGCGAGCTTATGTAGCCGATAATCGGACCACCAAGTGCCCTGCCTTCGGCTGCCGCCCAGCTCACACTGCACCCTCTATGACCCAGCCCATGAGTGGTGAGCCCTGGAGGGGGGATCCACGTTGCCTCTTCGAGCTGAGCACGGCTGGGCCCCATGGGGACAGGCCCGTCAATCGCCATCGTGCCACACCTCTGGGCCTGGCTCCACAGGGGAGCCACGGTGACCTGCGTCCGGGCGAGAAAAAATCTAGGTCCTCAATTGTACTTTTAATAAAGGTCTTTGAGCTGCTCTTTGTCTGATCCCTCACCTTGGACCTGTTTGTCCTGGATCAGTGGGACACGCAAACCACAAAGGTGGCGGCTCAGAAAGCAGGTTATATAAATATAACTCCAAAACCAAACATGCAATATGTCTAAACATGCCTGTAATATTGTATCAATGTGACTTTTCCTAGAATCGGTTGTTTTTGTAAGGTTTGCAAATACAAAAATTAGGTTTTACTCACAATGACAAAATCACACTCAATATGACAGTTATTTAAACATAACTCATAAACCACACAAAAAAATGGCTAATAATGCCTGAAATAATGAATCATTGGGAGTTTTACTGAGTTTTATATTTTGCAAACACAAAAAGTAGTTTTTTACCTGACTGTAATGTTCTTAGAACCCTGAGATAATGGGAAAAAAGCAATAAAAATGTATTTAAACCTAACTCCTAAACAACACATGCAAAATGGCTAATAATGCCTAGGGAGACATGTAACGTTGTTAGTTTAAAAAAATGATCTTTTGTAAAGATATCAAAGACACTAGCTAGTTTTTTTTATTCAATATGACAGTATAACAGTCATACTAAATATGAAAGTTATATAAACATAACTCCAAAACCAAACATGTGTCATGTCTAAAAATTTATTTATGTGAGTTTGTAAGGTTTGCAAAAACAACAAGTAGTTTTTTACTCAATATGAAAGTAATGTTCTTAGAATCCTGAGATAATGCGAAAAAAACAATACAAATGTATTCAAACACAAATTTTAAACCAAACATGTAAAATGTCTAAAAATGCCTGTAATATTGAATCCATATAAGTTTTACTAGAATCAATTGTTTTTGTAAGGTTTGCAAATACAAAAATTAGGTTTTACACATAATGACATTAAAACTGTAACACTCAATATGACAATTATTTATTTATAACTCCTAACCACACATGAAACATGTCTAATAATGCGTGAAAAAATGTATCTTTGTGAGTGTTACTAGAAACATTTTCTTTTGTAAGGTTTGCAAATACAGGTTAGTTTTTTTTACTCAATATGACAGTATAACTGCCACACTCAATATGACAGTTATTTAAACATAACTCTTAAACTACACATGAAAAATGATTAACAATGCCTGAAATAATGCATTCTTGTAAGTTTTACTCGAAACATATGCTTTTTTAAGGCTTACAAACACAAAAATTATTTCTTTACTCAATATGACAGTAATGTTCTAAAATTCTGAGAAAATACGAACAAATTAATAAAATGATTCCAACATAATTCCTAAACCAAATATGCAAAATGTCTAAAAATGTCTGTAATATTGAATCCATGTGAGTTTTACTAGATTTAAATGATTTTGTAAGGTTTGCAAATACATAAATTAGGTTTTACTTACTATGTCATATCTGACAGTATATGACAGTTATTTAACCATACCTCAAACCACACATGAAAAATGGCTAATAATGCCTGAAATAATGCATCCTTGGCCGTTTTACTCGAAACACATGCTTTTTTAAATCTTGCAAACACAAAAAGTAGTTTTTTTACTCAATATGACTGTAATGTTCTTAAAATCCTGAGATAATGCGAAAAAACCAATAAAAATGTATTTAAACATTACTCCTAAACAACATATGCAAAATGGCTAATAATGCCTGGAAACATGTATCTTTGTTAGTTTTACTGTAAAAATTATCTTTTGTAAAGTTTGCAAAGACACAAGCCAGTTTTTTATTTATTCAATATGACAGTATAACAGTCATTTTAAATATCAAAGTTATATAAACATAACTCCAAAACCAAACATGTGTCATGTCTAAAAATGCCTGTAATAATGTATTAATGTGAGTTTGTAAGGTTTGCAAAAACAAAAAGTAGTTTTTTACTCAATATGAAAGTAATGATCTTAGAATCCTGAGATAATGCGAAAAAAGCAATAAAAATGTATTCAAACATAACTCCTAAACAACCCAGGCAAAATGGGTAATAATGCCTGGAGACATGTATCTTTGTTAGTTTTACTAGAAAATGTATTTTTTGTAAAGTTTGCAAAGACACAAGCTAGTTGTTTTTATTCAATAAGACAGTATAACTGTCATACTACATATGAAAGTTATATAAACATAACTCCAGAACCAAACGTGTGTCATGTCTAAAATTGCCTATAATAATGTATTTATGTGAGTTTGTAAGGTTTGCAAAAACAAAAAGTAGTTTTTTCCTCAATATGAAAGTAAGGATTTTAGAATCCTGAGATAATGCGAAAAAAGCAATAAAAATGTATTTAAACATAATTCCTAAACAACCCATGCAAAATGGCTAATAATGCCTGGAGACATGTATCTTTGTTAGTTTTACTAGAAAAATGATCTTTTGTAAAGATATCAAAGACAAAAGCTAGTTTTTTTTATTCAATATGACAGTATAACAGTCCTACTAAATATGAAAGTTATCAAAACATAACTCCAAAACCAAACATGTGTTGTGTCTAAAAATGCCTGTAATAATGTATTTTATGTGAGTTTGTAAGGTTTGCAAAAACAAAAAGTAGTTTTTTACTCAATATGAAAGTAATGATCTTAGAATCCTGAGATAATGCGAAAAAAGCAATAAAAATGTATTTAAACATAAATCCTAAACAACCCATGCAAAATGGGTAATAATGCCTGGAGACATGTATCTTTGTTAGTTTTACTAGAAAAATGATCTTTTGTAAAGTTTGCAAAGACACAAGCTAGTTTTTTTTTATTCAATATGACTGTATAACAGTCATACTAAATATAAAAGTTATATAAACATAACTCCAAAACCAAACATGTGTCATGTCTAAAAATGCCTATAATAATGTATTTATGTGAGTTTGTAAGGTTTGCAAAAACAAAAAGTAGTTTTTTCCTCAATATGAAAGTAGGGATTTTAGAATCCTGAGATAATGCGAAAAAAGCAATAAAAATGTATTTAAACATAATTCCTAAACAACCCATGCAAAATGGCTAATAATGCCTGGAGACATGTATCTTTGTTAATTTTACTAGAAAAATGATATTTTGTAAAGTTTGCAAAGACACAAGCTAGTTTTTTTTAATTCAATATGACAGTATAACAGTCATATTAAATATAGAAGTTATATAAACATAACTCCAAAACCAAACATGTCTCATGTCTAAAAATGCCTGTAATAATGTATTTATGTGAGTTTGTAAGGTTTGCAAAAACAAAAAGTAGTTTTTTACTCAATATGAAAGTAATGATCTTAGAATCCTGAGATAATGCGAAAAAAGCAATAAAAATGTCTTTAAACATAATTCCTAAACAACCCATGCAAAATGGGTAATAATGCCTGGAGACATGTATCTTTGTTAGTTTTACTAGAAAAATGATCTTTTGTAATGTTTGCAAAGACACAAGCTAGTTTTTTTTTATTCAATATGACAGTATAACAATCATACTAAATATGAAAGTTATATAAACATAACTCCAAAACCAAACATGTGTCATGTCTAAAAATGCCTGTAATAATGTATTTATGTGAGTTTGTAAGGTTTGCAAAAACAAAAAGTAGTTTTTTACTCAATATGAAAGTAATGATCTTAGAATCCTGAGATAATGCGAAAAAAGCAATAAAAATGTATTTAAACATAATTCCTAAACAACCCATGCAAAATGGCTAATAATGCCTGGAGACATGTATCTTTGTTAGTTTTACTAGAAAAATGATATTTTGTAAAGTTTGCAAAGACACAAGCTAGTTTTTTTTATTCAATATGACAGTATAACAGTCATACTAAATATAAAAGTTATATAAACATAACTCCAAAACCAAACATGTGTCATGTCTAAAAATGTCTGTAATAATGTATTTATGTGAGTTTGTAAGGTTTGCAAAAACAAAAAGTAGTTTTTTACTCTATATGAAAGTAATGATCTTGGAATCCTGAGATAATGCGAAAAAAGCAATAAAAATGTATTTAAACATAACTCCTAAACAACCCAGGCAAAATGGGTAATAATGCCTGGAGACATGTATCTTTGTTAGTTTTACTAGGAAATGTATATTTTGTAAAGTTTGCAAAGACACAAGCTAGTTGTTTTTATTCAATAAGACAGTATAACAGTCATACTAAATATGAAAGTTATATAAACATAACTCCAGAACCAAACGTGTGTCATGTCTAAAATTGCCTATAATAATGTATTTATATGAGTTTGTAAGGTTTGCAAAAACAAAAAGTAGTTTTTTCCTCAATATGAAAGAAGGGATTTTAGAATCCTGAGATAATGCGGAAAAAAGCAATAAAAATGTATTTAAACATAATTCCTAAACAACCCATGCAAAATGGCTAATAATGCCTGGAGACATGTATCTTTGTTAATTTTACTAGAAAAATGATATTTTGTAAAGTTTGCAAAGACACAAGCTAGTTTTTTTTAATTCAATATGACAGTATAACAGTCATATTAAATATAGAAGTTATATAAACATAACTCCAAAACCAAACATGTCTCATATCTAAAAATGCCTGTAATAATGTATTTATGTGAGTTTGTAAGGTTTGCAAAAACAAAAAGTAGTTTTTTACTCAATATGAAAGTAATGATCTTAGAATCCTGAGATAATGCGAAAAAAGCAATAAAAATGTCTTTAAACATAATTCCTAAACAACCCATGCAAAATGGGTAATAATGCCTGGAGACATGTATCTTTGTTAGTTTTAGTAGAAAAATGATCTTTTGTAATGTTTGCAAAGACACAAGCTAGTTTTTTTTTATTCAATATGACAGTATAACAATCATACTAAATATGAAAGTTATATAAACATAACTCCAAAACCAAACATGTGTCATGTCTAAAAATGCCTGTAATAATGTATTTATGTGAGTTTGTAAGGTTTGCAAAAACAAAAAGTAGTTTTTTACTCAATATGAAAGTAATGATCTAAGAATCCTGAGATAATGCGAAAAAAAGCAATAAAAATGTATTTAAACATAATTCCTAAACAACCCATGCAAAATGGGTAATAATGCCTGGAGACATGTATCTTTGTTAGTTTTTCTAGAAAAATGATCTTTTGTAAAGTTTGCAAAGACACAAGCTAGTTTTTTTTTATTCAATATGACAGTATAACAGTCATACTAAATATAAAAGTTATATAAACATAACTCCAGAACCAAACGTGTGTCATGTCTAAAATTGCTTATAATAATGTATTCATGTGGGTTTGTAAGGTTTGCAAAAACAAAAAGTAGTGTTTTACTCAATATGAAAGTATTGATCTTAGAATCCTGAGATAATGCGAAAAAAGCAATACAAATGTATTCAAACACAATTTTTAAACCAAACATGTGAATTGTCTAAAAATGCCTGTAATATTGAATTTATGTAAGTTTTACTAGAATCAATTGTTTTTGTAAGGTTTGCAAATACAAAAATTAGGTTTTACACATAATGACATTATAACTTTAACAATCAATATGAAAGTTATTTAATTATAACTCCTAAATACACATGAAACATGTCTAATAGCGTGAAAAAAATTATCTTTGTGAGTGTTGCTAGAAACATTTTCTTTTGTAAGGTTTGCAAAGACACAAGTTAGATTTTTTTAACTCAATATGACAGTATAACGCCACACTCAATATGACAGTTATTTAAACATAACTCCTAAACCACACCTGAAAAATGGCTAATAATGCCTGAAATAATGCATCTTTGGGAGTTTTACTGGAAACATATGCTTTTTTTAAGGCTTGCAAACACAAAAATTATTTTTTTACTCAATATGACGGTAATGTTCTAAAATTCTGAGAAAATACGAACAAATTAATAAAAATGATTCCAACATAATTCCTAAACCAAACATGCAAAATGTCTGAAAATGCCTGTAATATTGAATCCATGTGAGTTTTATTTGAATCAGTTGTATGGTTTGCTAATACAAAAATTGGGTTTTATGACAAACACAAGTTAGTTATTTTACTCAATATAACAGTTTAGCTGTCATACTATGTATGAAAGTTATATAAACATAACTCCAAAACCAAACATGCATTATGTCCAAAACTGCCTGTAATATTGTATATATGTGAGTTTTACTAGAATCAGGGTTGCAAATACAAAAATTGGGTTTTATGACAGTATACTGTCACACTCAATATGACAGTTATTTAAACATAACTCAAACAACACATGCAAAATGGCTAATAATGCCTGGAGCATGTATCTTAGTTAGTTTTACTAGAAAAATTGTATTTTGTAAGGTTTGCAAAGACACAAGTTAGTTGTTTTTTTTATTCAATATGACAGTATAACTGTCATACTAAATATGAAAGTTATATAAACATAACTCTAAAACCAAACATGCATTATGTCTAAAAATGCCTGTAATGTTGTATCTGTGTGAGTTTAACTAGATTTAGTTGTTTTTGTAAGGTTTGCAAATACAAAATAAGGGTTTTACTCACTATGACAGTTTACTGTCACACTCAATCTGACAGTTATTTATTTAAATATAACTCCTAAACCACACATGCAAAATGGCTAATAATGCCTGGAGATATGTATCTTTGTGAGTTTTACTAGAAACATTATATTGTGTAAGGTTTAGTTAGTTTTTGTACTTAATCTGACAGTATAACTGTCATTCTAAATCCATCCATTTTCTTCCGCTTATCCGAGGTCGGGTTGCGGGGGCAGCACCCTGAGCAGAAAATCCCAGACTTCCCTCTCCCCAGCCACTTCGTCCAGCTCTTCTTGGGGTATTCCGAGGCGTTCCCAGGCCAGCCGGGGACATAGTCTTTCCAATGTGTCCTAGGTCTTCCCCGTGGCCTCCTGCCACATCTCCCTAGAGGCGTTCGGGTGGCATCCTGAGCAGATGCCCGAACCACCTCATGGCTCCTCTCAATGTGGAGGAGCAGCGGGTTTACTTTGAGTACCTCCCGGATGACAGAGCTTCTCACCCTGTCTCTAAGGGAGAGACTCACCACCCGGCAGAGGAAACGCATTTCGGCCGCTTGTCCTTTCGGTCATAACCCAAAGCTGGGAACGTAGATCGACGGTAAATTGAGAGCTTTTCCTTCTGGCTCAGCTCCTTCTTCACCACAACGGATCGATATAGCGTCCTCAATACTGAAGACGCCGCACCAATCCGCCTGTGGATCTCTCGATCCACTCTATCCTCACTCGTGAACAAGACTCCTAGGTACTTGAACTCCTCCACTTGGGGCAAGATCTCCTCCCCAACCTGGAGATGGCACTCGACCCTTTCCTGCGTGGACTTGGACTTGGAGGTGGTGATTCTCATCCCAGTCGCTTCACACTCAAGGACCCTGCCGACAGTATAGACCTGGTCTACCGTTCCACGACCAGGACGAAAACCACACTGTTCGTCCTGGATCCGAGTTTCCTCCTCTCCAGTACACATGAATAGAGCTTACCGGGAAGGCTGAGGAGTGTGTTTCACGATAGTTGGCACACACCCTCCGGTTCCCCTTCTTAAAGAGAGGAACCACCACCCCGGTCTGCCAATCCAGAGGAACCGCCCCCAATGTTCACGCGATGTTGCAGAGTCTTGTCAACCAAGACAGCCCCACAGTATCCAGAGCCTTAAGGAACTCATCCACCACTGGGGCCTTGCCACAGAGGAGCTTTTTAACTACCTAGGCAACCTAAGCCCCAGAAATAGGAGAGTCCACCACAGATTCCCCAGGCACTGCTTGGCCTGTCGGTATGCCCGCTGCCTCTGGAGTCCCATGAGCCAAAAGGACCCGATAGGCTCTTTCTTCAGCTTAACGGCATCCCTCACTGCTGGTGGCCACCAGCGAGTTCTAGGATTACCGCCACGACAGGCACCAAACACCTTGCGGCCACAGCTCCAATCAGCAGGCTCGACAAGAGAGGCACGGAACATGGTCCACTCAGACTCAATGTCCAGCACCTCCCTCGTGACATGTTCAAAGTTCTTCCTTATGTTTGAACATTGTGTTTGTTATGGACAATCCGTGACGAGCACAAAAGTCCAATAACAAAGCACCACTTGGGTTCAGATCCGGGTGGCCATTTTTCCCAATCACGACTCTCCAGGTTTCACTGTCCTTGCCAACATGAGCATTGAAGTCCCCCAACAGAACAAGGGAATCACCCGAGGGAGCACTCTCCAGTACTCCCTCAAGGGAATCCAAAAAGAGTGGGTACTCTGAGCTGTTTGGTGCGTAAACACAAACAACAGTCAGGACCCGTCACCCAACCCGAAGGCGGAGGGAAGCTACCATCTCGTCTACTGGGTTAAAGTCCAACGTGCAGGCTTTGAGCAACAACAATTGCCACCCCAGCCTCTCATTGCTTGCAACGCCAGAGTGGAAGAGAGTCCAGCCCCTCTTGAGAGAACAGGTTCCAGAGCCCTTGCTGTGCGTCGAAGTGAGTCCAACTATATCTAGCCGGAACTTCTTCACCTCGCGCACCAGCTCAGGCTCTTTCCCTCCCAGCGAGGTGATGTTCCACGTCCCAAGAGCGAGCTTATGTAGCCGATAATCGGACCGCCAAGTGCCCTGCCTTCGGCTGCCGCCCAGTTCACACTGCATCTGACCTCTATGACCTCAATGGGCCCATGAGTGGTGAGCCCATTGGAGGGTTGACCCACGTTGCCTCTTCGAGCTGAGCCCGGCAGGGCCCCAAGGAGACAGGCCCGGCCACCAGTCGCTCGCCATCGTGCCCCACCTCTGCGCCTGGCTCCACAGGGGAGCCACGGTGACCTGCGCCTGGGCGAGAAAAAATCTAGGTCCTCGATTTGTACTTTTCATAAAGGTCTTTGAGCTGCTCTTTGTCTGATCCCTCACCTAGGACCTTTTCTCAGGGGATCCCGAGGCGTTCCCAGGCCAGCCGGGAGACATTGTGTTCCCAGTGTGTCCTGGGTCTTCCCCGTGGCCTCCAGGATGACAGAGCTTCACCTTCACCAGGGGTGTCAAACTCAAATACAGAGTGGGCCAAAGTTTAAAACTGAACAAAGCCGCGGGCCAAGGTTGAACAAATTAACCTTTTAATAGGGACCCAAACAAGTTTTGCATTGAATATTGAACAAGCAAGGCTTATATAACTTTATAGTGACATGCAAAATGGAGTTTCAAATAATAATAATAATCATTAAAAAATATCAATTGCATATCAAATACAATTTAAATAAACATTGATTGCCTCTTTTCTATTTGCAGCCTTCTGAGGTAAATATCAACATTAACTTTTTCCACAGGCTAATAAATTTGAAAATAAAATAACAATGAATAAAACAACCATTCAGGACTTTAAACTGCTCAGTTTGCAACACACTGATCTAATTTGATGTGCCCAAGCCAGATACCTGGCATCTTTTTTTAGATGCTAGTTCTTTAATGTCGGGGCTCAGGCTTTGAGCTGAGGCAACTTTCATTATCGAACGAAGGTGTTCAACAGTCATATCTCATACACCCAATTCTAACATCATTCACACCCAGTCACAAGATATGTGCTGCTTCAGCACGCATACGCAAATGAATGCAACACATACTTCATCAACAGCGATACAGGTTACACTGAGGGTGCCAGTATAAAAAACTTTAACACTGTTAGAAATATACGCCACACTGTGAACCCACACCAAACAAAAATAAAAATCACTTTTCGGGAGAACATCCGCCCCGTTACATAACATAAACACAAAAGAACAAATACCCAGAATCCTTTGCAGCACTAACTCTTTCGGGACGCTACAAAATACACCCCTGCTACCACCAAACCCCCCCCCCCCCCCCCCCAAACACACACACACCTTGGAGCGTCCCGGAAGATTTAGTGCTACAAAGGGTTCTGGGTATTTGTTGTGTTGTGTTTATGTTGTGTTACGGTGCGGATGCTCTCCCGAAATGTGTTTGTCATTCTTGTTTGGTGTGGATTCACAGTGTGGCGTATATTTCTAAAAGTGTTAAAGTTTTTTATTTGGCTACCGTCAGTGTAACCTGTATCGCTGTTGATGAAGTATGCGTTGCATTCAATTGTGTGTGGGTGCAGAAGCTGCACTGACATGAAACTGGGCCGGCACTCGTTTGACTAGCTGAAAAAAAAAAAAAAAAAATTCGGGAGGAGTGCTGGAGTCACTCCCGGGAGGGTTGGCAAGTATTAGAAGTAGCGGTGAATGCGGTGTTACCGCGGCACTGCCTCAATGTATAATCGCCGGTCCAGCTTTAGTGTTAATTTGATATTGCCTCAAGGGCCAAGTCAAATTACACGTTGGGCCAAATTTGGCCCACGGGCCAGAGTTTGACACCCATGACCTTCACTGTAAAAAATTACTGTAAAAATAAAAAATAAAATTACAGTTATATACTCCATCCATCCATCCATTTTCTACCGCTTATTCCCTTCTGGGTCGCGGGGGGCGCTGGAGCCTATCTCAGCTACAATCAGGCGGAAGGCGGGGTACACCCTGGACAAGTCGCCACCTCATCGCAGGGCCAACACAGATAGACAGATAACATTCACACTCACATTCACACACTAGGGCCAATTTAGTGTTGCCAATCAACCTATCATGTTCTTCTTAAATGCAGTTAAGTACTGTAAATTTTGTTGCATTTTTCAAAAAATATCGACCAGCAGTAAGTTACTGTAAAACCTACAGTGTAATTCAGTATTTTTCAGACTTGTTTCTTGGGTCCGCCCACAATTCGTCCAACCGAGCTTCATTTCACCTGGCCGACCCTGCTAAATCCATCCTACTGCATCGTGTGTTTTTGATAACAAGGTAAGAGTCACTTGTACCTTGATGTGTCATTTTCTGTTTGAATTACTTTATATATATATTTATAAAGTCCGAAATGTCAGCATCACAGACACTATCGTTGACCACGCGCATGTACCGCCGCATGCTAGCTAGCTAAGTTTTCTTCTTTTTTGTCATAGTCATCATAAAAGATGATAACTTGCCACATATGTGCTACGACTTGCAGCAATGTATTTGCGTATGTTAGACACATGCGAAGTCATAGTTGTATGCCTAATGCATCGTTTAAGTGTGCTTTCCCTAAATGCACAAGAGTTTTTTCCAACTTCTCAGCCTTCAAAACTCACAGCCGTCGTCATAAATATGGCAAGAGTAGGACTGATATGTATAGCGCAGAAGGTTTACCTTGTAATATTGTCTCATGTAGCGCGAAGTGCGATGATATACGGGCCCTTCTCCTGCATTTGAAAAGTCATATTACCGAAGGTAGGACAGTTACGTGCCCCTTCAGTCAATGTGAAAAAAGATTTACAGTTAAGTCTACTTTCACATCGCACGCGTCAAGGAAGCACTACGACTACACTGAACGAAGTTTGACTTGATCAACAGCAAATCCAAGCAGCTCTTGTGTTATTAACACTGATGATGACTATTGTGATATGCAACTTGAGAATTCAGGATATTCCTGTTATGAAGACATGGAGGTCTACTTGCATTAAAAAAATGTTCACAGCACTGAAAAAAGGTTGAGAACCACGGCCTTAGGACAGTGGTTCTCAACCTTTTTTCAGTGATGTACCCCTGTGAACATTTTTTAAATTCAAGTACCCCCTAATCAGAGCAAAGCATTTTTGGTTGAAAAAAAGAGATAAAGAAGTAAAATACAACACTATGTCATCAGTTTCTGATTCATTTAATTGTATAACAGTGCAAAATATTGCTCATTTGTTGTGGTCTTTCTTGAACTATTTGGAAAAAAAGATATAAAAATAACTAAAAACTTGTTGAAAAATAAACAAGTGATTCAATTATAAATAAAGATTTTTACACATAGAAGTAATCAACTTAAAGTGCCCTCTTTGGGGATTGCAATAGAGATCCATCTGGATTCATGAACTTCATTCTCAACATTTCTTCACAAAAAAAGAAATCTTTAACATCAATATTTATGGAACATGTCCACTACGCTTTAACCAAGCCTCCATTGTTTTCTACATGGATAGTTGATTGACAGTTGGTGCCGTGTGGCACCGCCAGGTAGAGTCAAACCATCATGGCATGGGGGAAACTCTGGCTTTATGGTAATGAATGGAATAGCCTACTTGATTAGTTGTTCAGTTTATGAACTTACATTCATATTTTGTCGAAGTATTATTCAATAAATATATTTATAAAGGATTTTTGAATTGTTGCTATTTTTAGAATATTTAAAAAAAATCTCACATACCCCTTGGCATACCTTCAAGTACCCCCAGGAGTACGCGTACCCCCATTTGAGAACCACTGCCTTAGGAGACTAGATGTAAACAGAGTAAAGAGAGAGAGAGTGAGGTGGCCATTCCAAATACTTTTAAAATGCTACCCATATTGGATACTCTTTAGGAACATAAACTGCATTTCTTGACTGTACCAGTTGCTGGTGACAAAGTCACAATAAAACGTTGGATGATCAGCATGGAAGGTGATGTCATCTGCAAAGGCGTCCAACCTAGCTTAATCTCAGGGCTTGCTGCCCTTCTTGCCACCTACTATGTGTTCAACTTGGAATACCAAGAGGAAGGTCCTCGGACATTGGAATTTGTTCAAAGGTAAATCCTCTTGATACTGTTAAAATACTGTTAGGATATTTTATTTTATATTTCTCACCTCTGTTCAGGAATTTGACTTGTCATTTCCCCAATTGTGTGCCTTAAATCAATGACTCTTCTGTTCCTTTGTGTACCTTCTTATTAGGGACCGAAGCACCAGTTTGACTCTAGGATACAGAGAAGGTAGGTAATGTGCAGGTAAAGATATGTTGACTGGGTCAAAGAAGGAAGCACCTGTTTGACCCCAGGATGCAGAAAAAGTAGGTAATTTGCAGGTAAAGATATGTTGACTGGATGATGGCAGGAAGCACCAGCTTGACCCGAGAATGCAGAGCAAGTAGGTAATGTGCCGGTGAAGATATGTTGAATGGGTAAAGGCAGGAAGCACCAGTGTGACCCCACCATGCAGGGAAGGTAGGTAATGTGCGGGTGAAGGTATGTTGAATGGGTGAAAGAAGGAAGCGCATGTGTGGTCGAGGCCCTGCAGACAAGGTAGGTATGTGCAGGTGAAGATATGTTGTATGGTGAAAGAAAGAAGCACCAGTGTGACCCAAGGATGCAGGGAAGGTAGGTAATGTGCAGGTAAAGATATGTTGAATGGGTGAAGGCAGGAAACACCAGCTAGACGCCAGGATACAGAGAAGGTAGGTAATGTGCAGGTAAAGATATGTTGAATGAGTAAAGGCAGGAAACACCAGCTTGACTCCAGGATACAGAGAAGGTATGTAATGTGCAGGTAAAGATATGTTGAATGGATAAAGGTAGAAAGCACCAGCGTGACCACACTATGCAGAGAAGGTAGGTAATGTGCAGGTAAAGATATGTTGAATGGGTAAAGGCAAGAAGCACCAGTGTGACCCCAGGATGCAGAGAAGATAGGTAATGAGCAGGTAACGATATGTTAAATGGGTGAAAGCAGGAAACATCAGCGTAAATACACGGTCCCGTAGATGGAGAGAAAACATAAATAGAGAGAGGGATTGGGGAGGCTTTAGCATTGTCTTCCTCTCTGAATTTGTCTTAATGGGTTTTAGAGCATTCACTCATCTACAGCTGTGGTTATGGTATAGGCTCACATATATCCTAAAATTGATATTAATATTTGTGCAGTGCATATTCCTAAATAACAATGTGAGGGGGGTTCTGTATCGACTGCAAGTAATCTTCAATCGATTCATTGGCGTTAACCCTGAGAGGGGAACAAAGGCTAGCCAGGGAAAGGTGGTGTCCAAGAAGACCGGGAAGCTGGTCCAGAAAAAGGCAGCAACTGTAAATCCTCACGTAGCCACCCTTATAAAACATCTCACAGACTTTGAGTGGGGCTTTATGTAGCCGACAACTAAACACTGGACTCGTGTTCAGTGTTTTGTCTCCAGTTAGAAATTAAGTGGACATGTTATAAATGTTAAAATTCTTTACTGAAAATAAGAAGAATGCACTAAATGTACTTTGAATGTACTTGATGCACAATAAATAATTGGTTAATAAAAACATAATCTTGCAAGGCCATTTCTCCAGTCATTTTTATGCCAGCAGATTGCAGGGATTTTGATTTTGAAAAATTAAAAGTTCAACTCATTAACTTCTAGTGGCATTATACTGTAAAGCTCAGTCTATAGTGCTTACAATTATTTTACTGTAATTAACTGTTAATGGATATTACAGTAGATACACTAAAATAACAGTGTAATGCCGCTAAACAGATGACAGTATTATGCTGTGAAGCGTATATTTGATACAGCACAGTACTGTGATACTTTTTACAGTAATAAACTGTAGTGATAAATCACAGTATGTGTGCTGTAGAAAAACAGTTTTATACTGGAACCATTAGCTGCCAGTAGGTTACTGTAATTAAACGGTGAAAATTCTTACAGTAAGGGAGAGACCCGCCACCCAGCGGAGAAAACTCATTTCGGCCGCTTGTACCCGTGATGTTGTCCTTTCGGTCATAACCCAAAGCTCATGACCATAGGTGAGGATGGGAACGTAGATTGACCGGTAAATTGAGAGCTTTTCCCTCTGGCGCAGCTCCTTCTTACCACAACGAATCGATATAGCGTCCTCATTACTGAAGACGCCGCACCGATCAGCCTGTGCATCTCACGATCCACTCTTCCCTCACTCATGAACAAGACTCCAGGTACTTGAACTCATCCACTTGGGGCAAGATCTCCTGCCCAACCTCGAGATGGCACTCCACCCTTTCCCGGGCGAGAACCTCAGACTTGGAGGTGCTGATTCTCATCCCAGTCGCTTCACACTCGGCTGCGAACCAATCCAATGAGAGCTGAAGATCCTGGCCAGTTAAAGCCACATCATCTGCAAAAAGGAGAGACCTAATCCTGCAGCCACCAAACCGGATCCCCTCAACGCCATGACTGCGCCTAGAAATTCTGTCCATAAAATTTATGAACACATTTGGTGACAAAGGGCAGCCAACTTATTGCTGGCAATGCGGACCAAGCTCTGACACTGATCATACAGGGAGCGACCCGCCACAATCAGACATGCCGATACCCCATACTATCTGAGCACTCCCCACAGGACTTCCCGGGGTGGCCACGGTCGAATGTCTTCTCCAAGTCCACAAAGCACATGTAGACTGGTTGGACAAACTCCCATGCACACTCAAGGACCCTGCCGAGAGTATAGAGCTGGTCTACCGTTCCACGACCAGGACGAAAACCACACTGTTCGTCCTGGATCCGAGGTTCCTCCTCTCCAGTACACATGAATAGACCTTACCGGGAAGGCTGAGGAGTGTGATCTACGATAGTTGGAACACACCCTCCGGTTCCCCTTCTTAAAGAGAGGAACCACCACCCCGGTGTGCCAATCCAGAGGTACCGCCCCTGATGTCCACGCGATGTTGCAGAGTCTTGTCAACTAAAACAGCCCCACAGCATCCAGAGCCTTAAGAGCTCATCCACCCCTGGGGCCTTGCCACCGAGGAGCTTTTAAAACTACCTTGGCAACCTCAGCCCCAGAAATAGGAGAGCCCACCACAAATTCCCCAGGCACTGCTTGGCCTGTCGGTATGCCCGCTGCCTCTGGAGTCCCATGAGCCAAAAGGACCAGATAAGCTCTTTCTTCAGCTTGACGGCATCCCGCACTGCTGGTGGCCACCAGCGGGTTCTAGGATTACCGCCACGACAGGCACCAAACACCTTGCGGCCACAGCTCCAATCAGCTGGCTTGACAAGAGAGGCACGAACATGATCCATTCAGACTCAATGTCCAGCACCTCCTTTGTGACATGTTCAAAGTTCCTCCGGAGGTGGAAAAAGAAACTCTCTCTGACAGGAGACTCTGCTAGGCATTCCCAAAAGACTCTCACAATGCGTTTGGGCCTGCCAGGTCTGTCCGGGATCCTACCCCACCATCGGAGCCAGCTCACCAGGTGGTGATCGGTAGAAAGCTCGCCCCTCTCTTCACCCGAGTGTCCAAAACATGAAGCCGCAAATCCCATGACACAACTACAAAGTCAATAATGGAACTGCGGCCGAGGGTGTCCTGGTGCCAAGTGCACATATGGACACTCTTATGTTTGAACATTGTGTTTGTTATGGACAATCCGTGACGAGCACAAAAGTCCAATAACAAAGCACCACTTGGGTTCAGATCCGGGTGGCCATTTTTCCCAATCACGACTCTCCAGGTTTCAAAGTCGTTGCCAACATGAGCGTTGAAGACCCCCAGCAGAACAAGGGAATCACCCGAGGGAGCACTCTCAAGGGAATCCAAAAAGAGTGGGTACTCTGAGCTGCTGTTTGGTGCGTAAACACCAACAACAGTCAGGACCCATCACCCAACCCGAAAGCGGAGGGAAGCTACCATCTCGTCTTCTGGGTTAAGTCCAACGTGCAGGCTTTGAGCTGGGGGGCAACAAGAATTGCCAACCCAGCCTCTCATTACTTGCAACGCCAGAGTGGAAGAGAGTCCAACCCCTCTTGAGAGAACAGGTTCCAGAGCCCTTGCTGTGCGTCGAAGTGAGTCCAGCTTTATCTAGCCGGGAACTTCTCCACCTCGCGAGGTGACGTTCCACGTCCCAAGAGCGAGCTTATGTAGCCGATAATCGGACCGCCAAGTGCCCTGCCTTCGGCTTCCGCCCAGCTAACACTGCACCCGACCTCTGTGAGCCAGCCCATGAGTGGTGAGCCTATTGCAGGGGGGACCCACGTTGCCTCTTCGAGCTGGGCCCCATGGGCACCAGTCGCTCGCCATCGTGCCCCACCTCTGGGCCTGGCTCCACAGGGGAGCCACGGTGACCTGCGTCCGGGCGAGAAAATATCTAGGTCCTCGATTTGTACTTTTCATAAAGGTCTTTGAGCTGCTCTTTGTCTGATTCCTCACCTAGGACCTGTTTGTCTTGGGTGACCCTACCAGGGGGAATAGAAGCCCCCGGACAACATAGCTCCTAGGATCAGTGGGACACGCAAACCACAAAGGTGGCGGCTCAGAAAGCAGGTTATATAAACATAACTCCAAAACCAAACATGCAAGATGTCTAAACATGCCTGTAATATTGTATCAATGTGAGTTTTACTAGAATCGGTTGTTTTTGTAAGGCTTGCAAACACAAAAGGTTTTTTTTACTCAATATGACAGTAAGTTCTTAAAATGCTGAGATAATGTGAAAAAAACAATACAAATGTATTCCAACATGATTCCTAAACCAAACATGCAAAATGTCTAAAAATGCCTGTAATATTGAATCCATGTGAGTTTTACTAGAATCATTTGTTTTTGTAAGGTTTGCAAATACAAAAATTGAGTTTTATGACGGACACAAGTTAGTTTTTTTACTCATTATAACAGTATAGATGTCATACTATATATTAAAGTTATATGAACATAACTCCAAAACCAAACGTGCATTATGTCCAAAATTGCCTGTAATATTGTATAGATGTGAGTTTTACTAGAATCAGGTTTGCAAATACAAAAATTGGCTTTTGTGACAGTATACTGTCACACTCAATATGACAGTATAACTGTCATACTAAATCCATCCATTTTCTTCCGCTTATCCGAGGTCGGGTTGCGGGGGCAGCAGCCTAAGCAGAGAGCCCAGACTTCCCTCTCCCCAGCCACTTTGTCCAGCTCTTCTCGGGGGATCCCGAGGCGTTCCCAGGCCATAGTCTTTCCAATGTATCCTAGGTCTTCCCCATGGCCTCCTGCCGTTCGGACCTAGGGAGGCGTTCGGGTGGCTTCCTGAGCAGATGCCCGAACCACCTCATCTGGCTCCTCTCAATGTGGAGGAGCAGCGGCTTTACACTGAGTTCCTCCCAGATGACAGAGCTTCTCACCCTATCTCTAAGGGAGAGACCCACCACCCGGCGGAGGAAACTCATTTCGGCCGCTTGTACCCGTGACCTTGTCCTTTCGGTCATAACCCAAAGCTCATGACCATAGGTGAGGATGGGAACGTTGATCGACCGGTAAATTGAAAGCTTTTCCTTCTGGCTCAGCTCCTTCTTCACCACAACGGATCGCTATAGCGTCCTCATTACTGAAGACGCCGCACCGATCCGCCTGTAGATCTCACAATCCACTCTATCCTCACTCGTGAACAAGACTCCTAGGTACTTGAACTCCTTCACTTGGGGCAAGATCTCTTTCCCAACCTCGAGATGGCACTCCACCCTTTCCCGGGCGAGAACCATGGACTCGGACATGGAGGTGCTGATTCTCATCCCAGTCGCTTCACTGCGAACCGATCCAATGAAAGCTGAAGATCTTGGCCAGTTGAAGCCATCAGGACCACATCATCTGCAAAAAGCAGAGACCTAATCCTGCAGCCACCAAACCAGGCGCAGTCATGGCGTTGAGGGGATCCTCAAAGCCATGACTGCGCCTAGATATTCTGTCCATTAAAGTTATGAACAGAATCGGTGACAAAGGGCAGCCTTGGCGGAGTCCAACCCTCACTGGAAAGGGGTCCGACATACTGCCGGCAATGCGGACCAAGCTCTGACACTGATCATACAGGGAGACACCCGCCACAATCAGACATGCCGATACTCCATACTCTCTGAGCACTCCCCACAGGATTTACCGGGGGCCAAGGTCGAATGTCTTCTCCAAGTCCACAAAACTTATGTAGACTGGTTGGGCAAACTCCCATGCACACTCAAGGACCCTGCCGAGAGTATAGAGCTGGTCTACCGTTCCACGACCAGGACGAAAACCACACTGTTCGTCCTGGATCCGAGGTTCCTCCTCTCCATTACACATGAATAGACCTTACCGGGAAGGCTGAGGAGTGTGATCTACGATAGTTGGAACACACCCTCCGGTTCCCCTTCTTAAAGAGAGGAACCACCACCCCGGTCTGCCAATCCAGAGGTACCGCCCCTGATGTAGACGCAATGTTGCAGAGTCTTGTCAACCAAGACTGCCCCACAGCATCCAGAGCCTTAAGGAACTCCGGACGGAGCTCATACCCCCGGGGCCTTGCCACCGAGGAGCTTTTTAACTACCTTGGCAACCTCAGCCCCAGAAATAGGAGAGCCCACCACAGACTTCCCAGGCACTGTTTCCTCATAGGAAGACGTGTTGGTGGGACTGAGGAGGTCTCGCTTGGCCTGTCGATATGCCCACTGCCTCTGGAGTCCCATGAGCCAAAAGGACCCGGTGGCTCTTTCTTCAGCTTGACAGCATCCCTCGGTGCTGGTGGATTACCGCCACGACAGGCACCAAACACCTTGCGGCCACAGCTTCAATCAGCTGGCACAACAAGAGAACATGGTCCACTCAGACTCAATGTCCAGCACCTCCCTCGTGACATGTTCAAAGTTCTTCCGGACATGTTCAAAGTTCTTCAGGAGACTCTGCTAGGTGTTCCCAGCAGACCCTTACAATGCGTTTGGGCCTGCCAGGTCTGACCGGCAACCTCCCCTACCATCGGAGCCAGCTCACCACCAGGTGGTGGTTGGTAGAAAGCTCTGCCCCTCTCTTCACCGAGTGTCCAAAACATGAGGCCGCAAATCCCATGACACAACTACAAAGTCAATCATGCGGCCGAGGGTGTCCTTGTGCCAAGTGCACATATGGACACCCTTATGTTTGAACATTGTGTTTGTTATGGACAATCCGTGACAAGCACAAAAGTCCAATAACAAAGCACCACTTGGGTTCAGATCCGGGTGGCCATTTTTCCCAATCACGACTCTCCAGGTTTCACTGTCGTTGCCAACATAGCGTTGAAGTCCACCAGCAGAAAAAGGGAATCACCCGAGGGAGCACTCTCCAGTACTCCCTCAAGGGAATCCAAAAAGAGTTGATACTCTGAGCTGCTGTTTGGTGTGTAAACACAAACAACAGTCAGGACCCGTCACCCAACCCGAAGGCTGAAGGAAGCTACCATCTCGTCTATTGGGTTTAAAGTCCAACGTGCAGGCTTTGAGCCGGCGGGCAACAAGAATTGCCACCCCAGCCTCTCATTAGTTGCAACGCCAGTGTGGAATCTCTTCCACTCTGGCGTTGCAAGTAATGAAAGTTCAGCTCAGTCCAGCCCCTCTGAGAGAACAGGTTCCAGAGCCCTTGCTGTGAGTCCAACTATATCTAGCCGGGAACTTCTCCACCTCAAGCACCAGCTCAGGCTCCTTCCCTCCCAGCGAGGTGACGTTCCATGTCCCAAGAGCGAGCTTATGTAGCCGATAATCGGACCACCAAGTGCCCTGCCTTCGGCTGCCGCCCAGCTCACACTGCACCCTCTATGACCCAGCCCATGAGTGGTGAGCCCTGGAGGGGGGATCCACGTTGCCTCTTCGAGCTGAGCACGGCTGGGCCCCATGGGGACAGGCCCGTCAATCGCCATCGTGCCACACCTCTGGGCCTGGCTCCACAGGGGAGCCACGGTGACCTGCGTCCGGGCGAGAAAAAATCTAGGTCCTCAATTGTACTTTTAATAAAGGTCTTTGAGCTGCTCTTTGTCTGATCCCTCACCTAGGACCTGTTTGTCCTGGATCAGTGGGACACGCAAACCACAAAGGTGGCGGCTCAGAAAGCAGGTTATATAAATATAACTCCAAAACCAAACATGCAATATGTCTAAACATGCCTGTAATATTGTATCAATGTGACTTTTCCTAGAATCGGTTGTTTTTGTAAGGTTTGCAAATACAAAAATTAGGTTTTACTCACAATGACAAAATCACACTCAATATGACAGTTATTTAAACATAACTCATAAACCACACAAAAAAATGGCTAATAATGCCTGAAATAATGAATCATTGGGAGTTTTACTGAGTTTTATATTTTGCAAACACAAAAAGTAGTTTTTTACTTGACTGTAATGTTCTTAGAACCCTGAGATAATGGGACAAAAGCAATAAAAATGTATTTAAACCTAACTCCTAAACAACACATGCAAAATGGCTAATAATGCCTAGGGAGACATGTAACGTTGTTAGTTTAAAAAAATGATCTTTTGTAAAGATATCAAAGACACTAGCTAGTTTTTTTTATTCAATATGACAGTATAACAGTCATACTAAATATGAAAGTTATATAAACATAACTCCAAAACCAAACATGTGTCATGTCTAAAAATGTATTTATGTGAGTTTGTAAGGTTTGCAAAAACAAAAAGTAGTTTTTTACTCAATATGAAAGTAATGTTCTTAGAATCCTGAGATAATGCGAAAAAAGCAATACAAATGTATTCAAACACAAATTTTAAACCAAACATGTAAAATGTCTAAAAATGCCTGTAATATTGAATCCATATAAGTTTTACTAGAATCAATTGTTTTTGTAAGGTTTGCAAATACAAAAATTAGGTTTTACACATAATGACATTAAAACTGTAACACTCAATATGACAATTATTTATTCATAACTCCTAACCACACATGAAACATGTCTAATAATGCGTGAAAAAATTTATCTTTGTGAGTGTTACTAGAAACATTTTCTTTTGTAAGGTTTGCAAATACAGGTTAGTTTTTTTTACTCCATATGACAGTATAACTGCCACACTCAATATGACAGTTATTTAAACATAACTCTTAAACTACACATGAAAAATGATTAACAATGCCTGAAATAATGCATTCTTGTAAGTTTTACTCGAAACATATGCTTTTTTAAGGCTTGCAAACACAAAAATTATTTCTTTACTCAATATGACAGTAATGTTCTAAAATTCTGAGAAAATACGAACAAATTAATAAAAATGATTCCAACATAATTCCTAAACCAAATATGCAAAATGTCTAAAAATGTCTGTAATATTGAATCCATGTGAGTTTTACTAGATTTAAATTATTTTGTAAGGTTTGCAAATACATAAATTAAGTTTTACTTACTATGTCATATCTGACAGTATATGACAGTTATTTAACCATAACTCAAACCACACATGAAAAATGGCTAATAATGCCTGAAATAATGCATCCTTGGCCGTTTTACTCGAAACACATGCTTTTTTAAATCTTGCAAACACAAAAAGTAGTTTTTTTACTCAATATGACTGTAATGTTCTTAAAATCCTGAGATAATGCGAAAAAAGCAATAACAATGTATTTAAACATTACTCCTAAACAACATATGCAAAATGGCTAATAATGCCTGGAAACATGTATCTTTGTTAGTTTTACTGGAAAAAGGATCTTTTGTAAAGTTTGCAAAGACACAAGCCAGTTTTTTTTTAATTCAATATGACAGTATAACAGTCATTTTAAATATCAAAGTTATATAAACATAACTCCAAAACCAAACATGTGTCATGTCTAAAAATGCCTGTAATAATGTATTAATGTGAGTTTGTAAGGTTTTCAAAAACAAAAAGTAGTTTTTTACTCAATATGAAAGTAATGATCTTAGAATCCTGAGATAATGCGAAAAAAGCAATAAAAATGTATTCAAACATAACTCCTAAACAACCCAGGCAAAATGGGTAATAATGCCTGGAGACATGTATCTTTGTTAGTTTTACTAGAAAATGTATTTTTTGTAAAGTTTGCAAAGACACAAGCTAGTTGTTTTTATTCAATAAGACAGTATAACTGTCATACTACATATGAAAGTTATATAAACATAACTCCAGAACCAAACGTGTGTCATGTCTAAAATTGCCTATAATAATGTATTTATGTGAGTTTGTAAGGTTTGCAAAAACAAAAAGTAGTTTTTTCCTCAATATGAAAGTAAGGATTTTAGAATCCTGAGATAATGCGAAAAAAGCAATAAAAATGTATTTAAACATAATTCCTAAACAACCCATGCAAAATGGCTAATAATGCCTGGAGACATGTATCTTTGTTAGTTTTACTAGAACAATGATCATTTGTAAAGATATCAAAGACAAAAGCTAGTTTTTTTTATTCAATATGACAGTATAACAGTCCTACTAAATATGAAAGTTATCAAAACATAACTCCAAAACCAAACATGTGTTATGTCTAAAAATGCCTGTAATAATGTATTTTATGTGAGTTTGTAAGGTTTGCAAAAACAAAAAGTAGTTTTTTACTCAATATGAAAGTAATGATCTTAGAATCCTGAGATTATGCGAAAAAAGCAATAAAAATGTATTTAAACATAATTCCTAAACAACCCATGCAAAATGGGTAATAATGCCTGGAGACATGTATCTTTGTTAGTTTTACTAGAAAAATGATCTTTTGTAAAGTTTGCAAAGACACAAGCTAATTTTTTTTATTCAATATGACAGTATAACAGTCATACTAAATATAAAAGTTATATAAACATAACTCCAAAACCAAACATGTGTCATGTCTAAAAATGTCTGTAATAATGTATTTATGTGAGTTTGTAAGGTTTGCAAAAACAAAAAGTAGTTTTTTACTCAATATGAAAGTAATGATCTTGGAATCCTGAGATAATGCGAAAAAAGCAATAAAAATGTATTTAAACATAACTCCTAAACAACCCAGGCAAAATGGGTAATAATGCCTGGAGACATGTATCTTTGTTAGTTTTACTAGGAAATGTATATTTTGTAAAGTTTGCAAAGACACAAGCTAGTTGTTTTTATTCAATAAGACAGTATAACAGTCATACTAAATATGAAAGTTATATAAACATAACTCCAGAACCAAACGTGTGTCATGTCTAAAATTGCCTATAATAATGTATTTATGTGAGTTTGTAAGGTTTGCAAAAACAAAAAGTAGTTTTTTCCTCAATATGAAAGTAGGGATTTTAGAATCCTGAGATAATGCGAAAAAAGCAATAAAAATGTATTTAAACATAATTCCTAAACAACCCATGCAAAATGGCTAATAATGCCTGGAGACATGTATCTTTGTTAATTATACTAGAAAAAAAATATTTTGTAAAGTTTGCAAAGACACAAGCTAGTTTTTTTTTATTCAATATGACAGTATAACACTCATATTAAATATAGAAGTTATATAAACATAACTCCAAAACCAAACATGTGTCATGTCTAAAAATGCCTGTAATAATGTATTTATGTGAGTTTGTAAGGTTTGCAAAAACAAAAAGTAGTTTTTTTACTCAATATGAAAGTAATGATCTTAGAATCCTGAGATAATGCGAAAAAAGCAATAAAAATGTCTTTAAACATAATTCCTAAACAACCCATGCAAAATGGGTAATAATGCCTGGAGACATGTATCTTTGTTAGTTTTACTAGAAAAATGATATTTTGTAATGTTTGCAAAGACACAAGCTAGTTTTTTTTTTATTCAATATGACAGTATAACAGTCATACTAAATATGAAAGTTATATAAACATAACTCCAAAACCAAACATGTGAATTGTCTAAAAATGCCTGTAATATTGAATTTATGTAAGTTTTACTAGAATCAATTGTTTTTGTAAGGTTTGCAAATACAAAAATTAGGTTTTATACATAATGACATTATAACTTTAACACTCAATATGAAAGTTATTTAATTATAACTCCTAAATACACATGAAACATGTCTAATAGCGTGAAAAAAATTATCTTAGTGAGTGTTGCTGGAAACATTTTCTTTTGTAAGGTTTGCAAAGACACAAGTTAGATTTTTTTAACTCAATATGACAGTATAACGCCACACTCAATATGACAGTTATTTAAACATAACTCCTAAACCACACCTGAAAAATGGCTAATAATGCCTGAAATAATGCATCTTTGGGAGTTTTACTGGAAACATATGCTTTTTTTAAGGCTTGCAAACACAAAAATTATTTTTTTACTCAATATGACAGTAATGTTCTAAAATTCTGAGAAAATACGAACAAATTAATAAAAATGATTCCAACATAATTCCTAAACCAAACATGCAAAATGTCTGAAAATGCCTGTAATATTGAATCCATGTGAGTTTTATTTGAATCAGTTGTATGGTTTGCTAATACAAAAATTGGGTTTTATGACAAACACAAGTTAGTTTTTTTACTCAATATAACAGTTTAGCTGTCATACTATATATGAAAGTTATATAAACATAACTCCAAAACCAAACCATTATGTCCAAAACTGCCTGTAATATTGTATATATGTGAGTTTTACTAGAATCAGGGTTGCAAATACAAAAATTGGGTTTTATGACAGTATACTGTCACACTCAATATGACAGTTATTTAAACATAACTCAAACAACACATGCAAAATAGCTAATAATGCCTGGAGCCTGTATCTTAGTTAGTTTTACTAGAAAAATGGTATTTTGTAAGGTTTTGTTAGTTGTTGTTTTTATTCAATATGACAGTATAACTGTCATACTAAATATGAAAGTTATATAAACATAACTCTAAAACCAAACATGCATTGTGTCTAAAAATGCCTGTAATATTGTATCTGTGTGAGTTTAACTAGATTTAGTTGTTTTTGTATGGTTTGCAAATACAAAATAAGGGTTTTACTCACTATGACAGTTTACTGTCACACTCAATCTGACAGTTATTTATTTAAACATAACTCCTAAACCACCCATGCAAAATGGCTAATAATGCCTGGAGATATGTATCTTTGTGAGTTTTACTAGAAACATTATATTGTGTAAGGTTTAGTTAGTTTTTGTACTCAATCTGACAGTATAACTGTCATTCTAAATCCATCCATTTTCTTCCGCTTATCCGAGGTCGGGTTGCGGGGGCAGCAGCCTGAGCAGAAAATCCCAGACTTCCCTCTCCCCAGCCACTTCGTCCAGCTCTTCTCGGGGTATTCCGAGGCGTTCCCAGGCCAGCCGGGGACATAGTCTTTCCAATGTGTCCTAGGTCTTCCCCGTGGCCTCCTGCCACACCTCCCTAGAGGCGTTCGGGTGGCATCCTGAGCAGATGCCCGAACCACCTCATGGCTCCTCTCAATGTGGAGGAGCAGCGGCTTTACTTTGAGTTCCTCCCGGATGACAGAGCTTCTCACCCTGTCTCTAAGGTAGAGACCCACCACCCGGCAGAGGAAACGCATTTCGGCCGCTTGTCCTTTCGGTCATAACCCAAAGCTGGGAACGTAGATCGACGGTAAATTGAGAGCTTTTCCTTCTGGCTCAGCTCCTTCTTCACCACAACGGATCGATATAGCGTCCTCAATACTGAAGACGCCGCACCAAATCGCCTGTGGATCTCTCGATCCACTCTATCCTCACTCGTGAACAAGACTCCTAGGTACTTGAACTCCTCCACTTGGGGCAAGATCTCCTCCCCAACCTGGAGATGGCACTCGACCCTTTCCTGCGCGAGAACCATGGACTTGGACTTGGAGGTGCTGATTCTCATCCCAGTCGCTTCACACTCAAGGACCCTGCCGAGAGTATAGACCTGGTCTACCGTTCCACGACCAGGACGAAAACCACACTGTTCGTCCTGGATCCGAGTTTCCTCCTCTCCAGTACACATGAATAGACCTTACCGGGAAGGCTGAGGAGTGTGTTTCACGATAGTTGGAACACACCCTCCGGTTCCCCTTCTTAAAGAGAGGAACCACCACCCCGGTGTGCCAATCCAGAGGTACCACCCCCAATGTTCACGCGATGTTGCAGAGTCTTGTCAACCAAGACAGCCCCACAGTATCCAGAACCTTAAGGAACTCATCCACCACCGGGGCCTTGCCACAGAGGAGCTTTTTAACTACCTAGGCAACCTAAGCCCCAGAAATAGGAGAGTCCACCACAGATTCCCCAGGCACTGCTTGGCCTGTCGGTATGCCCGCTGCCTCTGGAGTCCCATGAGCCAAAAGGACCCGATAGGCTCTTTCTTCAGCTTGACGGCATCCCTCCCTGCTGGTGGCCACCAGCGAGTTCTAGGATTACCGCCACGACAGGCACCAAACACCTTGCGGCCACAGCTCCAATCAGCAGGCTCGACAAGAGAGGCACGGAACATGGTCCACTCAGACTCAATGTCCAGCACCTCCCTCGTGACATGTTTAAAGTTCTTCCTTATGTTTTGAACATTGTGTTTGTTTTGGACAATCCGTGACAAGCACAAAAGTCCAATAACAAAGCACCACTTGGGTTCAGATCCGGGTGGCCATTTTTCCCAATCACGACTCTCCAGGTTTCACTGTCCTTGCCAACATGAGCATTGAAGTCCCCCAACAGAACAAGGGAATCACCCGAGGGAGCACTCTCCAGTACTCCCTCAAGGGAATCCAAAAAGAGTGGGTACTCTGAGCTGCTGTTTGGTGCGTAAACACAAACAACAGTCAGGACCCGTCACCCAACCCAAAGGCGGAGGGAAGCTACCATCTCGTCTACTGGGTCCAACGTGCAGGCTTTGAGCAACAACAATTGCCACCCCAGCCTCTCATTGCTTGCAACACCAGAGTGGAAGAGAGTCCAGCCCCTCTTGAGAGAACAGGTTCCAGAGCTCTTGCTGTGCGTCGAAGTGAGTCCAACTATATCTAGCCGGAACTTCTTCACCTCGCGCACCAGCTCAGGCTCTTTCCCTCCCAGCGAGGTGACGTTCCACGTCCCAAGGGCGAGCTTATGTAGCCGATAATTGGACTGCCAAGTGCCCTGCCTTCGGCTGCCGCCCAGTTCACACTGCATCCGACCTCTATGACCTCAATGGGCCCATGAGTGGTGAGCCCATTGGAGGGTTGACCCACGTTGCCTCTTCGAAATGAGCCCGGCAGGGCCCCATGGAGACAGGCCCGGCCACCAGTCGCTCGCCATCGTGCCCCACCTCTGCGCCTGGCTCCACAGGGGAGCCACGGTGACCTGCGCCTGGGCGAGAAAAAATCTAGGTCCTCGATTTGTACTTTTCATAAAGGTCTTTGAGCTGCTCTTTGTCTGATCCCTCACCTAGGACCTTTTCTCAGGGGATCCCGAGGCGTTCCCAGGCCAGCCGGGAGACATAGTGTTCCCAATGTGTCCTGGGTCTTCCCCGTGGCCTCCAGGATGACAGAGCTTCACCTTCACCAGGGGTGTCAAACTCAAATACAGAGTGGGCCAAAGTTTAAAACTGAACAAAGCCGCGGGCCAAGGTTGAACAAATTAACCTTTTAATAGGGACCCAAACACGTTTTGCATTGAATATTGAACAAGCAAGGCTTATATAACTTTATAGTGACATGCAAAATGGAGTTTCAAATAATAATAATAATCATTAAAAAATATCAATTGCATATCAAATATAATTTAAATACAAATTGAATGCCTCTTTTCTATTTGCAGCCTTCTGAGGTAAACATCAACATTAACTTTATCCACAGGCTAATAAATTTGAAAATAAAATAACAATGAATAAAACAACCATTCAGGACTTTAAACTGCTCAGTTTGCAACACACTGATCTAATTTGATGTGCCCAAGCCAGATACCTGGCATCTTTTTTTAGATGCTAGTTCTTTAATGTCGGGGCTCAGGCTTTGAGCTGAGGCAACTTTCATTATCGAACAAGATGTTCAACAGTCATATCTCGTACACCCAATTCTAACATCATTCAGACCCAGTCACAAGATATGTGCAGCTACAGCACGCATACACAAATGAATGCAACGCATACTTCATCAACAGCGATACAGGTTACACTGAGGGTGCCAGTATAAAAAACTTTAACACTGTTAGAAATATACGCCACACTGTGAACCCACACCAAACAAAAATAAAAAACACTTTTCGGGAGAACATCCGCACCGTAACACAACATAAACACAAAAGAACAAATACCCAGAATCTTTTGCAGCACTAACTCTTTCGGGACGCTACAAAATACACCCCCGCTACCACCAAACCTCCCCCCCCCCACACACACACACCTTGTAGCGTCTCGGAAGATTTAGTGCTACAAAGGGTTCTGGTATTTGTTGTGTTGTGTTTATGTTGTGTTACGGTGCGGATGTTCTCCCGAAATGTGTTTGTCATTCTTGTTTGGTGTGGATTCACAGTGTGGCGTATATTTCTAAAAGTGTTAAAGTTTTTTATTTAGCTACCGTCAGTGTAACCTGTATCGCTGTTGATGAAGTATGCGTTGCATTCAATTGTGTGTGGGTGCAGAAGCTGCACTGACATGAAACTGGGCTGGCACTCGTTTGACTAGCTGGAAAAAAAAAAAAAATTCGGGAGGAGTGCTGGAGTCACTCCCGGGAGGGTTGGCAAGTATTAGAAGTAGCGGCACAGCCGCAATGTATAATCGAAGGTCCAGCTTTAGTGTTAATTTGATATTGCCTCAAGGGCCAAGTCAAATTACACGTTGGGCCAAATTTGGCCCACGGGCCAGAGTTTGACACCCATGACCTTCACTGTAAAAAATTACTGTAAAAATAAAAAATAAAATTACAGTTATATACTCCATCCATCCATCCATTTTCTACCGCTTATTCCCTTCGGGGTCGCGGGGGGCGCTGGAGCCCATCTCAGCTACAATCAGGCGGAAGGCGGGGTACACCCTGGACAAGTCGCCACCTCATTGCAGGGCCAACACAGATAGACAGACAACATTCACACTCACATTCACACACTAGGGCCAATTTAGTGTTGCCAATCAACCTATCATGTTCTTCTTAAATGCAGTTAAGTACTGTAAATTTTGTTGCATTTTTCAAAAAATATCGACCAGCAGTAAGTTACTGTAAAACCTACAGTGTAATTCAGTATTTTTCAGACTTGTTTCTTGGGTCCGCCCACAATTCGTCCAACCGAGCTTCATTTCACCTGGCCGACCCTGCTAAATCCATCCTACTGCATCGTGTGTTTTTGATAACAAGGTAAGAGTCACTTGTACCTTGATGTGTCATTTTCTGTTTGAATTACTTTATATATATATTTATAAAGTCCGAAATGACATAGCGTCACAGTCAGCATCACAGACACTATCGTTGACCACGCGCATGTACCGCCGCATGCTAGCTAGCTAAGTTTTCTTCTTTTTTGTCATAGTCATCATAAAAGATGATAACTTGCAACATATGTGCTACGACTTGCAGCAATGTATTTGCGTATGTTAGACACATGCGAAGTCCTAGTTGTATGCCTAATGCATCGTTTAAGTGTGCTTTCCATAGTTGTATGCCTAATGCATCGTTTAAGTGTGCTTTCCCTAAATGCACAAGAGTTTTTTCCAACTTCTCAGCCTTCAAAACTCACAGCCGTCGTCATAAATATGGCAAGAGTAGGACTGATATGTATAGCGCAGAAGGTTTACCTTGTAATATTGTCTCATGTAGCGCGAAGTGCGATGATATACGAGCCTTTCTCCTGCATTTGAAAAGTCATATTACCGAAGGTAGGACAGTTACGTGCCCCTTCAGTCAATGTGAAAAAAGATTTACAGTTAAGTCTACTTTCACATCGCACGTGTCAAGGAAGCACTACGGCTACACTGAACGAAGTTTGACTTGATCAACAGCAAATCCAAGCAGCTCTTGTGTTATTAACACTGATGATGACTATTGTGATATGCAACTTGAGGATTCAGGATATTCCTGTTATGAAGACATGGAGGTCTACTTGCATTAAAAAAATGTTCACAGCACTGAAAAAAGGTTGAGAACCACTGCCTTAGGACAGTGGTTCTCAACCTTTTTTCAGTGATGTACCCCTGTGAACATTTTTTAAATTCAAGTACCCCCTAATCAGAGCAAAGCATTTTTGGTTGAAAAAAAAGAGATAAAGAAGTAAAATACAGCACTATGTCATCAGTTTCTGATTTATTAAATTGTATAACAGTGCAAAATATTGCTCATTTGTTGTGGTCTTTCTTGAACTATTTGGAAAAAAAGATATAAAAATAACTAAAAACGTGTTGAAAAATAACCAAGTGATTCAATTATAAATAAAGATTTTTACACATAGAAGTAATCAACTTAAAGTGCCCTCTTTGGGGATTGTAATAGAGATCCATCTGGATTCATGAACTTCATTCTCAACATTTCTTCACAAAAAAAGAAATCTTTAACATCAATATTTATGGAACATGTCCACTACGCTTTAACCAAGCCTCCATTGTTTTCTACATGGATAGTTGATTGACAGTTGGTGCCGTGTGGCACCGCCAGGTAGGGTCAAACCATCATGGCATGGGGGAAACTCTGGCTTTATGGTAATGAATGGAATAGCCTACTTGATTAGTTGTTCAGTTTATGAACTTACATTCATATTTTGTCGAAGTATTATTCAATAAATATATTTATAAAGGATTTTTGAATTGTTGCTATTTTTAGAATATTTAAAAAAAATCTCACGTACCCCTTGGCATACCTTCAAGTACCCCCAGGAGTACGCGTACCCCCATTTGAGAACCACTGCCTTAGGAGACTAGATGTAAACAGAGGAAAGAGAGAGCGAGTGAGGTGGCCATTCCAAATACTTTTAAAATGCTACCCATATTGGATACTGTTTAGGAACATAAACTGCATTTCTTGACTGTACCAGTTGCTGGTGATGATCAGCATGGAAGGTGATGTCATCTGCAAAGGCGTCCAACCTAGCTTAATCTCAGGGCTTGCTGCCCTTCTTGCCACATACTATGTGTTCAACTTGGAATACCAAGAGGAAGGTCCTCGGACATTGGAATTTGTTCAAAGGTAAATCCTCTTGATACTGTTAAAATACTGTTAGGATATTTTATTTTATATTTCTCACCTCTGTTCAGGAATTTGACTTGTCATTTCCCCAATTGTGTGCCTTAAATCAATGACTCTTCTGTTCCTTTGTGTACCTTCTTATTAGGGACCGAAGCACCAGTTTGACTCTAGGATACAGAGAAGGTAGGTAATGTGCAGGTAAAGATATGTTGACTGGGTCAAAGAAGGAAGCACCTGTTTGACCCCAGGATGCAGAAAAAGTAGATCATTTGCAGGTAAAGACATGTTGACTGGATGATGGCAGGAAGCACCAGCTTGACCCGAGAATATAGAGCAAGTAGGTAATGTGCAGGTAAAGATATGTTGAATGGGTGAAGGTAGAAAGCACCAGTGTGACCCCACTATGCAGAGAAGGTAGGTAATGTGCAGGTAAAGATATGTTGAATGGGTAAAGGCAAGAAGCACCAGTGTGACCCCAGGATGCAGAAAATATAGGTAATGAGCAGGTAACGATATGTTAAATGGGTGAAAGCAGGAAACATCAGCGTAAATACACGGTCCCGTAGATGGAGAGAAAACATGAATAGAGAGAGGGGTTGGGGAGGCTTTAGCATTGTCTTCCTCTCTGAATTTGTCTTAATGGGTTTTAGAGCATTCACTCATCTACAGCTGTGGTTATGGTATAGGCTCACATATATCCTAAAATTGATATTAATATTTGTGCAGTGCATATTCCTAAATAACAATGTGAGGGGGGTCCTGTATCGACTACAAGTAATCTTCAATCACAACAGAATATCTAATATGCTTTCTCTCTTTTTTAGGCGATTCATTGGCGTTAACCCTGAGAGGGGAACAAAGGCTAGCCAGGGAAAGGTGGTGTCCAAGAAGACCGGGAAGCTGGTCCAGAAAAAGGCAGCAACTGTAAATCCTCACGTAGCCACCCTTATAAAACATCTCACAGACTTTGAGTGGGGCTTTATGTAGCCGACAACTAAACACTGGACTCGTGTTCAGTGTTTTGTCTCCAGTTAGAAATTAAGTGGACATGTTATAAATGTTAAAATGCTTTACTGAAAATAAGAAGAATGCACTAAATGTACATTGAATGTATTTGATGCACTTTAAAATAATGGGTTAATAAAAACATAATCTTGCAAGGCCATTTCTCCAGTCATTTTTATGCCAGCAGATTGCAGGGGTTTTGATTTTGAAAAATTAAAAGTTCAACTCATTAACTTCTAGTGGCATTATACTGTAAAGCCCAATCTATAGTGCTTACAATTATTTTACTGTAATTAACTGTTAATGGATATTACAGTAGATACACTAAAATAACAGTGTATTGCCGCTAAACAGATGACAGTATTATGCTGTGAAGCGTATATTTGATACAGCACAGTACTGTGATACTTTTTACAGTAATAAACTGTAGTGATAAATCACAGTATGTGTGCTGTAGAAAAACAGTTTTATACTGGAACCATTAGCTGCCAGTAGGTTACTGTAATTAAACGGTGAAAATTCTTACAGTAAGGGAGAGACCCGCCACCCAGCGGAGAAAACTCATTTCGGCCGCTTGTACCCGTGATGTTGTCCTTTCGGTCATAACCCAAAGCTCATGACCATAGGTGAGGATGGGAACGTAGATTGACCGGTAAATTGAGAGCTTTTCCCTCTGGCGCAGCTCCTTCTTACCACAACGAATCGATATAGCGTCCTCATTACTGAAGACGCCGCACCGATCAGCCTGTGCATCTCACGATCCACTCTTCCCTCACTCATGAACAAGACTCCAGGTACTTGAACTCATCCACTTGGGGCAAGATCTCCTGCCCAACCTCGAGATGGCACTCCACCCTTTCCCGGGCGAGAACCTCAGACTTGGAGGTGCTGATTCTCATCCCAGTCGCTTCACACTCGGCTGCGAACCAATCCAATGAGAGCTGAAGATCCTGGCCAGTTAAAGCCACATCATCTGCAAAAAGGAGAGACCTAATCCTGCAGCCACCAAACCGGATCCCCTCAACGCCATGACTGCGCCTAGAAATTCTGTCCATAAAATTTATGAACACATTTGGTGACAAAGGGCAGCCAACTTATTGCTGGCAATGCGGACCCAGCTCTGACACTGATCATACAGGGAGCGACCCGCCACAATCAGACATGCCGATACCCCATACTATCTGAGCACTCCCCACAGGACTTCCCGGGGTGGCCACGGTCGAATGTCTTCTCCAAGTCCACAAAGCACATGTAGACTGGTTGGACAAACTCCCATGCACACTCAAGGACCCTGCCGAGAGTATAGAGCTGGTCTACCGTTCCACGGCCAGGACGAAAACCACACTGTTCGTCCTGGATCCGAGGTTCCTCCTCTCCAGTACACATGAATAGACCTTACCGGGAAGGCTGAGGAGTGTGATCTACGATAGTTGGAACACACCCTCCGGTTCCCCTTCTTAAAGAGAGGAACCACCACCCCGGTCTGCCAATCCAGAGGTACCGCCCCTGATGTCCACGCGATGTTGCAGAGTCTTGTCAACTAAAACAGCCCCACAGCTTCCAGAGCCTTAAGAGCTCATCCACCCCCGGGGCCTTGCCACCGAGGAGCTTTTAAAACTACCTTGGCAACCTCAGCCCCAGAAATAGGAGAGCCCACCACAGATTCCCCAGGCACTGCTTGGCCTGTCGGTATGCCCGCTGCCTCTGGAGTCCCATGAGCCAAAAGGACCAGATAAGCTCTTTCTTCAGCTTGACGGCATCCCGCACTGCTGGTGGCCACCAGCGGGTTCTAGGATTACCGCCACGACAGGCACCAAACACCTTACGGCCACAGCTCCAATCAGCTGGCTTGACAAGAGAGGCACGGAACATGATCCATTCAGACTCAATGTCCAGCACCTCCTTTGTGACATGTTCAAAGTTCCTCCGGAGGTGGAAAAAGAAACTCTCTCTGACAGGAGACTCTGCTAGGCATTCCCAAAAGACTCTCACAATGCGTTTGGGCCTGCCAGGTCTGTCCGGGATCCTACCCCACCATCGGAGCCAGCTCACCAGGTGGTGATCGGTAGAAAGCTCGCCCCTCTCTTCACCCGAGTGTCCAAAACATGAGGCCGCAAATCCCATGACACAACTACAAAGTCAATAATGGAACTGCGGCCGAGGGTGTCCTGGTGCCAAGTGCACATATGGACACCCTTATGTTTGAACATTGTGTTTGTTATGGACAATCCGTGACGAGCACAAAAGTCCAATAACAAAGCACCACTTGGGTTCAGATCCGGGTGGCCATTTTTCCCAATCACGACTCTCCAGGTTTCAAAGTCGTTGCCAACATGAGCGTTGAAGACCCCCAGCAGAACAAGGGAATCACCCGAGGGAGCACTCTCAAGGGAATCCAAAAAGAGTGGGTACTCTGAGCTGCTGTTTGGTGCGTAAACACCAACAACAGTCAGGACCCATCACCCAACCCGAAAGCGGAGGGAAGCTACCATCTCGTCTTCTGGGTTAAGTCCAACGTGCAGGCTTTGAGCTGGGGGGCAACAAGAATTGCCAACCCAGCCTCTCATTACTTGCAACGCCAGAGTGGAAGAGAGTCCAACCCCTCTTGAGAGAACAGGTTCCAGAGCCCTTGCTGTGCGTCGAAGTGAGTCCAGCTTTATCTAGCCGGGAACTTCTCCACCTCGCGAGGTGACGTTCCACGTCCCAAGAGCGAGCTTATGTAGCCGATAATCGGACCGCCAAGTGCCCTGCCTTCGGCTTCCGCCCAGCTAACACTGCACCCGACCTCTGTGACCCAGCCCATGAGTGGTGAGCCTATTGCAGGGGGGACCCACGTTGCCTCTTCGAGCTGGGCCCCATGGGCACCAGTCGCTCGCCATCGTGCCCCACCTCTGGGCCTGGCTCCACAGGGGAGCCACGGTGACCTGCGTCCGGGCGAGAAAATATCTAGGTCCTCGATTTGTACTTTTCATAAAGGTCTTTGAGCTGCTCTTTGTCTGATTCCTCACCTAGGACCTGTTTGTCTTGGGGGACCCTACCAGGGGGCATAGAAGCCCCCGGACAACATAGCTCCTAGGATCAGTGGGACACGCAAACCACAAAGGTGGCGGCTCAGAAAGCAGGTTATATAAACATAACTCCAAAACCAAACATGCAAGATGTCTAAACATGCCTGTAATATTGTATCAATGTGAGTTTTACTAGAATCGGTTGTTTTTTTAAGGCTTGCAAACACAAAAGGTTTTTTTTACTCAATATGACAGTAAGTTCTTAAAATGCTGAGATAATGTGAAAAAAACAATACAAATGTATTCCAACATGATTCCTAAACCAAACATGCAAAATGTCTAAAAATGCCTGTAATATTGAATCCATGTGAGTTTTACTAGAATCATTTGTTTTTGTAAGGTTTGCAAATACAAAAATTGAGTTTTATGACAGACACAAGTTAGTTTTTTTACTCATTATAACAGTATAGATGTCATACTATATATTAAAGTTATATGAACATAACTCCAAAACCAAACGTGCATTATGACCAAAATTGCCTGTAATATTGTATAGATGTGAGTTTTACTAGAATCAGGTTTGCAAATACAAAAATTGGGTTTTATGACAGTATACTGTCACACTCAATATGACAGTATAACTGTCATACTAAATCCATCCATTTTCTTCCGCTTATCCGAGGTCGGGTTGCGGGGGCAGCAGCCTAAGCAGAGAGCCCAGACTTCCCTCCCCCCAGCCACTTTGTCCAGCTCTTCTCGGGGGATCCCGAGGCGTTCCCAGGCCATAGTCTTTCCAATGTATCCTAGGTCTTCCCCATGGCCTCCTGCCGTTCGGACCTAGGGAGGCATTCGGGTGGCATCCTGAGCAGATGCCCGAACCACCTCATCTGGCTCCTCTCAATGTGGAGGAGCAGCGGCTTTACACTGAGTTCCTCCCAGATGACAGAGCTTCTCACCCTATCTCTAAGGGAGAGACCCACCACCCGGCGGAGGAAACTCATTTCGGCCGCTTGTACCCGTGACCTTGTCCTTTCGGTCATAACCCAAAGCTCATGACCATAGGTGAGGATGGGAACGTTGATCGACCGGTAAATTGAAAGCTTTTCCTTCTGGCTCAGCTCCTTCTTCACCACAACGGATCGCTATAGCGTCCTCATTACTGAAGACGCCGCACCGATCCGCCTGTAGATCTCACAATCCACTCTATCCTCACTCGTGAACAAGACTCCTAGGTACTTGAACTCCTTCACTTGGGGCAAGATCTCTTTCCCAACCTCGAGATGGCACTCCACCCTTTCCCGGGCGAGAACCATGGACTCGGACATGGAGGTGCTGATTCTCATCCCAGTCGCTTCACTGCGAACCGATCCAATGAAAGCTGAAGATCTTGGCCAGTTGAAGCCATCAGGACCACATCATCTGCAAAAAGCAGAGACCTAATCCTGCAGCCACCAAACCAGGCGCAGTCATGGCGTTGAGGGGATCCTCAAAGCCATGACTGCGCCTAGATATTCTGTCCATTAAAGTTATGAACAGAATCGGTGACAAAGGGCAGCCTTGGCGGAGTCCAACCCTCACTGGAAAGGGGTCCGACATACTGCCGGCAATGCGGACCAAGCTCTGACACTGATCATACAGGGAGACACCCGCCACAATCAGACATGCCGATACTCCATACTCTCTGAGCACTCCCCACAGGATTTACCGGGGGCCAAGGTCGAATGTCTTCTCCAAGTCCACAAAACTTATGTAGACTGGTTGGGCAAACTCCCATGCACACTCAAGGACCCTGCCGAGAGTATAGAGCTGGTCTACCGTTCCACGACCAGGACGAAAACCACACTGTTCGTCCTGGATCCGAGGTTCCTCCTCTCCATTACACATGAATAGACCTTACCGGGAAGGCTGAGGAGTGTGATCTACGATAGTTGGAACACACCCTCCGGTTCCCCTTCTTAAAGAGAGGAACCACCACCCCGGTCTGCCAATCCAGAGGTACCGCCCCTGATGTAGACGCAATGTTGCAGAGTCTTGTCAACCAAGACTGCCCCACAGCATCCAGAGCCTTAAGGAACTCCGGACGGAGCTCATACCCCCGGGGCCTTGCCACAGAGGAGCTTTTTAACTACCTTGGCAACCTCAGCCCCAGAAATAGGAGAGCCCACCACAGACTTCCCAGGCACTGTTTCCTCATAGGAAGACGTGTTGGTGGGACTGAGGAGGTCTCGCTTGGCCTGTCGATATGCCCACTGCCTCTGGAGTCCCATGAGCCAAAAGGACCCGGTGGCTCTTTCTTCAGCTTGACAGCATCCCTCGGTGCTGGTGGATTACCGCCACGACAGGCACCAAACACCTTGCGGCCACAGCTTCAATCAGCTGGCTCAACAAGAGAACATGGTCCACTCAGACTCAATGTCCAGCACCTCCCTCGTGACATGTTCAAAGTTCTTCCGGACATGTTCAAAGTTCTTCAGGAGACTCTGCTAGGTGTTCCCAGCAGACCCTTACAATGCGTTTGGGCCTGCCAGGTCTGACCGGCAACCTCCCCTACCATCGGAGCCAGCTCACCACCAGGTGGTGGTTGGTAGAAAGCTCTGCCCCTCTCTTCACCGAGTGTCCAAAACATGAGGCCGCAAATCCCATGACACAACTACAAAGTCAATCATGCGGCCGAGGGTGTCCTTGTGCCAAGTGCACATATGGACACCCTTATGTTTGAACATTGTGTTTGTTATGGACAATCCGTGACAAGCACAAAAGTCCAATAACAAAGCACCACTTGGGTTCAGATCCGGGTGGCCATTTTTCCCAATCACGACTCTCCAGGTTTCACTGTCGTTGCCAACATAGCGTTGAAGTCCACCAGCAGAAAAAGGGAATCACCCGAGGGAGCACTCTCCAGTACTCCCTCAAGGGAATCCAAAAAGAGTTGGTACTCTGAGCTGCTGTTTGGTGTGTAAACACAAACAACAGTCAGGACCCGTCACCCAACCCGAAGGCTGAAGGAAGCTACCATCTCGTCTATTGGGTTTAAAGTCCAACGTGCAGGCTTTGAGCCGGGGGGCAACAAGAATTGCCACCCCAGCCTCTCATTAGTTGCAACGCCAGTGTGGAATCTCTTTCACTCTGGCATTGCAAGTAATGAAAGTTCAGCTCAGTCCAGCCCCTCTGAGAGAACAGGTTCCAGAGCCCTTGCTGTGAGTCCAACTATATCTAGCCGGGAACTTCTCCACCTCAAGCACCAGCTCAGGCTCCTTCCCTCCCAGCGAGGTGACGTTCCATGTCCCAAGAGCGAGCTTATGTAGCCGATAATCGGACCACCAAGTGCCCTGCCTTCGGCTGCCGCCCAGCTCACACTGCACCCTCTATGACCCAGCCCATGAGTGGTGAGCCGTGGAGGGGGGATCCACGTTGCCTCTTCGAGCTGAGCACGGCTGGGCCCCATGGGGACAGGCCCGTCAATCGCCATCGTGCCACACCTCTGGGCCTGGCTCCACAGGGGAGCCACGGTGACCTGCGTCCGGGCGAGAAAAAATCTAGGTCCTCAATTGTACTTTTAATAAAGGTCTTTGAGCTGCTCTTTGTCTGATCCCTCACCTAGGACCTGTTTGTCCTGGATCAGTGGGACACGCAAACCACAAAGGTGGCGGCTCAGAAAGCAGGTTATATAAATATAACTCCAAAACCAAACATGCAATATGTCTAAACATGCCTGTAATATTGTATCAATGTGACTTTTCCTAGAATCGGTTGTTTTTGTAAGGTTTGCAAATACAAAAATTAGGTTTTACTCACAATGACAAAATCACACTCAATATGACAGTTATTTAAACATAACTCATAAACCACACAAAAAAATGGCTAATAATGCCTGAAATAATGAATCATTGGGAGTTTTACTGAGTTTTATATTTTGCAAACACAAAAAGTAGTTTTTTACTTGACTGTAATGTTCTTAGAACCCTGAGATAATGGGAAAAAAGCAATAAAAATGTATTTAAACCTAACTCCTAAACAACACATGCAAAATGGCTAATAATGCCTAGGGAGACATGTAACGTTGTTAGTTTAAAAAAATGATCTTTTGTAAAGATATCAAAGACACTAGCTAGTTTTTTTTATTCAATATGACAGTATAACAGTCATACTAAATATGAAAGTTATATAAACATAACTCCGAAACCAAACATGTGTCATGTCTAAAAATGTATTTATGTGAGTTTGTAAGGTTTGCAAAAACAAAAAGTAGTTTTTTACTCAATATGAAAGTAATGTTCTTAGAATCCTGAGATAATGCGAAAAAAGCAATACAAATGTATTCAAACACAAATTTTAAACCAAACATGTAAAATGTCTAAAAATGCCTGTAATATTGAATCCATATAAGTTTTACTAGAATCAATTGTTTTTGTAAGGTTTGCAAATACAAAAATTAGGTTTTACACATAATGACATTAAAACTGTAACACTCAATATGACAATTATTTATTTATAACTCCTAACCACACATGAAACATGTCTAATAATGCGTGAAAAAATTTATCTTTGTGAGTGTTACTAGAAACATTTTCTTTTGTAAGGTTTGCAAATACAGGTTAGTTTGTTTTACTCCATATGACAGTATAACTGCCACACTCAATATGACAGTTATTTAAACATAACTCTTAAACTACACATGAAAAATGATTAACAATGCCTGAAATAATGCATTCTTGTAAGTTTTACTCGAAACATATGCTTTTTTAAGGCTTGCAAACACAAAAATTATTTCTTTACTCAATATGACAGTAATGTTCTAAAATTCTGAGAAAATACGAACAAATTAATAAAAATGATTCCAACATAATTCCTAAACCAAATATACAAAATGTCTAAAAATGTCTGTAATATTGAATCCATGTGAGTTTTACTAGATTTAAATTATTTTGTAAGGTTTGCAAATACATAATTAAGTTTTACTTACTATGTCATATCTGACAGTATATGACAGTTATTTAACCATAACTCAAACCACACATGAAAAATGGCTAATAATGCCTGAAATAATGCATCCTTGGCCGTTTTACTCGAAACACATGCTTTTTTAAATCTTGCAAACACAAAAAGTAGTTTTTTTACTCAATATGACTGTAATGTTCTTAAAATCCTGAGATAATGCGAAAAAAGCAATAAAAATGTATTTAAACATTACTCCTAAACAACATATGCAAAATGGCTAATAATGCCTGGAAACATGTATCTTTGTTAGTTTTACTGGAAAAAGGATCTTTTGTAAAGTTTGCAAAGACACAAGCCAGTTTTTTTTTTAATTCAATATGACAGTATAACAGTCATTTTAAATATCAAAGTTATATAAACATAACTCCAAAACCAAACATGTGTCATGTCTAAAAATGCCTGTAATAATGTATTAATGTGAGTTTGTAAGGTTTTCAAAAACAAAAAGTAGTTTTTTACTCAATATGAAAGTAATGATCTTAGAATCCTGAGATAATGCGAAAAAAGCAATAAAAATGTATTCAAACATAACTCCTAAACAACCCAGGCAAAATGGGTAATAATGCCTGGAGACATGTATCTTTGTTAGTTTTACTAGAAAATGTATTTTTTGTAAAGTTTGCAAAGACACAAGCTAGTTGTTTTTATTCAATAAGACAGTATAACTGTCATACTACATATGAAAGTTATATAAACATAACTCCAGAACCAAACGTGTGTCATGTCTAAAATTGCCTATAATAATGTATTTATGTAAGTTTGTAAGGTTTGCAAAAACAAAAAGTAGTTTTTTCCTCAATATGAAAGTAAGGATTTTAGAATCCTGAGATAATGCGAAAAAAGCAATAAAAATGTATTTAAACATAATTCCTAAACAACCCATGCAAAATGGCTAATAATGCCTGGAGACATGTATCTTTGTTAGTTTTACTAGAAAAATGATCTTTTGTAAAGATATCAAAGACAAAAGCTAGTTTTTTTTATTCAATATGACAGTATAACAGTCCTACTAAATATGAAAGTTATCAAAACATAACTCCAAAACCAAACATGTGTTATGTCTAAAAATGCCTGTAATAATGTATTTTATGTGAGTTTGTAAGGTTTGCAAAAACAAAAAGTAGTTTTTTACTCAATATGAAAGTAATGATCTTAGAATCCTGAGATAATGCGAAAAAAGCAATACAAATGTATTTAAACATAATTCCTAAACAACCCATGCAAAATGGGTAATAATGCCTGGAGACATGTATCTTTGTTAGTTTTACTAGAAAAATTATCTTTTGTAAAGTTTGCAAAGACACAAGCTACTTTTTTTTTATTCAATATGACTGTATAACAGTCATACTAAATATAAAAGTTATATAAACATAACTCCAAAACCAAACATGTGTCATGTCTAAAAATGCCTGTAATAATGTATTAATGTGAGTTTGTAAGGTTTGCAAAAACAAAAAGTAGTTTTTTACTCAATATGAAAGTAATGATCTTAAAATCCTGAGATAATGCGAAAAAAGCAATAAAAATGTATTTAAACATAATTCCTAAACAACCCATGCAAAATGGGTAATAATGCCTGGAGACATGTATCTTTGTTAGTTTTACTAGAAAAATGATCTTTTGTAAAGTTTGCAAAGACACAAGCTATTTTTTTTTATTCAATATGACAGTATAACAGTCATACTAAATATAAAAGTCATATAAACATAACTCCAAAACCAAACATGTGTCATGTCTAAAAATGTCTGTAATAATGTATTTATGTGAGTTTGTAAGGTTTGCAAAAACAAAAAGTAGTTTTTTACTCAATATGAAAGTAATGATCTTGGAATCCTGAGATAATGCGAAAAAAGCAATAAAAATGTATTTAAACATAACTCCTAAACAACCCAGGCAAAATGGGTAATAATGCCTGGAGACATGTATCTTTGTTATTTTTACTAGGAAATGTATATTTTGTAAAGTTTGCAAAGACACAAGCTAGTTGTTTTTATTCAATAAGACAGTATAACAGTCATACTAAATATGAAAGTTATATAAACATAACTCCAGAACCAAACGTGTGTCATGTCTAAAATTGCCTATAATAATGTATTTATGTGAGTTTGTAAGGTTTGCAAAAACAAAAAGTAGTTTTTTCCTCAATATGAAAGTAGGGATTTTAGAATCCTGAGATAATGCGAAAAAAGCAATAAAAATGTATTTAAACATAATTCCTAAACAACCCATGCAAAATGGCTAATAATGCCTGGAGACATGTATCTTTGTTAATTTTACTAGAAAAATGATATTTTGTAAAGTTTGCAAAGACACAAGCTAGTTTTTTTTTATTCAATATGACAGTATAACAGTCATACTAAATATGAAAGTTATATAAACATAACTCCAAAACCAAACATGTGAGTTGTCTAAAAATGCCTGTAATATTGAATTTATGTAAGTTTTACTAGAATCAATTGTTTTTGTAAGGTTTGCAAATACAAAAATTAGGTTTTACACATAATGACATTATAACTTTAACACTCAATATGAAAGTTATTTAATTATAACTCCTAAATACACATGAAACATGTCTAATAGCGTGAAAAAAATTATCTTTGTGAGTTTTGCTGGAAACATTTTCTTTTGTAAGGTTTGCAAAGACACAAGTTAGATTTTTTTAACTCAATATGACAGTATAACGCCACACTCAATATGACAGTTATTTAAACATAACTCCTAAACCACACCTGAAAAATGGCTAATAATGCCTGAAATAATGCATCTTTGGGAGTTTTACTGGAAACATATGCTTTTTTTAAGGCTTGCAAACACAAAAATTATTTTTTTACTCAATATGACAGTAATGTTCTAAAATTCTGAGAAAATACGAACAAATTAATAAAAATGATTCCAACATAATTCCTAAACCAAACATGCAAAATGTCTGAAAATGCCTGTAATATTGAATCCATGTGAGTTTTATTTGAATCAGTTGTATGGTTTGCTAATAAAAAAATTGGGTTTTATGACAAACACAAGTTAGTTTTTTTACTCAATATAACAGTTTAGCTGTCATACTATATATGAAAGTTATATAAACATAACTCCAAAACCAAACCATTATGTCCAAAACTGCCTGTAATATTGTATATATGTGAGTTTTACTAGAATCAGGGTTGCAAATACAAAAATTGGGTTTTATGACAGTATACTGTCACACTCAATATGACAGTTATTTAAACATAACTCAAACAACACATGCAAAATAGCTAATAATGCCTGGAGCATGTATCTTAGTTAGTTTTACTAGAAAAATTGTATTTTGTAAGGTTTTGTTAGTTGTTGTTTTTATTCAATATGACAGTATAACTGTCATACTAAATATGAAAGTTATATAAACATAACTCTAAAACCAAACATGCATTGTGTCTAAAAATGCCTGTAATATTGTATCTGTGTGAGTTTAACTAGATTTAGTTGTTTTTGTATGGTTTGCAAATACAAAATAAGGGTTTTACTCACTATGACAGTTTACTGTCACACTCAATCTGACAGTTATTTATTTAAACATAACTCCTAAACCACCCATGCAAAATGGCTAATAATGCCTGGAGATATGTATCTTTGTGAGTTTTACTAGAAACATTATATTGTGTAAGGTTTAGTTAGTTTTTGTACTCAATCTGACAGTATAACTGTCATTCTAAATCCATCCATTTTCTTCCGCTTATCCGAGGTCGGGTTGCGGGGGCAGCAGCCTGAGCAGAAAATCCCAGACTTCCCTCTCCCCAGCCACTTCGTCCAGCTCTTCTCGGGGTATTCCGAGGCGTTCCCAGGCCAGCCGGGGACATAGTCTTTCCAATGTGTCCTAGGTCTTCCCCGTGGCCTCCTGCCACACCTCCCTAGAGGCGTTCGGGTGGCATCCTGAGCAGATGCCCGAACCACCTCATGGCTCCTCTCAATGTGGAGGAGCAGCGGCTTTACTTTGAGTTCCTCCCGGATGACAGAGCTTCTCACCCTGTCTCTAAGGTAAAGACCCACCACCCGGCAGAGGAAACGCATTTCGGCCGCTTGTCCTTTCGGTCATAACCCAAAGCTGGGAACGTAGATCGACGGTAAATTGAGAGCTTTTCCTTCTGGCTCAGCTCCTTCTTCACCACAACGGATCGATATAGCGTCCTCAATACTGAAGACGCCGCACCAAATCGCCTGTGGATCTCTCGATCCACTCTATCCTCACTCGTGAACAAGACTCCCAGGTACTTGAACTCCTGCACTTGGGGCAAGATCTCCTCCCCAACCTGGAGATGGCACTCGACCCTTTCCTGCGCGAGAACCATGGACTTGGACTTGGAGGTGCTGATTCTCATCCCAGTCGCTTCACACTCAAGGACCCTGCCGAGAGTATAGACCTGGTCTACCGTTCCACGACCAGGACGAAAACCACACTGTTCGTCCTGGATCCGAGTTTCCTCCTCTCCAGTACACATGAATAGACCTTACCGGGAAGGCTGAGGAGTGTGTTTCACGATAGTTGGAACACACCCTCCGGTTCCCCGTCTTAAAGAGAGGAACTACCACCCCGGTGTGCCAATCCAGAGGTACCACCCCCAATGTTCACGCGATGTTGCAGAGTTTTGTCAACCAAGACAGCCCCACAGTATCCAGAGCCTTAAGGAACTCATCCACCATCGGGGCCTTGCCACAGAGGAGCTTTTTAACTACCTAGGCAACCTAAGCCCCAGAAATAGGAGAGTCCACCACAGATTCCCCAGGCACTGCTTGGCCTGTCGGTATGCCCGCTGCCTCTGGAGTCCCATGAGCCAAAAGGACCCGATAGGCTCTTTCTTCAGCTTGACGGCATCCCTCCCTGCTGGTGGCCACCAGCGAGTTCTAGGATTACCGCCACGACAGGCACCAAACACCTTGCGGCCACAGCTCCAATCAGCAGGCTCGACAAGAGAGGCACGGAACATGGTCCACTCAGACTCAATGTCCAGCACCTCCCTCGTGACATGTTTAAAGTTCTTCCTTATGTTTTGAACATTGTGTTTGTTTTGGACAATCCGTGACAAGCACAAAAGTCCAATAACAAAGCACCACTTGGGTTCAGATCCGGGTGGCCATTTTTCCCAATCACGACTCTCCAGGTTTCACTGTCCTTGCCAACATGAGCATTGAAGTCCCCCAACAGAACAAGGGAATCACCCGAGGGAGCACTCTCCAGTACTCCCTCAAGGGAATCCAAAAAGAGTGGGTACTCTGAGCTGCTGTTTGGTGCGTTAACACAAACAACAGTCAGGACCCGTCACCCAACCCAAAGGCGGAGGGAAGCTACCATCTCGTCTACTGGGTCCAACGTGCAGGCTTTGAGCAACAACAATTGCCACCCCAGCCTCTCATTGCTTGCAACGCCAGAGTGGAAGAGAGTCCAGCCCCTCTTGAGAGAACAGGTTCCAGAGCTCTTGCTGTGCGTCGAAGTGAGTCCAACTATATCTAGCCGGAACTTCTTCACCTCGCGCACCAGCTCAGGCTCTTTCCCTCCCAGCGAGGTGACGTTCCACGTCCCAAGGGCGAGCTTATGTAGCCGATAATTGGACTGCCAAGTGCCCTGCCTTCGGCTTCCGCCCAGTTCACACTGCATCCGACCTCTATGACCTCAATGGGCCCATGAGTGGTGAGCCCATTGGAGGGTTGACCCACGTTGCCTCTTCGAAATGAGCCCGGCAGGGCCCCATGGAGACAGGCCCGGCCACCAGTCGCTCGCCATCGTGCCCCACCTCTGCGCCTGGCTCCACAGGGGAGCCACGGTGACCTGCGCCTGGGCGAGAAAAAATCTAGGTCCTCGATTTGTACTTTTCATAAAGGTCTTTGAGCTGCTCTTTGTCTGATCCCTCACCTAGGACCTTTTCTCAGGGGATCCCGAGGCGTTCCCAGGCCAGCCGGGAGACATAGTGTTCCCAATGTGTCCTGGGTCTTCCCCGTGGCCTCCAGGATGACAGAGCTTCACCTTCACCAGGGGTGTCAAACTCAAATACAGAGTGGGCCAAAGTTTAAAACTGAACAAAGCCGCGGGCCAAGGTTGAACAAATTAACCTTTTAATAGGGACCCAAACACGTTTTGCATTGAATATTGAACAAGCAAGGCTTATATAACTTTATAGTGACATGCAAAATGGAGTTTCAAATAATAATAATAATAATTAAAAAATATCAATTGCATATCAAATATAATTTAAATACAAATTGAATGCCTCTTTTCTATTTGCAGCCTTCTGAGGTAAACATCAACATTAACTTTATCCACAGGCTAATAAATTTGAAAATAAAATAACAATGAATAAAACAACCATTCAGGACTTTAAACTGCTCAGTTTGCAACACACTGATCTAATTTGATGTGCCCAAGCCAGATACCTGGCATCTTTTTTTAGATGCTAGTTCTTTAATGTCGGGGCTCAGGCTTTGAGCTGAGGCAACTTTCATTATCGAACAAGATGTTCAACAGTCATATCTCGTACACCCAATTCTAACATCATTCAGACCCAGTCACAAGATATGTGCAGCTACAGCACGCATACACAAATGAATGCAACGCATACTTCATCAACAGCGATACAGGTTACACTGAGGGTGCCAGTATAAAAAACTTTAACACTGTTAGAAATATACGCCACACTGTGAACCCACACCAAACAAAAATAAAAAACACTTTTCGGGAGAACATCCGCACCGTAACACAACATAAACACAAAAGAACAAATACCCAGAATCTTTTGCAGCACTAACTCTTTCGGGACGCTACAAAATACACCCCCGCTACCACCAAACCTCCCCCCCCCACACACACACACCTTGTAGCGTCTCGGAAGATTTAGTGCTACAAAGGGTTCTGGTATTTGTTGTGTTGTGTTTATGTTGTGTTACGGTGCGGATGTTCTCCCGAAATGTGTTTGTCATTCTTGTTTGGTGTGGATTCACAGTGTGGCGTATATTTCTAAAAGTGTTAAAGTTTTTTATTTGGCTACCGTCAGTGTAACCTGTATCGCTGTTGATGAAGTATGCGTTGCATTCAATTGTGTGTGGGTGCAGAAGCTGCACTGATATGAAACTGGGCTGGCACTCGTTTGACTAGCTGGAAAAAAAAAAAAAATTCGGGAGGAGTGCTGGAGTCACTCCCGGGAGGGTTGGCAAGTATTAGAAGTAGCGGCACAGCCGCAATGTATAATCGAAGGTCCAGCTTTAGTGTTAATTTGATATTGCCTCAAGGGCCAGCTCAAATTACACGTTGGGCCAAATTTGGCCCACGGGCCAGAGTTTGACACCCATGACCTTCACTGTAAAAAATTACTGTAAAAATAAAAAATAAAATTACAGTTATATACTCCATCTATCCATCCATTTTCTACCGCTTATTCCCTTCGGGGTCGCGGGGGGCGCTGGAGCCTATCTCAGCTACAATCAGGCGGAAGGCGGGGTACACCCTGGACAAGTCGCCACCTCATTGCAGGGCCAACACAGATAGACAGACAACATTCACACTCACATTCACACACTAGGGCCAATTTAGTGTTGCCAATCAACCTATCATGTTCTTCTTAAATGCAGTTAAGTACTGTAAATGTTGTTGCATTTTTCAAAAAATATCGACCAGCAGTAAGTTACTGTAAAACCTACAGTGTAATTCAGTATTTTTCAGACTTGTTTCTTGGGTCCGCCCACAATTCGTCCAACCGAGCTTCATTTCACCTGGCCGACCCTGCTAAATCCATCCTACTGCATCGTGTGTTTTTGATAACAAGGTAAGAGTCACTTGTACCTTGATGTGTCATTTTCTGTTTGAATTACTTTATATATATATTTATAAAGTCCGAAATGACATAGCGTCACAGTCAGCATCACAGACACTATCGTTGACCACGCGCATGTACCGCCGCATGCTAGCTAGCTAAGTTTTCTTCTTTTTTGTCATAGTCATCATAAAAGATGATAACTTGCAACATATGTGCTACGACTTGCAGCAATGTATTTGCGTATGTTAGACACATGCGAAGTCATAGTTGTATGCCTAATGCATCGTTTAAGTGTGCTTTCCCTAAATGCACAAGAGTTTTTTCCAACTTCTCAGCCTTCAAAACTCACAGCCGTCGTCATAAATATGGCAAGAGTAGGACTGATATGTATAGCGCAGAAGGTTTACCTTGTAATATTGTCTCATGTAGCGCGAAGTGCGATGATATACGAGCCTTTCTCCTGCATTTGAAAAGTCATATTACCGAAGGTAGGACAGTTACGTGCCCCTTCAGTCAATGTGAAAAAAGATTTACAGTTAAGTCTACTTTCACATCGCACGTGTCAAGGAAGCACTACGGCTACACTGAACGAAGTTTGACTTGATCAACAGCAAATCCAAGCAGCTCTTGTGTTATTAACACTGATGATGACTATTGTGATATGCAACTTGAGGATTCAGGATATTCCTGTTATGAAGACATGGAGGTCTACTTGCATTAAAAAAATGTTCACAGCACTGAAAAAAGGTTGAGAACCACTGCCTTAGGACAGTGGTTCTCAACCTTTTTTCAGTGATGTACCCCTGTGAACATTTTTTAAATTCAAGTACCCCCTAATCAGAGCAAAGCATTTTTGGTTGAAAAAAAAGAGATAAAGAAGTAAAATACAGCACTATGTCATCAGTTTCTGATTTATTAAATTGTATAACAGTGCAAAATATTGCTCATTTGTTGTGGTCTTTCTTGAACTATTTGGAAAAAAAGATATAAAAATAACTAAAAACGTGTTGAAAAATAACCAAGTGATTCAATTATAAATAAAGATTTTTACACATAGAAGTAATCAACTTAAAGTGCCCTCTTTGGGGATTGTAATAGAGATCCATCTGGATTCATGAACTTCATTCTCAACATTTCTTCACAAAAAAAGAAATCTTTAACATCAATATTTATGGAACATGTCCACTACGCTTTAACCAAGCCTCCATTGTTTTCTACATGGATAGTTGATTGACAGTTGGTGCCGTGTGGCACCGCCAGGTAGGGTCAAACCATCATGGCATGGGGGAAACTCTGGCTTTATGGTAATGAATGGAATAGCCTACTTGATTAGTTGTTCAGTTTATGAACTTACATTCATATTTTGTCGAAGTATTATTCAATAAATATATTTATAAAGGATTTTTGAATTGTTGCTATTTTTAGAATATTTAAAAAAAATCTCACGTACCCCTTGGCATACCTTCAAGTACCCCCAGGAGTACGCGTACCCCCATTTGAGAACCACTGCCTTAGGAGACTAGATGTAAACAGAGGAAAGAGAGAGCGAGTGAGGTGGCCATTCCAAATACTTTTAAAATGCTACCCATATTGGATACTGTTTAGGAACATAAACTGCATTTCTTGACTGTACCAGTTGCTGGTGATGATCAGCATGGAAGGTGATGTCATCTGCAAAGGCGTCCAACCTAGCTTAATCTCAGGGCTTGCTGCCCTTCTTGCCACATACTATGTGTTCAACTTGGAATACCAAGAGGAAGGTCCTCGGACATTGGAATTTGTTCAAAGGTAAATCCTCTTGATACTGTTAAAATACTGTTAGGATATTTTATTTTATATTTCTCACCTCTGTTCAGGAATTTGACTTGTCATTTCCCCAATTGTGTGCCTTAAATCAATGACTCTTCTGTTCCTTTGTGTACCTTCTTATTAGGGACCGAAGCACCAGTTTGACTCTAGGATACAGAGAAGGTAGGTAATGTGCAGGTAAAGATATGTTGACTGGGTCAAAGAAGGAAGCACCTGTTTGACCCCAGGATGCAGAAAAAGTAGGTAATTTGCAGGTAAAGATATGTTGACTGGATGATGGCAGGAAGCACCAGCTTGACCCGAGAATGCAGAGCAAGTAGGTAATGTGCCGGTGAAGATATGTTGAATGGGTAAAGGCAGGAAGCACCAGTGTGACCCCACCATGCAGGGAAGGTAGGTAATGTGCGGGTGAAGGTATGTTGAATGGGTGAAAGAAGGAAGCGCATGTGTGGTCGAGGCCCTGCAGACAAGGTAGGTATGTGCAGGTGAAGATATGTTGTATGGTGAAAGAAAGAAGCACCAGTGTGACCCAAGGATGCAGGGAAGGTAGGTAATGTGCAGGTAAAGATATGTTGAATGGGTGAAGGCAGGAAACACCAGCTAGACGCCAGGATACAGAGAAGGTAGGTAATGTGCAGGTAAAGATATGTTGAATGAGTAAAGGCAGGAAACACCAGCTTGACTCCAGGATACAGAGAAGGTATGTAATGTGCAGGTAAAGATATGTTGAATGGATAAAGGTAGAAAGCACCAGCGTGACCACACTATGCAGAGAAGGTAGGTAATGTGCAGGTAAAGATATGTTGAATGGGTAAAGGCAAGAAGCACCAGTGTGACCCCAGGATGCAGAGAAGATAGGTAATGAGCAGGTAACGATATGTTAAATGGGTGAAAGCAGGAAACATCAGCGTAAATACACGGTCCCGTAGATGGAGAGAAAACATAAATAGAGAGAGGGATTGGGGAGGCTTTAGCATTGTCTTCCTCTCTGAATTTGTCTTAATGGGTTTTAGAGCATTCACTCATCTACAGCTGTGGTTATGGTATAGGCTCACATATATCCTAAAATTGATATTAATATTTGTGCAGTGCATATTCCTAAATAACAATGTGAGGGGGGTTCTGTATCGACTGCAAGTAATCTTCAATCGATTCATTGGCGTTAACCCTGAGAGGGGAACAAAGGCTAGCCAGGGAAAGGTGGTGTCCAAGAAGACCGGGAAGCTGGTCCAGAAAAAGGCAGCAACTGTAAATCCTCACGTAGCCACCCTTATAAAACATCTCACAGACTTTGAGTGGGGCTTTATGTAGCCGACAACTAAACACTGGACTCGTGTTCAGTGTTTTGTCTCCAGTTAGAAATTAAGTGGACATGTTATAAATGTTAAAATTCTTTACTGAAAATAAGAAGAATGCACTAAATGTACTTTGAATGTACTTGATGCACAATAAATAATTGGTTAATAAAAACATAATCTTGCAAGGCCATTTCTCCAGTCATTTTTATGCCAGCAGATTGCAGGGATTTTGATTTTGAAAAATTAAAAGTTCAACTCATTAACTTCTAGTGGCATTATACTGTAAAGCTCAGTCTATAGTGCTTACAATTATTTTACTGTAATTAACTGTTAATGGATATTACAGTAGATACACTAAAATAACAGTGTAATGCCGCTAAACAGATGACAGTATTATGCTGTGAAGCGTATATTTGATACAGCACAGTACTGTGATACTTTTTACAGTAATAAACTGTAGTGATAAATCACAGTATGTGTGCTGTAGAAAAACAGTTTTATACTGGAACCATTAGCTGCCAGTAGGTTACTGTAATTAAACGGTGAAAATTCTTACAGTAAGGGAGAGACCCGCCACCCAGCGGAGAAAACTCATTTCGGCCGCTTGTACCCGTGATGTTGTCCTTTCGGTCATAACCCAAAGCTCATGACCATAGGTGAGGATGGGAACGTAGATTGACCGGTAAATTGAGAGCTTTTCCCTCTGGCGCAGCTCCTTCTTACCACAACGAATCGATATAGCGTCCTCATTACTGAAGACGCCGCACCGATCAGCCTGTGCATCTCACGATCCACTCTTCCCTCACTCATGAACAAGACTCCAGGTACTTGAACTCATCCACTTGGGGCAAGATCTCCTGCCCAACCTCGAGATGGCACTCCACCCTTTCCCGGGCGAGAACCTCAGACTTGGAGGTGCTGATTCTCATCCCAGTCGCTTCACACTCGGCTGCGAACCAATCCAATGAGAGCTGAAGATCCTGGCCAGTTAAAGCCACATCATCTGCAAAAAGGAGAGACCTAATCCTGCAGCCACCAAACCGGATCCCCTCAACGCCATGACTGCGCCTAGAAATTCTGTCCATAAAATTTATGAACACATTTGGTGACAAAGGGCAGCCAACTTATTGCTGGCAATGCGGACCAAGCTCTGACACTGATCATACAGGGAGCGACCCGCCACAATCAGACATGCCGATACCCCATACTATCTGAGCACTCCCCACAGGACTTCCCGGGGTGGCCACGGTCGAATGTCTTCTCCAAGTCCACAAAGCACATGTAGACTGGTTGGACAAACTCCCATGCACACTCAAGGACCCTGCCGAGAGTATAGAGCTGGTCTACCGTTCCACGACCAGGACGAAAACCACACTGTTCGTCCTGGATCCGAGGTTCCTCCTCTCCAGTACACATGAATAGACCTTACCGGGAAGGCTGAGGAGTGTGATCTACGATAGTTGGAACACACCCTCCGGTTCCCCTTCTTAAAGAGAGGAACCACCACCCCGGTGTGCCAATCCAGAGGTACCGCCCCTGATGTCCACGCGATGTTGCAGAGTCTTGTCAACTAAAACAGCCCCACAGCATCCAGAGCCTTAAGAGCTCATCCACCCCCGGGGCCTTGCCACCGAGGAGCTTTTAAAACTACCTTGGCAACCTCAGCCCCAGAAATAGGAGAGCCCACCACAAATTCCCCAGGCACTGCTTGGCCTGTCGGTATGCCCGCTGCCTCTGGAGTCCCATGAGCCAAAAGGACCAGATAAGCTCTTTCTTCAGCTTGACGGCATCCCGCACTGCTGGTGGCCACCAGCGGGTTCTAGGATTACCGCCACGACAGGCACCAAACACCTTGCGGCCACAGCTCCAATCAGCTGGCTTGACAAGAGAGGCACGAACATGATCCATTCAGACTCAATGTCCAGCACCTCCTTTGTGACATGTTCAAAGTTCCTCCGGAGGTGGAAAAAGAAACTCTCTCTGACAGGAGACTCTGCTAGGCATTCCCAAAAGACTCTCACAATGCGTTTGGGCCTGCCAGGTCTGTCCGGGATCCTACCCCACCATCGGAGCCAGCTCACCAGGTGGTGATCGGTAGAAAGCTCGCCCCTCTCTTCACCCGAGTGTCCAAAACATGAGGCCGCAAATCCCATGACACAACTACAAAGTCAATAATGGAACTGCGGCCGAGGGTGTCCTGGTGCCAAGTGCACATATGGACACTCTTATGTTTGAACATTGTGTTTGTTATGGACAATCCGTGACGAGCACAAAAGTCCAATAACAAAGCACCACTTGGGTTCAGATCCGGGTGGCCATTTTTCCCAATCACGACTCTCCAGGTTTCAAAGTCGTTGCCAACATGAGCGTTGAAGACCCCCAGCAGAACAAGGGAATCACCCGAGGGAGCACTCTCAAGGGAATCCAAAAAGAGTGGGTACTCTGAGCTGCTGTTTGGTGCGTAAACACCAACAACAGTCAGGACCCATCACCCAACCCGAAAGCGGAGGGAAGCTACCATCTCGTCTTCTGGGTTAAGTCCAACGTGCAGGCTTTGAGCTGGGGGGCAACAAGAATTGCCAACCCAGCCTCTCATTACTTGCAACGCCAGAGTGGAAGAGAGTCCAACCCCTCTTGAGAGAACAGGTTCCAGAGCCCTTGCTGTGCGTCGAAGTGAGTCCAGCTTTATCTAGCCGGGAACTTCTCCACCTCGCGAGGTGACGTTACACGTCCCAAGAGCGAGCTTATGTAGCCGATAATCGGACCGCCAAGTGCCCTGCCTTCGGCCTCCGCCCAGCTGACACTGCACCCGACCTCTGTGAGCCAGCCCATGAGTGGTGAGCCTATTGCAGGGGGGACCCACGTTGCCTCTTCGAGCTGGGCCCCATGGGCACCAGTCGCTCGCCATCGTGCCCCACCTCTGGGCCTGGCTCCACAGGGGAGCCACGGTGACCTGCGTCCGGGCGAGAAAATATCTAGGTCCTCGATTTGTACTTTTCATAAAGGTCTTTGAGCTGCTCTTTGTCTGATTCCTCACCTAGGACCTGTTTGTCTTGGGGGACCCTACCAGGGGGAATAGAAGCCCCCGGACAACATAGCTCCTAGGATCAGTGGGACACGCAAACCACAAAGGTGGCGGCTCAGAAAGCAGGTTATATAAACATAACTCCAAAACCAAACATGCAAGATGTCTAAACATGCCTGTAATATTGTATCAATGTGAGTTTTACTAGAATCGGTTGTTTTTTTAAGGCTTGCAAACACAAAAGGTTTTTTTTACTCAATATGACAGTAAGTTCTTAAAATGCTGAGATAATGTGAAACAAACAATACAAATGTATTCCAACATGATTCCTAAACCATACATGCAAAATGTCTAAAAATGCCTGTAATATTGAATCCATGTGAGTTTTACTAGAATCATTTGTTTTTGTAAGGTTTGCAAATACAAAAATTGAGTTTTATGACAGACACAAGTTAGTTTTTTTACTCATTATAACAGTATAGATGTCATACTATATATTAAAGTTATATGAACATAACTCCAAAACCAAACGTGCATTATGTCCAAAATTGCCTGTAATATTGTATAGATGTGAGTTTTACTAGAATCAGGTTTGCAAATACAAAAATTGGCTTTTATGACAGTATACTGTCACACTCAATATGACAGTATAACTGTCATACTAAATCCATCCATTTTCTTCCGCTTATCCGAGGTCGGGTTGCGGGGGCAGCAGCCTAAGCAGAGAGCCCAGACTTCCCTCTCCCCAGCCACTTTGTCCAGCTCTTCTCGGGGGATCCCGAGGCGTTCCCAGGCCATAGTCTTTCCAATGTATCCTAGGTCTTCCCCATGGCCTCCTGCCGTTCGGACCTAGGGAGGCGTTCGGGTGGCTTCCTGAGCAGATGCCCGAACCACCTCATCTGGCTCCTCTCAATGTGGAGGAGCAGCGGCTTTACACTGAGTTCCTCCCAGATGACAGAGCTTCTCACCCTATCTCTAAGGGAGAGACCCACCACCCGGCGGAGGAAACTCATTTCGGCCGCTTGTACCCGTGACCTTGTCCTTTCGGTCATAACCCAAAGCTCATGACCATAGGTGAGGATGGGAACGTTGATCGACCGGTAAATTGAAAGCTTTTCCTTCTGGCTCAGCTCCTTCTTCACCACAACGGATCGCTATAGCGTCCTCATTACTGAAGACGCCGCACCGATCCGCCTGTAGATCTCACAATCCACTCTATCCTCACTCGTGAACAAGACTCCTAGGTACTTGAACTCCTTCACTTGGGGCAAGATCTCTTTCCCAACCTCGAGATGGCACTCCACCCTTTCCCGGGCGAGAACCATGGACTCGGACATGGAGGTGCTGATTCTCATCCCAGTCGCTTCACTGCGAACCGATCCAATGAAAGCTGAAGATCTTGGCCAGTTGAAGCCATCAGGACCACATCATCTGCAAAAAGCAGAGACCTAATCCTGCAGCCACCAAACCAGGCGCAGTCATGGCGTTGAGGGGATCCTCAAAGCCATGACTGCGCCTAGATATTCTGTCCATTAAAGTTATGAACAGAATCGGTGACAAAGGGCAGCCTTGGCGGAGTCCAAACCTCACTGGAAAGGGGTCCGACATACTGCCGGCAATGCGGACCAAGCTCTGACACTGATCATACAGGGAGACACCCGCCACAATCAGACATGCCGATACTCCATACTCTCTGAGCACTCCCCACAGGATTTACCGGGGGCCAAGGTCGAATGTCTTCTCCAAGTCCACAAAACTTATGTAGACTGGTTGGGCAAACTCCCATGCACACTCAAGGACCCTGCCGAGAGTATAGAGCTGGTCTACCGTTCCACGACCAGGACGAAAACCACACTGTTCGTCCTGGATCCGAGGTTCCTCCTCTCCATTACACATGAATAGACCTTACCGGGAAGGCTGAGGAGTGTGATCTACGATAGTTGGAACACACCCTCCGGTTCCCCTTCTTAAAGAGAGGAACCACCACCCCGGTCTGCCAATCCAGAGGTACCGCCCCTGATGTAGACGCAATGTTGCAGAGTCTTGTCAACCAAGACTGCCCCACAGCATCCAGAGCCTTAAGGAACTCCGGACGGAGCTCATACCCCCGGGCCTTGCCACCGAGGAGCTTTTTAACTACCTTGGCAACCTCAGCCCCAGAAATAGGAGAGCCCACCACAGACTTCCCAGGCACTGTTTCCTCATAGGAAGACGTGTTGGTGGGACTGAGGAGGTCTCGCTTGGCCTGTCGATATGCCCACTGCCTCTGGAGTCCCATGAGCCAAAAGGACCCGGTGGGTCTTTCTTCAGCTTGACAGCATCCCTCGGTGCTGGTGGATTACCGCCACGACAGGCACCAAACACCTTGCGGCCACAGCTTCAATCAGCTGGCTCAACAAGAGAACATGGTCCACTCAGACTCAATGTCCAGCACCTCCCTCGTGACATGTTCAAAGTTCTTCCGGACATGTTCAAAGTTCTTCAGGAGACTCTGCTAGGTGTTCCCAGCAGACCCTTACAATGCGTTTGGGCCTGCCAGGTCTGACCGGCAACCTCCCCTACCATCGGAGCCAGCTCACCACCAGGTGGTGGTTGGTAGAAAGCTCTGCCCCTCTCTTCACCGAGTGTCCAAAACATGAGGCCGCAAATCCCATGACACAACTACAAAGTCAATCATGCGGCCGAGGGTGTCCTTGTGCCAAGTGCACATATGGACACCCTTATGTTTGAACATTGTGTTTGTTATGGACAATCCGTGACAAGCACAAAAGTCCAATAACAAAGCACCACTTGGGTTCAGATCCGGGTGGCCATTTTTCCCAATCACGACTCTCCAGGTTTCACTGTCGTTGCCAACATAGCGTTGAAGTCCACCAGCAGAAAAAGGGAATCACCCGAGGGAGCACTCTCCAGTACTCCCTCAAGGGAATCCAAAAAGAGTTGGTACTCTGAGCTGCTGTTTGGTGTGTAAACACAAACAACAGTCAGGACCCGTCACCCAACCCGAAGGCTGAAGGAAGCTACCATCTCGTCTATTGGGTTTAAAGTCCAACGTGCAGGCTTTGAGCCGGCGGGCAACAAGAATTGCCACCCCAGCCTCTCATTAGTTGCAACGCCAGTGTGGAATCTCTTCCACTCTGGCGTTGCAAGTAATGAAAGTTCAGCTCAGTCCAGCCCCTCTGAGAGAACAGGTTCCAGAGCCCTTGCTGTGAGTCTAACTATATCTAGCCGGGAACTTCTCCACCTCAAGCACCAGCTCAGGCTCCTTCCCTCCCAGCGAGGTGACGTTCCATGTCCCAAGAGCGAGCTTATGTAGCCGATAATCGGACCACCAAGTGCCCTGCCTTCGGCTGCCGCCCAGCTCACACTGCACCCTCTATGACCCAGCCCATGAGTGGTGAGCCCTGGAGGGGAGATCCACGTTGCCTCTTCGAGCTGAGCACGGCTGGGCCCCATGGGGACAGGCCCGTCAATCGCCATCGTGCCACACCTCTGGGCCTGGCTCCACAGGGGAGCCACGGTGACCTGCGTCCGGGCGAGAAAAAATCTAGGTCCTCAATTGTACTTTTAATAAAGGTCTTTGAGCTGCTCTTTGTCTGATCCCTCACCTAGGACCTGTTTGTCCTGGATCAGTGGGACACGCAAACCACAAAGGTGGCGGCTCAGAAAGCAGGTTATATAAATATAACTCCAAAACCAAACATGCAATATGTCTAAACATGCCTGTAATATTGTATCAATGTGACTTTTCCTAGAATCGGTTGTTTTTGTAAGGTTTGCAAATACAAAAATTAGGTTTTACTCACAATGACAAAATCACACTCAATATGACAGTTATTTAAACATAACTCATAAACCACACAAAAAAATGGCTAATAATGCCTGAAATAATGAATCATTGGGAGTTTTACTGAGTTTTATATTTTGCAAACACAAAAAGTAGTTTTTTACTTGACTGTAATGTTCTTAGAACCCTGAGATAATGGGAAAAAAGCAATAAAAATGTATTTAAACCTAACTCCTAAACAACACATGCAAAATGGCTAATAATGCCTAGGGAGACATGTAACGTTGTTAGTTTAAAAAAATGATCTTTTGTAAAGATATCAAAGACACTAGCTAGTTTTTTTTATTCAATATGACAGTATAACAGTCATACTAAATATGAAAATTATATAAACATAACTCCAAAACCAAACATGTGTCATGTCTAAAAATGTATTTATGTGAGTTTGTAAGGTTTGCAAAAACAAAAAGTAGTTTTTTACTCAATATGAAAGTAATGTTCTTAGAATCCTGAGATAATGCGAAAAAAGCAATACAAATGTATTCAAACACAAATTTTAAACCAAACATGTAAAATGTCTAAAAATGCCTGTAATATTGAATCCATATAAGTTTTACTAGAATCAATTGTTTTTGTAAGGTTTGCAAATACAAAAATTAGGTTTTACACATAATGACATTAAAACTGTAACACTCAATATGACAATTATTTATTTATAACTCCTAACCACACATGAAACATGTCTAATAATGCGTGAAAAAAATTATCTTTGTGAGTGTTACTAGAAACATTTTCTTTTGTAAGGTTTGCAAATACAGGTTAGTTTTTTTTACTCAATATGACAGTATAACTGCCACACTCAATATGACAGTTATTTAAACATAACTCTTAAACTACACATGAAAAATGATTAACAATGCCTGAAATAATGCATTCTTGTAAGTTTTACTCGAAACATATGCTTTTTTAAGGCTTGCAAACACAAAAATTATTTCTTTACTCAATATGACAGTAATGTTCTAAAATTCTGAGAAAATACGAACAAATTAATAAAATGATTCCAACATAATTCCTAAACCAAATATGCAAAATGTCTAAAAATGTCTGTAATATTGAATCCATGTGAGTTTTACTAGATTTAAATGATTTTGTAAGGTTTGCAAATACATAAATTAGGTTTTACTTACTATGTCATATCTGACAGTATATGACAGTTATTTAACCATACCTCAAACCACACATGAAAAATGGCTAATAATGCCTGAAATAATGCATCCTTGGCCGTTTTACTCGAAACACATGCTTTTTTAAATCTTGCAAACACAAAAAGTAGTTTTTTTACTCAATATGACTCTAATGTTCTTAAAATCCTGAGATAATGCGAAAAAAGCAATAAAAATGTATTTAAACATTACTCCTAAACGACATATGCAAAATGGCTAATAATGCCTGGAAACATGTATCTTTGTTAGTTTTACTGGAAAAATGATCTTTTGTAAAGTTTGCAAAGACACAAGCCAGTTTTTTTTTTTATTCAATATGACAGTATAACAGTCATTTTAAATATCAAAGTTATATAAACATAACTCCAAAACCAAACATGTGTCATGTCTAAAAATGCCTGTAATAATGTATTAATGTGAGTTTGTAAGGTTTGCAAAAACAAAAAGTAGTTTTTTACTCAATATGAAAGTAATGATCTTAGAATCCTGAGATAATGCGAAAAAAGCAATAAAAATGTATTCAAACATAACTCCTAAACAACCCAGGCAAAATGGGTAACAATGCCTGGAGACATGTATCTTTGTTAGTTTTACTAGAAAATGTATTTTTTGTAAAGTTTGCAAAGACACAAGCTAGTTGTTTTTATTCAATAAGACAGTATAACTGTCATACTACATATGAAAGTTATATAAACATAACTCCAGAACCAAACGTGTGTCATGTCTAAAGTTGCCTATAATAATGTATTTATGTGAGTTTGTAAGGTTTGCAAAAACAAAAAGTAGTTTTTTCCTCAATATGAAAGTAAGGATTTTAGAATCCTGAGATAATGCGAAAAAAGCAATAAAAATGTATTTAAACATAATTCCTAAACAACCCATGCAAAATGGCTAATAATGCCTGGAGACATGTATCTTTGTTAGTTTTACTAGAAAAATGATCTTTTGTAAAGATATCAAAGACAAAAGCTAGTTTTTTTTATTCAATATGACAGTATAACAGTCCTACTAAATATGAAAGTTATCAAAACATAACTCCAAAACCAAACATGTGTTGTGTCTAAAAATGCCTGTAATAATGTATTTATGTGAGTTTGTAAGGTTTGCAAAAAAAAAAAGTAGTTTTTTACTCAATATGAAAGTAATGATCTTAAAATCCTGAGATAATGCGAAAAAAGCAATAAAAATGTATTTAAACATAATTCCTAAACAACCCATGCAAAATGGGTAATAATGCCTGGAGACATGTATCTTTTTTAGTTTTACTAGAAAAATGATCTTTTGTAAAGTTTGCAAAGACACAAGCTAGTTTTTTTTTATTCAATATGACAGTATAACAGTCATACTAAATATGAAAGTTATATAAACATAACTCCAAAACCAAACATGTGTCATGTCTAAAAATGCCTGTAATAATGTATTAATGTGAGTTTGTAAGGTTTGCAAAAACAAAAAGTAGTTTTTTACTCAATATGAAAGTAATGATCTTAAAATCCTGAGATAATGCGAAAAAAGCAATAAAAATGTATTTAAACATAATTCCTAAACAACCCATGCAAAATGGGTAATAATGCCTGGAGACATGTATCTTTTTTAGTTTTACTAGAAAAATGATCTTTTGTAAAGTTTGCAAAGACACAAGCTAGTTTTTTTTATATGACAGTATAACAGTCATACTAAATATGAAAGTTATATAAACATAACTCCAAAACCAAACATGTGTCATGTCTAAAAATGCCTGTAATAATGTATTAATGTGAGTTTGTAAGGTTTGCAAAAACAAAAAGTAGTTTTTTACTCAATATGAAAGTAATGATCTTAAAATCCTGAGATAATGCGAAAAAAGCAATAAAAATGTATTTAAACATAATTCCTAAACAACCCAGGCAAAATGGGTAATAATGCCTGGAGACATGTATCTTTGTTAGTTTTACTAGAAAAATGATCTTTTGTAAAGTTTGCAAAGACACAAGCTAATTTTTTTTATTCAATATGACAGTATAACAGTCATACTAAATATAAAAGTTATATAAACATAACTCCAAAACCAAACATGTGTCATGTCTAAAAATGTCTGTAATAATGTATTTATGTGAGTTTGTAAGGTTTGCAAGAACAAAAAGTAGTTTTTTACTCAATATGAAAGTAATGATCTTGGAATCCTGAGATAATGCGAAAAAAGCAATAAAAATGTATTTAAACATAACTCCTAAACAACCCAGGCAAAATGGGTAATAATGCCTGGAGATATGTATCTTTGTTAGTTTTACTAGGAAATGTATATTTTGTAAAGTTTGCAAAGACACAAGCTAGTTGTTTTTATTCAATAAGACAGTATAACAGTCATACTAAATATGAAAGTTATATAAACATAACTCCAGAACCAAACGTGTGTCATGTCTAAAATTGCCTATAATAATGTATTTATGTGAGTTTGTAAGGTTTGCAAAAACAAAAAGTAGTTTTTTCCTCAATATGAAAGTAGGGATTTTAGAATCCTGAGATAATGCGAAAAAAGCAATAAAAATGTATTTAAACATAATTCCTAAACAACCCATGCAAAATGGCTAATAATGCCTGGAGACATGTATCTTTGTTAATTTTACTAGAAAAATGATATTTTGTAAAGTTTGCAAAGACACAAGCTAGTTTTTTTTAATTCAATATGACAGTATAACAGTCATATTAAATATAAAAGTTATATAAACATAACTCCAAAACCAAACATGTCTCATGTTTAAAAATGCCTGTAATAATGTATTTATGTGAGTTTGTAAGGTTTGCAAAAACAAAAAGTGATTTTTACTCAATATGAAAGTAATGATCTTAGAATCCTGAGATAATGCGAAAAAAGCAATAAAAATGTCTTTAAACATAATTCCTAAACAACCCATGCAAAATGGGTAATAATGCCTGGAGACATGTATCTTTGTTAGTTTTACTAGAAAAATTATCTTTTGTAATGTTTGCAAAGACACAAGCTAGTTTTTTTTTATTCAATATGACAGTATAACAATCATACTAAATATGAAAGTTATATAAACATAACTCCAAAACCAAACATGTGTCATGTCTAAAAATGCCTGTAATAATGTATTTATGTGAGTTTGTAAGGTTTGCAAAAACAAAAAGTAGTTTTTTACTCAATATGAAAGTAATGATCTTAGAATCCTGAGATAATGCGAAAAAAGCAATACAAATGTATTTAAACATAATTCCTAAACAACCCATGCAAAATGGCTAATAATGCCTGGAGACATGTATCTTTGTTAGTTTTACTAGAAAAATGATATTTTGTAAAGTTTGCAAAGACACAAGCTAGTTTTTTTTTTATTCAATATGACAGTATAACAGTCATACTAAATATAAAAGTTATATAAACATAACTCCAAAACCAAACATGTGTCATGTCTAAAAATGTCTGTAATAATGTATTTATGTGAGTTTGTAAGGTTTGCAAAAACAAAAAGTAGTTTTTTACTCAATATGAAAGTAATGATCTTGGAATCCTGAGATAATGCGAAAAAAGCAATAAAAATGTATTTAAACATAACTCCTAAACAACCCAGGCAAAATGGGTAATAATGCCTGGAGACATGTATCTTTGTTAGTTTTACTAGGAAATGTATATTTTGTAAAGTTTGCAAAGACACAAGCTAGTTGTTTTTATTCAATAAGACAGTATAACAGTCATACTAAATATGAAAGTTATATAAACAAAACTCCAGAACCAAACGTGTGTCATGTCTAAAATTGCCTATAATAATGTATTTATGTGAGTTTGTAAGGTTTGCAAAAACAAAAAGTAGTTTTTTCCTCAATATGAAAGTAGGGATTTTAGAATCCTGAGATAATGCGAAAAAAGCAATAAAAATGTCTTTAAACATAATTCCTAAACAACCCATGCAAAATGGCTAATAATGCCTGGAGACATGTATCTTTGTTAATTTTACTAGAAAAATGATATTTTGTAAAGTTTGCAAAGACACAAGCTAGTTTTTTTTAATTCAATATGACAGTATAACAGTCATATTAAATATAGAAGTTATATAAACATAACTCCAAAACCAAACATGTCTCATGTCTAAAAATGCCTGTAATAATGTATTTATGTGAGTTTGTAAGGTTTGCAAAAACAAAAAGTAGTTTTTTACTCAATATGAAAGTAATGATCTAAGAATCCTGAGATAATGCGAAAAAAAGCAATAAAAATGTATTTAAACATAATTCCTAAACAACCCATGCAAAATGGGTAATAATGCCTGGAGACATGTATCTTTGATAGTTTTACTAGAAAAATTATCTTTTGTAAAGTTTGCAAAGACACAAGCTAGTTTTTTTTTATTCAATATGACAGTATAACAGTCATACTAAATATGAAAGTTATATAAACATAACTCCAGAACCAAACGTGTGTCATGTCTAAAATTGCTTATAATAATGTATTCATGTGGGTTTGTAAGGTTTGCAAAAACAAAAAGTAGTGTTTTACTCAATATGAAAGTAATGATCTTAGAATCCTGAGATAATGCGAAAAAAGCAACACAAATGTATTCAAACACAATTTTTAAACCAAACATGTGAATTGTCTAAAAATGCCTGTAATATTGAATTTATGTAAGTTTTACTAGAATCAATTGTTTTTGTAAGGTTTGCAAATACAAAAATTAGGTTTTACACATAATGACATTATAACTTTAACACTCAATATGAAAGTTATTTAATTATAACTCCTAAATACACATGAAACATGTCTAATAGCGTGAAAAAAATTATCTTTGTGAGTGTTGCTGGAAACATTCTCTTTTGTAAGGTTTGCAAAGACACAAGTTAGATTTTTTTAACTCAATATGACAGTATAACGCCACACTCAATATGACAGTTATTTAAACATAACTCCTAAACCACACCTGAAAAATGGCTAATAATGCCTGAAATAATGCATCTTTGGGAGTTTTACTGGAAACATATGCTTTTTTTAAGGCTTGCAAACACAAAAATTATTTTTTTACTCAATATGACGGTAATGTTCTAAAATTCTGAGAAAATACGAACAAATTAATAAAAATGATTCCAACATAATTCCTAAACCAAAAATGCAAAATGTCTGAAAATGCCTGTAATATTGAATCCATGTGAGTTTTATTTGAATCAGTTGTATGGTTTGCTAATACAAAAATTGGGTTTTATGACAAACACAAGTTAGTTTTTTTACTCAATATAACAGTTTAGCTGTCATACTATATATGAAAGTTATATAAACATAACTCCAAAACCAAACCATTATGTCCAAAACTGCCTGTAATATTGTATATATGTGAGTTTTACTAGAATCAGGGTTGCAAATACAAAAATTGGGTTTTATGACAGTATACTGTCACACTCAATATGACAGTTATTTAAACATAACTCAAACAACACATGCAAAATAGCTAATAATGCCTGGAGCATGTATCTTAGTTAGTTTTACTAGAAAAATTGTATTTTGTAAGGTTTTGTTAGTTGTTGTTTTTATTCAATATGACAGTATAACTGTCATACTAAATATGAAAGTTATATAAACATAACTCTAAAACCAAACATGCATTGTGTCTAAAAATGCCTGTAATATTGTATCTGTGTGAGTTTAACTAGATTTAGTTGTTTTTGTAAGGTTTGCAAATACAAAATAAGGGTTTTACTCACTATGACAGTTTACTGTCACACTCAATCTGACAGTTATTTATTTAAACATAACTCCTAAACCACACATGCAAAATGGCTAATAATGCCTGGAGATATGTATCTTTGTGAGTTTTACTAGAAACATTATATTGTGTAAGGTTTAGTTAGTTTTTGTACTCAATCTGACAGTATAACTGTCATTCTAAATCCATCCATTTTCTTCCGCTTATCCGAGGTCGGGTTGCGGGGGCAGCAGCCTGAGCAGAAAATCCCAGACTTCCCTCTCCCCAGCCACTTCGTCCAGCTCTTCTCGGGGTATTCCGAGGCGTTCCCAGGCCAGCCGGGGACATAGTCTTTCCAATGTGTCCTAGGTCTTCCCCGTGGCCTCCTGCCACACCTCCCTAGAGGCGTTCGGGTGGCATCCTGAGCAGATGCCCGAACCACCTCATGGCTCCTCTCAATGTGGAGGAGCAGCGGCTTTACTTTGAGTTCCTCCCGGATGACAGAGCTTCTCACCCTGTCTCTAAGGTAGAGACCCACCACCCGGCAGAGGAAACGCATTTCGGCCGCTTGTCCTTTCGGTCATAACCCAAAGCTGGGAACGTAGATCGACGGTAAATTGAGAGCTTTTCCTTCTGGCTCAGCTCCTTCTTCACCACAACGGATCGATATAGCGTCCTCAATACTGAAGACGCCGCACCAAATCGCCTGTGGATCTCTCGATCCACTCTATCCTCACTCGTGAACAAGACTCCTAGGTACTTGAACTCCTCCACTTGGGGCAAGATCTCCTCCCCAACCTGGAGATAGCACTCGACCCTTTCCTGCGCGAGAACCATGGACTTGGACTTGGAGGTGCTGATTCTCATCCCAGTCGCTTCACACTCAAGGACCCTGCCGAGAGTATAGACCTGGTCTACCGTTCCACGACCAGGACGAAAACCACACTGTTCGTCCTGGATCCGAGTTTCCTCCTCTCCAGTACACATGAATAGACCTTACCGGGAAAGCTGAGGAGTGTGTTTCACGATAGTTGGAACACACCCTCCGGTTCTCCTTCTTAAAGAGAGGAACCACCACCCCGGTGTGCCAATCCAGAGGTACCACCCCCAATGTTCACGCGATGTTGCAGAGTCTTGTCAACCAAGACAGCCCCACAGTATCCAGAGCCTTAAGGAACTCATCCACCACCGGGGCCTTGCCACAGAGGAGCTTTTTAACTACCTAGGCAACCTAAGCCCCAGAAATAGGAGAGTCCACCACAGATTCCCCAGGCACTGCCTGGCCTGTCGGTATGCCCGCTGCCTCTGGAGTCCCATGAGCCAAAAGGACCCGATAGGCTCTTTCTTCAGCTTGACGGCATCCCTCCCTGCTGGTGGCCACCAGCGAGTTCTAGGATTACCGCCACGACAGGCACCAAACACCTAGCGGCCACAGCTCCAATCAGCAGGCTCGACAAGAGAGGCACGGAACATGGTCCACTCAGACTCAATGTCCAGCACCTCCCTCGTGACATGTTCAAAGTTCTTCCTTATGTTTGAACATTGTGTTTGTTATGGACAATCCGTGACGAGCACAAAAGTCCAATAACAAAGCATCACTTGGGTTCAGATCTGGGTGGCCATTTTTCCCAATCACGACTCTCCAGGTTTCACTGTCCTTGCCAACATGAGCATTGAAGTCCCCCAACAGAACAAGGGAATCACCCGAGGGAGCACTCTCCAGTACTCCCTCAAGGGAATCCAAAAAGAGTGGGTACTCTGAGCTGCTGTTTGGTGCGTAAACACAAACAACAGTCAGGACCCGTCACCCAACCCAAAGGCGGAGGGAAGCTACCATCTCGTCTACTGGGTCCAACGTGCAGGCTTTGAGCAACAACAATTGCCACCCCAGCCTCTCATTGCTTGCAACGCCAGAGTGGAAGAGAGTCCAGCCCCTCTTGAGAGAACAGGTTCCAGAGCCCTTGCTGTGCGTCGAAGTGAGTCCAACTATATCTAGCCGGAACTTCTTCACCTCGCGCACCAGCTCAGGCTCTTTCCCTCCCAGCGAGGTGACGTTCCACGTCCCAAGAGCGAGCTTATGTAGCCGATAATCGGACTGCCAAGTGCCCTGCCTTCGGCTGCCGCCCAGTTCACACTGCATCCGACCTCTATGACCTCAATGGGCCCATGAGTGGTGAGCCCATTGGAGGGTTGACCCACGTTGCCTCTTCGAAATGAGCCCGGCAGGGCCCCATGGAGACAGGCCCGGCCACAAGTCGCTCGCCATCGTGCCCCACCTCTGCGCCTGGCTCCACAGGGGAGCCACGGTGACCTGCGCCTGGGCGAGAAAAAATCTAGGTCCTCGATTTGTACTTTTCATAAAGGTCTTTGAGCTGCTCTTTGTCTGATCCCTCACCTAGGATCTTTTCTCAGGGGATCCCGAGGCGTTCCCAGGCCAGCCGGGAGACAAAGTGTTCCCAATGTGTCCTGGGTCTTCCCCGTGGCCTCCAGGATGACAGAGCTTCACCTTCACCAGGGGTGTCAAACTCAAATACAGAGTGGGCCAAAGTTTAAAACTGAACAAAGCCGCGGGCCAAGGTTGAACAAATTAACCTTTTAATAGGGACCCAAACAAGTTTTGCATTGAATATTGAACAAGCAAGGCTTATATAACTTTATAGTGACATGCAAAATGGAGTTTCAAATAATAATAATAATCATTAAAAAATATCAATTGCATATCAAATATAATTTAAATACAAATTGAATGCCTCTTTTCTATTTGCAGCCTTCTGAGGTAAATATCAACATTAACTTTATCCACAGGCTAATAAATTTGAAAATAAAATAACAATGAATAAAACAACAATTCAGGACTTTAAACTGCTCAGTTTGCAACACACTGATCTAATTTGATGTGCCCAAGCCAGATACCTGGCATCTTTTTTTAGATGCTAGTTCTTTAATGTCGGGGCTCAGGCTTTGAGCTGAGGCAACTTTCATTATCGAACAAGATGTTCAACAGTCATATCTCGTACACCCAATTCTAACATCATTCAGACCCAGTCACAAGATATGTGCAGCTACAGCACGCATACACAAATGAATGCAACGCATACTTCATCAACAGCGATACAGGTTACACTGAGGGTGTCAGTATAAAAAACTTTAACACTGTTAGAAATATACGCCACACTGTGAACCCACACCAAACAAAAATAAAAAACACTTTTCGGGAGAACATCCGCACCGTAACACAACATAAGCACAAAAGAACAAATACCCAGAATCTTTTGCAGCACTAACTCTTTCGGGACGCTACAAAATACACCCCCGCTACCACCAAACCTCCCCCCCCCCCCCACACACACACACCTTGTAGCGTCTCGGAAGATTTAGTGCTACAAAGGGTTCTGGGTATTTGTTGTGTTGTGTTTATGTTGTGTTACGGTGCGGATGTTCTCCCGAAATGTGTTTGTCATTCTTGTTTGGTGGGGATTCACAGTGTGGCGTATATTTCTAAAAGTGTTAAAGTTTTTTATTTGGCTACCGTCAGTGCAACCTGTATCGCTGTTGATGAAGTATGCGTTGCATTCAATTGTGTGTGGGTGCAGAAGCTGCACTGACATGAAACTGGGCTGGCACTCGTTTGACTAGCTGGAAAAAAAAAAAAAAAAAAAAAATTCGGGAGGAGTGCTGAAGTCACTCCCGGGAGGGTTGGCAAGTATTAGAAGTAGCGGCACTGCCGCAATGTATAATCGAAGGTCCAGCTTTAGTGTTAATTTGATATTGCCTCAAGGGCCAAGTCAAATTACACGTTGGGCCAAATTTGGCCCACGGGCCAGAGTTTGACACCCATGACCTTCACTGTAAAAAATTACTGTAAAAATAAAAAATAAAATTACAGTTATATACTCCATCCATCCATCCATTTTCTACCGCTAATCCCATCCGGGGTCGCGGGGGTCGCTGGAGCCTATCTCAGCTACAATCAGGCGGAAGGCGGGGTACACCCTGGACAAGTCGCCACCTCATCGCAGGGCCAACACAGATAGACAGACAACATTCACACTCACATTCACACACTAGGGCCAATTTAGTGTTGCCAATCAACCTATCATGTTCTTCTTAAATGCAGTTAAGTACTGTAAATTTTGTTGCATTTTTCAAAAAATATCGACCAGCAGTAAGTTACTGTAAAACCTACAGTGTAATTCAGTTATTTTCAGACTTGTTTCTTGGGTCCGCCCACAATTCGTCCAACCGAGCTTCATTTCACCTGGCCGACCCTGCTAAATCCATCCTACTGCATCGTGTGTTTTTGATAACAAGGTAAGAGTCACTTGTACCTTGATGTGTCATTTTCTGTTTGAATTACTTTATATATATATTTATAAAGTCCGAAATGACATAGCGTCACAGTCAGCATCACAGACACTATCGTTGACCACGCGCATGTACCGCCGCATGCTAGCTAGCTAAGTTTTCTTCTTTTTTGTCATAGTCATCATAAAAGATGATAACTTGCAACATATGTGCTACGACTTGCAGCAATGTATTTGCGTATGTTAGACACATGCGAAGTCATAGTTGTATGCCTAATGCATCGTTTAAGTGTGCTTTCCCTAAATGCACAAGAGTTTTTTCCAACTTCTCAGCCTTCAAAACTCACAGCCGTCGTCATAAATATGGCAAGAGTAGGACTGATATGTATAGCGCAGAAGGTTTACCTTGTAATATTGTCTCATGTAGCGCGAAGTGCGATGATATACGAGCCTTTCTCCTGCATTTGAAAAGTCATATTACCGAAGGTAGGACAGTTACGTGCCCCTTCAGTCAATGTGAAAAAAGATTTACAGTTAAGTCTACTTTCACATCGCACGTGTCAAGGAAGCACTACGGCTACACTGAACGAAGTTTGACTTGATCAACAGCAAATCCAAGCAGCTCTTGTGTTATTAACACTGATGATGACTATTGTGATATGCAACTTGAGGATTCAGGATATTCCTGTTATGAAGACATGGAGGTCTACTTGCATTAAAAAAATGTTCACAGCACTGAAAAAAGGTTGAGAACCACTGCCTTAGGACAGTGGTTCTCAACCTTTTTTCAGTGATGTACCCCTGTGAACATTTTTTAAATTCAAGTACCCCCTAATCAGAGCAAAGCATTTTTGGTTGAAAAAAAGAGATAAAGACGTAAAATACAGCACTATGTCATCAGTTTCTGATTTATTAAATTGTATAACAGTGCAAAATATTGCTCATTTGTTGTGGTCTTTCTTGAACTATTTGGAAAAAAAGATATAAAAATAACTAAAAACTTGTTGAAAAATAACCAAGTGATTCAATTATAAATAAAGATTTTTACACATAGAAGTAATCAACTTAAAGTGCCCTCTTTGGGGATTGTAATAGAGATCCATCTGGATTCATGAACTTCATTCTCAACATTTCTTCACAAAAAAAGAAATCTTTAACATCAATATTTATGGAACATGTCCACTACGCTTTAACCAAGCCTCCATTGTTTTCTACATGGATAGTTGATTGACAGTTGGTGCCGTGTGGCACCGCCAGGTAGGGTCAAACCATCATGGCATGGGGGAAACTCTGGCTTTATGGTAATGAATGGAATAGCCTACTTGATTAGTTGTTCAGTTTATGAACTTACATTCATATTTTGTCGAAGTATTATTCAATAAATATATTTATAAAGGATTTTTGAATTGTTGCTATTTTTAGAATATTTAAAAAAAATCTCACGTACCCCTTGGCATACCTTTAAGTACCCCCAGGAGTACGCGTACCCCCATTTGAGAACCACTGCCTTAGGAGACTAGATGTAAACAGAGGAAAGAGAGAGCGAGTGAGGTGGCCATTCCAAATACTTTTAAAATGCTACCCATATTGGATACTGTTTAGGAACATAAACTGCATTTCTTGACTGTACCAGTTGCTGGTGATGATCAGCATGGAAGGTGATGTCATCTGCAAAGGCGTCCAACCTAGCTTAATCTCAGGGCTTGCTGCCCTTCTTGCCACATACTATGTGTTCAACTTGGAATACCAAGAGGAAGGTCCTCGGACATTGGAATTTGTTCAAAGGTAAATCCTCTTGATACTGTTAAAATACTGTTAGGATATTTTATTTTATATTTCTCACCTCTGTTCAGGAATTTGACTTGTCATTTCCCCAATTGTGTGCCTTAAATCAATGACTCTTCTGTTCCTTTGTGTACCTTCTTATTAGGGACCGAAGCACCAGTTTGACTCTAGGATACAGAGAAGGTAGGTAATGTGCAGGTAAAGATATGTTGACTGGGTCAAAGAAGGAAGCACCTGTTTGACCCCAGGATGCAGAAAAAGTAGGTAATTTGCAGGTAAAGATATGTTGACTGGATGATGGCAGGAAGCACCAGCTTGACCCGAGAATGCAGAGCAAGTAGGTAATGTGCCGGTGAAGATATGTTGAATGGGTAAAGGCAGGAAGCACCAGTGTGACCCCACCATGCAGGGAAGGTAGGTAATGTGCGGGTGAAGGTATGTTGAATGGGTGAAAGAAGGAAGCGCATGTGTGGTCGAGGCCCTGCAGACAAGGTAGGTATGTGCAGGTGAAGATATGTTGTATGGTGAAAGAAAGAAGCACCAGTGTGACCCAAGGATGCAGGGAAGGTAGGTAATGTGCAGGTAAAGATATGTTGAATGGGTGAAGGCAGGAAACACCAGCTAGACGCCAGGATACAGAGAAGGTAGGTAATGTGCAGGTAAAGATATGTTGAATGAGTAAAGGCAGGAAACACCAGCTTGACTCCAGGATACAGAGAAGGTATGTAATGTGCAGGTAAAGATATGTTGAATGGATAAAGGTAGAAAGCACCAGCGTGACCACACTATGCAGAGAAGGTAGGTAATGTGCAGGTAAAGATATGTTGAATGGGTAAAGGCAAGAAGCACCAGTGTGACCCCAGGATGCAGAGAAGATAGGTAATGAGCAGGTAACGATATGTTAAATGGGTGAAAGCAGGAAACATCAGCGTAAATACACGGTCCCGTAGATGGAGAGAAAACATAAATAGAGAGAGGGATTGGGGAGGCTTTAGCATTGTCTTCCTCTCTGAATTTGTCTTAATGGGTTTTAGAGCATTCACTCATCTACAGCTGTGGTTATGGTATAGGCTCACATATATCCTAAAATTGATATTAATATTTGTGCAGTGCATATTCCTAAATAACAATGTGAGGGGGGTTCTGTATCGACTGCAAGTAATCTTCAATCGATTCATTGGCGTTAACCCTGAGAGGGGAACAAAGGCTAGCCAGGGAAAGGTGGTGTCCAAGAAGACCGGGAAGCTGGTCCAGAAAAAGGCAGCAACTGTAAATCCTCACGTAGCCACCCTTATAAAACATCTCACAGACTTTGAGTGGGGCTTTATGTAGCCGACAACTAAACACTGGACTCGTGTTCAGTGTTTTGTCTCCAGTTAGAAATTAAGTGGACATGTTATAAATGTTAAAATTCTTTACTGAAAATAAGAAGAATGCACTAAATGTACTTTGAATGTACTTGATGCACAATAAATAATTGGTTAATAAAAACATAATCTTGCAAGGCCATTTCTCCAGTCATTTTTATGCCAGCAGATTGCAGGGATTTTGATTTTGAAAAATTAAAAGTTCAACTCATTAACTTCTAGTGGCATTATACTGTAAAGCTCAGTCTATAGTGCTTACAATTATTTTACTGTAATTAACTGTTAATGGATATTACAGTAGATACACTAAAATAACAGTGTAATGCCGCTAAACAGATGACAGTATTATGCTGTGAAGCGTATATTTGATACAGCACAGTACTGTGATACTTTTTACAGTAATAAACTGTAGTGATAAATCACAGTATGTGTGCTGTAGAAAAACAGTTTTATACTGGAACCATTAGCTGCCAGTAGGTTACTGTAATTAAACGGTGAAAATTCTTACAGTAAGGGAGAGACCCGCCACCCAGCGGAGAAAACTCATTTCGGCCGCTTGTACCCGTGATGTTGTCCTTTCGGTCATAACCCAAAGCTCATGACCATAGGTGAGGATGGGAACGTAGATTGACCGGTAAATTGAGAGCTTTTCCCTCTGGCGCAGCTCCTTCTTACCACAACGAATCGATATAGCGTCCTCATTACTGAAGACGCCGCACCGATCAGCCTGTGCATCTCACGATCCACTCTTCCCTCACTCATGAACAAGACTCCAGGTACTTGAACTCATCCACTTGGGGCAAGATCTCCTGCCCAACCTCGAGATGGCACTCCACCCTTTCCCGGGCGAGAACCTCAGACTTGGAGGTGCTGATTCTCATCCCAGTCGCTTCACACTCGGCTGCGAACCAATCCAATGAGAGCTGAAGATCCTGGCCAGTTAAAGCCACATCATCTGCAAAAAGGAGAGACCTAATCCTGCAGCCACCAAACCGGATCCCCTCAACGCCATGACTGCGCCTAGAAATTCTGTCCATAAAATTTATGAACACATTTGGTGACAAAGGGCAGCCAACTTATTGCTGGCAATGCGGACCAAGCTCTGACACTGATCATACAGGGAGCGACCCGCCACAATCAGACATGCCGATACCCCATACTATCTGAGCACTCCCCACAGGACTTCCCGGGGTGGCCACGGTCGAATGTCTTCTCCAAGTCCACAAAGCACATGTAGACTGGTTGGACAAACTCCCATGCACACTCAAGGACCCTGCCGAGAGTATAGAGCTGGTCTACCGTTCCACGACCAGGACGAAAACCACACTGTTCGTCCTGGATCCGAGGTTCCTCCTCTCCAGTACACATGAATAGACCTTACCGGGAAGGCTGAGGAGTGTGATCTACGATAGTTGGAACACACCCTCCGGTTCCCCTTCTTAAAGAGAGGAACCACCACCCCGGTGTGCCAATCCAGAGGTACCGCCCCTGATGTCCACGCGATGTTGCAGAGTCTTGTCAACTAAAACAGCCCCACAGCATCCAGAGCCTTAAGAGCTCATCCACCCCCGGGGCCTTGCCACCGAGGAGCTTTTAAAACTACCTTGGCAACCTCAGCCCCAGAAATAGGAGAGCCCACCACAAATTCCCCAGGCACTGCTTGGCCTGTCGGTATGCCCGCTGCCTCTGGAGTCCCATGAGCCAAAAGGACCAGATAAGCTCTTTCTTCAGCTTGACGGCATCCCGCACTGCTGGTGGCCACCAGCGGGTTCTAGGATTACCGCCACGACAGGCACCAAACACCTTGCGGCCACAGCTCCAATCAGCTGGCTTGACAAGAGAGGCACGAACATGATCCATTCAGACTCAATGTCCAGCACCTCCTTTGTGACATGTTCAAAGTTCCTCCGGAGGTGGAAAAAGAAACTCTCTCTGACAGGAGACTCTGCTAGGCATTCCCAAAAGACTCTCACAATGCGTTTGGGCCTGCCAGGTCTGTCCGGGATCCTACCCCACCATCGGAGCCAGCTCACCAGGTGGTGATCGGTAGAAAGCTCGCCCCTCTCTTCACCCGAGTGTCCAAAACATGAGGCCGCAAATCCCATGACACAACTACAAAGTCAATAATGGAACTGCGGCCGAGGGTGTCCTGGTGCCAAGTGCACATATGGACACTCTTATGTTTGAACATTGTGTTTGTTATGGACAATCCGTGACGAGCACAAAAGTCCAATAACAAAGCACCACTTGGGTTCAGATCCGGGTGGCCATTTTTCCCAATCACGACTCTCCAGGTTTCAAAGTCGTTGCCAACATGAGCGTTGAAGACCCCCAGCAGAACAAGGGAATCACCCGAGGGAGCACTCTCAAGGGAATCCAAAAAGAGTGGGTACTCTGAGCTGCTGTTTGGTGCGTAAACACCAACAACAGTCAGGACCCATCACCCAACCCGAAAGCGGAGGGAAGCTACCATCTCGTCTTCTGGGTTAAGTCCAACGTGCAGGCTTTGAGCTGGGGGGCAACAAGAATTGCCAACCCAGCCTCTCATTACTTGCAACGCCAGAGTGGAAGAGAGTCCAACCCCTCTTGAGAGAACAGGTTCCAGAGCCCTTGCTGTGCGTCGAAGTGAGTCCAGCTTTATCTAGCCGGGAACTTCTCCACCTCGCGAGGTGACGTTACACGTCCCAAGAGCGAGCTTATGTAGCCGATAATCGGACCGCCAAGTGCCCTGCCTTCGGCCTCCGCCCAGCTGACACTGCACCCGACCTCTGTGAGCCAGCCCATGAGTGGTGAGCCTATTGCAGGGGGGACCCACGTTGCCTCTTCGAGCTGGGCCCCATGGGCACCAGTCGCTCGCCATCGTGCCCCACCTCTGGGCCTGGCTCCACAGGGGAGCCACGGTGACCTGCGTCCGGGCGAGAAAATATCTAGGTCCTCGATTTGTACTTTTCATAAAGGTCTTTGAGCTGCTCTTTGTCTGATTCCTCACCTAGGACCTGTTTGTCTTGGGGGACCCTACCAGGGGGAATAGAAGCCCCCGGACAACATAGCTCCTAGGATCAGTGGGACACGCAAACCACAAAGGTGGCGGCTCAGAAAGCAGGTTATATAAACATAACTCCAAAACCAAACATGCAAGATGTCTAAACATGCCTGTAATATTGTATCAATGTGAGTTTTACTAGAATCGGTTGTTTTTTTAAGGCTTGCAAACACAAAAGGTTTTTTTTACTCAATATGACAGTAAGTTCTTAAAATGCTGAGATAATGTGAAACAAACAATACAAATGTATTCCAACATGATTCCTAAACCATACATGCAAAATGTCTAAAAATGCCTGTAATATTGAATCCATGTGAGTTTTACTAGAATCATTTGTTTTTGTAAGGTTTGCAAATACAAAAATTGAGTTTTATGACAGACACAAGTTAGTTTTTTTACTCATTATAACAGTATAGATGTCATACTATATATTAAAGTTATATGAACATAACTCCAAAACCAAACGTGCATTATGTCCAAAATTGCCTGTAATATTGTATAGATGTGAGTTTTACTAGAATCAGGTTTGCAAATACAAAAATTGGCTTTTATGACAGTATACTGTCACACTCAATATGACAGTATAACTGTCATACTAAATCCATCCATTTTCTTCCGCTTATCCGAGGTCGGGTTGCGGGGGCAGCAGCCTAAGCAGAGAGCCCAGACTTCCCTCTCCCCAGCCACTTTGTCCAGCTCTTCTCGGGGGATCCCGAGGCGTTCCCAGGCCATAGTCTTTCCAATGTATCCTAGGTCTTCCCCATGGCCTCCTGCCGTTCGGACCTAGGGAGGCGTTCGGGTGGCTTCCTGAGCAGATGCCCGAACCACCTCATCTGGCTCCTCTCAATGTGGAGGAGCAGCGGCTTTACACTGAGTTCCTCCCAGATGACAGAGCTTCTCACCCTATCTCTAAGGGAGAGACCCACCACCCGGCGGAGGAAACTCATTTCGGCCGCTTGTACCCGTGACCTTGTCCTTTCGGTCATAACCCAAAGCTCATGACCATAGGTGAGGATGGGAACGTTGATCGACCGGTAAATTGAAAGCTTTTCCTTCTGGCTCAGCTCCTTCTTCACCACAACGGATCGCTATAGCGTCCTCATTACTGAAGACGCCGCACCGATCCGCCTGTAGATCTCACAATCCACTCTATCCTCACTCGTGAACAAGACTCCTAGGTACTTGAACTCCTTCACTTGGGGCAAGATCTCTTTCCCAACCTCGAGATGGCACTCCACCCTTTCCCGGGCGAGAACCATGGACTCGGACATGGAGGTGCTGATTCTCATCCCAGTCGCTTCACTGCGAACCGATCCAATGAAAGCTGAAGATCTTGGCCAGTTGAAGCCATCAGGACCACATCATCTGCAAAAAGCAGAGACCTAATCCTGCAGCCACCAAACCAGGCGCAGTCATGGCGTTGAGGGGATCCTCAAAGCCATGACTGCGCCTAGATATTCTGTCCATTAAAGTTATGAACAGAATCGGTGACAAAGGGCAGCCTTGGCGGAGTCCAAACCTCACTGGAAAGGGGTCCGACATACTGCCGGCAATGCGGACCAAGCTCTGACACTGATCATACAGGGAGACACCCGCCACAATCAGACATGCCGATACTCCATACTCTCTGAGCACTCCCCACAGGATTTACCGGGGGCCAAGGTCGAATGTCTTCTCCAAGTCCACAAAACTTATGTAGACTGGTTGGGCAAACTCCCATGCACACTCAAGGACCCTGCCGAGAGTATAGAGCTGGTCTACCGTTCCACGACCAGGACGAAAACCACACTGTTCGTCCTGGATCCGAGGTTCCTCCTCTCCATTACACATGAATAGACCTTACCGGGAAGGCTGAGGAGTGTGATCTACGATAGTTGGAACACACCCTCCGGTTCCCCTTCTTAAAGAGAGGAACCACCACCCCGGTCTGCCAATCCAGAGGTACCGCCCCTGATGTAGACGCAATGTTGCAGAGTCTTGTCAACCAAGACTGCCCCACAGCATCCAGAGCCTTAAGGAACTCCGGACGGAGCTCATACCCCCGGGCCTTGCCACCGAGGAGCTTTTTAACTACCTTGGCAACCTCAGCCCCAGAAATAGGAGAGCCCACCACAGACTTCCCAGGCACTGTTTCCTCATAGGAAGACGTGTTGGTGGGACTGAGGAGGTCTCGCTTGGCCTGTCGATATGCCCACTGCCTCTGGAGTCCCATGAGCCAAAAGGACCCGGTGGGTCTTTCTTCAGCTTGACAGCATCCCTCGGTGCTGGTGGATTACCGCCACGACAGGCACCAAACACCTTGCGGCCACAGCTTCAATCAGCTGGCTCAACAAGAGAACATGGTCCACTCAGACTCAATGTCCAGCACCTCCCTCGTGACATGTTCAAAGTTCTTCCGGACATGTTCAAAGTTCTTCAGGAGACTCTGCTAGGTGTTCCCAGCAGACCCTTACAATGCGTTTGGGCCTGCCAGGTCTGACCGGCAACCTCCCCTACCATCGGAGCCAGCTCACCACCAGGTGGTGGTTGGTAGAAAGCTCTGCCCCTCTCTTCACCGAGTGTCCAAAACATGAGGCCGCAAATCCCATGACACAACTACAAAGTCAATCATGCGGCCGAGGGTGTCCTTGTGCCAAGTGCACATATGGACACCCTTATGTTTGAACATTGTGTTTGTTATGGACAATCCGTGACAAGCACAAAAGTCCAATAACAAAGCACCACTTGGGTTCAGATCCGGGTGGCCATTTTTCCCAATCACGACTCTCCAGGTTTCACTGTCGTTGCCAACATAGCGTTGAAGTCCACCAGCAGAAAAAGGGAATCACCCGAGGGAGCACTCTCCAGTACTCCCTCAAGGGAATCCAAAAAGAGTTGGTACTCTGAGCTGCTGTTTGGTGTGTAAACACAAACAACAGTCAGGACCCGTCACCCAACCCGAAGGCTGAAGGAAGCTACCATCTCGTCTATTGGGTTTAAAGTCCAACGTGCAGGCTTTGAGCCGGCGGGCAACAAGAATTGCCACCCCAGCCTCTCATTAGTTGCAACGCCAGTGTGGAATCTCTTCCACTCTGGCGTTGCAAGTAATGAAAGTTCAGCTCAGTCCAGCCCCTCTGAGAGAACAGGTTCCAGAGCCCTTGCTGTGAGTCTAACTATATCTAGCCGGGAACTTCTCCACCTCAAGCACCAGCTCAGGCTCCTTCCCTCCCAGCGAGGTGACGTTCCATGTCCCAAGAGCGAGCTTATGTAGCCGATAATCGGACCACCAAGTGCCCTGCCTTCGGCTGCCGCCCAGCTCACACTGCACCCTCTATGACCCAGCCCATGAGTGGTGAGCCCTGGAGGGGAGATCCACGTTGCCTCTTCGAGCTGAGCACGGCTGGGCCCCATGGGGACAGGCCCGTCAATCGCCATCGTGCCACACCTCTGGGCCTGGCTCCACAGGGGAGCCACGGTGACCTGCGTCCGGGCGAGAAAAAATCTAGGTCCTCAATTGTACTTTTAATAAAGGTCTTTGAGCTGCTCTTTGTCTGATCCCTCACCTAGGACCTGTTTGTCCTGGATCAGTGGGACACGCAAACCACAAAGGTGGCGGCTCAGAAAGCAGGTTATATAAATATAACTCCAAAACCAAACATGCAATATGTCTAAACATGCCTGTAATATTGTATCAATGTGACTTTTCCTAGAATCGGTTGTTTTTGTAAGGTTTGCAAATACAAAAATTAGGTTTTACTCACAATGACAAAATCACACTCAATATGACAGTTATTTAAACATAACTCATAAACCACACAAAAAAATGGCTAATAATGCCTGAAATAATGAATCATTGGGAGTTTTACTGAGTTTTATATTTTGCAAACACAAAAAGTAGTTTTTTACTTGACTGTAATGTTCTTAGAACCCTGAGATAATGGGAAAAAAGCAATACAAATGTATTTAAACCTAACTCCTAAACAACACATGCAAAATGGCTAATAATGCCTAGGGAGACATGTAACGTTGTTAGTTTAAAAAAATGATCTTTTGTAAAGATATCAAAGACACTAGCTAGTTTTTTTTATTCAATATGACAGTATAACAGTCATACTAAATATGAAAATTATATAAACATAACTCCAAAACCAAACATGTGTCATGTCTAAAAATGTATTTATGTGAGTTTGTAAGGTTTGCAAAAACAAAAAGTAGTTTTTTACTCAATATGAAAGTAATGTTCTTAGAATCCTGAGATAATGCGAAAAAAGCAATACAAATGTATTCAAACACAAATTTTAAACCAAACATGTAAAATGTCTAAAAATGCCTGTAATATTGAATCCATATAAGTTTTACTAGAATCAATTGTTTTTGTAAGGTTTGCAAATACAAAAATTAGGTTTTACACATAATGACATTAAAACTGTAACACTCAATATGACAATTATTTATTTATAACTCCTAACCACACATGAAACATGTCTAATAATGCGTGAAAAAAATTATCTTTGTGAGTGTTACTAGAAACATTTTCTTTTGTAAGGTTTGCAAATACAGGTTAGTTTTTTTTACTCAATATGACAGTATAACTGCCACACTCAATATGACAGTTATTTAAACATAACTCTTAAACTACACATGAAAAATGATTAACAATGCCTGAAATAATGCATTCTTGTAAGTTTTACTCGAAACATATGCTTTTTTAAGGCTTGCAAACACAAAAATTATTTCTTTACTCAATATGACAGTAATGTTCTAAAATTCTGAGAAAATACGAACAAATTAATAAAATGATTCCAACATAATTCCTAAACCAAATATGCAAAATGTCTAAAAATGTCTGTAATATTGAATCCATGTGAGTTTTACTAGATTTAAATGATTTTGTAAGGTTTGCAAATACATAAATTAGGTTTTACTTACTATGTCATATCTGACAGTATATGACAGTTATTTAACCATACCTCAAACCACACATGAAAAATGGCTAATAATGCCTGAAATAATGCATCCTTGGCCGTTTTACTCGAAACACATGCTTTTTTAAATCTTGCAAACACAAAAAGTAGTTTTTTTACTCAATATGACTCTAATGTTCTTAAAATCCTGAGATAATGCGAAAAAAGCAATAAAAATGTATTTAAACATTACTCCTAAACAACATATGCAAAATGGCTAATAATGCCTGGAAACATGTATCTTTGTTAGTTTTACTGGAAAAATGATCTTTTGTAAAGTTTGCAAAGACACAAGCCAGTTTTTTTTTTTATTCAATATGACAGTATAACAGTCATTTTAAATATCAAAGTTATATAAACATAACTCCAAAACCAAACATGTGTCATGTCTAAAAATGCCTGTAATAATGTATTAATGTGAGTTTGTAAGGTTTGCAAAAACAAAAAGTAGTTTTTTACTCAATATGAAAGTAATGATCTTAGAATCCTGAGATAATGCGAAAAAAGCAATAAAAATGTATTCAAACATAACTCCTAAACAACCCAGGCAAAATGGGTAACAATGCCTGGAGACATGTATCTTTGTTAGTTTTACTAGAAAATGTATTTTTTGTAAAGTTTGCAAAGACACAAGCTAGTTGTTTTTATTCAATAAGACAGTATAACTGTCATACTACATATGAAAGTTATATAAACATAACTCCAGAACCAAACGTGTGTCATGTCTAAAGTTGCCTATAATAATGTATTTATGTGAGTTTGTAAGGTTTGCAAAAACAAAAAGTAGTTTTTTCCTCAATATGAAAGTAAGGATTTTAGAATCCTGAGATAATGCGAAAAAAGCAATAAAAATGTATTTAAACATAATTCCTAAACAACCCATGCAAAATGGCTAATAATGCCTGGAGACATGTATCTTTGTTAGTTTTACTAGAAAAATGATCTTTTGTAAAGATATCAAAGACAAAAGCTAGTTTTTTTTATTCAATATGACAGTATAACAGTCCTACTAAATATGAAAGTTATCAAAACATAACTCCAAAACCAAACATGTGTTGTGTCTAAAAATGCCTGTAATAATGTATTTATGTGAGTTTGTAAGGTTTGCAAAAAAAAAAAGTAGTTTTTTACTCAATATGAAAGTAATGATCTTAAAATCCTGAGATAATGCGAAAAAAGCAATAAAAATGTATTTAAACATAATTCCTAAACAACCCATGCAAAATGGGTAATAATGCCTGGAGACATGTATCTTTTTTAGTTTTACTAGAAAAATGATCTTTTGTAAAGTTTGCAAAGACACAAGCTAGTTTTTTTTTATTCAATATGACAGTATAACAGTCATACTAAATATGAAAGTTATATAAACATAACTCCAAAACCAAACATGTGTCATGTCTAAAAATGCCTGTAATAATGTATTAATGTGAGTTTGTAAGGTTTGCAAAAACAAAAAGTAGTTTTTTACTCAATATGAAAGTAATGATCTTAAAATCCTGAGATAATGCGAAAAAAGCAATAAAAATGTATTTAAACATAATTCCTAAACAACCCATGCAAAATGGGTAATAATGCCTGGAGACATGTATCTTTTTTAGTTTTACTAGAAAAATGATCTTTTGTAAAGTTTGCAAAGACACAAGCTAGTTTTTTTTTATATGACAGTATAACAGTCATACTAAATATGAAAGTTATATAAACATAACTCCAAAACCAAACATGTGTCATGTCTAAAAATGCCTGTAATAATGTATTAATGTGAGTTTGTAAGGTTTGCAAAAACAAAAAGTAGTTTTTTACTCAATATGAAAGTAATGATCTTAAAATCCTGAGATAATGCGAAAAAAGCAATAAAAATGTATTTAAACATAATTCCTAAACAACCCAGGCAAAATGGGTAATAATGCCTGGAGACATGTATCTTTGTTAGTTTTACTAGAAAAATGATCTTTTGTAAAGTTTGCAAAGACACAAGCTAATTTTTTTTATTCAATATGACAGTATAACAGTCATACTAAATATAAAAGTTATATAAACATAACTCCAAAACCAAACATGTGTCATGTCTAAAAATGTCTGTAATAATGTATTTATGTGAGTTTGTAAGGTTTGCAAGAACAAAAAGTAGTTTTTTACTCAATATGAAAGTAATGATCTTGGAATCCTGAGATAATGCGAAAAAAGCAATAAAAATGTATTTAAACATAACTCCTAAACAACCCAGGCAAAATGGGTAATAATGCCTGGAGATATGTATCTTTGTTAGTTTTACTAGGAAATGTATATTTTGTAAAGTTTGCAAAGACACAAGCTAGTTGTTTTTATTCAATAAGACAGTATAACAGTCATACTAAATATGAAAGTTATATAAACATAACTCCAGAACCAAACGTGTGTCATGTCTAAAATTGCCTATAATAATGTATTTATGTGAGTTTGTAAGGTTTGCAAAAACAAAAAGTAGTTTTTTCCTCAATATGAAAGTAGGGATTTTAGAATCCTGAGATAATGCGAAAAAAGCAATAAAAATGTCTTTAAACATAATTCCTAAACAACCCATGCAAAATGGCTAATAATGCCTGGAGACATGTATCTTTGTTAATTTTACTAGAAAAATGATATTTTGTAAAGTTTGCAAAGACACAAGCTAGTTTTTTTTAATTCAATATGACAGTATAACAGTCATATTAAATATAGAAGTTATATAAACATAACTCCAAAACCAAACATGTCTCATGTCTAAAAATGCCTGTAATAATGTATTTATGTGAGTTTGTAAGGTTTGCAAAAACAAAAAGTAGTTTTTTACTCAATATGAAAGTAATGATCTAAGAATCCTGAGATAATGCGAAAAAAAGCAATAAAAATGTATTTAAACATAATTCCTAAACAACCCATGCAAAATGGGTAATAATGCCTGGAGACATGTATCTTTGATAGTTTTACTAGAAAAATTATCTTTTGTAAAGTTTGCAAAGACACAAGCTAGTTTTTTTTTATTCAATATGACAGTATAACAGTCATACTAAATATGAAAGTTATATAAACATAACTCCAGAACCAAACGTGTGTCATGTCTAAAATTGCTTATAATAATGTATTCATGTGGGTTTGTAAGGTTTGCAAAAACAAAAAGTAGTGTTTTACTCAATATGAAAGTAATGATCTTAGAATCCTGAGATAATGCGAAAAAAGCAACACAAATGTATTCAAACACAATTTTTAAACCAAACATGTGAATTGTCTAAAAATGCCTGTAATATTGAATTTATGTAAGTTTTACTAGAATCAATTGTTTTTGTAAGGTTTGCAAATACAAAAATTAGGTTTTACACATAATGACATTATAACTTTAACACTCAATATGAAAGTTATTTAATTATAACTCCTAAATACACATGAAACATGTCTAATAGCGTGAAAAAAATTATCTTTGTGAGTGTTGCTGGAAACATTCTCTTTTGTAAGGTTTGCAAAGACACAAGTTAGATTTTTTTAACTCAATATGACAGTATAACGCCACACTCAATATGACAGTTATTTAAACATAACTCCTAAACCACACCTGAAAAATGGCTAATAATGCCTGAAATAATGCATCTTTGGGAGTTTTACTGGAAACATATGCTTTTTTTAAGGCTTGCAAACACAAAAATTATTTTTTTACTCAATATGACGGTAATGTTCTAAAATTCTGAGAAAATACGAACAAATTAATAAAAATGATTCCAACATAATTCCTAAACCAAAAATGCAAAATGTCTGAAAATGCCTGTAATATTGAATCCATGTGAGTTTTATTTGAATCAGTTGTATGGTTTGCTAATACAAAAATTGGGTTTTATGACAAACACAAGTTAGTTTTTTTACTCAATATAACAGTTTAGCTGTCATACTATATATGAAAGTTATATAAACATAACTCCAAAACCAAACCATTATGTCCAAAACTGCCTGTAATATTGTATATATGTGAGTTTTACTAGAATCAGGGTTGCAAATACAAAAATTGGGTTTTATGACAGTATACTGTCACACTCAATATGACAGTTATTTAAACATAACTCAAACAACACATGCAAAATAGCTAATAATGCCTGGAGCATGTATCTTAGTTAGTTTTACTAGAAAAATTGTATTTTGTAAGGTTTTGTTAGTTGTTGTTTTTATTCAATATGACAGTATAACTGTCATACTAAATATGAAAGTTATATAAACATAACTCTAAAACCAAACATGCATTGTGTCTAAAAATGCCTGTAATATTGTATCTGTGTGAGTTTAACTAGATTTAGTTGTTTTTGTAAGGTTTGCAAATACAAAATAAGGGTTTTACTCACTATGACAGTTTACTGTCACACTCAATCTGACAGTTATTTATTTAAACATAACTCCTAAACCACACATGCAAAATGGCTAATAATGCCTGGAGATATGTATCTTTGTGAGTTTTACTAGAAACATTATATTGTGTAAGGTTTAGTTAGTTTTTGTACTCAATCTGACAGTATAACTGTCATTCTAAATCCATCCATTTTCTTCCGCTTATCCGAGGTCGGGTTGCGGGGGCAGCAGCCTGAGCAGAAAATCCCAGACTTCCCTCTCCCCAGCCACTTCGTCCAGCTCTTCTCGGGGTATTCCGAGGCGTTCCCAGGCCAGCCGGGGACATAGTCTTTCCAATGTGTCCTAGGTCTTCCCCGTGGCCTCCTGCCACACCTCCCTAGAGGCGTTCGGGTGGCATCCTGAGCAGATGCCCGAACCACCTCATGGCTCCTCTCAATGTGGAGGAGCAGCGGCTTTACTTTGAGTTCCTCCCGGATGACAGAGCTTCTCACCCTGTCTCTAAGGTAGAGACCCACCACCCGGCAGAGGAAACGCATTTCGGCCGCTTGTCCTTTCGGTCATAACCCAAAGCTGGGAACGTAGATCGACGGTAAATTGAGAGCTTTTCCTTCTGGCTCAGCTCCTTCTTCACCACAACGGATCGATATAGCGTCCTCAATACTGAAGACGCCGCACCAAATCGCCTGTGGATCTCTCGATCCACTCTATCCTCACTCGTGAACAAGACTCCTAGGTACTTGAACTCCTCCACTTGGGGCAAGATCTCCTCCCCAACCTGGAGATAGCACTCGACCCTTTCCTGCGCGAGAACCATGGACTTGGACTTGGAGGTGCTGATTCTCATCCCAGTCGCTTCACACTCAAGGACCCTGCCGAGAGTATAGACCTGGTCTACCGTTCCACGACCAGGACGAAAACCACACTGTTCGTCCTGGATCCGAGTTTCCTCCTCTCCAGTACACATGAATAGACCTTACCGGGAAAGCTGAGGAGTGTGTTTCACGATAGTTGGAACACACCCTCCGGTTCTCCTTCTTAAAGAGAGGAACCACCACCCCGGTGTGCCAATCCAGAGGTACCACCCCCAATGTTCACGCGATGTTGCAGAGTCTTGTCAACCAAGACAGCCCCACAGTATCCAGAGCCTTAAGGAACTCATCCACCACCGGGGCCTTGCCACAGAGGAGCTTTTTAACTACCTAGGCAACCTAAGCCCCAGAAATAGGAGAGTCCACCACAGATTCCCCAGGCACTGCCTGGCCTGTCGGTATGCCCGCTGCCTCTGGAGTCCCATGAGCCAAAAGGACCCGATAGGCTCTTTCTTCAGCTTGACGGCATCCCTCCCTGCTGGTGGCCACCAGCGAGTTCTAGGATTACCGCCACGACAGGCACCAAACACCTAGCGGCCACAGCTCCAATCAGCAGGCTCGACAAGAGAGGCACGGAACATGGTCCACTCAGACTCAATGTCCAGCACCTCCCTCGTGACATGTTCAAAGTTCTTCCTTATGTTTGAACATTGTGTTTGTTATGGACAATCCGTGACGAGCACAAAAGTCCAATAACAAAGCATCACTTGGGTTCAGATCTGGGTGGCCATTTTTCCCAATCACGACTCTCCAGGTTTCACTGTCCTTGCCAACATGAGCATTGAAGTCCCCCAACAGAACAAGGGAATCACCCGAGGGAGCACTCTCCAGTACTCCCTCAAGGGAATCCAAAAAGAGTGGGTACTCTGAGCTGCTGTTTGGTGCGTAAACACAAACAACAGTCAGGACCCGTCACCCAACCCAAAGGCGGAGGGAAGCTACCATCTCGTCTACTGGGTCCAACGTGCAGGCTTTGAGCAACAACAATTGCCACCCCAGCCTCTCATTGCTTGCAACGCCAGAGTGGAAGAGAGTCCAGCCCCTCTTGAGAGAACAGGTTCCAGAGCCCTTGCTGTGCGTCGAAGTGAGTCCAACTATATCTAGCCGGAACTTCTTCACCTCGCGCACCAGCTCAGGCTCTTTCCCTCCCAGCGAGGTGACGTTCCACGTCCCAAGAGCGAGCTTATGTAGCCGATAATCGGACTGCCAAGTGCCCTGCCTTCGGCTGCCGCCCAGTTCACACTGCATCCGACCTCTATGACCTCAATGGGCCCATGAGTGGTGAGCCCATTGGAGGGTTGACCCACGTTGCCTCTTCGAAATGAGCCCGGCAGGGCCCCATGGAGACAGGCCCGGCCACAAGTCGCTCGCCATCGTGCCCCACCTCTGCGCCTGGCTCCACAGGGGAGCCACGGTGACCTGCGCCTGGGCGAGAAAAAATCTAGGTCCTCGATTTGTACTTTTCATAAAGGTCTTTGAGCTGCTCTTTGTCTGATCCCTCACCTAGGATCTTTTCTCAGGGGATCCCGAGGCGTTCCCAGGCCAGCCGGGAGACAAAGTGTTCCCAATGTGTCCTGGGTCTTCCCCGTGGCCTCCAGGATGACAGAGCTTCACCTTCACCAGGGGTGTCAAACTCAAATACAGAGTGGGCCAAAGTTTAAAACTGAACAAAGCCGCGGGCCAAGGTTGAACAAATTAACCTTTTAATAGGGACCCAAACAAGTTTTGCATTGAATATTGAACAAGCAAGGCTTATATAACTTTATAGTGACATGCAAAATGGAGTTTCAAATAATAATAATAATCATTAAAAAATATCAATTGCATATCAAATATAATTTAAATACAAATTGAATGCCTCTTTTCTATTTGCAGCCTTCTGAGGTAAATATCAACATTAACTTTATCCACAGGCTAATAAATTTGAAAATAAAATAACAATGAATAAAACAACAATTCAGGACTTTAAACTGCTCAGTTTGCAACACACTGATCTAATTTGATGTGCCCAAGCCAGATACCTGGCATCTTTTTTTAGATGCTAGTTCTTTAATGTCGGGGCTCAGGCTTTGAGCTGAGGCAACTTTCATTATCGAACAAGATGTTCAACAGTCATATCTCGTACACCCAATTCTAACATCATTCAGACCCAGTCACAAGATATGTGCAGCTACAGCACGCATACACAAATGAATGCAACGCATACTTCATCAACAGCGATACAGGTTACACTGAGGGTGTCAGTATAAAAAACTTTAACACTGTTAGAAATATACGCCACACTGTGAACCCACACCAAACAAAAATAAAAAACACTTTTCGGGAGAACATCCGCACCGTAACACAACATAAGCACAAAAGAACAAATACCCAGAATCTTTTGCAGCACTAACTCTTTCGGGACGCTACAAAATACACCCCCGCTACCACCAAACCTCCCCCCCCCCCCCACACACACACACCTTGTAGCGTCTCGGAAGATTTAGTGCTACAAAGGGTTCTGGGTATTTGTTGTGTTGTGTTTATGTTGTGTTACGGTGCGGATGTTCTCCCGAAATGTGTTTGTCATTCTTGTTTGGTGGGGATTCACAGTGTGGCGTATATTTCTAAAAGTGTTAAAGTTTTTTATTTGGCTACCGTCAGTGCAACCTGTATCGCTGTTGATGAAGTATGCGTTGCATTCAATTGTGTGTGGGTGCAGAAGCTGCACTGACATGAAACTGGGCTGGCACTCGTTTGACTAGCTGGAAAAAAAAAAAAAAAAAAAAAATTCGGGAGGAGTGCTGAAGTCACTCCCGGGAGGGTTGGCAAGTATTAGAAGTAGCGGCACTGCCGCAATGTATAATCGAAGGTCCAGCTTTAGTGTTAATTTGATATTGCCTCAAGGGCCAAGTCAAATTACACGTTGGGCCAAATTTGGCCCACGGGCCAGAGTTTGACACCCATGACCTTCACTGTAAAAAATTACTGTAAAAATAAAAAATAAAATTACAGTTATATACTCCATCCATCCATCCATTTTCTACCGCTAATCCCATCCGGGGTCGCGGGGGTCGCTGGAGCCTATCTCAGCTACAATCAGGCGGAAGGCGGGGTACACCCTGGACAAGTCGCCACCTCATCGCAGGGCCAACACAGATAGACAGACAACATTCACACTCACATTCACACACTAGGGCCAATTTAGTGTTGCCAATCAACCTATCATGTTCTTCTTAAATGCAGTTAAGTACTGTAAATTTTGTTGCATTTTTCAAAAAATATCGACCAGCAGTAAGTTACTGTAAAACCTACAGTGTAATTCAGTTATTTTCAGACTTGTTTCTTGGGTCCGCCCACAATTCGTCCAACCGAGCTTCATTTCACCTGGCCGACCCTGCTAAATCCATCCTACTGCATCGTGTGTTTTTGATAACAAGGTAAGAGTCACTTGTACCTTGATGTGTCATTTTCTGTTTGAATTACTTTATATATATATTTATAAAGTCCGAAATGACATAGCGTCACAGTCAGCATCACAGACACTATCGTTGACCACGCGCATGTACCGCCGCATGCTAGCTAGCTAAGTTTTCTTCTTTTTTGTCATAGTCATCATAAAAGATGATAACTTGCAACATATGTGCTACGACTTGCAGCAATGTATTTGCGTATGTTAGACACATGCGAAGTCATAGTTGTATGCCTAATGCATCGTTTAAGTGTGCTTTCCCTAAATGCACAAGAGTTTTTTCCAACTTCTCAGCCTTCAAAACTCACAGCCGTCGTCATAAATATGGCAAGAGTAGGACTGATATGTATAGCGCAGAAGGTTTACCTTGTAATATTGTCTCATGTAGCGCGAAGTGCGATGATATACGAGCCTTTCTCCTGCATTTGAAAAGTCATATTACCGAAGGTAGGACAGTTACGTGCCCCTTCAGTCAATGTGAAAAAAGATTTACAGTTAAGTCTACTTTCACATCGCACGTGTCAAGGAAGCACTACGGCTACACTGAACGAAGTTTGACTTGATCAACAGCAAATCCAAGCAGCTCTTGTGTTATTAACACTGATGATGACTATTGTGATATGCAACTTGAGGATTCAGGATATTCCTGTTATGAAGACATGGAGGTCTACTTGCATTAAAAAAATGTTCACAGCACTGAAAAAAGGTTGAGAACCACTGCCTTAGGACAGTGGTTCTCAACCTTTTTTCAGTGATGTACCCCTGTGAACATTTTTTAAATTCAAGTACCCCCTAATCAGAGCAAAGCATTTTTGGTTGAAAAAAAGAGATAAAGACGTAAAATACAGCACTATGTCATCAGTTTCTGATTTATTAAATTGTATAACAGTGCAAAATATTGCTCATTTGTTGTGGTCTTTCTTGAACTATTTGGAAAAAAAGATATAAAAATAACTAAAAACTTGTTGAAAAATAACCAAGTGATTCAATTATAAATAAAGATTTTTACACATAGAAGTAATCAACTTAAAGTGCCCTCTTTGGGGATTGTAATAGAGATCCATCTGGATTCATGAACTTCATTCTCAACATTTCTTCACAAAAAAAGAAATCTTTAACATCAATATTTATGGAACATGTCCACTACGCTTTAACCAAGCCTCCATTGTTTTCTACATGGATAGTTGATTGACAGTTGGTGCCGTGTGGCACCGCCAGGTAGGGTCAAACCATCATGGCATGGGGGAAACTCTGGCTTTATGGTAATGAATGGAATAGCCTACTTGATTAGTTGTTCAGTTTATGAACTTACATTCATATTTTGTCGAAGTATTATTCAATAAATATATTTATAAAGGATTTTTGAATTGTTGCTATTTTTAGAATATTTAAAAAAAATCTCACGTACCCCTTGGCATACCTTCAAGTACCCCCAGGAGTACGCGTACCCCCATTTGAGAACCACTGCCTTAGGAGACTAGATGTAAACAGAGGAAAGAGAGAGCGAGTGAGGTGGCCATTCCAAATACTTTTAAAATGCTACCCATATTGGATACTGTTTAGGAACATAAACTGCATTTCTTGACTGTACCAGTTGCTGGTGACAAAGTCACAATAAAACGTTGGATGATCAGCATGGAAGGTGATGTCATCTGCAAAGGCGTCCAACCTAGCTTAATCTCAGGGCTTGCTGCCCTTCTTGCCACATACTATGTGTTCAACTTGGAATACCAAGAGGAAGGTCCTCGGACATTGGAATTTGTTCAAAGGTAAATCCTCTTGATACTGTTAAAATACTGTTAAGATATTTTATTTTATATTTCTCACCTCTGTTCAGGAATTTGACTTGTCATTTCCCCAATTGTGTGCCTTAAATCAATGACTCTTCTGTTCCTTTGTGGACCTTCTTATTAGGGACCGAAGCACCAGTTTCACTCTAGGATACAGAGAAGGTAGGTAATGTGCAGGTAAAGATATGTTGACTGGGTCAAAGAAGGAAGCACCTGTTTGACCCCAGGATGCAGAAAAAGTAGATAATTTGCAGGTAAAGACATGTTGACTGGATGATGGCAGGAAGCACCAGCTTGACCCGAGAATGCAGAGCAAGTAGGTAATGTGCGGGTGAAGATATGTTGAATGGGTAAAGGCAGGAAGCACCAGTGTGACCCCACTATGCAGGGAAGGTAGGTAATGTGCGGGTGAAGGTATGTTGAATGGGTGAAAGAAGGAAGCGCAGGTGTGGTCGAGGCCATGCAGACAAGGTAGGTATGTGCAGGTGAAGATATGTTGTATGGTGAAAGAAAGAAGCACCAGTGTGACCCAAGGATGCAGGGAAGGTAGGTAATGTGCAGGTAAAGATATGTTGAATGGGTGAAGGCAGGAAACACCAGCTAGACGCCAGGATACAGAGAAGGTAGGTAATGTGCAGGTAAAGATATGTTGAATGAGTAAAGGCAGGAAACACCAGCTTGACTCCAGGATATAGAGAAGGTAGGTAATGTGCAGGTAAAGATATGTTGAATGGGTGAAGGTAGAAAGCACCAGCGTGACCACACTATGCAGAGAAGGTAGGTAATGTGCAGGTAAAGATATGTTGAATGGGTAAAGGCAAGAAGCACCAGTGTGACCCCAGGATGCAGAGAAGATAGGTAATGAGCAGGAAACGATATGTTAAATGGGTGAAAGCAGGAAACATCAGCGTAAATACACGGTCCCGTAGATGGAGAGAAAACATGAATAGAGAGAGGGGTTGGGGAGGCTTTAGCATTGTCTTCCTCTCTGAATTTGTCTTAATGGGTTTTAGAGCATTCACTCATCTACAGCTGTGGTTATGGTATAGGCTCACATATATCCTAAAATTGATATTAATATTTGTGCAGTGCATATTCCTAAATAACAATGTGAGGGGGGTTCTGTATCGACTACAAGTAATCTTCAATCACAAAAGAATATCTAATATGCTTTCTCTCTTTTTTAGGCGATTCATTGGCGTTAACCCTGAGAGGGGAACAAAGGCTAGCCAGGGAAAGGTGGTGTCCAAGAAGACCGGGAAGCTGGTCCAGAAAAAGGCAGCAACTGTAAATCCTCACGTAGCCACCCTTATAAAACATCTCACAGACTTTGAGTGGGGCTTTATGTAGCCGACAACTAAACACTGGACTCGTGTTCAGTGTTTTGTCTCCAGTTAGAAATTAAGTGGACATGTTATAAATGTTAAAATGCTTTACTGAAAATAAGAAGAATGCACTAAATGTACATTGAATGTATTTGATGCACTTTAAAATAATGGGTTAATAAAAACATAATCTTGCAAGGCCATTTCTCCAGTCAGTTTTATGCCAGCAGATTGCAGGGGTTTTGATTTTGAAAAATTAAAAGTTCAACTCATTAACTTCTAGTGGCATTATACTGTAAAGCTCAGTCTATAGTGCTTACAATTATTTTACTGTAATTAACTGTTAATGGATATTACAGTAGATACACTAAAATAACAGTGTAATGCCGCTAAACAGATGACAGTATTATGCTGTGAAGCGTATATTTGATACAGCACAGTACTGTGATACTTTTTACAGTAATAAACTGTAGTGATAAATCACAGTATGTGTGCTGTAGAAAAACAGTTTTATACTGGAACCATTAGCTGCCAGTAGGTTACTGTAATTAAACGGTGAAAATTCTTACAGTAAGGGAGAGACCCGCCACCCAGCGGAGAAAACTCATTTCGGCCGCTTGTACCCGTGATGTTGTCCTTTCGGTCATAACCCAAAGCTCATGACCATAGGTGAGGATGGGAACGTAGATTGACCGGTAAATTGAGAGCTTTTCCCTCTGGCGCAGCTCCTTCTTACCACAACGAATCGATATAGCGTCCTCATTACTGAAGACGCCGCACCGATCAGCCTGTGCATCTCACAATCCACTCTTCCCTCACTCATGAACAAGACTCCAGGTACTTGAACTCATCCACTTGGGGCAAGATCTCCTGCCCAACCTCGAGATGGCACTCCACCCTTTCCCGGGCGAGAACCTCAGACTTGGAGGTGCTGATTCTCATCCCAGTCGCTTCACACTCGGCTGCGAACCAATCCAATGAGAGCTGAAGATCCTGGCCAGTTAAAGCCATAAGGACCACATCATCTGCAAAAAGGAGAGACCTAATCCTGCAGCCACCAAACCGGATCCCCTCAACGCCATGACTGCGCCTAGAAATTCTGTCCATAAAATTTATGAACACATTTGGTGACAAAGGGCAGCCAACTTATTGCTGGCAATGCGGACCAAACTCTGACACTGATCATACAGGGAGCGACCCGCCACAACCAGACATGCCGATACCCCATACTATCTGAGCACTCCCCACAGGACTTCCCGGGGTGGCCACGGTCGAATGTCTTCTCCAAGTCCACAAAGCACATGTAGACTGGTTGGACAAACTCCCATGCACACTCAAGGACCCTGCCGAGAGTATAGAGCTGGTCTACCGTTCCACGACCAGGACGAAAACCACACTGTTCGTCCTGGATCCGAGGTTCCTCCTCTCCAGTACACATGAATAGACCTTACCGGGAAGGCTGAGGAGTGTGATCTACGATAGTTGGAACACACCCTCCGGTTCCCCTTCTTAAAGAGAGGAACCACCACCCCGGTCTGCCAATCCAGAGGTACCGCCCCTGATGTCCACGCGATGTTGCAGAGTCTTGTCAACTAAAACAGCCCCACAGCATCCAGAGCCTTAAGAGCTCATCCACCCCCGGGGCCTTGCCACCGAGGAGCTTTTAAAACTACCTTGGCAACCTCAGCCCCAGAAATAGGAGAGCCCACCACAAATTCCCCAGGCACTGCTTGGCCTGTCGGTATGCCCGCTGCCTCTGGAGTCCCATGAGCCAAAAGGACCAGATAAGCTCTTTCTTCAGCTTGACGGCATCCCGCACTGCTGGTGGCCACCAGCGGGTTCTAGGATTACCGCCACGACAGGCACCAAACACCTTGCGGCCACAGCTCCAATCAGCTGGCTTGACAAGAGAGGCACGAACATGATCCATTCAGACTCAATGTCCAGCACCTCCTTTGTGACATGTTCAAAGTTCCTCCGGAGGTGGAAAAAGAAACTCTCTCTGACAGGAGACTCTGCTAGGCATTCCCAAAAGACTCTCACAATGCGTTTGGGCCTGCCAGGTCTGTCCGGGATCCTACCCCACCATCGGAGCCAGCTCACCAGGTGGTGATCGGTAGAAAGCTCGCCCCTCTTTTCACCCGAGTGTCCAAAACATGAGGCCGCAAATCCCATGACACAACTACAAAGTCAATAATGGAACTGCGGCCGAGGGTGTCCTGGTGCCAAATGCACATATGGACACCCTTATGTTTGAACATTGTGTTTGTTATGGACAATCCGTGACGAGCACAAAAGTCCAATAACAAAGCACCACTTGGGTTCAGATCCGGGTGGCCATTTTTCCCAATCACGACTCTCCAGGTTTCAAAGTCGTTGCCAACATGAGCGTTGAAGACCCCCAGCAGAACAAGGGAATCACCCGAGGGAGCACTCTCAAGGGAATCCAAAAGAGTGGGTACTCTGAGCTGCTGTTTGGTGCGTAAACACCAACAACAGTCAGGACCCATCACCCAACCCGAAAGCGGAGGGAAGCTACCATCTCGTCTTCTGGGTTAAGTCCAACGTGCAGGCTTTGAGCTGGGGGGCAACAAGAATTGCCAACCCAGCCTCTCATTACTTGCAATGCCAGAGTGGAAGAGAGTCCAACCCCTCTTGAGAGAACAGGTTCCAGAGCCCTTGCTGTGCGTCGAAGTGAGCCCAGCTTTATCTAGCCGGGAACTTCTCCACCTCGCGAGGTGACGTTCCACGTCCCAAGAGCGAGCTTATGTAGCCGATAATCGGACCGCCAAGTGCCCTGCCTTCGGCTTCCGCCCAGCTAACACTGCACCCGACCTCTGTGACCCAGCCCATGAGTGGTGAGCCTATTGCAGGGGGGACCCACGTTGCCTCTTCGAGCTGGGCCCCATGGGCACCAGTCGCTCGCCATCGTGCCCCACCTCTGGGCCTGGCTCCACAGGGGAGCCACGGTGACCTGCGTCCGGGCGAGAAAATATCTAGGTCCTCGATTTGTACTTTTCATAAAGGTCTTTGAGCTGCTCTTTGTCTGATTCCTCACCTAGGACCTGTTTGTCTTGGGGGACCCTACCAGAGGGCATAGAAGCCCCCGGACAACATAGCTCCTAGGATCAGTGGGACACGCAAACCACAAAGGTGGCGGCTCAGAAAGCAGGTTATATAAACATAACTCCAAAACCAAACATGCAAGATGTCTAAACATGCCTGTAATATTGTATCAATGTGAGTTTTACTAGAATCGGTTGTTTTTTTAAGGCTTGCAAACACAAAAGGTTTTTTTTTACTCAATATGACAGTAAGTTCTTAAAATGCTGAGATAATGTGAAAAAAACAATACAAATGTATTCCAACATGATTCCTAAACCAAACATGCAAAATGTCTAAAAATGCCTGTAATATTGAATCCATGTGAGTTTTACTAGAATCATTTGTTTTTGTAAGGTTTGCAAATACAAAAATTGAGTTTTATGACAGACACAAGTTAGTTTTTTTACTCATTATAACAGTATAGATGTCATACTATATATTAAAGTTATATGAACATAACTCCAAAACCAAACGTGCATTATGACCAAAATTGCCTGTAATATTGTATAGATGTGAGTTTTACTAGAATCAGGTTTGCAAATACAAAAATTGGGTTTTATGACAGTATACTGTCACACTCAATATGACAGTATAACTGTCATACTAAATCCATCCATTTTCTTCCGCTTATCCGAGGTCGGGTTGCGGGGGCAGCAGCCTAAGCAGAGAGCCCAGACTTCCCTCCCCCCAGCCACTTTGTCCAGCTCTTCTCGGGGGATCCCGAGGCGTTCCCAGGCCATAGTCTTTCCAATGTATCCTAGGTCTTCCCCATGGCCTCCTGCCCATCGGACCTAGGGAGGCGTTCGGGTGGCATCCTGAGCAGATGCCCGAACCACCTCATCTGGCTCCTCTCAATGTGGAGGAGCAGCGGCTTTACACTGAGTTCCTCCCAGATGACAGAGCTTCTCACCCTATCTCTAAGGGAGAGACCCACCACCCGGCGGAGGAAACTCATTTCGGCCGCTTGTACCCGTGACCTTGTCCTTTCGGTCATAACCCAAAGCTCATGACCATAGGTGAGGATGGGAACGTTGATCGACCGGTAAATTGAAAGCTTTTCCTTCTGGCTCAGCTCCTTCTTCACCACAACGGATCGCTATAGCGTCCTCATTACTGAAGACGCCGCACCGATCCGCCTGTAGATCTCACAATCCACTCTATCCTCACTCGTGAACAAGACTCCTAGGTACTTGAACTCCTTCACTTGGGGCAAGATCTCTTTCCCAACCTCGAGATGGCACTCCACCCTTTCCCGGGCGAGAACCATGGACTCGGACATGGAGGTGCTGATTCTCATCCCAGTCGCTTCACTGCGAACCGATCCAATGAAAGCTGAAGATCTTGGCCAGTTGAAGCCATCAGGACCACATCATCTGCAAAAAGCAGAGACCTAATCCTGCAGCCACCAAACCAGGCGCAGTCATGGCGTTGAGGGGATCCTCAAAGCCATGACTGCGCCTAGATATTCTGTCCATTAAAGTTATGAACAGAATCGGTGACAAAGGGCAGCCTTGGCGGAGTCCAACCCTCACTGGAAAGGGGTCCGACATACTGCCGGCAATGCGGACCAAGCTCTGACACTGATCATACAGGGAGACACCCGCCACAATCAGACATGCCGATACTCCATACTCTCTGAGCACTCCCCACAGGATTTACCGGGGGCCAAGGTCGAATGTCTTCTCCAAGTCCACAAAACTTATGTAGACTGGTTGGGCAAACTCCCATGCACACTCAAGGACCCTGCCGAGAGTATAGAGCTGGTCTACCGTTCCACGACCAGGACGAAAACCACACTGTTCGTCCTGGATCCGAGGTTCCTCCTCTCCATTACACATGAATAGACCTTACCGGGAAGGCTGAGGAGTGTGATCTACGATAGTTGGAACACACCCTCCGGTTCCCCTTCTTAAAGAGAGGAACCACCACCCCGGTCTGCCAATCCAGAAGTACCGCCCCTGATGTAGACGCAATGTTGCAGAGTCTTGTCAACCAAGACTGCCCCACAGCATCCAGAGCCTTAAGGAACTACGGACGGAGCTCATACCCCCGGGGCCTTGCCACCGAGGAGCTTTTTAACTACCTTGGCAACCTCAGCCCCAGAAATAGGAGAGCCCACCACAGACTTCCCAGGCACTGTTTCCTCATAGGAAGACGTGTTGGTGGGACTGAGGAGGTCTCGCTTGGCCTGTCGATATGCCCACTGCCTCTGGAGTCCCATGAGCCAAAAGGACCCGGTGGCTCTTTCTTCAGCTTGACAGCATCCCTCGGTGCTGGTGGATTACCGCCACGACAGGCACCAAACACCTTGCGGCCACAGCTTCAATCAGCTGGCTCAACAAGAGAACATGGTCCACTCAGACTCAATGTCCAGCACCTCCCTCGTGACATGTTCAAAGTTCTTCCGGACATGTTCAAAGTTCTTCAGGAGACTCTGCTAGGTGTTCCCAGCAGACCCTTACAATGCGTTTGGGCCTGCCAGGTCCGACCGGCAACCTCCCCTACCATCGGAGCCAGCTCACCACCAGGTGGTGGTTGGTAGAAAGCTCTGCCCCTCTCTTCACCGAGTGTCCAAAACATGAGGCCGCAAATCCCATGACACAACTACAAAGTCAATCATGCGGCAGAGGGTGTCCTTGTGCCAAGTGCACATATGGACACCCTTATGTTTGAACATTGTGTTTGTTATGGACAATCCGTGACAAGCACAAAAGTCCAATAACAAAGCACCACTTGGGTTCAGATCCGGGTGGCCATTTTTCCCAATCACGACTCTCCAGGTTTCACTGTCGTTGCCAACATAGCGTTGAAGTCCACCAGCAGAAAAAGGGAATCACCCGAGGGAGCACTCTCCAGTACTCCCTCAAGGGAATCCAAAAAGAGTTGGTACTCTGAGCTGCTGTTTGGTGTGTAAACACAAACAACAGTCAGGACCCGTCACCCAACCCGAAGGCTGAAGGAAGCTACCATCTCGTCTATTGGGTTTAAAGTCCAACGTGCAGGCTTTGAGCCGGCGGGCAACAAGAATTGCCACCCCAGCCTCTCATTAGTTGCAACGCCAGTGTGGAATCTCTTCCACTCTGGCGTTGCAAGTAATGAAAGTTCAGCTCAGTCCAGCCCCTCTGAGAGAACAGGTTCCAGAGCCCTTGCTGTGAGTCCAACTATATCTAGCCGGGAACTTCTCCACCTCAAGCACCAGCTCAGGCTCCTTCCCTCCCAGCGAGGTGACGGTCCATGTCCCAAGAGCGAGCTTATGTAGCCGATAATCGGACCACCAAGTGCCCTGCCTTCGGCTGCCGCCCAGCTCACGCTGCACCCTTTATGACCCAGCCCATGAGTGGTGAGCCCTGGAGGGGGGATCCACGTTGCCTCTTCGAGCTGAGCACGGCTGGGCCCCATGGGGACAGGCCCGTCAATCGCCATCGTGCCACACCTCTGGGCCTGGCTCCACAGGGGAGCCACGGTGACCTGCGTCCGGGCGAGAAAAAATCTAGGTCCTCAATTGTACTTTTAATAAAGGTCTTTGAGCTGCTCTTTGTCTGATCCCTCACCTAGGACCTGTTTGTCCTGGATCAGTGGGACACGCAAACCACAAAGGTGGCGGCTCAGAAAGCAGGTTATATAAATATAACTCCAAAACCAAACATGCAATATGTCTAAACATGCCTGTAATATTGTATCAATGTGACTTTTCCTAGAATCGGTTGTTTTTGTAAGGTTTGCAAATACAAAAATTAGGTTTTACTCACAATGACAAAATCACACTCAATATGACAGTTATTTAAACATAACTCATAAACCACACAAAAAAATGGCTAATAATGCCTGAAATAATGAATCATTGGGAGTTTTACTGAGTTTTATATTTTGCAAACACAAAAAGTAGTTTTTTACTTGACTGTAATGTTCTTAGAACCCTGAGATAATGGGAAAAAAGCAATAAAAATGTATTTAAACCTAACTCCTAAACAACACATGCAAAATGGCTAATAATGCCTAGGGAGACAAGTAACGTTGTTAGTTTAAAAAAATGATCTTTTGTAAAGATATCAAAGACACTAGCTAGTTTTTTTTATTCAATATGACAGTATAACAGTCATACTAAATATGAAAGTTATATAAACATAACTCCAAAACCAAACATGTGTCATGTCTAAAAATGTATTTATGTGAGTTTGTAAGGTTTGCAAAAACAAAAAGTAGTTTTTTACTCAATATGAAAGTAATGTTCTTAGAATCCTGAGATAATGCGAAAAAAGCAATACAAATGTATTCAAACACAAATTTTAAACCAAACATGTAAAATGTCTAAAAATGCCTGTAATATTGAATCCATATAAGTTTTACTAGAATCAATTGTTTTTGTAAGGTTTGCAAATACAAAAATTAGGTTTTACACATAATGACATTAAAACTGTAACACTCAATATGACAATTATTTATTTATAACTCCTAACCACACATGAAACATGTCTAATAATGCGTGAAAAAATGTATCTTTGTGAGTGTTACTAGAAACATTTTCTTTTGTAAGGTTTGCAAATACAGGTTAGTTTTTTTTACTCCATATGACAGTATAACTGCCACACTCAATATGACAGTTATTTAAACATAACTCTTAAACTACACATGAAAAATGATTAACAATGCCTGAAATAATGCATTCTTGTAAGTTTTACTCGAAACATATGCTTTTTTAAGGCTTGCAAACACAAAAAATATTTCTTTACTCAATATGACAGTAATGTTCTAAAATTCTGAGAAAATACGAACAAATTAATAAAATGATTCCAACATAATTCCTAAACCAAATATGCAAAATGTCTAAAAATGTCTGTAATATTGAATCCATGTGAGTTTTACTAGATTTAAATGATTTTGTAAGGTTTGCAAATACATAAATTAGGTTTTACTTACTATGTCATATCTGACAGTATATGACAGTTATTTAACCATACCTCAAACCACACATGAAAAATGGCTAATAATACCTGAAATAATGCATCCTTGGCCGTTTTACTCGAAACACATGCTTTTTTAAATCTTGCAAACACAAAAAGTAGTTTTTTTACTCAATATGACTGTAATGTTCTTAAAATCCTGAGATAATGCGAAAAAAGCAATAAAAATGTATTTAAACATTACTCCTAAACAACATATGCAAAATGGCTGATAATGCCTGGAAACATGTATCTTTGTTAGTTTTACTGGGAAAATGATCTTTTGTAAAGTTTGCAAAGACACAAGCCAGTTTTTTTTTTATTCAATATGACAGTATAACAGTCATTTTAAATATCAAAGTTATATAAACATAACTCCAAAACCAAACATGTGTCATGTCTAAAAATGCCTGTAATAATGTATTAATGTGAGTTTGTAAGGTTTGCAAAAACAAAAAGTAGATTTTTACTCAATATGAAAGTAATGATCTTAGAATCCTGAGATAATGCGAAAAAAGCAATAAAAATGTATTCAAACATAACTCCTAAACAACCCAGGCAAAATGGGTAATAATGCCTGGAGACATGTATCTTTGTTAGTTTTACTAGAAAATGTATTGTTTGTAAAGTTTGCAAAGACACAAGCTAGTTGTTTTTATTCAATAAGACAGTATAACTGTCATACTACATATGAAAGTTATATAAACATAACTCCAGAACCAAACGTGTGTCATGTCTAAAATTGCCCATAATAATGTATTTATGTGAGTTTGTAAGGTTTGCAAAAACAAAAAGTAGTTTTTTCCTCAATATGAAAGTAAGGATTTTAGAATCCTGAGATAATGCGAAAAAAGCAATAAAAATGTATTTAAACTTAATTCCTAAACAACCCATGCAAAATGGCTAATAATGCCTGGAGACATGTATCTTTGTTAGTTTTACTAGAAAAATGATCTTTTGTAAAGATATCAAAGACAAAAGCTAGTTTTTTTTATTCAATATGACAGTATAACAGTCCTACTAAATATGAAAGTTATCAAAACATAACTCCAAAACCAAACATGTGTTGTGTCTAAAAATGCCTGTAATAATGTATTTATGTGAGTTTGTAAGGTTTGCAAAAACAAAAAGTAGTTTTTTACTCAATATGAAAGTAATGATCTTAGAATCCTGAGATAATGCGAAAAAAGCAATAAAAATGTCTTTAAACATAATTCCTAAACAACCCATGCAAAATGGGTAATAATGCCTGGAGACATGTATCTTTGTTAGTTTTACTAGAAAAATGATCTTTTGTAAAGTTTGCAAAGACACAAGCTAGTTTTTTTTTTATTCAATATGACTGTATAACAGTCATACTAAATATAAAAGTTATATAAACATAACTCCAAAACCAAACATGTGTCATGTCTAAAAATGCCTGTAATAATGTATTAATGTGAGTTTGTAAGGTTTGCAAAAAAAAAAAGTAGTTTTTTACTCAATATGAAAGTAATGATCTTAAAATCCTGAGATAATGCGAAAAAAGCAATAAAAATGTATTTAAACATAATTCCTAAACAACCCATGCAAAATGGGTAATAATGCCTGGAGACATGTATCTTTGTTAGTTTTACTAGAAAAATGATCTTTTGTAAAGTTTGCAAAGACACAAGCTAGTTTTTTTTTATTCAATATGACAGTATAACAGTCATACTAAATATAAAAGTTATATAAACATAACTCCAAAACCAAACATGTGTCATGTCTAAAAATGTCTGTAATAATGTATTTATGTGAGTTTGTAAGGTTTGCAAGAATAAAAAGTAATTTTTTACTCAATATGAAAGTAATGATCTTGGAATCCTGAGATAATGCGAAAAAAGCAATAAAAATGTATTTAAACATAACTCCTAAACAACCCAGGCAAAATGGGTAATAATGCCTGGAGACATGTATCTTTGTTAGTTTTACTAGGAAATGTATATTTTGTAAAGTTTGCAAAGACACAAGCTAGTTGTTTTTATTCAATAAGACAGTATAACAGTCATACTAAATATGAAAGTTATATAAACATAACTCCAGAACCAAACGTGTGTCATGTCTAAAATTGCCTATAATAATGTATTTATGTGAGTTTGTAAGGTTTGCAAAAACAAAAAGTAGTTTTTTCCTCAATATGAAAGTAGGGATTTTAGAATCCTGAGATAATGCGAAAAAAGCAATAAAAATGTATTTAAACATAATTCCTAAACAACCCATGCAAAATGGCTAATAATGCCTGGAGACATGTATCTTTGTTAATTTTACTAGAAAAATGATATTTTGTAAAGTTTGCAAAGACACAAGCTAGTTTTTTTTAATTCAATATGACAGTATAACAGTCATACTAAATATAGAAGTTATATAAACATAACTCCAGAACCAAACGTGTGTCATGTCTAAAATTTCTTACTTATTATGTATTCATGTGGGTTTGTAAGGTTTGCAAAAACAAAAAGTAGTGTTTTACTCAATATGAAAGTAATGATCTTAGAATCCTGAGATAATGCGAAAAAAGCAATACAAATGTATTCAAACACAATTTTTAAACCAAACATGTGAATTGTCTAAAAATGCCTGTAATATTGAATTTATGTAAGTTTTACTAGAATCATTTGTTTTTGTAAGGTTTGCAAATACAAAAATTAGGGTTTACACATAATGACATTACAACTTTAACACTCAATATGAAAGTTATTTAATTATAACTCCTAAATACACATGAAACATGTCTAATAGCGTGAAAAAAATTATCTTTGTGAGTGTTGCTGGAAACATTTTCTTTTGTAAGGTTTGCAAAGACACAAGTTAGATTTTTTTAACTCAATATGACAGTATAACGCCACACTCAATATGACAGTTATTTAAACATAACTCCTAAACCACACCTGAAAAATGGCTAATAATGCCTGAAATAATGCATCTTTGGGAGTTTTACTGGAAACATAGGCTTTTTTTAAGGCTTGCAAACACAAAAATTATTTTTTTACTCAATATGACGGTAATGTTCTAAAATTCTGAGAAAATGGAACAAATTAATAAAAATGATTCCAACATAATTCCTAAACCAAACATGCAAAATGTCTGAAAATGCCTGTAATATTGAATCCATGTGAGTTTTATTTGAATCAGTTGTATGGTTTGCTAATACAAAAATTGGGTTTTATGACAAACACAAGTTAGTTTTTTTACTCAATATAACAGTTTAGCTGTCATACTATATATGAAAGTTATATAAACATAACTCCAAAACCAAACCATTATGTCCAAAACTGCCTGTAATATTGTATATATGTGAGTTTTACTAGAATCAGGGTTGCAAATACAAAAATTGGGTTTTATGACAGTATACTGTCACACTCAATATGACAGTTATTTAAACATAACTCAAACAACACATGCAAAATAGCTAATAATGCCTGGAGCATGTATCTTAGTTAGTTTTACTAGAAAAATTGTATTTTGTAAGGTTTTGTTAGTTGTTGTTTTTATTCAATATGACAGTATAACTGTCATACTAAATATGAAAGTTATATAAACATAACTCTAAAACCAAACATGCATTGTGTCTAAAAATGCCTGTAATATTGTATCTGTGTGAGTTTAACTAGATTTAGTTGTTTTTGTATGGTTTGCAAATACAAAATAAGGGTTTTACTCACTATGACAGTTTACTGTCACACTCAATCTGACAGTTATTTATTTAAACATAACTCCTAAACCACACATGCAAAATGGCTAATAATGCCTGGAGATATGTATCTTTGTGAGTTTTACTAGAAACATTATATTGTGTAAGGTTTAGTTAGTTTTTGTACTCAATCTGACAGTATAACTGTCATTCTAAATCCATCCATTTTCTTCCGCTTATCCGAGGTCGGGTTGCGGGGGCAGCAGCCTGAGCAGAAAATCCCAGACTTCCCTCTCCCCAGCCACTTCGTCCAGCTCTTCTCGGGGTATTCCGAGGCGTTCCCAGGCCAGCCGGGGACATAGTCTTTCCAATGTGTCCTAGGTCTTCCCCGTGGCCTCCTGCCACACCTCCCTAGAGGCGTTCGGGTGGCATCCTGAGCAGATGCCCGAACCACCTCATGGCTCCTCTCAATGTGGAGGAGCAGCGGCTTTACTTTGAGTTCCTCCCGGATGACAGAGCTTCTCACCCTGTCTCTAAGGTAGAGACCCACCACCCGGCAGAGGAAACGCATTTCGGCCGCTTGTCCTTTCGGTCATAACCCAAAGCTGGGAACGTAGATCGACGGTAAATTGAGAGCTTTTCCTTCTGGCTCAGCTCCTTCTTCACCACAACGGATCGATATAGCGTCCTCAATACTGAAGACGCCGCACCAAATCGCCTGTGGATCTCTCGATCCACTCTATCCTCACTCGTGAACAAGACTCCTAGGTACTTGAACTCCTCCACTTGGGGCAAGATCTCCTCCCCAACCTGGAGATGGCACTCGACCCTTTCCTGCGCGAGAACCATGGACTTGGACTTGGAGGTGCTGATTCTCATCCCAGTCGCTTCACACTCAAGGACCCTGCCGAGAGTATAGACCTGGTCTACCGTTCCACGACCAGGACGAAAACCACACTGTTCGTCCTGGATCCGAGTTTCCTCCTCTCCAGTACACATGAATAGACCTTACCGGGAAAGCTGAGGAGTGTGTTTCACGATAGTTGGAACACACCCTCCGGTTCTCCTTCTTAAAGAGAGGAACCACCACCCCGGTGTGCCAATCCAGAGGTACCACCCCCAATGTTCACGCGATGTTGCAGAGTCTTGTCAACCAAGACAGCCCCACAGTATCCAGAGCCTTAAGGAACTCATCCACCACCGGGGCCTTGCCACAGAGGAGCTTTTTAACTACCTAGGCAACCTAAGCCCCAGAAATAGGAGAGTCCACCACAGATTCCCCAGGCACTGCTTGGCCTGTCGGTATGCCCGCTGCCTCTGGAGTCCCATGAGCCAAAAGGACCCGATAGGCTCTTTCTTCAGCTTGACGGCATCCCTCCCTGCTGGTGGCCACCAGCGAGTTCTAGGATTACCGCCACGACAGGCACCAAACACCTTGCGGCCACAGCTCCAATCAGCAGGCTCGACAAGAGAGGCACGGAACATGGTCCACTCAGACTCAATGTCCAGCACCTCCCTCGTGACATGTTTAAAGTTCTTCCTTATGTTTGAACATTGTGTTTGTTATGGACAATCCGTGACGAGCACAAAAGTCCAATAACAAAGCACCACTTGGGTTCAGATCTGGGTGGCCATTTTTCCCAATCACGACTCTCCAGGTTTCACTGTCCTTGCCAACATGAGCATTGAAGTCCCCCAACAGAACAAGGGAATCACCCGAGGGAGCACTCTCCAGTACTCCCTCAAGGGAATCCAAAAAGAGTGGGTACTCTGAACTGCTGTTTGGTGCGTAAACACAAACAACAGTCAGGACCCGTCACCCAACCCAAAGGCGGAGGGAAGCTACCATCTCGTCTACTGGGTCCAACGTGCAGGCTTTGAGCAACAACAATTGCCACCCCAGCCTCTCATTGCTTGCAACGCCAGAGTGGAAGAGAGTCCAGCCCCTCTTGAGAGAACAGGTTCCAGAGCCCTTGCTGTGCGTCGAAGTGAGTCCAACTATATCTAGCCGGAACTTCTTCACCTCGCGCACCAGCTCAGGCTCTTTCCCTCCCAGCGAGGTGACGTTCCACGTCCCAAGAGCGAGCTTATGTAGCCGATAATCGGACTGCCAAGTGCCCTGCCTTCGGCTGCCGCCCAGTTCACACTGCATCCGACCTCTATGACCTCAATGGGCCCATGAGTGGTGAGCCCATTGGAGGGTTGACCCACGTTGCCTCTTCGAAATGAGCCCGGCAGGGCCCCATGGAGACAGGCCCGGCCACAAGTCGCTCGCCATCGTGCCCCACCTCTGCTCCTGGCTCCACAGGGGAGCCACGGTGACCTGCGCCTGGGCGAGAAAAAATCTAGGTCCTCGATTTGTACTTTTCATAAAGGTCTTTGAGCTGCTCTTTGTCTGATCCCTCACCTAGGATCGTTTCTCAGGGGATCCCGAGGCGTTCCCAGGCCAGCCGGGAGACATAGTGTTCCCAATGTGTCCTGGGTCTTCCCCGTGGCCTCCAGGATGACAGAGCTTCACCTTCACCAGGGGTGTCAAACTCAAATACAGAGTGGGCCAAAGTTTAAAACTGAACAAAGCCGCGGGCCAAGGTTGAACAAATTAACCTTTTAATAGGGACCCAAACACGTTTTGCATTGAATATTGAACAAGCAAGGCTTATATAACTTTATAGTGACATGCAAAATGGAGTTTCAAATAATAATAATAATCATTAAAAAATATCAATTGCATATCAAATATAATTTAAATACAAATTGAATGCCTCTTTTCTATTTGCAGCCTTCTGAGGTAAATATCAACATTAACTTTATCCACAGGCTAATAAATTTGAAAATAAAATAACAATGAATAAAACAACCATTCAGGACTTTAAACTGCTCAGTTTTCAACACACTGATCTAATTTGATGTGCGCAAGCCAGATACCTGGCATCTTTTTTTAGATGCTAGTTCTTTAATGTCGGGGCTCAGGCTTTGAGCTGAGGCAACTTTCATTATCGAACAAGATGTTCAACAGTCATATCTCGTACACCCAATTCTAACATCATTCAGACCGAGTCACAAGATATGTGCAGCTACAGCACGCATACACAAATGAATGCAACGCATACTTCATCAACAGCGATACAGGTTACACTGAGGGTGCCAGTATAAAAAACTTTAACACTGTTAGAAATATACGCCACACTGTGAACCCACACCAAACAAAAATAAAAAACACTTTTCGGGAGAACATCCGCACCGTAACACAACATAAACACAAGAGAACAAATACCCAGAATCTTTTGCAGCACTAACTCTTTCGGGACGCTACAAAATACACCCCCGCTACCACCAAACCTCCTCCCCCCCACACACACACACCTTGTAGCGTCTCGGAAGATTGAGTGCTACAAAGGGTTCTGGGTATTTGTTGTGTTGTGTTTATGTTGTGTTACGGTGCGGATGTTCTCCCGAAATGTGTTTGTCATTCTTGTTTGGTGTGGATTCACAGTGTGGCGTATATTTCTAAAAGTGTTAAAGTTTTTTATTTGGCTACCGTCAGTGTAACCTGTATCGCTGTTGATGAAGTATGCGTTGCATTCAATTGTGTGTGGGTGCAGAAGCTGCACTGACATAAAACTGGGCTGGCACTCGTTTGACTAGCTGGAAAAAAAAAAAAAAAAAATTCGGGAGGAGTGCTGGAGTCACTCCCGGGAGGGTTGGCAAGTATTAGAAGTAGCGGCACTGCCGCAATGTATAATCGAAGGTCCAGCTTTAGTGTTAATTTGATATTGCCTCAAGGGCCAAGTCAAATTACACGTTGGGCCAAATTTGGCCCACGGGCCAGAGTTTGACACCCATGACTTTCACTGTAAAAAATTACTGTAAAAATAAAAAATAAAATTACAGTTATATACTCCATCCATCCATCCATTTTCTACCGCTTATTCCCTTCGGGGTCGCGGGGGGCGCTGGAGCCTATCTCAGCTACAATCAGGCGGAAGGCGGGGTACACCCTGGACAAGTCGCCACCTCATCGCAGGGCCAACACAGATAGACAGACAACATTCACACTCACATTCACACACTAGGGCCAATTTAGTGTTGCCAATCAACCTATCATGTTCTTCTTAAAGGCAGTTAAGTACTGTAAATTTTGTTGCATTTTTCAAAAAATATCGACCAGCAGTAAGTTACTGTAAAACCTACAGTGTAATTCAGTTATTTTCAGACTTGTTTCTTGGGTCCGCCCACAATTCGTCCAACCGAGCTTCATTTCACCTGGCCGACCCTGCTAAATCCATCCTACTGCATCGTGTGTTTTTGATAACAAGGTAAGAGTCACTTGTACCTTGATGTGTCATTTTCTGTTTGAATTACTTTATATATATATTTATAAAGTCCGAAATGACATAGCGTCACAGTCAGCATCACAGACACTATCGTTGACCACGCGCATGTACCGCCGCATGCTAGCTAGCTAAGTTTTCTTCTTTTTTGTCATAGTCATCATAAAAGATGATAACTTGCAACATATGTGCTACGACTTGCAGCAATGTATTTGCGTATGTTAGACACATGCGAAGTCATAGTTGTATGCCTAATGCATCGTTTAAGTGTGCTTTCCCTAAATGCACAAGAGTTTTTTCCAACTTCTCAGCCTTCAAAACTCACAGCCGTCGTCATAAATATGGCAAGAGTAGGACTGATATGTATAGCGCAGAAGGTTTACCTTGTAATATTGTCTCATGTAGCGCGAAGTGCGATGATATACGAGCCTTTCTCCTGCATTTGAAAAGTCATATTACCGAAGGTAGGACAGTTACGTGCCCCTTCAGTCAATGTGAAAAAAGATTTACAGTTAAGTCTACTTTCACATCGCACGTGTCAAGGAAGCACTACGGCTACACTGAACGAAGTTTGACTTGATCAACAGCAAATCCAAGCAGCTCTTGTGTTATTAACACTGATGATGACTATTGTGATATGCAACTTGAGGATTCAGGATATTCCTGTTATGAAGACATGGAGGTCTACTTGCATTAAAAAAATGTTCACAGCACTGAAAAAAGGTTGAGAACCACTGCCTTAGGACAGTGGTTCTCAACCTTTTTTCAGTGATGTACCCCTGTGAACATTTTTTAAATTCAAGTACCCCCTAATCAGAGCAAAGCATTTTTGGTTGAAAAAAAGAGATAAAGACGTAAAATACAGCACTATGTCATCAGTTTCTGATTTATTAAATTGTATAACAGTGCAAAATATTGCTCATTTGTTGTGGTCTTTCTTGAACTATTTGGAAAAAAAGATATAAAAATAACTAAAAACTTGTTGAAAAATAACCAAGTGATTCAATTATAAATAAAGATTTTTACACATAGAAGTAATCAACTTAAAGTGCCCTCTTTGGGGATTGTAATAGAGATCCATCTGGATTCATGAACTTCATTCTCAACATTTCTTCACAAAAAAAGAAATCTTTAACATCAATATTTATGGAACATGTCCACTACGCTTTAACCAAGCCTCCATTGTTTTCTACATGGATAGTTGATTGACAGTTGGTGCCGTGTGGCACCGCCAGGTAGGGTCAAACCATCATGGCATGGGGGAAACTCTGGCTTTATGGTAATGAATGGAATAGCCTACTTGATTAGTTGTTCAGTTTATGAACTTACATTCATATTTTGTCGAAGTATTATTCAATAAATATATTTATAAAGGATTTTTGAATTGTTGCTATTTTTAGAATATTTAAAAAAAATCTCACGTACCCCTTGGCATACCTTCAAGTACCCCCAGGAGTACGCGTACCCCCATTTGAGAACCACTGCCTTAGGAGACTAGATGTAAACAGAGGAAAGAGAGAGCGAGTGAGGTGGCCATTCCAAATACTTTTAAAATGCTACCCATATTGGATACTGTTTAGGAACATAAACTGCATTTCTTGACTGTACCAGTTGCTGGTGACAAAGTCACAATAAAACGTTGGATGATCAGCATGGAAGGTGATGTCATCTGCAAAGGCGTCCAACCTAGCTTAATCTCAGGGCTTGCTGCCCTTCTTGCCACATACTATGTGTTCAACTTGGAATACCAAGAGGAAGGTCCTCGGACATTGGAATTTGTTCAAAGGTAAATCCTCTTGATACTGTTAAAATACTGTTAGGATATTTTATTTTATATTTCTCACCTCTGTTCAGGAATTTGACTTGTCATTTCCCCAATTGTGTGCCTTAAATCAATGACTCTTCTGTTCCTTTGTGGACCTTCTTATTAGGGACCGAAGCACCAGTTTGACTCTAGGATACAGAGAAGGTAGGTAATGTGCAGGTAAAGATATGTTGACTGGGTCAAAGAAGGAAGCACCTGTTTGACCCCAGGATGCAGAAAAAGTAGATAATTTGCAGGTAAAGACATGTTGACTGGATGATGGCAGGAAGCACCAGCTTGACCCGAGAATGCAGAGCAAGTAGGTAATGTGCGGGTGAAGATATGTTGAATGGGTAAAGGCAGGAAGCACCAGTGTGACCCCACTATGCAGGGAAGGTAGGTAATGTGCGGGTGAAGGTATGTTGAATGGGTGAAAGAAGGAAGCGCAGGTGTGGTCGAGGCCATGCAGACAAGGTAGGTATGTGCAGGTGAAGATATGTTGTATGGTGAAAGAAAGAAGCACCAGTGTGACCCAATGATGCAGGGAAGGTAGGTAATGTGCAGGTAAAGATATGTTGAATGGGTGAAGGCAGGAAACACCAGCTAGACGCCAGGATACAGAGAAGGTAGGTAATGTGCAGGTAAAGATATGTTGAATGAGTAAAGGCAGGAAACACCAGCTTGACTCCAGGATATAGAGAAGGTAGGTAATGTGCAGGTAAAGATATGTTGAATGGGTGAAGGTAGAAAGCACCAGCGTGACCACATTATGCAGAGAAGGTAGGTAATGTGCAGGTAAAGATATGTTGAATGGGTAAAGGCAAGAAGCACCAGTGTGACCCCAGGATGCAGAGAAGATAGGTAATGAGCAGGAAACGATATGTTAAATGGGTGAAAGCAGGAAACATCAGCGTAAATACACGGTCCCGTAGATGGAGAGAAAACATGAATAGAGAGAGGGGTTGGGGAGGCTTTAGCATTGTCTTCCTCTCTGAATTTGTCTTAATGGGTTTTAGAGCATTCACTCATCTACAGCTGTGGTTATGGTATAGGCTCACATATATCCTAAAATTGATATTAATATTTGTGCAGTGCATATTCCTAAATAACAATGTGAGGGGGGTTCTGTATCGACTACAAGTAATCTTCAATCACAAAAGAATATCTAATATGCTTTCTCTCTTTTTTAGGCGATTCATTGGCGTTAACCCTGAGAGGGGAACAAAGGCTAGCCAGGGAAAGGTGGTGTCCAAGAAGACCGAGAAGCTGGTCCAGAAAAAGGCAGCAACTGTAAATCCTCACATAGCCACCCTTATAAAACATCTCACAGACTTTGAGTGGGGCTTTATGTAGCCGACAACTAAACACTGGACTCGTGTTCAGTGTTTTGTCTCCAGTTAGAAATTAAGTGGACATGTTATAAATGTTAAAATGCTTTACTGAAAATAAGAAGAATGCACTAAATGTACATTGAATGTATTTGATGCACTTTAAAATAATGGGTTAATAAAAACATAATCTTGCAAGGCCATTTCTCCAGTCATTTTTATGCCAGCAGATTGCAGGGGTTTTGATTTTGAAAAATTAAAAGTTCAACTCATTAACTTCTAGTGGCATTATACTGTAAAGCTCAGTCTATAGTGCTTACAATTATTTTACTGTAATTAACTGTTAATGGATATTACAGTAGATACACTAAAATAACAGTGTAATGCCGCTAAACAGATGACAGTATTATGCTGTGAAGCGTATATTTGATACAGCACAGTACTGTGATACTTTTTACAGTAATAAACTGTAGTGATAAATCACAGTATGTGTGCTGTAGAAAAACAGTTTTATACTGGAACCATTAGCTGCCAGTAGGTTACTGTAATTAAACGGTGAAAATTCTTACAGTAAGGGAGAGACCCGCCACCCAGCGGAGAAAACTCATTTCGGCCGCTTGTACCCGTGATGTTGTCCTTTCGGTCGTAACCCAAAGCTCATGACCATAGGTGAGGATGGGAACGTAGATTGACCGGTAAATTGAGAGCTTTTCCCTCTGGCGCAGCTCCTTCTTACCACAACGAATCGATATAGCGTCCTCATTACTGAAGACGCCGCACCGATCAGCCTGTGCATCTCACGATCCACTCTTCCCTCACTCATGAACAAGACTCCAGGTACTTGAACTCATCCACTTGGGGCAAGATCTCCTGCCCAACCTCGAGATGGCACTCCACCCTTTCCCGGGCGAGAACCTCAGACTTGGAGGTGCTGATTCTCATCCCAGTCGCTTCACACTCGGCTGCGAACCAATCCAATGAGAGCTGAAGATCCTGGCCAGTTAAAGCCACATCATCTGCAAAAAGGAGAGACCTAATCCTGCAGCCACCAAACCGGATCCCCTCAACGCCATGACTGCGCCTAGAAATTCTGTCCATAAAATTTATGAACACATTTGGTGACAAAGGGCAGCCAACTTATTGCTGGCAATGCGGACCAAGCTCTGACACTGATCATACAGGGAGCGACCCGCCACAATCAGACATGCCGATACCCCATACTATCTGAGCACTCCCCACAGGACTTCCCGGGGTGGCCACGGTCGAATGTCTTCTCCAAGTCCACAAAGCACATGTAGACTGGTTGGACAAACTCCCATGCACACTCAAGGACCCTGCCGAGAGTATAGAGCTGGTCTACCGTTCCACGACCAGGACGAAAACCACACTGTTCGTCCTGGATCCGAGGTTCCTCCTCTCCAGTACACATGAATAGACCTTACCGGGAAGGCTGAGGAGTGTGATCTACGATAGTTGGAACACACCCTCCGGTTCCCCTTCTTAAAGAGAGGAACCACCACCCCGGTGTGCCAATCCAGAGGTACCGCCCCTGATGTCCACGCGATGTTGCAGAGTCTTGTCAACTAAAACAGCCCCACAGCATCCAGAGCCTTAAGAGCTCATCCACCCCCGGGGCCTTGCCACCGAGGAGCTTTTAAAACTACCTTGGCAACCTCAGCCCCAGAAATAGGAGAGCCCACCACAAATTCCCCAGGCACTGCTTGGCCTGTCGGTATGCCCGCTGCCTCTGGAGTCCCATGAGCCAAAAGGACCAGATAAGCTCTTTCTTCAGCTTGACGGCATCCCGCACTGCTGGTGGCCACCAGCGGGTTCTAGGATTACCGCCACGACAGGCACCAAACACCTTGCGGCCACAGCTCCAATCAGCTGGCTTGACAAGAGAGGCACGAACATGATCCATTCAGACTCAATGTCCAGCACCTCCTTTGTGACATGTTCAAAGTTCCTCCGGAGGTGGAAAAAGAAACTCTCTCTGACAGGAGACTCTGCTAGGCATTCCCAAAAGACTCTCACAATGCGTTTGGGCCTGCCAGGTCTGTCCGGGATCCTACCCCACCATCGGAGCCAGCTCACCAGGTGGTGATCGGTAGAAAGCTCGCCCCTCTCTTCACCCGAGTGTCCAAAACATGAGGCCGCAAATCCCATGACACAACTACAAAGTCAATAATGGAACTGCGGCCGAGGGTGTCCTGGTGCCAAGTGCACATATGGACACTCTTATGTTTGAACATTGTGTTTGTTATGGACAATCCGTGACGAGCACAAAAGTCCAATAACAAAGCACCACTTGGGCCACCCGGATGGCCACACTCCATCCGGGTGGCCATTTTTCCCAATCACGACTCTCCAGGTTTCAAAGTCGTTGCCAACATGAGCGTTGAAGACCCCCAGCAGAACAAGGGAATCACCCGAGGGAGCACTCTCAAGGGAATCCAAAAAGAGTGGGTACTCTGAGCTGCTGTTTGGTGCGTAAACACCAACAACAGTCAGGACCCATCACCCAACCCGAAAGCGGAGGGAAGCTACCATCTCGTCTTCTGGGTTAAGTCCAACGTGCAGGCTTTGAGCTGGGGGGCAACAAGAATTGCCAACCCAGCCTCTCATTACTTGCAACGCCAGAGTGGAAGAGAGTCCAACCCCTCTTGAGAGAACAGGTTCCAGAGCCCTTGCTGTGCGTCGAAGTGAGTCCAGCTTTATCTAGCCGGGAACTTCTCCACCTCGCGAGGTGACGTTCCACGTCCCAAGAGCGAGCTTATGTAGCCGATAATCGGACCGCCAAGTGCCCTGCCTTCGGCTTCCGCCCAGCTAACACTGCACCCGACCTCTGTGAGCCAGCCCATGAGTGGTGAGCCTATTGCAGGGGGGACCCACGTTGCCTCTTCGAGCTGGGCCCCATGGGCACCAGTCGCTCGCCATCGTGCCCCACCTCTGGGCCTGGCTCCACAGGGGAGCCACGGTGACCTGCGTCCGGGCGAGAAAATATCTAGGTCCTCGATTTGTACTTTTCATAAAGGTCTTTGAGCTGCTCTTTGTCTGATTCCTCACCTAGGACCTGTTTGTCTTGGGGGACCCTACCAGGGGGCATAGAAGCCCCCGGACAACATAGCTCCTAGGATCAGTGGGACACGCAAACCACAAAGGTGGCGGCTCAGAAAGCAGGTTATATAAACATAACTCCAAAACCAAACATGCAAGATGTCTAAACATGCCTGTAATATTGTATCAATGTGAGTTTTACTAGAATCAGTTGTTTTTGTAAGGCTTGCAAACACAAAAGGTTTTTTTTATTCAATATGACAGTAAGTTCTTAAAATGCTGAGATAATGTGAAAAAAACAATACAAATGTATTCCAACATGATTCCTAAACCCAACATGCAAAATGTCTAAAAATGCCTGTAATATTGAATCCATGTGAGTTTTACTAGAATCATTTGTTTTTGTAAGGTTTGCAAATACAAAAATTGAGTTTTATGACAGACACAAGTTAGTTTTTTTACTCATTATAACAGTATAGATGTCATACTATATATTAAAGTTATATGAACATAACTCCAAAACCAAACGTGCATTATGTCCAAAATTGCCTGTAATATTGTATAGATGTGAGTTTTACTAGAATCAGGTTTGCAAATACAAAAATTGGCTTTTATGACAGTATACTGTCACACTCAATATGACAGTATAACTGTCATACTAAATCCATCCATTTTCTTCCGCTTATCCGAGGTCGGGTTGCGGGGGCAGCAGCCTAAGCAGAGAGCCCAGACTTCCCTCTCCCCAGCCACTTTGTCCAGCTCTTCTCGGGGGATCCCGAGGCGTTCCCAGGCCATAGTCTTTCCAATGTATCCTAGGTCTTCCCCATGGCCTCCTGCCGTTCGGACCTAGGGAGGCGTTCGGGTGGCTTCCTGAGCAGATGCCCGAACCACCTCATCTGGCTCCTCTCAATGTGGAGGAGCAGCGGCTTTACACTGAGTTCCTCCCAGATGACAGAGCTTCTCACCCTATCTCTAAGGGAGAGACCCACCACCCGGCGGAGGAAACTCATTTCGGCCGCTTGTACCCGTGACCTTGTCCTTTCGGTCATAACCCAAAGCTCATGACCATAGGTGAGGATGGGAACGTTGATCGACCGGTAAATTGAAAGCTTTTCCTTCTGGCTCAGCTCCTTCTTCACCACAACGGATCGCTATAGCGTCCTCATTACTGAAGACGCCGCACCGATCCGCCTGTAGATCTCACAATCCACTCTATCCTCACTCGTGAACAAGACTCCTAGGTACTTGAACTCCTTCACTTGGGGCAAGATCTCTTTCCCAACCTCGAGATGGCACTCCACCCTTTCCCGGGCGAGAACCATGGACTCGGACATGGAGGTGCTGATTCTCATCCCAGTCGCTTCACTGCGAACCGATCCAATGAAAGCTGAAGATCTTGGCCAGTTGAAGCCATCAGGACCACATCATCTGCAAAAAGCAGAGACCTAATCCTGCAGCCACCAAACCAGGCGCAGTCATGGCGTTGAGGGGATCCTCAAAGCCATGACTGCGCCTAGATATTCTGTCCATTAAAGTTATGAACAGAATCGGTGACAAAGGGCAGCCTTGGCGGAGTCCAACCCTCACTGGAAAGGGGTCCGACATACTGCCGGCAATGCGGACCAAGCTCTGACACTGATCATACAGGGAGACACCCGCCACAATCAGACATGCCGATACTCCATACTCTCTGAGCACTCCCCACAGGATTTACCGGGGGCCAAGGTCGAATGTCTTCTCCAAGTCCACAAAACTTATGTAGACTGGTTGGGCAAACTCCCATGCACACTCAAGGACCCTGCCGAGAGTATAGAGCTGGTCTACCGTTCCACGACCAGGACGAAAACCACACTGTTCGTCCTGGATCCGAGGTTCCTCCTCTCCATTACACATGAATAGACCTTACCGGGAAGGCTGAGGAGTGTGATCTACGATAGTTGGAACACACCCTCCGGTTCCCCTTCTTAAAGAGAGGAACCACCACCCCGGTCTGCCAATCCAGAGGTACCGCCCCTGATGTAGACGCAATGTTGCAGAGTCTTGTCAACCAAGACTGCCCCACAGCATCCAGAGCCTTAAGGAACTCCGGACGGAGCTCATACCCCCGGGGCCTTGCCACCGAGGAGCTTTTTAACTACCTTGGCAACCTCAGCCCCAGAAATAGGAGAGCCCACCACAGACTTCCCAGGCACTGTTTCCTCATAGGAAGACGTGTTGGTGGGACTGAGGAGGTCTCGCTTGGCCTGTCGATATGCCCACTGCCTCTGGAGTCCCATGAGCCAAAAGGACCCGGTGGCTCTTTCTTCAGCTTGACAGCATCCCTCGGTACTGGTGGATTACCGCCACGACAGGCACCAAACACCTTGCGGCCACAGCTTCAATCAGCTGGCTCAACAAGAGAACATGGTCCACTCAGACTCAATGTCCAGCACCTCCCTCGTGACATGTTCAAAGTTCTTCCGGACATGTTCAAAGTTCTTCAGGAGACTCTGCTAGGTGTTCCCAGCAGACCCTTACAATGCGTTTGGGCCTGCCAGGTCTGACCGGCAACCTCCCCTACCATCGGAGCCAGCTCACCACCAGGTGGTGGTTGGTAGAAAGCTCTGCCCCTCTCTTCACCGAGTGTCCAAAACATGAGGCCGCAAATCCCATGACACAACTACAAAGTCAATCATGCGGCCGAGGGTGTCCTTGTGCCAAGTGCACATATGGATACCCTTATGTTTGAACATTGTGTTTGTTATGGACAATCCGTGACAAGCACAAAAGTCCAATAACAAAGCACCACTTGGGTTCAGATCCGGGTGGCCATTTTTCCCAATCACGACTCTCCAGGTTTCACTGTCGTTGCCAACATAGCGTTGAAGTCCACCAGCAGAAAAAGGGAATCACCCGAGGGAGCACTCTCCAGTACTCCCTCAAGGGAATCCAAAAAGAGTTGGTACTCTGAGCTGCTGTTTGGTGTGTAAACACAAACAACAGTCAGGACCCGTCACCCAACCCGAAGGCTGAAGGAAGCTACCATCTCGTCTATTGGGTTTAAAGTCCAACGTGCAGGCTTTGAGCCGGGGGGCAACAAGAATTGCCACCCCAGCCTCTCATTAGTTGCAACGCCAGTGTGGAATCTCTTTCACTCTGGCATTGCAAGTAATGAAAGTTCAGCTCAGTCCAGCCCCTCTGAGAGAACAGGTTCCAGAGCCCTTGCTGTGAGTCCAACTATATCTAGCCGGGAACTTCTCCACCTCAAGCACCAGCTCAGGCTCCTTCCCTCCCAGCGAGGTGACGTTCCATGTCCCAAGAGCGAGCTTATGTAGCCGATAATCGGACCACCAAGTGCCCTGCCTTCGGCTGCCGCCCAGCTCACACTGCACCCTCTATGACCCAGCCCATGAGTGGTGAGCCCTGGAGGGGGGATCCACGTTGCCTCTTCGAGCTGAGCACGGCTGGGCCCCATGGGGACAGGCCCGTCAATCGCCATCGTGCCACACCTCTGGGCCTGGCTCCACAGGGGAGCCACGGTGACCTGCGTCCGGGCGAGAAAAAATCTAGGTCCTCAATTGTACTTTTAATAAAGGTCTTTGAGCTGCTCTTTGTCTGATCCCTCACCTAGGACCTGTTTGTCCTGGATCAGTGGGACACGCAAACCACAAAGGTGGCGGCTCAGAAAGCAGGTTATATAAATATAACTCCAAAACCAAACATGCAATATGTCTAAACATGCCTGTAATATTGTATCAATGTGACTTTTCCTAGAATCGGTTGTTTTTGTAAGGTTTGCAAATACAAAAATGAGGTTTTACTCACAATGACAAAATCACACTCAATATGACAGTTATTTAAACATAACTCATAAACCACACAAAAAAATGGCTAATAATGCCTGAAATAATGAATCATTGGGAGTTTTACTGAGTTTTATATTTTGCAAACACAAAAAGTAGTTTTTTACTTGACTGTAATGTTCTTAGAACCCTGAGATAATGGGAAAAAAGCAATAAAAATGTATTTAAACCTAACTCCTAAACAACACATGCAAAATGGCTAATAATGCCTAGGGAGACATGTAACGTTGTTAGTTTAAAAAAATGATCTTTTGTAAAGATATCAAAGACACTAGCTAGTTTTTTTTATTCAATATGACAGTATAACAGTCATACTAAATATGAAAGTTATATAAACATAACTCCGAAACCAAACATGTGTCATGTCTAAAAATGTATTTATGTGAGTTTGTAAGGTTTGCAAAAACAAAAAGTAGTTTTTTACTCAATATGAAAGTAATGTTCTTAGAATCCTGAGATAATGCGAAAAAAGCAATACAAATGTATTCAAACACAAATTTTAAACCAAACATGTAAAATGTCTAAAAATGCCTGTAATATTGAATCCATATAAGTTTTACTAGAATCAATTGTTTTTGTAAGGTTTGCAAATACAAAAATTAGGTTTTACACATAATGACATTAAAACTGTAACACTCAATATAACAATTATTTATTTATAACTCCTAACCACACATGAAACATGTCTAATAATGCGTGAAAAAATTTATCTTTGTGAGTGTTACTAGAAACATTTTCTTTTGTAAGGTTTACAAATACAGGTTAGTTTTTTTTACTCCATATGACAGTATAACTGCCACACTCAATATGACAGTTATTTAAACATAACTCTTAAACTACACATGAAAAATGATTAACAATGTCTGAAATAATGCATTCTTGTAAGTTTTACTCGAAACATATGCTTTTTTAAGGCTTGCAAACACAAAAATTATTTCTTTACTCAATATGACAGTAATGTTCTAAAATTCTGAGAAAATACGAACAAATTAATAAAAATGATTCCAACATAATTCCTAAACCAAATATGCAAAATGTCTAAAAATGTCTGTAATATTGAATCCATGTGAGTTTTACTAGATTTAAATTATTTTGTAAGGTTTGCAAATACATAAATTAAGTTTTACTTACTATGTCATATCTGACAGTATATGACAGTTATTTAACCATAACTCAAACCACACATGAAAAATGGCTAATAATGCCTGAAATAATGCATCCTTGGCCGTTTTACTCGAAACACATGCTTTTTTAAATCTTGCAAACACAAAAAGTAGTTTTTTTACTCAATATGACTGTAATGTTCTTAAAATCCTGAGATAATGCGAAAAAAGCAATAAAAATGTATTTAAACATTACTCCTAAACAACATATGCAAAATGGCTAATAATGCCTGGAAACATGTATCTTTGTTAGTTTTACTGGAAAAATGATCTTTTGTAAAGTTTGCAAAGACACAAGCCAGTTTTTTTTTTTATTCAATATGACAGTATAACAGTCATTTTAAATATCAAAGTTATATAAACATAACTCCAAAACCAAACATGTGTCATGTCTAAAAATGCCTGTAATAATGTATTAATGTGAGTTTGTAAGGTTTTGAAAAACAAAAAGTAGTTTTTTACTCAATATGAAAGTAATGATCTTAGAATCCTGAGATAATGCGAAAAAAGCAATAAAAATGTATTCAAACATAACTCCTAAACAACCCAGGCAAAATGGGTAATAATGCCTGGAGACATGTATCTTTGTTAGTTTTACTAGAAAATGTATTTTTTGTAAAGTTTGCAAAGACACAAGCTAGTTGTTTTTATTCAATAAGACAGTATAACTGTCATACTACATATGAAAGTTATATAAACATAACTCCAGAACCAAACGTGTGTCATGTCTAAAATTGCCTATAATAATGTATTTATGTGAGTTTGTAAGGTTTGCAAAAACAAAAAGTAGTTTTTTCCTCAATATGAAAGTAAGGATTTTAGAATCCTGAGATAATGCGAAAAAAGCAATAAAAATGTATTTAAACATAATTCCTAAACAACCCATGCAAAATGGCTAATAATGCCTGGAGACATGTATGTTTGTTAGTTTTACTAGAAAAATGATCTTTTGTAAAGATATCAAAGACAAAAGCTAGTTTTTTTTATTCAATATGACAGTATTGACTAAATATGAAAGTTATATAAACATAACTCCAAAACCAAACATGTGTCATGTCTAAAAATGCCTGTAATAATGTATTAATGTGAGTTTGTAAGGTTTGCAAAAACAAAAAGTAGTTTTTTACTCAATATGAAAGTAATGATCTTGGAATCCTGAGATAATGCGAAAAAAGCAATAAAAATGTATTTAAACATAACTCCTAAACAACCCAGGCAAAATGGGTAATAATGCCTGGAGACATGTATCTTTGTTAGTTTTACTAGGAAATGTATATTTTGTAAAGTTTGCAAAGACACAAGCTAGTTGTTTTTATTCAATAAGACAGTATAACAGTCATACTAAATATGAAAGTTATATAAACATAACTCCAGAACCAAACGTGTGTCATGTCTAAAATTGCCTATAATAATGTATTTATGTGAGTTTGTAAGGTTTGCAAAAACAAAAAGTAGTTTTTTCCTCAATATGAAAGTAGGGATTTTAGAATCCTGAGATAATGCGAAAAAAGCAATAAAAATGTATTTAAACATAATTCCTAAACAACCCATGCAAAATGGCTAATAATGCCTGGAGACATGTATCTTTGTTAATTTTACTAGAAAAATGATATTTTGTAAAGTTTGCAAAGACACAAGCTAGTTTTTTTTTTATTCAATATGACAGTATAACACTCATATTAAATATAGAAGTTATATAAACATAACTCCAAAACCAAACATGTGTCATGTCTAAAAATGCCTGTTATAATGTATTTATGTGAGTTTGTAAGGTTTGCAAAAACAAAAAGTAGTTTTTTTACTCAATATGAAAGTAATGATCTTAGAATCCTGAGATAATGCGAAAAAAGCAATAAAAATGTCTTTAAACATAATTCCTAAACAACCCATGCAAAATGGGTAATAATGCCTGGAGACATGTATCTTTGTTAGTTTTACTAGAAAAAATGATCTTTTGTAAAGTTTGCAAAGACACAAGCTAGTTTTTTTTTATTCAATATGACAGTATAACAGTCATACTAAATATGAAAGTTATATAAACATAACTCCAAAACCAAACATGTGAATTGTCTAAAAATGCCTGTAATATTGAATTTATGTAAGTTTTACTAGAATCAATTGTTTTTGTAAGGTTTGCAAATACAAAAATTAGGTTTTACACATAATGACATTATAACTTTAACACTCAATATGAAAGTTATTTAATTATAACTCCTAAATACACATGAAACATGTCTAATAGCGTGAAAAAAATTATCTTTGTGAGTGTTGCTGGAAACATTTTCTTTTGTAAGGTTTGCAAAGACACAAGTTAGATTTTTTTAACTCAATATGACAGTATAACGCCACACTCAATATGACAGTTATTTAAACATAACTCCTAAACCACACCTGAAAAATGGCTAATAATGCCTGAAATAATGCATCTTTGGGAGTTTTACTGGAAACATATGCTTTTTTTAAGGCTTGCAAACACAAAAATTATTTTTTTACTCAATATGACAGTAATGTTCTAAAATTCTGAGAAAATACGAACAAATTAATAAAAATGATTCCAACATAATTCCTAAACCAAACATGCAAAATGTCTGAAAATGCCTGTAATATTGAATCCATGTGAGTTTTATTTGAATCAGTTGTATGGTTTGCTAATACAAAAATTGGGTTTTATGACAAACACAAGTTAGTTTTTTTACTCAATATAACAGTTTAGCTGTCATACTATATATGAAAGTTATATAAACATAACTCCAAAACCAAACCATTATGTCCAAAACTGCCTGTAATATTGTATATATGTGAGTTTTACTAGAATCAGGGTTGCAAATACAAAAATTGGGTTTTATGACAGTATACTGTCACACTCAATATGACAGTTATTTAAACATAACTCAAACAACACATGCAAAATAGCTAATAATGCCTGGAGCATGTATCTTAGTTAGTTTTACTAGAAAAATTGTATTTTGTAAGGTTTTGTTAGTTGTTGTTTTTATTCAATATGACAGTATAACTGTCATACTAAATATGAAAGTTATATAAACATAACTCTAAAACCAAACATGCATTGTGTCTAAAAATGCCTGTAATATTGTATCTGTGTGAGTTTAACTAGATTTAGTTGTTTTTGTATGGTTTGCAAATACAAAATAAGGGTTTTACTCACTATGACAGTTTACTGTCACACTCAATCTGACAGTTATTTATTTAAACATAACTCCTAAACCACACATGCAAAATGGCTAATAATGCCTGGAGATATGTATCTTTGTGAGTTTTACTAGAAACATTATATTGTGTAAGGTTTAGTTAGTTTTTGTACTCAATCTGACAGTATAACTGTCATTCTAAATCCATCCATTTTCTTCCGCTTATCCGAGGTCGGGTTGCGGGGGCAGCAGCCTGAGCAGAAAATCCCAGACTTCCCTCTCCCCAGCCACTTCGTCCAGCTCTTCTCGGGGTATTCCGAGGCGTTCCCAGGCCAGCCGGGGACATAGTCTTTCCAATGTGTCCTAGGTCTTCCCCGTGGCCTCCTGCCACACCTCCCTAGAGGCGTTCGGGTGGCATCCTGAGCAGATGCCCGAACCACCTCATGGCTCCTCTCAATGTGGAGGAGCAGCGGCTTTACTTTGAGTTCCTCCCGGATGACAGAGCTTCTCACCCTGTCTCTAAGGTAGAGACCCACCACCCGGCAGAGGAAACGCATTTCGGCCGCTTGTCCTTTCGGTCATAACCCAAAGCTGGGAACGTAGATCGACGGTAAATTGAGAGCTTTTCCTTCTGGCTCAGCTCCTTCTTCACCACAACGGATCGATATAGCGTCCTCAATACTGAAGACGCCGCACCAAATCGCCTGTGGATCTCTCGATCCACTCTATCCTCACTCGTGAACAAGACTCCTAGGTACTTGAACTCCTCCACTTGGGGCAAGATCTCCTCCCCAACCTGGAGATGGCACTCGACCCTTTCCTGCGCGAGAACCATGGACTTGGACTTGGAGGTGCTGATTCTCATCCCAGTCGCTTCACACTCAAGGACCCTGCCGAGAGTATAGACCTGGTCTACCGTTCCACGACCAGGACGAAAACCACACTGTTCGTCCTGGATCCGAGTTTCCTCCTCTCCAGTACACATGAATAGACCTTACCGGGAAGGCTGAGGAGTGTGTTTCACGATAGTTGGAACACACCCTCCGGTTCCCCTTCTTAAAGAGAGGAACCACCACCCCGGTGTGCCAATCCAGAGGTACCACCCCCAATGTTCACGCGATGTTGCAGAGTCTTGTCAACCAAGACAGCCCCACAGTATCCAGAACCTTAAGGAACTCATCCACCACCGGGGCCTTGCCACAGAGGAGCTTTTTAACTACCTAGGCAACCTAAGCCCCAGAAATAGGAGAGTCCACCACAGATTCCCCAGGCACTGCTTGGCCTGTCGGTATGCCCGCTGCCTCTGGAGTCCCATGAGCCAAAAGGACCCGATAGGCTCTTTCTTCAGCTTGACGGCATCCCTCCCTGCTGGTGGCCACCAGCGAGTTCTAGGATTACCGCCACGACAGGCACCAAACACCTTGCGGCCACAGCTCCAATCAGCAGGCTCGACAAGAGAGGCACGGAACATGGTCCACTCAGACTCAATGTCCAGCACCTCCCTCGTGACATGTTTAAAGTTATTCCTTATGTTTTGAACATTGTGTTTGTTTTGGACAATCCGTGACAAGCACAAAAGTCCAATAACAAAGCACCACTTGGGTTCAGATCCGGGTGGCCATTTTTCCCAATCACGACTCTCCAGGTTTCACTGTCCTTGCCAACATGAGCATTGAAGTCCCCCAACAGAACAAGGGAATCACCCGAGGGAGCACTCTCCAGTACTCCCTCAAGGGAATCCAAAAAGAGTGGGTACTCTGAGCTGCTGTTTGGTGCGTAAACACAAACAACAGTCAGGACCCGTCACCCAACCCAAAGGCGGAGGGAAGCTACCATCTCGTCTACTGGGTCCAACGTGCAGGCTTTGAGCAACAACAATTGCCACCCCAGCCTCTCATTGCTTGCAACGCCAGAGTGGAAGAGAGTCCAGCCCCTCTTGAGAGAACAGGTTCCAGAGCTCTTGCTGTGCGTCGAAGTGAGTCCAACTATATCTAGCCGGAACTTCTTCACCTCGCGCACCAGCTCAGGCTCTTTCCCTCCCAGCGAGGTGACGTTCCACGTCCCAAGGGCGAGCTTATGTAGCCGATAATTGGACTGCCAAGTGCCCTGCCTTCGGCTGCCGCCCAGTTCACACTGCATCCGACCTCTATGACCTCAATGGGCCCATGAGTGGTGAGCCCATTGGAGGGTTGACCCACGTTGCCTCTTCGAAATGAGCCCGGCAGGGCCCCATGGAGACAGGCCCGGCCACCAGTCGCTCGCCATCGTGCCCCACCTCTGCGCCTGGCTCCACAGGGGAGCCACGGTGACCTGCGCCTGGGCGAGAAAAAATCTAGGTCCTCGATTTGTACTTTTCATAAAGGTCTTTGAGCTGCTCTTTGTCCGATCCCTCACCTAGGACCTTTTCTCAGGGGATCCCGAGGCGTTCCCAGGCCAGCCGGGAGACATAGTGTTCCCAATGTGTCCTGGGTCTTCCCCGTGGCCTCCAGGATGACAGAGCTTCACCTTCACCAGGGGTGTCAAACTCAAATACAGAGTGGGCCAAAGTTTAAAACTGAACAAAGCCGCGGGCCAAGGTTGAACAAATTAACCTTTTAATAGGGACCCAAACACGTTTTGCATTGAATATTGAACAAGCAAGGCTTATATAACTTTATAGTGACATGCAAAATGGAGTTTCAAATAATAATAATAATAATTAAAAAATATCAATTGCATATCAAATATAATTTAAATACAAATTGAATGCCTCTTTTCTATTTGCAGCCTTCTGAGGTAAACATCAACATTAACTTTATCCACAGGCTAATAAATTTGAAAATAAAATAACAATGAATAAAACAACCATTCAGGACTTTAAACTGCTCAGTTTGCAACACACTGATCTAATTTGATGTGCGCAAGCCAGATACCTGGCATCTTTTTTTAGATGCTAGTTCTTTAATGTCGGGGCTCAGGCTTTGAGCTGAGGCAACTTTCATTATCGAACAAGATGTTCAACAGTCATATCTCGTACACCCAATTCTAACATCATTCAGACCCAGTCACAAGATATGTGCAGCTACAGCACGCATACACAAATGAATGCAACGCATACTTCATCAACAGCGATACAGGTTACACTGAGGGTGCCAGTATAAAAAACTTTAACACTGTTAGAAATATACGCCACACTGTGAACCCACATCAAACAAAAATAAAAAACACTTTTCGGGAGAACATCCGCACCGTAACACAACATAAACACAAAAGAACAAATACCCAGAATCTTTTGCAGCACTAACTCTTTCGGGACGCTACAAAATACACCCCCGCTACCACCAAACCCCCCCCCCCCACACACACACACACCTTGTAGCGTCTCGGAAGATTTAGTGCTACAAAGGGTTCTGGTATTTGTTGTGTTGTGTTTATGTTGTGTTACGGTGCGGATGTTCTCCCGAAATGTGTTTGTCATTCTTGTTTGGTGTGGATTCACAGTGTGGCGTATATTTCTAAAAGTGTTAAAGTTTTTTATTTGGCTACCGTCAGTGTAACCTGTATCGCTGTTGATGAAGTATGCGTTGCATTCAATTGTGTGTGGGTGCAGAAGCTGCACTGACATGAAACTGGGCTGGCACTCGTTTGACTAGCTGGAAAAAAAAAAAAAATTCGGGAGGAGTGCTGGAGTCACTCCCGGGAGGGTTGGCAAGTATTAGAAGTAGCGGCACAGCCGCAATGTATAATCGAAGGTCCAGCTTTAGTGTTAATTTGATATTGCCTCAAGGGCCAAGTCAAATTACACGTTGGGCCAAATTTGGCCCACGGGCCAGAGTTTGACACCCATGACCTTCACTGTAAAAAATTACTGTAAAAATAAAAAATAAAATTACAGTTATATACTCCATCCATCCATCCATGTTCTACCGCTTATTCCCTTCGGGGTCGCTGGAGCCTATCTCAGCTACAATCGGGCGGAAGGCGGGGTACACCCTGGACAAGTCGCCACCTCATCGCAGGGCCAACACAGATAGACAGACAACATTCACACTCACATTCACACACTAGGGCCAATTTAGTGTTGCCAATCAACCTATCATGTTCTTCTTAAAGGCAGTTAAGTACTGTAAAAAAATACGACTTGCAGCAATGTATTTGCGTATGTTAGACACATGCGAAGTCATAGTTGTATGCCTAATGCATCGTTTAAGTGTGCTTTCCCTAAATGCACAAGAGTTTTTTCCAACTTCTCAGCCTTCAAAACTCACAGCCGTCGTCATAAATATGGCAAGAGTAGGACTGATATGTATAGCGCAGAAGGTTTACCTTGTAATATTGTCTCATGTAGCGCGAAGTGCGATGATATACGAGCCTTTCTCCTGCATTTGAAAAGTCATATTACCGAAGGTAGGACAGTTACGTGCCCCTTCAGTCAATGTGAAAAAAGATTTACAGTTAAGTCTACTTTCACATCGCACGTGTCAAGGAAGCACTACGGCTACACTGAACGAAGTTTGACTTGATCAACAGCAAATCCAAGCAGCTCTTGTGTTATTAACACTGATGATGACTATTGTGATATGCAACTTGAGGATTCAGGATATTCCTGTTATGAAGACATGGAGGTCTACTTGCATTAAAAAAATGTTCACAGCACTGAAAAAAGGTTGAGAACCACTGCCTTAGGACAGTGGTTCTCAACCTTTTTTCAGTGATGTACCCCTGTGAACATTTTTTAAATTCAAGTACCCCCTATTCAGAGCAAAGCATTTTTGGTTGAAAAAAAAGAGATAAAGAAGTAAAATACAGCACTATGTCATCAGTTTCTGATTTATTAAATTGTATAACAGTGCAAAATATTGCTCATTTGTTGTGGTCTTTCTTGAACTATTTGGAAAAAAAGATATAAAAATAACTAAAAACGTGTTGAAAAATAACCAAGTGATTCAATTATAAATAAAGATTTTTACACATAGAAGTAATCAACTTAAAGTGCCCTCTTTGGGGATTGTAATAGAGATCCATCTGGATTCATGAACTTCATTCTCAACATTTCTTCACAAAAAAAGAAATCTTTAACATCAATATTTATGGAACATGTCCACTACGCTTTAACCAAGCCTCCATTGTTTTCTACATGGATAGTTGATTGACAGTTGGTGCCGTGTGGCACCGCCAGGTAGGGTCAAACCATCATGGCATGGGGGAAACTCTGGCTTTATGGTAATGAATGGAATAGCCTACTTGATTAGTTGTTCAGTTTATGAACTTACATTCATATTTTGTCGAAGTATTATTCAATAAATATATTTATAAAGGATTTTTGAATTGTTGCTATTTTTAGAATATTTAAAAAAAATTTCACGTACCCCTTGGCATACCTTCAAGTACCCCCAGGAGTATGCGTACCCCCATTTGAGAACCACTGCCTTAGGAGACTAGATGTAAACAGAGGAAAGAGAGAGCGAGTGAGGTGGCCATTCCAAATACTTTTAAAATGCTACCCATATTGGATACTGTTTAGGAACATAAACTGCATTTCTTGACTGTACCAGTTGCTGGTGATGATCAGCATGGAAGGTGATGTCATCTGCAAAGGCGTCCAACCTAGCTTAATCTCAGGGCTTGCTGCCCTTCTTGCCACATACTATGTGTTCAACTTGGAATACCAAGAGGAAGGTCCTCGGACATTGGAATTTGTTCAAAGGTAAATCCTCTTGATACTGTTAAAATACTGTTAGGATATTTTATTTTATATTTCTCACCTCTGTTCAGGAATTTGACTTGTCATTTCCCCAATTGTGTGCCTTAAATCAATGACTCTTCTGTTCCTTTGTGGACCTTCTTATTAGGGACCGAAGCACCAGTTTGACTCTAGGATACAGAGAAGGTAGGTAATGTGCAGGTAAAGATATGTTGACTGGGTCAAAGAAGGAAGCACCTGTTTGACCCCAGGATGCAGAAAAAGTAGATAATTTGCAGGTAAAGACATGTTGACTGGATGATGGCAGGAAGCACCAGCTTGACCCGAGAATGCAGAGCAAGTAGGTAATGTGCGGGTGAAGATATGTTGAATGGGTAAAGGCAGGAAGCACCAGTGTGACCCCACTATGCAGGGAAGGTAGGTAATGTGCGGGTGAAGGTATGTTGAATGGGTGAAAGAAGGAAGCGCAGGTGTGGTCGAGGCCATGCAGACAAGGTAGGTATGTGCAGGTGAAGATATGTTGTATGGTGAAAGAAAGAAGCACCAGTGTGACCCAAGGATGCAGGGGAGGTAGGTAATGTGCAGGTAAAGATATGTTGAATGGGTGAAGGCAGGAAACACCAGCTAGACGCCAGGATACAGAGAAGGTAGGTAATGTGCAGGTAAAGATATGTTGAATGAGTAAAGGCAGGAAACACCAGCTTGACTCCAGGATATAGAGAAGGTAGGTAATGTGCAGGTAAAGATATGTTGAATGGGTGAAGGTAGAAAGCACCAGCGTGACCACATTATGCAGAGAAGGTAGGTAATGTGCAGGTAAAGATATGTTGAATGGGTAAAGGCAAGAAGCACCAGTGTGACCCCAGGATGCAGAGAAGATAGGTAATGAGCAGGAAACGATATGTTAAATGGGTGAAAGCAGGAAACATCAGCGTAAATACACGGTCCCGTAGATGGAGAGAAAACATGAATAGAGAGAGGGGTTGGGGAGGCTTTAGCATTGTCTTCCTCTCTGAATTTGTCTTAATGGGTTTTAGAGCATTCACTCATCTACAGCTGTGGTTATGGTATAGGCTCACATATATCCTAAAATTGATATTAATATTTGTGCAGTGCATATTCCTAAATAACAATGTGAGGGGGGTTCTGTATCGACTACAAGTAATCTTCAATCACAAAAGAATATCTAATATGCTTTCTCTCTTTTTTAGGCGATTCATTGGCGTTAACCCTGAGAGGGGAACAAAGGCTAGCCAGGGAAAGGTGGTGTCCAAGAAGACCGAGAAGCTGGTCCAGAAAAAGGCAGCAACTGTAAATCCTCACATAGCCACCCTTATAAAACATCTCACAGACTTTGAGTGGGGCTTTATGTAGCCGACAACTAAACACTGGACTCGTGTTCAGTGTTTTGTCTCCAGTTAGAAATTAAGTGGACATGTTATAAATGTTAAAATGCTTTACTGAAAATAAGAAGAATGCACTAAATGTACATTGAATGTATTTGATGCACTTTAAAATAATGGGTTAATAAAAACATAATCTTGCAAGGCCATTTCTCCAGTCAGTTTTATGCCAGCAGATTGCAGGGGTTTTGATTTTGAAAAATTAAAAGTTCAACTCATTAACTTCTAGTGGCATTATACTGTAAAGCTCAGTCTATAGTGCTTACAATTATTTTACTGTAATTAACTGTTAATGGATATTACAGTAGATACACTAAAATAACAGTGTAATGCCGCTAAACAGATGACAGTATTATGCTGTGAAGCGTATATTTGATACAGCACAGTACTGTGATACTTTTTACAGTAATAAACTGTAGTGATAAATCACAGTATGTGTGCTGTAGAAAAACAGTTTTATACTGGAACCATTAGCTGCCAGTAGGTTACTGTAATTAAACGGTGAAAATTCTTACAGTAAGGGAGAGACCCGCCACCCAGCGGAGAAAACTCATTTCGGCCGCTTGTACCCGTGATGTTGTCCTTTCGGTCATAACCCAAAGCTCATGACCATAGGTGAGGATGGGAACGTAGATTGACCGGTAAATTGAGAGCTTTTCCCTCTGGCGCAGCTCCTTCTTACCACAACGAATCGATATAGCGTCCTCATTACTGAAGACGCCGCACCGATCAGCCTGTGCATCTCACGATCCACTCTTCCCTCACTCATGAACAAGACTCCAGGTACTTGAACTCATCCACTTGGGGCAAGATCTCCTGCCCAACCTCGAGATGGCACTCCACCCTTTCCCGGGCGAGAACCTCAGACTTGGAGGTGCTGATTCTCATCCCAGTCGCTTCACACTCGGCTGCGAACCAATCCAATGAGAGCTGAAGATCCTGGCCAGTTAAAGCCATAAGGACCACATCATCTGCAAAAAGGAGAGACCTAATCCTGCAGCCACCAAACCGGATCCCCTCAACGCCATGACTGCGCCTAGAAATTCTGTCCATAAAATTTATGAACACATTTGGTGACAAAGGGCAGCCAACTTATTGCTGGCAATGCGGACCAAGCTCTGACACTGATCATACAGGGAGCGACCCGCCACAATCAGACATGCCGATACCCCATACTATCTGAGCACTCCCCACAGGACTTCCCGGGGTGGCCACGGTCGAATGTCTTCTCCAAGTCCACAAAGCACATGTAGACTGGTTGGACAAACTCCCATGCACACTCAAGGACCCTGCCGAGAGTATAGAGCTGGTCTACCGTTCCACGACCAGGACGAAAACCACACTGTTCGTCCTGGATCCGAGGTTCCTCCTCTCCAGTACACATGAATAGACCTTACCGGGAAGGCTGAGGAGTGTGATCTACGATAGTTGGAACACACCCTCCGGTTCCCCTTCTTAAAGAGAGGAACCACCACCCCGGTGTGCCAATCCAGAGGTACCGCCCCTGATGTCCACGCGATGTTGCAGAGTCTTGTCAACTAAAACAGCCCCACAGCATCCAGAGCCTTAAGAGCTCATCCACCCCCGGGGCCTTGCCACCGAGGAGCTTTTAAAACTACCTTGGCAACCTCAGCCCCAGAAATAGGAGAGCCCACCACAAATTCCCCAGGCACTGCTTGGCCTGTCGGTATGCCCGCTGCCTCTGGAGTCCCATGAGCCAAAAGGACCAGATAAGCTCTTTCTTCAGCTTGACGGCATCCCGCACTGCTGGTGGCCACCAGCGGGTTCTAGGATTACCGCCACGACAGGCACCAAACACCTTGCGGCCACAGCTCCAATCAGCTGGCTTGACAAGAGAGGCACGAACATGATCCATTCAGACTCAATGTCCAGCACCTCCTTTGTGACATGTTCAAAGTTCCTCCGGAGGTGGAAAAAGAAACTCTCTCTGACAGGAGACTCTGCTAGGCATTCCCAAAAGACTCTCACAATGCGTTTGGGCCTGCCAGGTCTGTCCGGGATCCTACCCCACCATCGGAGCCAGCTCACCAGGTGGTGATCGGTAGAAAGCTCGCCCCTCTCTTCACCCGAGTGTCCAAAACATGAGGCCGCAAATCCCATGACACAACTACAAAGTCAATAATGGAACTGCGGCCGAGGGTGTCCTGGTGCCAAGTGCACATATGGACACTCTTATGTTTGAACATTGTGTTTGTTATGGACAATCCGTGACGAGCACAAAAGTCCAATAACAAAGCACCACTTGGGCCACCCGGATGGCCACACTCCATCCGGGTGGCCATTTTTCCCAATCACGACTCTCCAGGTTTCAAAGTCGTTGCCAACATGAGCGTTGAAGACCCCCAGCAGAACAAGGGAATCACCCGAGGGAGCACTCTCAAGGGAATCCAAAAAGAGTGGGTACTCTGAGCTGCTGTTTGGTGCGTAAACACCAACAACAGTCAGGACCCATCACCCAACCCGAAAGCGGAGGGAAGCTACCATCTCGTCTTCTGGGTTAAGTCCAACGTGCAGGCTTTGAGCTGGGGGGCAACAAGAATTGCCAACCCAGCCTCTCATTACTTGCAACGCCAGAGTGGAAGAGAGTCCAACCCCTCTTGAGAGAACAGGTTCCAGAGCCCTTGCTGTGCGTCGAAGTGAGTCCAGCTTTATCTAGCCGGGAACTTCTCCACCTCGCGAGGTGACGTTCCACGTCCCAAGAGCGAGCTTATGTAGCCGATAATCGGACCGCCAAGTGCCCTGCCTTCGGCTTCCGCCCAGCTAACACTGCACCCGACCTCTGTGACCCAGCCCATGAGTGGTGAGCCTATTGCAGGGGGGACCCACGTTGCCTCTTCGAGCTGGGCCCCATGGGCACCAGTCGCTCGCCATCGTGCCCCACCTCTGGGCCTGGCTCCACAGGGGAGCCACGGTGACCTGCGTCCGGGCGAGAAAATATCTAGGTCCTCGATTTGTACTTTTCATAAAGGTCTTTGAGCTGCTCTTTGTCTGATTCCTCACCTAGGACCTGTTTGTCTTGGGGGACCCTACCAGGGGGAATAGAAGCCCCCGGACAACATAGCTCCTAGGATCAGTGGGACACGCAAACCACAAAGGTGGCGGCTCAGAAAGCAGGTTATATAAACATAACTCCAAAACCAAACATGCAAGATGTCTAAACATGCCTGTAATATTGTATCAATGTGAGTTTTACTAGAATCAGTTGTTTTTGTAAGGCTTGCAAACACAAAAGGTTTTTTTTTACTCAATATGACAGTAAGTTCTTAAAATGCTGAGATAATGTGAAAAAAACAATACAAATGTATTCCAACATGATTCCTAAACCAAACATGCAAAATGTCTAAAAATGCCTGTAATATTGAATCCATGTGAGTTTTACTAGAATCATTTGTTTTTGTAAGGTTTGCAAATACAAAAATTGAGTTTTATGACAGACACAAGTTAGTTTTTTTACTCATTATAACAGTATAGATGTCATACTATATATTAAAGTTATATGAACATAACTCCAAAACCAAACGTGCATTATGTCCAAAATTGCCTGTAATATTGTATAGATGTGAGTTTTACTAGAATCAGGTTTGCAAATACAAAAATTGGCTTTTATGACAGTATACTGTCACACTCAATATGACAGTATAACTGTCATACTAAATCCATCCATTTTCTTCCGCTTATCCGAGGTCGGGTTGCGGGGGCAGCAGCCTAAGCAGAGAGCCCAGACTTCCCTCTCCCCAGCCACTTTGTCCAGCTCTTCTCGGGGGATCCCGAGGCGTTCCCAGGCCATAGTCTTTCCAATGTATCCTAGGTCTTCCCCATGGCCTCCTGCCGTTCGGACCTAGGGAGGCGTTCGGGTGGCTTCCTGAGCAGATGCCCGAACCACCTCATCTGGCTCCTCTCAATGTGGAGGAGCAGCGGCTTTACACTGAGTTCCTCCCAGATGACAGAGCTTCTCACCCTATCTCTAAGGGAGAGACCCACCACCCGGCGGAGGAAACTCATTTCGGCCGCTTGTACCCGTGACCTTGTCCTTTCGGTCATAACCCAAAGCTCATGACCATAGGTGAGGATGGGAACGTTGATCGACCGGTAAATTGAAAGCTTTTCCTTCTGGCTCAGCTCCTTCTTCACCACAACGGATCGCTATAGCGTCCTCATTACTGAAGACGCCGCACCGATCCGCCTGTAGATCTCACAATCCACTCTATCCTCACTCGTGAACAAGACTCCTAGGTACTTGAACTCCTTCACTTGGGGCAAGATCTCTTTCCCAACCTCGAGATGGCACTCCACCCTTTCCCGGGCGAGAACCATGGACTCGGACATGGAGGTGCTGATTCTCATCCCAGTCGCTTCACTGCGAACCGATCCAATGAAAGCTGAAGATCTTGGCCAGTTGAAGCCATCAGGACCACATCATCTGCAAAAAGCAGAGACCTAATCCTGCAGCCACCAAACCAGGCGCAGTCATGGCGTTGAGGGGATCCTCAAAGCCATGACTGCGCCTAGATATTCTGTCCATTAAAGTTATGAACAGAATCGGTGACAAAGGGCAGCCTTGGCGGAGTCCAACCCTCACTGGAAAGGGGTCCGACATACTGCCGGCAATGCGGACCAAGCTCTGACACTGATCATACAGGGAGACACCCGCCACAATCAGACATGCCGATACTCCATACTCTCTGAGCACTCCCCACAGGATTTACCGGGGGCCAAGGTCGAATGTCTTCTCCAAGTCCACAAAACTTATGTAGACTGGTTGGGCAAACTCCCATGCACACTCAAGGACCCTGCCGAGAGTATAGAGCTGGTCTACCGTTCCACGACCAGGACGAAAACCACACTGTTCGTCCTGGATCCGAGGTTCCTCCTCTCCATTACACATGAATAGACCTTACCGGGAAGGCTGAGGAGTGTGATCTACGATAGTTGGAACACACCCTCCGGTTCCCCTTCTTAAAGAGAGGAACCACCACCCCGGTCTGCCAATCCAGAGGTACCGCCCCTGATGTAGACGCAATGTTGCAGAGTCTTGTCAACCAAGACTGCCCCACAGCATCCAGAGCCTTAAGGAACTCCGGACGGAGCTCATACCCCCGGGGCCTTGCCACCGAGGAGCTTTTTAACTACCTTGGCAACCTCAGCCCCAGAAATAGGAGAGCCCACCACAGACTTCCCAGGCACTGTTTCCTCATAGGAAGACGTGTTGGTGGGACTGAGGAGGTCTCGCTTGGCCTGTCGATATGCCCACTGCCTCTGGAGTCCCATGAGCCAAAAGGACCCGGTGGCTCTTTCTTCAGCTTGACAGCATCCCTCGGTGCTGGTGGATTACCGCCACGACAGGCACCAAACACCTTGCGGCCACAGCTTCAATCAGCTGGCTCAACAAGAGAACATGGTCCACTCAGACTCAATGTCCAGCACCTCCCTCGTGACATGTTCAAAGTTCTTCCGGACATGTTCAAAGTTCTTCAGGAGACTCTGCTAGGTGTTCCCAGCAGACCCTTACAATGCGTTTGGGCCTGCCAGGTCTGACCGGCAACCTCCCCTACCATCGGAGCCAGCTCACCACCAGGTGGTGGTTGGTAGAAAGCTCTGCCCCTCTCTTCACCGAGTGTCCAAAACATGAGGCCGCAAATCCCATGACACAACTACAAAGTCAATCATGCGGCCGAGGGTGTCCTTGTGCCAAGTGCACATATGGACACCCTTATGTTTGAACATTGTGTTTGTTATGGACAATCCGTGACAAGCACAAAAGTCCAATAACAAAGCACCACTTGGGTTCAGATCCGGGTGGCCATTTTTCCCAATCACGACTCTCCAGGTTTCACTGTCGTTGCCAACATAGCGTTGAAGTCCACCAGCAGAAAAAGGGAATCACCCGAGGGAGCACTCTCCAGTACTCCCTCAAGGGAATCCAAAAAGAGTTGGTACTCTGAGCTGCTGTTTGGTGTGTAAACACAAACAACAGTCAGGACCCGTCACCCAACCCGAAGGCTGAAGGAAGCTACCATCTCGTCTATTGGGTTTAAAGTCCAACGTGCAGGCTTTGAGCCGGCGGGCAACAAGAATTGCCACCCCAGCCTCTCATTAGTTGCAACGCCAGTGTGGAATCTCTTCCACTCTGGCATTGCAAGTAATGAAAGTTCAGCTCAGTCCAGCCCCTCTGAGAGAACAGGTTCCAGAGCCCTTGCTGTGAGTCCAACTATATCTAGCCGGGAACTTCTCCACCTCAAGCACCAGCTCAGGCTCCTTCCCTCCCAGCGAGGTGACGTTCCATGTCCCAAGAGCGAGCTTATGTAGCCGATAATCGGACCACCAAGTGCCCTGCCTTCGGCTGCCGCCCAGCTCACACTGCACCCTCTATGACCCAGCCCATGAGTGGTGAGCCCTGGAGGGGGGATCCACGTTGCCTCTTCGAGCTGAGCACGGCTGGGCCCCATGGGGACAGGCCCGTCAATCGCCATCGTGCCACACCTCTGGGCCTGGCTCCACAGGGGAGCCACGGTGACCTGCGTCCGGGCGAGAAAAAATCTAGGTCCTCAATTGTACTTTTAATAAAGGTCTTTGAGCTGCTCTTTGTCTGATCCCTCACCTAGGACCTGTTTGTCCTGGATCAGTGGGACACGCAAACCACAAAGGTGGCGGCTCAGAAAGCAGGTTATATAAATATAACTCCAAAACCAAACATGCAATATGTCTAAACATGCCTGTAATATTGTATCAATGTGACTTTTCCTAGAATCAGTTGTTTTTGTAAGGTTTGCAAATATACAAAAATTAGGTTTTACTCACAATGACAAAATCACACTCAATATGACAGTTATTTAAACATAACTCATAAACCACACAAAAAAATGGCTAATAATGCCTGAAATAATGAATCATTGGGAGTTTTACTGAGTTTTATATTTTGCAAACACAAAAAGTAGTTTTTTACTTGACTGTAATGTTCTTAGAACCCTGAGATAATGGGAAAAAAGCAATAAAAATGTATTTAAACCTAACTCCTAAACAACACATGCAAAATGGCTAATAATGCCTAGGGAGACATGTAACGTTGTTAGTTTAAAAAAAATGATCTTTTGTAAAGATATCAAAGACACTAGCTAGTTTTTTTTATTCAATATGACAGTATAACAGTCATACTAAATATGAAAGTTATATAAACATAACTCCAAAACCAAACATGTGTCATGTCTAAAAATGTATTTATGTGAGTTTGTAAGGTTTGCAAAAACAAAAAGTAGTTTTTTACTCAATATGAAAGTAATGTTCTTAGAATCCTGAGATAATGCGAAAAAAGCAATACAAATGTATTCAAACACAAATTTTAAACCAAACATGTAAAATGTCTAAAAATGCCTGTAATATTGAATCCATATAAGTTTTACTAGAATCAATTGTTTTTGTAAGGTTTGCAAATACAAAAATTAGGTTTTACACATAATGACATTAAAACTGTAACACTCAATATAACAATTATTTATTTATAACTCCTAACCACACATGTAACATGTCTAATAATGCGTGAAAAAATTTATCTTTGTGAGTGTTACTAGAAACATTTTCTTTTGTAAGGTTTACAAATACAGGTTAGTTTTTTTTACTCCATATGACAGTATAACTGCCACACTCAATATGACAGTTATTTAAACATAACTCTTAAACTACACATGAAAAATGATTAACAATGCCTGAAATAATGCATTCTTGTAAGTTTTACTCGAAACATATGCTTTTTTAAGGCTTGCAAACACAAAAATTATTTCTTTACTCAATATGACAGTAATGTTCTAAATTCTGAGAAAATACGAACAAATTAATAAAAATGATTCCAACATAATTCCTAAACCAAATATGCAAAATGTCTAAAAATGTCTGTAATATTGAATCCATGTGAGTTTTACTAGATTTAAATTATTTTGTAAGGTTTGCAAATACATAAATTAAGTTTTACTTACTATGTCATATCTGACAGTATATGACAGTTATTTAACCATAACTCAAACCACACATGAAAAATGGCTAATAATGCCTGAAATAATGCATCCTTGGCCGTTTTACTCGAAACACATGCTTTTTTAAATCTTGCAAACACAAAAAGTAGTTTTTTTACTCAATATGACTGTAATGTTCTTAAAATCCTGAGATAATGCGAAAAAAGCAATAAAAATGTATTTAAACATTACTCCTAAACAACATATGCAAAATGGCTAATAATGCCTGGAAACATGTATCTTTGTTAGTTTTACTGGAAAAAGGATCTTTTGTAAAGTTTGCAAAGACACAAGCCAGTTTTTTTTTTATTCAATATGACAGTATAACAGTCATTTTAAATATCAAAGTTATATAAACATAACTCCAAAACCAAACATGTGTCATGTCTAAAAATGCCTGTAATAATGTATTAATGTGAGTTTGTAAGGTTTTCAAAAACAAAAAGTAGTTTTTTACTCAATATGAAAGTAATGATCTTAGAATCCTGAGATAATGCGAAAAAAGCAATAAAAATGTATTCAAACATAACTCCTAAACAACCCAGGCAAAATGGGTAATAATGCCTGGAGACATGTATCTTTGTTAGTTTTACTAGAAAATGTATTTTTTGTAAAGTTTGCAAAGACACAAGCTAGTTGTTTTTATTCAATAAGACAGTATAACTGTCATACTACATATGAAAGTTATATAAACATAACTCCAGAACCAAACGTGTGTCATGTCTAAAATTGCCTATAATAATGTATTTATGTGAGTTTGTAAGGTTTGCAAAAACAAAAAGTATTTTTTTCCTCAATATGAAAGTAAGGATTTTAGAATCCTGAGATAATGCGAAAAAAGCAATAAAAATGTATTTAAACATAATTCCTAAACAACCCATGCAAAATGGCTAATAATGCCTGGAGACATGTATGTTTGTTAGTTTTACTAGAAAAATGATCTTTTGTAAAGATATCAAAGACAAAAGCTACTTTTTTTTATTCAATATGACAGTATAACAGTCCTACTATATAAGAAAGTTATCAAAACATAACTCCAAAACCAAACATGTGTTATGTCTAAAAATGCCTGTAATAATGTATTTTATGTGAGTTTGTAAGGTTTGCAAAAACAAAAAGTAGTTTTTTACTCAATATGAAAGTAATGATCTTAGAATCCTGAGATAATGCGAAAAAAGCAATAAAAATGTATTTAAACATAATTCCTAAACAACCCATGCAAAATGGGTAATAATGCCTGGAGACATGTATCTTTGTTAGTTTTACTAGAAAAATGATCTTTTGTAAAGTTTGCAAAGACACAAGCTACTTTTTTTTTTATTCAATATGACTGTATAACAGTCATACTAAATATAAAAGTTATATAAACATAACTCCAAAACCAAACATGTGTCATGTCTAAAAATGCCTGTAATAATGTATTAATGTGAGTTTGTAAGGTTTGCAAAAACAAAAAGTAGTTTTTTACTCAATATGAAAGTAATGATCTTAAAATCCTGAGATAATGCGAAAAAAGCAATAAAAATGTATTTAAACATAATTCCTAAACAACCCATGCAAAATGGGTAATAATGCCTGGAGACATGTATCTTTGTTAGTTTTACTAGAAAAATGATCTTTTGTAAAGTTTGCAATGACACAATCTACTTTTTTTTAATTCAATATGACAGTATAACAGTCATACTAAATATGAAAGTTATATAAACATAACTCCAAAACCAAACATGTGTCATGTCTAAAAATGCCTGTAATAATGTATTAATGTGAGTTTGTAAGGTTTGCAAAAACAAAAAGTAGTTTTTTACTCAATATGAAAGTAATGATCTTAAAATCCTGAGATAATGCGAAAAAAGCAATAAAAATGTATTTAAACATAATTCCTAAACAACCCATGCAAAATGGGTAATAATGCCTGGAGACATGTATCTTTGTTAGTTTTACTAGAAAAATGATCTTTTGTAAAGTTTGCAAAGACACAAGCTAATTTTTTTTATTCAATATGACAGTATAACAGTCATACTAAATATAAAAGTTATATAAACATAACTCCAAAACCAAACATGTGTCATGTCTAAAAATGTCTGTAATAATGTATTTATGTGAGTTTGTAAGGTTTGCAAAAACAAAAAGTATTTTTTTACTCAATATGAAAGTAATGATCTTGGAATCCTGAGATAATGCGAAAAAAGCAATAAAAATGTCTTTAAACATAACTCCTAAACAACCCAGGCAAAATGGGTAATAATGCCTGGAGACATGTATCTTTGTTAGTTTTACTAGGAAATGTATATTTTGTAAAGTTTGCAAAGACACAAGCTAGTTGTTTTTATTCAATAAGACAGTATAACAGTCATACTAAATATGAAAGTTAAATAAACATAACTCCAGAACCAAACGTGTGTCATGTCTAAAATTGCCTATAATAATGTATTTATGTGAGTTTGTAAGGTTTGCAAAAACAAAAAGTAGTTTTTTCCTCAATATGAAAGTAGGGATTTTAGAATCCTGAGATAATGCGAAAAAAGCAATAAAAATGTATTTAAACATAATTCCTAAACAACCCATGCAAAATGGCTAATAATGCCTGGAGACATGTATCTTTGTTAATTTTACTAGAAAAATGATATTTTGTAAAGTTTGCAAAGACACAAGCTAGTTTTTTTTAATTCAATATGACAGTATAACACTCATATTAAATATAGAAGTTATATAAACATAACTCCAAAACCAAACATGTGTCATGTCTAAAAATGCCTGTAATAATGTATTTATGTGAGTTTGTAAGGTTTGCAAAAACAAAAAGTAGTTTTTTTACTCAATATGAAAGTAATGATCTTAGAATCCTGAGATAATGCGAAAAAAGCAATAAAAATGTCTTTAAACATAATTCCTAAACAACCCATGCAAAATGGGTAATAATGCCTGGAGACATGTATCTTTGTTAGTTTTACTAGAAAAATGATCTTTTGTAAAGTTTGCAAAGACACAAGCTAGTTTTTTTTTATTCAATATGACAGTATAACAGTCATACTAAATATGAAAGTTATATAAACATAACTCCAAAACCAAACATGTGAATTGTCTAAAAATGCCTGTAATATTGAATTTATGTAAGTTTTACTAGAATCAATTGTTTTTGTAAGGTTTGCAAATACAAAAATTAGGTTTTACACATAATGACATTATAACTTTAACACTCAATATGAAAGTTATTTAATTATAACTCCTAAATACACATGAAACATGTCTAATAGCGTGAAAAAAATTATCTTTGTGAGTGTTGCTGGAAACATTTTCTTTTGTAAGGTTTGCAAAGACACAAGTTAGATTTTTTTAACTCAATATGACAGTATAACGCCACACTCAATATGACAGTTATTTAAACATAACTCCTAAACCACACCTGAAAAATGGCTAATAATGCCTGAAATAATGCATCTTTGGGAGTTTTACTGGAAACATATGCTTTTTTTAAGGCTTGCAAACACAAAAAATATTTTTTTACTCAATATGACAGTAATGTTCTAAAATTCTGAGAAAATACGAACAAATTAATAAAAATGATTCCAACATAATTCCTAAACCAAACATGCAAAATGTCTGAAAATGCCTGTAATATTGAATCCATGTGAGTTTTATTTGAATCAGTTGTATGGTTTGCTAATACAAAAATTGGGTTTTATGACAAACACAAGTTAGTTTTTTTACTCAATATAACAGTTTAGCTGTCATACTATATATGAAAGTTATATAAACATAACTCCAAAACCAAACCATTATGTCCAAAACTGCCTGTAATATTGTATATATGTGAGTTTTACTAGAATCAGGGTTGCAAATACAAAAATTGGGTTTTATGACAGTATACTGTCACACTCAATATGACAGTTATTTAAACATAACTCAAACAACACATGCAAAATAGCTAATAATGCCTGGAGCATGTATCTTAGTTAGTTTTACTAGAAAAATGGTATTTTGTAAGGTTTTGTTAGTTGTTGTTTTTATTCAATATGACAGTTATACTGTCATACTAAATATGAAAGTTATATAAACATAACTCTAAAACCAAACATGCATTGTGTCTAAAAATGCCTGTAATATTGTATCTGTGTGAGTTTAACTAGATTTAGTTGTTTTTGTATGGTTTGCAAATACAAAATAAGGGTTTTACTCACTATGACAGTTTACTGTCACACTCAATCTGACAGTTATTTATTTAAACATAACTCATAAACCACCCATGCAAAATGGCTAATAATGCCTGGAGATATGTATCTTTGTGAGTTTTACTAGAAACATTATATTGTGTAAGGTTTAGTTAGTTTTTGTACTCAATCTGACAGTATAACTGTCATTCTAAATCCATCCATTTTCTTCCGTTTATCCGAGGTCGGGTTGCGGGGGCAGCAGCCTGAGCAGAAAATCCCAGACTTCCCTCTCCCCAGCCACTTCGTCCAGCTCTTCTCGGGGTATTCCGAGGCGTTCCCAGGCCAGCCGGGGACATAGTCTTTCCAATGTGTCCTAGGTCTTCCCCGTGGCCTCCTGCCACACCTCCCTAGAGGCGTTCGGGTGGCATCCTGAGCAGATGCCCGAACACCTCATGGCTCCTCTCAATGTGGAGGAGCAGCGGCTTTACTTTGAGTTCCTCCCGGATGACAGAGCTTCTCACCCTGTCTCTAAGGTAGAGACCCACCACCCGGCAGAGGAAACGCATTTCGGCCGCTTGTCCTTTCGGTCATAACCCAAAGCTGGGAACGTAGATCGACGGTAAATTGAGAGCTTTTCCTTCTGGCTCAGCTCCTTCTTCACCACAACGGATCGATATAGCGTCCTCAATACTGAAGACGCCGCACCAAATCGCCTGTGGATCTCTCGATCCACTCTATCCTCACTCCTGAACAAGACTCCTAGGTACTTGAACTCCTCCACTTGGGGCAAGATCTCCTCCCCAACCTGGAGATGGCACTCGACCCTTTCCTGCGCGAGAACCATGGACTTGGACTTGGAGGTGCTGATTCTCATCCCAGTCGCTTCACACTCAAGGACCCTGCCGAGAGTATAGACCTGGTCTACCGTTCCACGACCAGGACGAAAAGCACACTGTTCGTCCTGGATCCGAGTTTCCTCCTCTCCAGTACACAATAGACCTTACCGGGAAGGCTGAGGAGTGTGTTTCACGATAGTTGGAACACACCCTCCGGTTCCCCTTCTTAAAGAGAGGAACCACCACCCCGGTGTGCCAATCCAGAGGTACCACCCCCAATGTTCACGCGATGTTGCAGAGTCTTGTCAACCAAGACAGCCCCACAGTATCCAGAACCTTAAGGAACTCATCCACCACCGGGGCCTTGCCACAGAGGAGCTTTTTAACTACCTAGGCAACCTAAGCCCCAGAAATAGGAGAGTCCACCACAGATTCCCCAGGCACTGCTTGGCCTGTCGGTATGCCCGCTGCCTCTGGAGTCCCATGAGCCAAAAGGACCCGATAGGCTCTTTCTTCAGCTTGACGGCATCCCTCCCTGCTGGTGGCCACCAGCGAGTTCTAGGATTACCGCCACGACAGGCACCAAACACCTTGCGGCCACAGCTCCAATCAGCAGGCTCGACAAGAGAGGCACGGAACATGGTCCACTCAGACTCAATGTCCAGCACCTCCCTCGTGACATGTTTAAAGTTCTTCCTTATGTTTTGAACATTGTGTTTGTTTTGGAAAATCCGTGACAAGCACAAAAGTCCAATAACAAAGCACCACTTGGGTTCAGATCCGGGTGGCCATTTTTCCCAATCACGACTCTCCAGGTTTCACTGTCCTTGCCAACATGAGCATTGAAGTCCCCCAACAGAACAAGGGAATCACCCGAGGGAGCACTCTCCAGTACTCCCTCAAGGGAATCCAAAAAGAGTGGGTACTCTGAGCTGCTGTTTGGTGCGTAAACACAAACAACAGTCAGGACCCGTCACCCAACCCAAAGGCGGAGGGAAGCTACCATCTCGTCTACTGGGTCCAACGTGCAGGCTTTGAGCAACAACAATTGCCACCCCAGCCTCTCATTGCTTGCAACGCCAGAGTGGAAGAGAGTCCAGCCCCTCTTGAGAGAACAGGTTCCAGAGCTCTTGCTGTGCGTCGAAGTGAGTCCAACTATATCTAGCCGGAACTTCTTCACCTCGCGCACCAGCTCAGGCTCTTTCCCTCCCAGCGAGGTGACGTTCCACGTCCCAAGGGCGAGCTTATGTAGCCGATAATTGGACTGCCAAGTGCCCTGCCTTCGGCTGCCGCCCAGTTCACACTGCATCCGACCTCTATGACCTCAATGGGCCCATGAGTGGTGAGCCCATTGGAGGGTTGACCCACGTTGCCTCTTCGAAATGAGCCCGGCAGGGCCCCATGGAGACAGGCCCGGCCACCAGTCGCTCGCCATCGTGCCCCACCTCTGCGCCTGGCTCCACAGGGGAGCCACGGTGACCTGCGCCTGGGCGAGAAAAAATCTAGGTCCTCGATTTGTACTTTTCATAAAGGTCTTTGAGCTGCTCTTTGTCTGATCCCTCACCTAGGACCTTTTCTCAGGGGATCCCGAGGCGTTCCCAGGCCAGCCGGGAGACATAGTGTTCCCAATGTGTCCTGGGTCTTCCCCGTGGCCTCCAGGATGACAGAGCTTCACCTTCACCAGGGGTGTCAAACTCAAATACAGAGTGGGCCAAAGTTTAAAACTGAACAAAGCCGCGGGCCAAGGTTGAACAAATTAACCTTTTAATAGGGACCCAAACACGTTTTGCATTGAATATTGAACAAGCAAGGCTTATATAACTTTATAGTGACATGCAAAATGGAGTTTCAAATAATAATAATAATCATTAAAAAATATCAATTGCATATCAAATATAATTTAAATACAAATTGAATGCCTCTTTTCTATTTGCAGCCTTCTGAGGTAAACATCAACATTAACTTTATCCACAGGCTAATAAATTTGAAAATAAAATAACAATGAATAAAACAACCATTCAGGACTTTAAACTGCTCAGTTTGCAACACACTGATCTAATTTGATGTGCCCAAGCCAGATACCTGGCATCTTTTTTTAGATGCTAGTTCTTTAATGTCGGGGCTCAGGCTTTGAGCTGAGGCAACTTTCATTATCGAACAAGATGTTCAACAGTCATATCTCGTACACCCAATTCTAACATCATTCAGACCCAGTCACAAGATATGTGCAGCTACAGCACGCATACACAAATGAATGCAACGCATACTTCATCAACAGCGATACAGGTTACACTGAGGGTGCCAGTATAAAAAACTTTAACACTGTTAGAAATATACGCCACACTGTGAACCCACACCAAACAAAAATAAAAAACACTTTTCGGGAGAACATCCGCACCGTAACACAACATAAACACAAAAGAACAAATACCCAGAATCTTTTGCAGCACTAACTCTTCCGGGACGCTACAAAATACACCCCCGCTACCACCAAACCTCCCCCCCCCCCCACACACACACCTTGTAGCGTCTCGGAAGATTTAGTGCTACAAAGGGTTCTGGTATTTGTTGTGTTGTGTTTATGTTGTGTTACGGTGCGGATGTTCTCCCGAAATGTGTTTGTCATTCTTGTTTGGTGTGGATTCACAGTGTGGCGTATATTTCTAAAAGTGTTAAAGTTTTTTATTTGGCTACCGTCAGTGTAACCTGTATCGCTGTTGATGAAGTATGCGTTGCATTCAATTGTGTGTGGGTGCAGAAGCTGCACTGACATGAAACTGGGCTGGCACTCGTTTGACTAGCTGGAAAAAAAAAAAAAATTCGGGAGGAGTGCTGGAGTCACTCCCGGGAGGGTTGGCAAGTATTAGAAGTAGCGGCACAGCTACTTAATAATCGAAGGTCCAGCTTTAGTGTTAATTTGATATTGCCTCAAGGGCCAAGTCAAATTACACGTTGGGCCAAATTTGGCCCACGGGCCAGAGTTTGACACCCATGACCTTCACTGTAAAAAATTACTGTAAAAATAAAAAATAAAATTACAGTTATATACTCCATCCATCCATCCATTTTCTACCGCGTATTCCCTTCGGGGTCGCGGGGGGCGCTGGAGCCTATCTCAGCTACAATCAGGCGGAAGGCGGGGTACACCCTGGACAAGTCGCCACCTCATTGCAGGGCCAACACAGATAGACAGACAACATTCACACTCACATTCACACACTAGGGCCAATTTAGTGTTGCCAATCAACCTATCATGTTCTTCTTAAATGCAGTTAAGTACTGTAAATTTTGTTGCATTTTTCAAAAAATATCGACCAGCAGTAAGTTACTGTAAAACCTACAGTGTAATTCAGTATTTTTCAGACTTGTTTCTTGGGTCCGCCCACAATTCGTCCAACCGAGCTTCATTTCACCTGGCCGACCCTGCTAAATCCATCCTACTGCATCGTGTGTTTTTGATAACAAGGTAAGAGTCACTTGTACCTTGATGTGTCATTTTCTGTTTGAATTACTTTATATATATATTTATAAAGTCCGAAATGACATAGCGTCACAGTCAGCATCACAGACACTATCGTTGACCACGCGCATGTACCGCCGCATGCTAGCTAGCTAAGTTTTCTTCTTTTTTGTCATAGTCATCATAAAAGATGATAACTTGCAACATATGTGCTACGACTTGCAGCAATGTATTTGCGTATGTTAGACACATGCGAAGTCATAGTTGTATGCCTAATGCATCGTTTAAGTGTGCTTTCCCTAAATGCACAAGAGTTTTTTCCAACTTCTCAGCCTTCAAAACTCACAGCCGTCGTCATAAATATGGTAAGAGTAGGACTGATATGTATAGCGCAGAAGGTTTACCTTGTAATATTGTCTCATGTAGCGCGAAGTGCGATGATATACGAGCCTTTCTCCTGCATTTGAAAAGTCATATTACCGAAGGTAGGACAGTTACGTGCCCCTTCAGTCAATGTGAAAAAAGATTTACAGTTAAGTCTACTTTCACATCGCACGTGTCAAGGAAGCACTACGGCTACACTGAACGAAGTTTGACTTGATCAACAGCAAATCCAAGCAGCTCTTGTGTTATTAACACTGATGATGACTATTGTGATATGCAACTTGAGGATTCAGGATATTCCTGTTATGAAGACATGGAGGTCTACTTGCATTAAAAAAATGTTCACAGCACTGAAAAAAGGTTGAGAACCACTGCCTTAGGACAGTGGTTCTCAACCTTTTTTCAGTGATGTACCCCTGTGAACATTTTTTAAATTCAAGTACCCCCTAATCAGAGCAAAGCATTTTTGGTTGAAAAAAAAGAGATAAAGAAGTAAAATACAGCACTATGTCATCAGTTTCTGATTTATTAAATTGTATAACAGTGCAAAATATTGCTCATTTGTTTTGGTCTTTCTTGAACTATTTGGAAAAAAAGATATAAAAATAACTAAAAACGTGTTGAAAAATAACCAAGTGATTCAATGATAAATAAAGATTTTTACACATAGAAGTAATCAACTTAAAGTGCCCTCTTTGGGGATTGTAATAGAGATCCATCTGGATTCATGAACTTCATTCTCAACATTTCTTCACAAAAAAAGAAATCTTTAACATCAATATTTATGGAACATGTCCACTACGCTTTAACCAAGCCTCCATTGTTTTCTACATGGATAGTTGATTGACAGTTGGTGCCGTGTGGCACCGCCAGGTAGGGTCAAACCATCATGGCATGGGGGAAACTCTGGCTTTATGGTAATGAATGGAATAGCCTACTTGATTAGTTGTTCAGTTTATGAACTTACATTCATATTTTGTCGAAGTATTATTCAATAAATATATTTATAAAGGATTTTTGAATTGTTGCTATTTTTAGAATATTTAAAAAAAATCTCACGTACCCCTTGGCATACCTTCAAGTACCCCCAGGAGTATGCGTACCCCCATTTGAGAACCACTGCCTTAGGAGACTAGATGTAAACAGAGGAAAGAGAGAGCGAGTGAGGTGGCCATTCCAAATACTTTTAAAATGCTACCCATATTGGATACTGTTTAGGAACATAAACTGCATTTCTTGACTGTACCAGTTGCTGGTGATGATCAGCATTGAAGGTGATGTCATCTGCAAAGGCGTCCAACCTAGCTTAAACTCAGGGCTTGCTGCCCTTCTTGCCACATACTATGTGTTCAACTTGGAATACCAAGAGGAAGGTCCTCGGACATTGGAATTTGTTCAAAGGTAAATCCTCTTGATACTGTTAAAATACTGTTAGGATATTTTATTTTATATTTCTCACCTCTGTTCAGGAATTTGACTTGTCATTTCCCCAATTGTGTGCCTTAAATCAATGACTCTTCTGTTCCTTTGTGGACCTTCTTATTAGGGACCGAAGCACCAGTTTGACTCTAGGATACAGAGAAGGTAGGTAATGTGCAGGTAAAGATATGTTGACTGGGTCAAAGAAGGAAGCACCTGTTTGACCCCAGGATGCAGAAAAAGTAGATAATTTGCAGGTAAAGACATGTTGACTGGATGATGGCAGGAAGCACCAGCTTGACCCGAGAATGCAGAGCAAGTAGGTAATGTGCGGGTGAAGATATGTTGAATGGGTAAAGGCAGGAAGCACCAGTGTGACCCCACTATGCAGGGAAGGTAGGTAATGTGCGGGTGAAGGTATGTTGAATGGGTGAAAGAAGGAAGCGCAGGTGTGGTCGAGGCCATGCAGACAAGGTAGGTATGTGCAGGTGAAGATATGTTGTATGGTGAAAGAAAGAAGCACCAGTGTGACCCAAGGATGCAGGGAAGGTAGGTAATGTGCAGGTAAAGATATGTTGAATGGGTGAAGGCAGGAAACACCAGCTAGACGCCAGGATACAGAGAAGGTAGGTAATGTGCAGGTAAAGATATGTTGAATGAGTAAAGGCAGGAAACACCAGCTTGACTCCAGGATATAGAGAAGGTAGGTAATGTGCAGGTAAAGATATGTTGAATGGGTGAAGGTAGAAAGCACCAGCGTGACCACACTATGCAGAGAAGGTAGGTAATGTGCAGGTAAAGATATGTTGAATGGGTAAAGGCAAGAAGCACCAGTGTGACCCCAGGATGCAGAAAAGATAGGTAATGAGCAGGTAACGATATGTTAAATGGGTGAAAGCAGGAAACATCAGCGTAAATACACGGTCCCGTAGATGGAGAGAAAACATGAATAGAGAGAGGGGTTGGGGAGGCTTTAGCATTGTCTTCCTCTCTGAATTTGTCTTAATGGGTTTTAGAGCATTCACTCATCTACAGCTGTGGTTATGGTATAGGCTCACATATATCTTAAAATTGATATTAATATTTGTGCAGTGCATATTCCTAAATAACAATGTGAGGGGGGTTCTGTATCGACTACAAGTAATCTTCAATCACAACAGAATATCTAATATGCTTTCTCTCTTTTTTAGGCGATTCATTGGCGTTAACCCTGAGAGGGGAACAAAGGCTAGCCAGGGAAAGGTGGTGTCCAAGAAGACCGGGAAGCTGGTCCAGAAAAAGGCAGCAACTGTAAATCCTCACGTAGCCACCCTTATAAAACATCTCACAGACTTTGAGTGGGGCTTTATGTAGCCGACAACTAAACACTGGACTCGTGTTCAGTGTTTTGTCTCCAGTTAGAAATTAAGTGGACATGTTATAAATGTTAAAATGCTTTACTGAAAATAAGAAGAATGCACTAAATGTACATTGAATGTATTTGATGCACTTTAAAATAATGGGTTAATAAAAACATAATCTTGCAAGGCCATTTCTCCAGTCAGTTTTATGCCAGCAGATTGCAGGGGTTTTGATTTTGAAAAATTAAAAGTTCAACTCATTAACTTCTAGTGGCATTATACTGTAAAGCTCAGTCTATAGTGCTTACAATTATTTTACTGTAATTAACTGTTAATGGATATTACAGTAGATACACTAAAATAACAGTGTAATGCCGCTAAACAGATGACAGTATTATGCTGTGAAGCGTATATTTGATACAGCACAGTACTGTGATACTTTTTACAGTAATAAACTGTAGTGATAAATCACAGTATGTGTGCTGTAGAAAAACAGTTTTATACTGGAACCATTAGCTGCCAGTAGGTTACTGTAATTAAACGGTGAAAATTCTTACAGTAAGGGAGAGACCCGCCACCCAGCGGAGAAAACTCATTTCGGCCGCTTGTACCCGTGATGTTGTCCTTTCGGTCATAACCCAAAGCTCATGACCATAGGTGAGGATGGGAACGTAGATTGACCGGTAAATTGAGAGCTTTTCCCTCTGGCGCAGCTCCTTCTTACCACAACGAATCGATATAGCGTCCTCATTACTGAAGACGCCGCACCGATCAGCCTGTGCATCTCACAATCCACTCTTCCCTCACTCATGAACAAGACTCCAGGTACTTGAACTCATCCACTTGGGGCAAGATCTCCTGCCCAACCTCGAGATGGCACTCCACCCTTTCCCGGGCGAGAACCTCAGACTTGGAGGTGCTGATTCTCATCCCAGTCGCTTCACACTCGGCTGCGAACCAATCCAATGAGAGCTGAAGATCCTGGCCAGTTAAAGCCATAAGGACCACATCATCTGCAAAAAGGAGAGACCTAATCCTGCAGCCACCAAACCGGATCCCCTCAACGCCATGACTGCGCCTAGAAATTCTGTCCATAAAATTTATGAACACATTTGGTGACAAAGGGCAGCCAACTTATTGCTGGCAATGCGGACCAAGCTCTGACACTGATCATACAGGGAGCGACCCGCCACAATCAGACATGCCGATACCCCATACTATCTGAGCACTCCCCACAGGACTTCCCGGGGTGGCCACGGTCGAATGTCTTCTCCAAGTCCACAAAGCACATGTAGACTGGTTGGACAAACTCCCATGCACACTCAAGGACCCTGCCGAGAGTATAGAGCTGGTCTACCGTTCCACGACCAGGACGAAAACCACACTGTTCGTCCTGGATCCGAGGTTCCTCCTCTCCAGTACACATGAATAGACCTTACCGGGAAGGCTGAGGAGTGTGATCTACGATAGTTGGAACACACCCTCCGGTTCCCCTTCTTAAAGAGAGGAACCACCACCCCGGTCTGCCAATCCAGAGGTACCGCCCCTGATGTCCACGCGATGTTGCAGAGTCTTGTCAACTAAAACAGCCCCACAGCATCCAGAGCCTTAAGAGCTCATCCACCCCCGGGGCCTTGCCACCGAGGAGCTTTTAAAACTACCTTGGCAACCTCAGCCCCAGAAATAGGAGAGCCCACCACAAATTCCCCAGGCACTGCTTGGCCTGTCGGTATGCCCGCTGCCTCTGGAGTCCCATGAGCCAAAAGGACCAGATAAGCTCTTTCTTCAGCTTGACGGCATCCCGCACTGCTGGTGGCCACCAGCGGGTTCTAGGATTACCGCCACGACAGGCACCAAACACCTTGCGGCCACAGCTCCAATCAGCTGGCTTGACAAGAGAGGCACGGAACATGATCCATTCAGACTCAATGTCCAGCACCTCCTTTGTGACATGTTCAAAGTTCCTCCGGAGGTGGAAAAAGAAACTCTCTCTGACAGGAGACTCTGCTAGGCATTCCCAAAAGACTCTCACAATGCGTTTGGGCCTGCCAGGTCTGTCCGGGATCCTACCCCACCATCGGAGCCAGCTCACCAGGTGGTGATCGGTAGAAAGCTCGCCCCTCTCTTCACCCGAGTGTCCAAAACATGAGGCCGCAAATCCCATGACACAACTACAAAGTCAATAATGGAACTGCGGCCGAGGGTGTCCTGTTGCCAAATGCACATATGGACACCCTTATGTTTGAACATTGTGTTTGTTATGGACAATCCGTGACGAGCACAAAAGTCCAATAACAAAGCACCACTTGGGTTCAGATCCGGGTGGCCATTTTTCCCAATCACGACTCTCCAGGTTTCAAAGTCGTTGCCAACATGAGCGTTGAAGACCCCCAGCAGAACAAGGGAATCACCCGAGGGAGCACTCTCAAGGGAATCCAAAAGAGTGGGTACTCTGAGCTGCTGTTTGGTGCGTAAACACCAACAACAGTCAGGACCCATCACCCAACCCGAAAGCGGAGGGAAGCTACCATCTCGTCTTCTGGGTTAAGTCCAACGTGCAGGCTTTGAGCTGGGGGGCAACAAGAATTGCCAACCCAGCCTCTCATTACTTGCAACGCCAGAGTGGAAGAGAGTCCAACCCCTCTTGAGAGAACAGGTTCCAGAGCCCTTGCTGTGCGTCGAAGTGAGTCCAGCTTTATCTAGCCGGGAACTTCTCCACCTCGCGAGGTGACGTTCCACGTCCCAAGAGCGAGCTTATGTAGCCGATAATCGGACCGCCAAGTGCCCTGCCTTCGGCTTCCGCCCAGCTAACACTGCACCCGACCTCTGTGACCCAGCCCATGAGTGGTGAGCCTATTGCAGGGGGGACCCACGTTGCCTCTTCGAGCTGGGCCCCATGGGCACCAGTCGCTCGCCATCGTGCCCCACCTCTGGGCCTGGCTCCACAGGGGAGCCACGGTGACCTGCGTCCGGGCGACAAAATATCTAGGTCCTCGATTTGTACTTTTCATAAAGGTCTTTGAGCTGCTCTTTGTCTGATTCCTCACCTAGGACCTGTTTGTCTTGGGGGACCCTACCAGAGGGCATTAAAAGCCCCCGGACAACATAGCTCCTAGGATCAGTGGGACACGCAAACCACAAAGGTGGCGGCTCAGAAAGCAGGTTATATAAACATAACTCCAAAACCAAACATGCAAGATGTCTAAACATGCCTGTAATATTGTATCAATGTGAGTTTTACTAGAATCGGTTGTTTTTTTAAGGCTTGCAAACACAAAAGGTTTTTTTTTACTCAATATGACAGTAAGTTCTTAAAATGCTGAGATAATGTGAAAAAAACAATACAAATGTATTCCAACATGATTCCTAAACCAAACATGCAAAATGTCTAAAAATGCCTGTAATATTGAATCCATGTGAGTTTTACTAGAATCATTTGTTTTTGTAAGGTTTGCAAATACAAAAATTGAGTTTTATGACAGACACAAGTTAGTTTTTTTACTCATTATAACAGTATAGATGTCATACTATATATTAAAGTTATATGAACATAACTCCAAAACCAAACGTGCATTATGACCAAAATTGCCTGTAATATTGTATAGATGTGAGTTTTACTAGAATCAGGTTTGCAAATACAAAAATTGGGTTTTATGACAGTATACTGTCACACTCAATATGACAGTATAACTGTCATACTAAATCCATCCATTTTCTTCCGCTTATCCGAGGTCGGGTTGCGGGGGCAGCAGCCTAAGCAGAGAGCCCAGACTTCCCTCCCCCCAGCCACTTTGTCCAGCTCTTCTCGGGGGATCCCGAGGCGTTCCCAGGCCATAGTCTTTCCAATGTATCCTAGGTCTTCCCCATGGCCTCCTGCCGTTCGGACCTAGGGAGGCGTTCGGGTGGCATCCTGAGCAGATGCCCGAACCACCTCATCTGGCTCCTCTCAATGTGGAGGAGCAGCGGCTTTACACTGAGTTCCTCCCAGATGACAGAGCTTCTCACCCTATCTCTAAGGGAGAGACCCACCACCCGGCGGAGGAAACTCATTTCGGCCGCTTGTACCCGTGACCTTGTCCTTTCGGTCATAACCCAAAGCTCATGACCATAGGTGAGGATGGGAACGTTGATCGACCGGTAAATTGAAAGCTTTTCCTTCTGGCTCAGCTCCTTCTTCACCACAACGGATCGCTATAGCGTCCTCATTACTGAAGACGCCGCACCGATCCGCCTGTAGATCTCACAATCCACTCTATCCTCACTCGTGAACAAGACTCCTAGGTACTTGAACTCCTTCACTTGGGGCAAGATCTCTTTCCCAACCTCGAGATGGCACTCCACCCTTTCCCGGGCGAGAACCATGGACTCGGACATGGAGGTGCTGATTCTCATCCCAGTCGCTTCACTGCGAACCGATCCAATGAAAGCTGAAGATCTTGGCCAGTTGAAGCCATCAGGACCACATCATCTGCAAAAAGCAGAGACCTAATCCTGCAGCCACCAAACCAGGCGCAGTCATGGCGTTGAGGGGATCCTCAAAGCCATGACTGCGCCTAGATATTCTGTCCATTAAAGTTATGAACAGAATCGGTGACAAAGGGCAGCCTTGGCGGAGTCCAACCCTCACTGGAAAGGGGTCCGACATACTGCCGGCAATGCGGACCAAGCTCTGACACTGATCATACAGGGAGACACCCGCCACAATCAGACATGCCGATACTCCATACTCTCTGAGCACTCCCCACAGGATTTACCGGGGGCCAAGGTCGAATGTCTTCTCCAAGTCCACAAAACTTATGTAGACTGGTTGGGCAAACTCCCATGCACACTCAAGGACCCTGCCGAGAGTATAGAGCTGGTCTACCGTTCCACGACCAGGACGAAAACCACACTGTTCGTCCTGGATCCGAGGTTCCTCCTCTCCATTACACATGAATAGACCTTACCGGGAAGGCTGAGGAGTGTGATCTACGATAGTTGGAACACACCCTCCGGTTCCCCTTCTTAAAGAGAGGAACCACCACCCCGGTCTGCCAATCCAGAGGTACCGCCCCTGATGTAGACGCAATGTTGCAGAGTCTTGTCAACCAAGACTGCCCCACAGCATCCAGAGCCTTAAGGAACTCCGGACGGAGCTCATACCCCCGGGGCCTTGCCACCGAGGAGCTTTTTAACTACCTTGGCAACCTCAGCCCCAGAAATAGGAGAGCCCACCACAGACTTCCCAGGCACTGTTTCCTCATAGGAAGACGTGTTGGTGGGACTGAGGAGGTCTCGCTTGGCCTGTCGATATGCCCACTGCCTCTGGAGTCCCATGAGCCAAAAGGACCCGGTGGCTCTTTCTTCAGCTTGACAGCATCCCTCGGTGCTGGTGGATTACCGCCACGACAGGCACCAAACACCTTGCGGCCACAGCTTCAATCAGCTGGCTCAACAAGAGAACATGGTCCACTCAGACTCAATGTCCAGCACCTCCCTCGTGACATGTTCAAAGTTCTTCCGGACATGTTCAAAGTTCTTCAGGAGACTCTGCTAGGTGTTCCCAGCAGACCCTTACAATGCGTTTGGGCCTGCCAGGTCTGACCGGCAACCTCCCCTACCATCGGAGCCAGCTCACCACCAGGTGGTGGTTGGTAGAAAGCTCTGCCCCTCTCTTCACCGAGTGTCCAAAACATGAGGCCGCAAATCCCATGACACAACTACAAAGTCAATCATGCGGCCGAGGGTGTCCTTGTGCCAAGTGCACATATGGACACCCTTATGTTTGAACATTGTGTTTGTTATGGACAATCCGTGACAAGCACAAAAGTCCAATAACAAAGCACCACTTGGGTTCAGATCCGGGTGGCCATTTTTCCCAATCACGACTCTCCAGGTTTCACTGTCGTTGCCAACATAGCGTTGAAGTCCACCAGCAGAAAAAGGGAATCACCCGAGGGAGCACTCTCCAGTACTCCCTCAAGGGAATCCAAAAAGAGTTGGTACTCTGAGCTGCTGTTTGGTGTGTAAACACAAACAACAGTCAGGACCCGTCACCCAACCCGAAGGCTGAAGGAAGCTACCATCTCGTCTATTGGGTTTAAAGTCCAACGTGCAGGCTTTGAGCCGGCGGGCAACAAGAATTGCCACCCCAGCCTCTCATTAGTTGCAACGCCAGTGTGGAATCTCTTCCACTCTGGCGTTGCAAGTAATGAAAGTTCAGCTCAGTGCAGCCCCTCTGAGAGAACAGGTTCCAGAGCCCTTGCTGTGAGTCCAACTATATCTAGCCGGGAACTTCTCCACCTCAAGCACCAGCTCAGGCTCCTTCCCTCCCAGCGAGGTGACGGTCCATGTCCCAAGAGCGAGCTTATGTAGCCGATAATCGGACCACCAAGTGCCCTGCCTTCGGCTGCCGCCCAGCTCACGCTGCACCCTCTATGACCCAGCCCATGAGTGGTGAGCCCTGGAGGGGGGATCCACGTTGCCTCTTCGAGCTGAGCACGGCTGGGCCCCATGGGGACAGGCCCGTCAATCGCCATCGTGCCACACCTCTGGGCCTGGCTCCACAGGGGAGCCACGGTGACCTGCGTCCGGGCGAGAAAAAATCTAGGTCCTCAATTGTACTTTTAATAAAGGTCTTTGAGCTGCTCTTTGTCTGATCCCTCACCTAGGACCTGTTTGTCCTGGATCAGTGGGACACGCAAACCACAAAGGTGGCGGCTCAGAAAGCAGGTTATATAAATATAACTCCAAAACCAAACATGCAATATGTCTAAACATGCCTGTAATATTGTATCAATGTGACTTTTCCTAGAATCGGTTGTTTTTGTAAGGTTTGCAAATACAAAAATTAGGTTTTACTCACAATGACAAAATCACACTCAATATGACAGTTATTTAAACATAACTCATAAACCACACAAAAAAATGGCTAATAATGCCTGAAATAATGAATCATTGGGAGTTTTACTGAGTTTTATATTTTGCAAACACAAAAAGTAGTTTTTTACTTGACTGTAATGTTCTTAGAACCCTGAGATAATGGGAAAAAAGCAATAAAAATGTATTTAAACCTAACTCCTAAACAACACATGCAAAATGGCTAATAATGCCTAGGGAGACATGTAACGTTGTTAGTTTAAAAAAATGATCTTTTGTAAAGATATCAAAGACACTAGCTAGTTTTTTTTATTCAATATGACAGTATAACAGTCATACTAAATATGAAAGTTATATAAACATAACTCTAAAACCAAACATGTGTCATGTCTAAAAATGTATTTATGTGAGTTTGTAAGGTTTGCAAAAACAAAAAGTAGTTTTTTACTCAATATGAAAGTAATGTTCTTAGAATCCTGAGATAATGCGAAAAAAGCAATACAAATGTATTCAAACACAAATTTTAAACCAAACATGTAAAATGTCTAAAAATGCCTGTAATATTGAATCCATATAAGTTTTACTAGAATCAATTGTTTTTGTAAGGTTTGCAAATACAAAAATTAGGTTTTACACATAATGACATTAAAACTGTAACACTCAATATGACAATTATTTATTTATAACTCCTAACCACACATGAAACATGTCTAATAATGCGTGAAAAAATGTATCTTTGTGAGTGTTACTAGAAACATTTTCTTTTGTAAGGTTTGCAAATACAGGTTAGTTTTTTTTACTCCATATGACAGTATAACTGCCACACTCAATATGACAGTTATTTAAACATAACTCTTAAACTACACATGAAAAATGATTAACAATGCCTGAAATAATGCATTCTTGTAAGTTTTACTCGAAACATATGCTTTTTTAAGGCTTGCAAACACAAAAATTATTTCTTTACTCAATATGACAGTAATGTTCTAAAATTCTGAGAAAATACGAACAAATTAATAAAATGATTCCAACATAATTCCTAAACCAAATATGCAAAATGTCTAAAAAATGTCTGTAATATTGAATCCATGTGAGTTTTACTAGATTTAAATGATTTTGTAAGGTTTGCAAATACGTAAATTAGGTTTTACTTACTATGTCATATCTGACAGTATATGACAGTTATTTAACCATACCTCAAACCACACATGAAAAATGGCTAATAATACCTGAAATAATGCATCCTTGGCCGTTTTACTCGAAACACATGCTTTTTTAAATCTTGCAAACACAAAAAGTAGTTTTTTTACTCAATATGACTGTAATGTTCTTAAAATCCTGAGATAATGCGAAAAAAGCAATAAAAATGTATTTAAACATTACTCCTAAACAACATATGCAAAATGGCTGATAATGCCTGGAAACATGTATCTTTGTTAGTTTTACTGGGAAAATGATCTTTTGTAAAGTTTGCAAAGACACAAGCCAGTTTTTTTTTATTCAATATGACAGTATAACAGTCATTTTAAATATCAAAGTTATATAAACATAACTCCAAAACCAAACATGTGTCATGTCTAAAAATGCCTGTAATAATGTATTAATGTGAGTTTGTAAGGTTTGCAAAAACAAAAAGTAGTTTTTTACTCAATATGAAAGTAATGATCTTAGAATCCTGAGATAATGCGAAAAAAGCAATAAAAATGTATTCAAACATAACTCCTAAACAACCCAGGCAAAATGGGTAATAATGCCTGGAGACATGTATCTTTGTTAGTTTTACTAGAAAATGTATTGTTTGTAAAGTTTGCAAAGACACAAGCTAGTTGTTTTTATTCAATAAGACAGTATAACTGTCATACTACATATGAAAGTTATATAAACATAACTCCAGAACCAAACGTGTGTCATGTCTAAAATTGCCTATAATAATGTATTTATGTGAGTTTGTAAGGTTTGCAAAAACAAAAAGTAGTTTTTTCCTCAATATGAAAGTAAGGATTTTAGAATCCTGATATAATGCGAAAAAAGCAATAAAAATGTATTTAAACATAATTCCTAAACAACCCATGCAAAATGGCTAATAATGCCTGGAGACATGTATCTTTGTTAGTTTTACTAGAAAAATGATCTTTTGTAAAGATATCAAAGACAAAAGCTAGTTTTTTTTATTCAATATGACAGTATAACAGTCCTACTAAATATGAAAGTTATCAAAACATAACTCCAAAACCAAACATGTGTTGTGTCTAAAAATGCCTGTAATAATGTATTTATGTGAGTTTGTAAGGTTTGCAAAAACAAAAAGTAGTTTTTTACTCAATATGAAAGTAATGATCTTAGAATCCTGAGATAATGCGAAAAAAGCAATACAAATATATTTAAACATAAATCCTAAACAACCCATGCAAAATGGGTAATAATGCCTGGAGACATGTATCTTTGTTAGTTTTACTAGAAAAATGATCTTTTGTAAAGTTTGCAAAGACACAAGCTAGTTTTTTTTATTCAATATGACTGTATAACAGTCATACTAAATATAAAAGTTATATAAACATAACTCCAAAACCAAACATGTGTCATGTCTAAAAATGCCTGTAATAATGTATTAATGTGAGTTTGTAAGGTTTGCAAAAACAAAAAGTAGTTTTTTACTCAATATGAAAGTAATGATCTTAAAATCCTTAGATAATGCGAAAAAAGCAATAAAAATGTATTTAAACATAATTCCTAAACAACCCATGCAAAATGGGTAATAATGCCTGGAGACATGTATCTTTGTTAGTTTTACTAGAAAAATGATCTTTTGTAAAGTTTGCAAAGACACAAGCTAGTTTTTTTTTATTCAATATGACAGTATAACAGTCATACTAAATATGAAAGTTATATAAACATAACTCCAAAACCAAACATGTGTCATGTCTAAAAATGCCTGTAATCATGTATTAATGTGAGTTTGTAAGGTTTGCAAAAACAAAAAGTAGTTTTTTACTCAATATGAAAGTAATGATCTTAAAATCCTGAGATAATGCGAAAAAAGCAATAAAAATGTATTTAAACATAATTCCTAAACAACCCAGGCAAAATGGGTAATAATGCCTGGAGACATGTATCTTTGTTAGTTTTACTAGAAAAATGATCTTTTGTAAAGTTTGCAAAGACACAAGCTAATTTTTTTTATTCAATATGACAGTATAACAGTCATACTAAATATAAAAGTTATATAAACATAACTCCAAAACCAAACATGTGTCATGTCTAAAAATGTCTGTAATAATGTATTTATGTGAGTTTGTAAGGTTTGCAAGAATAAAAAGTAATTTTTTACTCAATATGAAAGTAATGATCTTGGAATCCTGAGATAATGCGAAAAAAGCAATAAAAATGTATTCAAACATAACTCCTAAACAACCCAGGCAAAATGGGTAATAATGCCTGGAGACATGTATCTTTGTTAGTTTTACTAGGAAATGTATATTTTGTAAAGTTTGCAAAGACACAAGCTAGTTGTTTTTATTCAATAAGACAGTATAACAGTCATACTAAATATGAAAGTTATATAAACATAACTCCAGAACCAAACGTGTGTCATGTCTAAAATTGCCTATAATAATGTATTTATGTGAGTTTGTAAGGTTTGCAAAAACAAAAAGTAGTTTTTTCCTCAATATGAAAGTAGGGATTTTAGAATCCTGAGATAATGCGAAAAAAGCAATAAAAATGTATTTAAACATAATTCCTAAACAACCCATGCAAAATGGCTAATAATGCCTGGAGACATGTATCTTTGTTAATTTTACTAGAAAAATGATATTTTGTAAAGTTTGCAAAGACACAAGCTAGTTTTTTTTAATTCAATATGACAGTATAACAGTCATATTAAATATAGAAGTTATATAAACATAACTCCAAAACCAAACATGTCTCATGTCTAAAAATGCCTGTAATAATGTATTTATGTGTTTGTAAGGTTTGCAAAAACAAAAAGTAGTTTTTTACTCAATATGAGAGTAATGATCTTAGAATCCTGAGATAATGCGAAAAAAGCAATAAAAATGTCTTTAAACATAATTCCTAAACAACCCATGCAAAATGGGTAATAATGCCTGGAGACATGTATCTTTGTTAGTTTTACTAGAAAAATGATCTTTTGTAATGTTTGCAAAGACACAAGCTATTTTTTTTATTCAATATGACAGTATAACAATCCTACTAAATATGAAAGTTATATAAACATAACTCCAAAACCAAACATGTGTCATGTCTAAAAATGCCTGTAATAATGTATTTATGTGAGTTTGTAAGGTTTTCAAAAACAAAAAGTAGTTTTTTACTCAATATGAAAGTAATGATCTTAGAATCCTGAGATAATGCGAAAAAAGCAATAAAAATGTATTTAAACATAATTCCTAAACAACCCATGCAAAATGGCTAATAATGCCTGGAGACATGTATCTTTGTTAGTTTTACTAGAAAAATGATATTTTGTAAAGTTTGCAAAGACACAAGCTAGTTTTTTTTTTATTCAATATGACAGTATAACAGTCATACTAAATATAAAAGTTATATAAACATAACTCCAAAACCAAACATGTGTCATGTCTAAAAATGTCTGTAATAATGTATTTATGTGAGTTTGTAAGGTTTGCAAAAACAAAAAGTAGTTTTTTACTCAATATGAAAGTAATGATCTTGGAATCCTGAGATAATGCGAAAAAAGCAATAAAAATGTATTTAAACATAACTCCTAAACAACCCAGGCAAAATGGGTAATAATGCCTGGAGACATGTATCTTTGTTAGTTTTACTAGGCAATGTATATTTTGTAAAGTTTGCAAAGACACAAGCTAGTTGTTTTTATTCAATAAGACAGTATAACAGTCATACTAAATATGAAAGTTATATAAACATAACTCCAGAACCAAACGTGTGTCATGTCTAAAATTGCCTATAATAATGTATTTATGTGAGTTTGTAAGGTTTGCAAAAAAAAAAAGTAGTTTTTTCCTCAATATGAAAGTAGGGATTTTAGAATCCTGAGATAATGCGAAAAAAGCAATAAAAATGTATTTAAACATAATTCCTAAACAACCCATTCAAAATGGCTAATAATGCCTGGAGACATGTATCTTTGTTAATTTTACTAGAAAAATGATATTTTGTAAAGTTTGCAAAGACACAAGCTAGTTTTTTTTAATTCAATATGACAGTATAACAGTCATATTAAATATAGAAGTTATATAAACATAACTCCAAAACCAAACATGTCTCATGTCTAAAAATGCCTGTAATAATGTATGTATGTGAGTTTGTAAGGTTTGCAAAAACAAAAAGTAGTTTTTTACTCAATATGAAAGTAATGATCTTAGAATCCTGAGATAATGCAAAAAAAGCAATAAAAATGTCTTTAAACATAATTCCTAAACAACCCATGCAAAATGGGTAATAATGCCTGGAGACATGTATCTTTGTTAGTTTTACTAGAAAAATGATCTTTTGTAATGTTTGCAAAGACACAAGCTAGTTTTTTTTAATTCAATATGACAGTATAACAATCATACTAAATATGAAAGTTATATAAACATAACTCCAAAACCAAACATGTGTCATGTCTAAAAATGCCTGTAATAATGTATTTATGTGAGTTTGTAAGGTTTGCAAAAACAAAAAGTAGTTTTTTACTCAATATGAAAGTAATGATCTTAGAATCCTGAGATAATGCGAAAAAAGCAATAAAAATGTATTCAAACATAATTCCTAAACAACCCATGCAAAATGGCTAATAATGCCTGGAGACATGTATCTTTGTTCATTTTACTAGAAAAATGATATTTTGTAAAGTTTGCAAAGACACAAGCTAGTTTTTTTTAATTCAATATGACAGTATAACAGTCATATTAAATATAGAAGTTATATAAACATAACTCCAAAACCAAACATGTCTCATGTCTAAAAATGCCTGTAATAATGTATGTATGTGAGTTTGTAAGGTTTGCAAAAACAAAAAGTAGTTTTTTACTCAATATGAAAGTAATGATCTTAGAATCCTGAGATAATGCAAAAAAAGCAATAAAAATGTCTTTAAACATAATTCCTAAACAACCCATGCAAAATGGGTAATAATGCCTGGAGACATGTATCTTTGTTAGTTTTACTAGAAAAATGATCTTTTGTAATGTTTGCAAAGACACAAGCTAGTTTTTTTTAATTCAATATGACAGTATAACAATCATACTAAATATGAAAGTTATATAAACATAACTCCAAAACCAAACATGTGTCATGTCTAAAAATGCCTGTAATAATGTATTTATGTGAGTTTGTAAGGTTTGCAAAAACAAAAAGTAGTTTTTTACTCAATATGAAAGTAATGATCTAAGAATCCTGAGATAATGCGAAAAAAGCAATAAAAATGTATTTAAACATAATTCCTAAACAACCCATGCAAAATGGGTAATAATGCCTGGAGACATGTATCTTTGTTAGTTTTACTAGAAAAATGATCTTTTGTAAAGTTTGCAAAGACACAAGCTAGTTTTTTTTTATTCAATATGACAGTATAACAGTCATACTAAATATAAAAGTTATATAAACATAACTCCAGAACCAAACGTGTGTCATGTCTAAAATTGCTTACTTATTATGTATTCATGTGGGTTTGTAAGGTTTGCAAAAACAAAAAGTAGTGTTTTACTCAATATGAAAGTAATGATCTTAGAATCCTGAGATAATGCGAAAAAAGCAATACAAATGTATTCAAACACAATTTTTAAACCAAACATGTGAATTGTCTAAAAATGCCTGTAATATTGAATTTATGTAAGTTTTACTAGAATCATTTGTTTTTGTAAGGTTTGCAAATACAAAAATTAGGGTTTACACATAATGACATTATAACTTTAACACTCAATATGAAAGTTATTTAATTATAACTCCTAAATACACATGAAACATGTCTAATAGCGTGAAAAAAATTATCTTTGTGAGTGTTGCTAGAAACATTTTCTTTTGTAAGGTTTGCAAAGACACAAGTTAGATTTTTTTAACTCAATATGACAGTATAACGCCACACTCAATATGACAGTTATTTAAACATAACTCCTAAACCACACCTGAAAAATGGCTAATAATGCCTGAAATAATGCATCTTTGGGAGTTTTACTGGAAACATAGGCTTTTTTTAAGGCTTGCAAACACAAAAATTATTTTTTTACTCAATATGACGGTAATGTTCTAAAATTCTGAGAAAATACGAACAAATTAATAAAAATGATTCCAACATAATTCCTAAACCAAACATGCAAAATGTCTGAAAATGCCTGTAATATTGAATCCATGTGAGTTTTATTTGAATCAGTTGTATGGTTTGCTAATACAAAAATTGGGTTTTATGACAAACACAAGTTAGTTTTTTTACTCAATATAACAGTTTAGCTGTCATACTATATATGAAAGTTATATAAACATAACTCCAAAACCAAACCATTATGTCCAAAACTGCCTGTAATATTGTATATATGTGAGTTTTACTAGAATCAGGGTTGCAAATACAAAAATTGGGTTTTATGACAGTATACTGTCACACTCAATATGACAGTTATTTAAACATAACTCAAACAACACATGCAAAATAGCTAATAATGCCTGGAGCATGTATCTTAGTTAGTTTTACTAGAAAAATTGTATTTTGTAAGGTTTTGTTAGTTGTTGTTTTTATTCAATATGACAGTATAACTGTCATACTAAATATGAAAGTTATATAAACATAACTCTAAAACCAAACATGCATTGTGTCTAAAAATGCCTGTAATATTGTATCTGTGTGAGTTTAACTAGATTTAGTTGTTTTTGTAAGGTTTGCAAATACAAAATAAGGGTTTTACTCACTATGACAGTTTACTGTCACACTCAATCTGACAGTTATTTATTTAAACATAACTCCTAAACCACACATGCAAAATGGCTAATAATGCCTGGAGATATGTATCTTTGTGAGTTTTACTAGAAACATTATATTGTGTAAGGTTTAGTTAGTTTTTGTACTCAATCTGACAGTATAACTGTCATTCTAAATCCATCCATTTTCTTCCGCTTATCCGAGGTCGGGTTGCGGGGGCAGCAGCCTGAGCAGAAAATCCCAGACTTCCCTCTCCCCAGCCACTTCGTCCAGCTCTTCTCGGGGTATTCCGAGGCGTTCCCAGGCCAGCCGGGGACATAGTCTTTCCAATGTGTCCTAGGTCTTCCCCGTGGCCTCCTGCCACACCTCCCTAGAGGCGTTCGGGTGGCATCTTGAGCAGATGCCCGAACCACCTCATGGCTCCTCTCAATGTGGAGGAGCAGCGGCTTTACTTTGAGTTCCTCCCGGATGACAGAGCTTCTCACCCTGTCTCTAAGGTAGAGACCCACCACCCGGCAGAGGAAACGCATTTCGGCCGCTTGTCCTTTCGGTCATAACCCAAAGCTGGGAACGTAGATCGACGGTAAATTGAGAGCTTTTCCTTCTGGCTCAGCTCCTTCTTCACCACAACGGATCGATATAGCGTCCTCAATACTGAAGACGCCGCACCAAATCGCCTGTGGATCTCTCGATCCACTCTATCCTCACTCGTGAACAAGACTCCTAGGTACTTGAACTCCTCCACTTGGGGCAAGATCTCCTCCCCAACCTGGAGATGGCACTCGACCCTTTCCTGCGCGAGAACCATGGACTTGGACTTGGAGGTGCTGATTCTCATCCCAGTCGCTTCACACTCAAGGACCCTGCCGAGAGTATAGACCTGGTCTACCGTTCCACGACCAGGACGAAAACCACACTGTTCGTCCTGGATCCGAGTTTCCTCCTCTCCAGTACACATGAATAGACCTTACCGGGAAAGCTGAGGAGTGTGTTTCACGATAGTTGGAACACACCCTCCGGTTCTCCTTCTTAAAGAGAGGAACCACCACCCCGGTGTGCCAATCCAGAGGTACCACCCCCAATGTTCACGCGATGTTGCAGAGTCTTGTCAACCAAGACAGCCCCACAGTATCCAGAGCCTTAAGGAACTCATCCACCACCGGGGCCTTGCCACAGAGGAGCTTTTTAACTACCTAGGCAACCTAAGCCCCAGAAATAGGAGAGTCCACCACAGATTCCCCAGGCACTGCTTGGCCTGTCGGTATGCCCGCTGCCTCTGGAGTCCCATGAGCCAAAAGGACCCGATAGGCTCTTTCTTCAGCTTGACGGCATCCCTCCCTGCTGGTGGCCACCAGCGAGTTCTAGGATTACCGCCACGACAGGCACCAAACACTTTGCGGCCACAGCTCCAATCAGCAGGCTCGACAAGAGAGGCACGGAACATGGTCCACTCAGACTCAATGTCCAGCACCTCCCTCGTGACATGTTCAAAGTTCTTCCTTATGTTTGAACATTGTGTTTGTTATGGACAATCCGTGACGAGCACAAAAGTCCAATAACAAAGCACCACTTGGGTTCAGATCTGGGTGGCCATTTTTCCCAATCACGACTCTCCAGGTTTCACTGTCCTTGCCAACATGAGCATTGAAGTCCCCCAACAGAACAAGGGAATCACCCGAGGGAGCACTCTCCAGTACTCCCTCAAGGGAATCCAAAAAGAGTGGGTACTCTGAGCTGCTGTTTGGTGCGTAAACACAAACAACAGTCAGGACCCGTCACCCAACCCAAAGGCGGAGGGAAGCTACCATCTCGTCTACTGGGTCCAACGTGCAGGCTTTGAGCAACAACAATTGCCACCCCAGCCTCTCATTGCTTGCAACGCCAGAGTGGAAGAGAGTCCAGCCCCTCTTGAGAGAACAGGTTCCAGAGCCCTTGCTGTGCGTCGAAGTGAGTCCAACTATATCTAGCCGGAACTTCTTCACCTCGCGCACCAGCTCAGGCTCTTTCCCTCCCAGCGAGGTGACGTTCCACGTCCCAAGAGCGAGCTTATGTAGCCGATAATCGGACTGCCAAGTGCCCTGCCTTCGGCTGCCGCCCAGTTCACACTGCATCCGACCTCTATGACCTCAATGGGCCCATGAGTGGTGAGCCCATTGGAGGGTTGACCCACGTTGCCTCTTCGAAATGAGCCCGGCAGGGCCCCATGGAGACAGGCCCGGCCACAAGTCGCTCGCCATCGTGCCCCACCTCTGCGCCTGGCTCCACAGGGGAGCCACGGTGACCTGCGCCTGGGCGAGAAAAAATCTAGGTCCTCGATTTGTACTTTTCATAAAGGTCTTTGAGCTGCTCTTTGTCTGATCCCTCACCTAGGATCTTTTCTCAGGGGATCCCGAGGCGTTCCCAGGCCAGCCGGGAGACATAGTGTTCCCAATGTGTCCTGGGTCTTCCCCGTGGCCTCCAGGATGACAGAGCTTCACCTTCACCAGGGGTGTCAAACTCAAATACAGAGTGGGCCAAAGTTTAAAACTGAACAAAGCCGCGGGCCAAGGTTGAACAAATTAACCTTTTAATAGGGACCCAAACACGTTTTGCATTGAATATTGAACAAGCAAGGCTTATATAACTTTATAGTGACATGCAAAATGGAGTTTCAAATAATAATAATAATCATTAAAAAATATCAATTGCATATCAAATATAATTTAAATACAAATTGAATGCCTCTTTTCTATTTGCAGCCTTCTGAGGTAAATATCAACATTAACTTTATCCACAGGCTAATAAATTTGAAAATAAAATAACAATGAATAAAACAACCATTCAGGACTTTAAACTGCTCAGTTTGCAACACACTGATCTAATTTGATGTGCGCAAGCCAGATACCTGGCATCTTTTTTTAGATGCTAGTTCTTTAATGTCGGGGCTCAGGCTTTGAGCTGAGGCAACTTTCATTATCGAACAAGATGTTCAACAGTCATATCTCGTACACCCAATTCTAACATCATTCAGACCCAGTCACAAGATATGTGCAGCTACAGCACGCATACACAAATGAATGCAACGCATACTTCATCAACAGCGATACAGGTTACACTGAGGGTGCCAGTATAAAAAACTTTAACACTGTTAGAAATATACGCCACACTGTGAACCCACACCAAACAAAAATAAAAAACACTTTTCGGGAGAACATCCGCACCGTAACACAACATAAACACAAAAGAACAAATACCCAGAATCTTTTGCAGCACTAACTATTTCGGGACGCTACAAAATACACCCCCGCTACCACCAAACCTCCCCCCCCCCCACACACACACACACCTTGTAGCGTCTCGGAAGATTTAGTGCTACAAAGGGTTCTGGGTATTTGTTGTGTTGTGTTTATGTTGTGTTACGGTGCGGATGTTCTCCCGAAATGTGTTTGTCATTCTTGTTTGGTGTGGATTCACAGTGTGGCGTATATTTCTAAAAGTGTTAAAGTTTTTTATTTGGCTACCGTCAGTGTAACCTGTATCGCTGTTGATGAAGTATGCGTTGCATTCAATTGTGTGTGGGTGCAGAAGCTGCACTGACATGAAACTGGGCTGGCACTCGTTTGACTAGCTGGAAAAAAAAAAAAAAAAAAAAAAAAAAAAATTCGGGAGGAGTGCTGGAGTCACTCCCGGGAGGGTTGGCAAGTATTAGAAGTAGCGGCACTGCCGCAATGTATAATCGAAGGTCCAGCTTTAGTGTTAATTTGATATTGCCTCAAGGGCCAAGTCAAATTACACGTTGGGCCAAATTTGGCCCACGGGCCAGAGTTTGACACCCATGACCTTCACTGTAAAAAGTTACTGTAAAAATTAAAAATAAAATTACAGTTATATACTCCATCCATCCATCCATTTTCTACCGCTTATTCCCTTCGGGGTCGCGGGGGGCGCTGGAGCCTATCTCAGCTACAATCAGGCAGAAGGCGGGGTACACCCTGGACAAGTCGCCACCTCATCGCAGGGCCAACACAGATAGACAGACAACATTCACACTCACATTCACACACTAGGGCCAATTTAGTGTTGCCAATCAACCTATCATGTTCTTCTTAAATGCAGTTAAGTACTGTAAATTTTGTTGCATTTTTCAAAAAATATCGACCAGCAGTAAGTTACTGTAAAACCTACAGTGTAATTCAGTTATTTTCAGACTTGTTTCTTGGGTCCGCCCACAATTCGTCCAACCGAGCTTCATTTCACCTGGCCGACCCTGCTAAATCCATCCTACTGCATCGTGTGTTTTTGATAACAAGGTAAGAGTCACTTGTACCTTGATGTGTCATTTTCTGTTTGAATTACTTTATATATATATTTATAAAGTCCGAAATGACATAGCGTCACAGTCAGCATCACAGACACTATCGTTGACCACGCGCATGTACCGCCGCATGCTAGCTAGCTAAGTTTTCTTCTTTTTTGTCATAGTCATCATAAAAGATGATAACTTGCAACATATGTGCTACGACTTGCAGCAATGTATTTGCGTATGTTAGACACATGCAAAGTCATAGTTGTATGCCTAATGCATCGTTTAAGTGTGCTTTCCCTAAATGCACAAGAGTTTTTTCCAACTTCTCAGCCTTCAAAACTCACAGCCGTCGTCATAAATATGGCAAGAGTAGGACTGATATGTATAGCGCAGAAGGTTTACCTTGTAATATTGTCTCATGTAGCGCGAAGTGCGATGATATACGAGCCTTTCTCCTGCATTTGAAAAGTCATATTACCGAAGGTAGGACAGTTACGTGCCCCTTCAGTCAATGTGAAAAAAGATTTACAGTTAAGTCTACTTTCACATCGCACGTGTCAAGGAAGCACTACGGCTACACTGAACGAAGTTTGACTTGATCAACAGCAAATCCAAGCAGCTCTTGTGTTATTAACACTGATGATGACTATTGTGATATGCAACTTGAGGATTCAGGATATTCCTGTTATGAAGACATGGAGGTCTACTTGCATTAAAAAAAATGTTCACAGCACTGAAAAAAGGTTGAGAACCACTGCCTTAGGACAGTGGTTCTCAACCTTTTTTCAGTGATGTACCCCTGTGAACATTTTTTAAATTCAAGTACCCCCTAATCAGAGCAAAGCATTTTTGGTTGAAAAAAAGAGATAAAGACGTAAAATACAGCACTATGTCATCAGTTTCTGATTTATTAAATTGTATAACAGTGCAAAATATTGCTCATTTGTTGTGGTCTTTCTTGAACTATTTGGAAAAAAAGATATAAAAATAACTAAAAACTTGTTGAAAAATAACCAAGTGATTCAATTATAAATAAAGATTTTTACACATAGAAGTAATCAACTTAAAGTGCCCTCTTTGGGGATTGTAATAGAGATCCATCTGGATTCATGAACTTCATTCTCAACATTTCTTCACAAAAAAAGAAATCTTTAACATCAATATTTATGGAACATGTCCACTACGCTTTAACCAAGCCTCCATTGTTTTCTACATGGATAGTTGATTGACAGTTGGTGCCGTGTGGCACCGCCAGGTAGGGTCAAACCATCATGGCATGGGGGAAACTCTGGCTTTATGGTAATGAATGGAATAGCCTACTTGATTAGTTGTTCAGTTTATGAACTTACATTCATATTTTGTCGAAGTATTATTCAATAAATATATTTATAAAGGATTTTTGAATTGTTGCTATTTTTAGAATATTTAAAAAAAATCTCACGTACCCCTTGGCATACCTTCAAGTACCCCCAGGAGTACGCGTACCCCCATTTGAGAACCACTGCCTTAGGAGACTAGATGTAAACAGAGGAAAGAGAGAGTGAGTGAGGTGGCCATTCCAAATACTTTTAAAATGCTACCCATATTGGATACTGTTTAGGAACATAAACTGCATTTCTTGACTGTACCAGTTGCTGGTGACAAAGTCACAATAAAACGTTGGATGATCAGCATGGAAGGTGATGTCATCTGCAAAGGCGTCCAACCTAGCTTAATCTCAGGGCTTGCTGCCCTTCTTGCCACATACTATGTGTTCAACTTGGAATACCAAGAGGAAGGTCCTCGGACATTGGAATTTGTTCAAAGGTAAATCCTCTTGATACTGTTAAAATACTGTTAGGATATTTTATTTTATATTTCTCACCTCTGTTCAGGAATTTGACTTGTCATTTCCCCAATTGTGTGCCTTAAATCAATGACTCTTCTGTTCCTTTGTGGACCTTCTTATTAGGGACCGAAGCACCAGTTTGACTCTAGGATACAGAGAAGGTAGGTAATGTGCAGGTAAAGATATGTTGACTGGGTCAAAGAAGGAAGCACCTGTTTGACCCCAGGATGCAGAAAAAGTAGATAATTTGCAGGTAAAGACATGTTGACTGGATGATGGCAGGAAGCACCAGCTTGACCCGAGAATGCAGAGCAAGTAGGTAATGTGCGGGTGAAGATATGTTGAATGGGTAAAGGCAGGAAGCACCAGTGTGACCCCACTATGCAGGGAAGGTAGGTAATGTGCGGGTGAAGGTATGTTGAATGGGTGAAAGAAGGAAGCGCAGGTGTGGTCGAGGCCATGCAGACAAGGTAGGTATGTGCAGGTGAAGATATGTTGTATGGTGAAAGAAAGAAGCACCAGTGTGACCCAATGATGCAGGGAAGGTAGGTAATGTGCAGGTAAAGATATGTTGAATGGGTGAAGGCAGGAAACACCAGCTAGACGCCAGGATACAGAGAAGGTAGGTAATGTGCAGGTAAAGATATGTTGAATGAGTAAAGGCAGGAAACACCAGCTTGACTCCAGGATATAGAGAAGGTAGGTAATGTGCAGGTAAAGATATGTTGAATGGGTGAAGGTAGAAAGCACCAGCGTGACCACATTATGCAGAGAAGGTAGGTAATGTGCAGGTAAAGATATGTTGAATGGGTAAAGGCAAGAAGCACCAGTGTGACCCCAGGATGCAGAGAAGATAGGTAATGAGCAGGAAACGATATGTTAAATGGGTGAAAGCAGGAAACATCAGCGTAAATACACGGTCCCGTAGATGGAGAGAAAACATGAATAGAGAGAGGGGTTGGGGAGGCTTTAGCATTGTCTTCCTCTCTGAATTTGTCTTAATGGGTTTTAGAGCATTCACTCATCTACAGCTGTGGTTATGGTATAGGCTCACATATATCCTAAAATTGATATTAATATTTGTGCAGTGCATATTCCTAAATAACAATGTGAGGGGGGTTCTGTATCGACTACAAGTAATCTTCAATCACAAAAGAATATCTAATATGCTTTCTCTCTTTTTTAGGCGATTCATTGGCGTTAACCCTGAGAGGGGAACAAAGGCTAGCCAGGGAAAGGTGGTGTCCAAGAAGACCGGGAAGCTGGTCCAGAAAAAGGCAGCAACTGTAAATCCTCACATAGCCACCCTTATAAAACATCTCACAGACTTTGAGTGGGGCTTTATGTAGCCGACAACTAAACACTGGACTCGTGTTCAGTGTTTTGTCTCCAGTTAGAAATTAAGTGGACATGTTATAAATGTTAAAATGCTTTACTGAAAATAAGAAGAATGCACTAAATGTACATTGAATGTATTTGATGCACTTTAAAATAATGGGTTAATAAAAACATAATCTTGCAAGGCCATTTCTCCAGTCATTTTTATGCCAGCAGATTGCAGGGGTTTTGATTTTGAAAAATTAAAAGTTCAACTCATTAACTTCTAGTGGCATTATACTGTAAAGCTCAGTCTATAGTGCTTACAATTATTTTACTGTAATTAACTGTTAATGGATATTACAGTAGATACACTAAAATAACAGTGTAATGCCGCTAAACAGATGACAGTATTATGCTGTGAAGCGTATATTTGATACAGCACAGTACTGTGATACTTTTTACAGTAATAAACTGTAGTGATAAATCACAGTATGTGTGCTGTAGAAAAACAGTTTTATACTGGAACCATTAGCTGCCAGTAGGTTACTGTAATTAAACGGTGAAAATTCTTACAGTAAGGGAGAGACCCGCCACCCAGCGGAGAAAACTCATTTCGGCCGCTTGTACCCGTGATGTTGTCCTTTCGGTCATAACCCAAAGCTCATGACCATAGGTGAGGATGGGAACGTAGATTGACCGGTAAATTGAGAGCTTTTCCCTCTGGCGCAGCTCCTTCTTACCACAACGAATCGATATAGCGTCCTCATTACTGAAGACGCCGCACCGATCAGCCTGTGCATCTCACGATCCACTCTTCCCTCACTCATGAACAAGACTCCAGGTACTTGAACTCATCCACTTGGGGCAAGATCTCCTGCCCAACCTCGAGATGGCACTCCACCCTTTCCCGGGCGAGAACCTCAGACTTGGAGGTGCTGATTCTCATCCCAGTCGCTTCACACTCGGCTGCGAACCAATCCAATGAGAGCTGAAGATCCTGGCCAGTTAAAGCCACATCATCTGCAAAAAGGAGAGACCTAATCCTGCAGCCACCAAACCGGATCCCCTCAACGCCATGACTGCGCCTAGAAATTCTGTCCATAAAATTTATGAACACATTTGGTGACAAAGGGCAGCCAACTTATTGCTGGCAATGCGGACCAAGCTCTGACACTGATCATACAGGGAGCGACCCGCCACAATCAGACATGCCGATACCCCATACTATCTGAGCACTCCCCACAGGACTTCCCGGGGTGGCCACGGTCGAATGTCTTCTCCAAGTCCACAAAGCACATGTAGACTGGTTGGACAAACTCCCATGCACACTCAAGGACCCTGCCGAGAGTATAGAGCTGGTCTACCGTTCCACGACCAGGACGAAAACCACACTGTTCGTCCTGGATCCGAGGTTCCTCCTCTCCAGTACACATGAATAGACCTTACCGGGAAGGCTGAGGAGTGTGATCTACGATAGTTGAAACACACCCTCCGGTTCCCCTTCTTAAAGAGAGGAACCACCACCCCGGTGTGCCAATCCAGAGGTACCGCCCCTGATGTCCACGCGATGTTGCAGAGTCTTGTCAACTAAAACAGCCCCACAGCATCCAGAGCCTTAAGAGCTCATCCACCCCCGGGGCCTTGCCACCGAGGAGCTTTTAAAACTACCTTGGCAACCTCAGCCCCAGAAATAGGAGAGCCCACCACAAATTCCCCAGGCACTGCTTGGCCTGTCGGTATGCCCGCTGCCTCTGGAGTCCCATGAGCCAAAAGGACCAGATAAGCTCTTTCTTCAGCTTGACGGCATCCCGCACTGCTGGTGGCCACCAGCGGGTTCTAGGATTACCGCCACGACAGGCACCAAACACCTTGCGGCCACAGCTCCAATCAGCTGGCTTGACAAGAGAGGCACGAACATGATCCATTCAGACTCAATGTCCAGCACCTCCTTTGTGACATGTTCAAAGTTCCTCCGGAGGTGGAAAAAGAAACTCTCTCTGACAGGAGACTCTGCTAGGCATTCCCAAAAGACTCTCACAATGCGTTTGGGCCTGCCAGGTCTGTCCGGGATCCTACCCCACCATCGGAGCCAGCTCACCAGGTGGTGATCGGTAGAAAGCTCGCCCCTCTCTTCACCCGAGTGTCCAAAACATGAGGCCGCAAATCCCATGACACAACTACAAAGTCAATAATGGAACTGCGGCCGAGGGTGTCCTGGTGCCAAGTGCACATATGGACACTCTTATGTTTGAACATTGTGTTTGTTATGGACAATCCGTGACGAGCACAAAAGTCCAATAACAAAGCACCACTTGGGCCACCCGGATGGCCACACTCCATCCGGGTGGCCATTTTTCCCAATCACGACTCTCCAGGTTTCAAAGTCGTTGCCAACATGAGCGTTGAAGACCCCCAGCAGAACAAGGGAATCACCCGAGGGAGCACTCTCAAGGGAATCCAAAAAGAGTGGGTACTCTGAGCTGCTGTTTGGTGCGTAAACACCAACAACAGTCAGGACCCATCACCCAACCCGAAAGCGGAGGGAAGCTACCATCTCGTCTTCTGGGTTAAGTCCAACGTGCAGGCTTTGAGCTGGGGGGCAACAAGAATTGCCAACCCAGCCTCTCATTACTTGCAACGCCAGAGTGGAAGAGAGTCCAACCCCTCTTGAGAGAACAGGTTCCAGAGCCCTTGCTGTGCGTCGAAGTGAGTCCAGCTTTATCTAGCCGGGAACTTCTCCACCTCGCGAGGTGACGTTCCACGTCCCAAGAGCGAGCTTATGTAGCCGATAATCGGACCGCCAAGTGCCCTGCCTTCGGCTTCCGCCCAGCTAACACTGCACCCGACCTCTGTGAGCCAGCCCATGAGTGGTGAGCCTATTGCAGGGGGGACCCACGTTGCCTCTTCGAGCTGGGCCCCATGGGCACCAGTCGCTCGCCATCGTGCCCCACCTCTGGGCCTGGCTCCACAGGGGAGCCACGGTGACCTGCGTCCGGGCGAGAAAATATCTAGGTCCTCAATTTGTACTTTTCATAAAGGTCTTTGAGCTGCTCTTTGTCTGATTCCTCACCTAGGACCTGTTTGTCTTGGGGGACCCTACCAGGGGGAATAGAAGCCCCCGGACAACATAGCTCCTAGGATCAGTGGGACACGCAAACCACAAAGGTGGCGGCTCAGAAAGCAGGTTATATAAACATAACTCCAAAACCAAACATGCAAGATGTCTAAACATGCCTGTAATATTGTATCAATGTGAGTTTTACTAGAATCAGTTGTTTTTGTAAGGCTTGCAAACACAAAAGGTTTTTTTTACTCAATATGACTGTAAGTTCTTAAAATGCTGAGATAATGTGAAAAAAACAATACAAATGTATTCCAACATGATTCCTAAACCAAACATGCAAAATGTCTAAAAATGCCTGTAATATTGAATCCATGTGAGTTTTACTAGAATCATTTGTTTTTGTAAGGTTTGCAAATACAAAAATTGAGTTTTATGACAGACACAAGTTAGTTTTTTTACTCATTATAACAGTATAGATGTCATACTATATATTAAAGTTATATGAACATAACTCCAAAACCAAACGTGCATTATGTCCAAAATTGCCTGTAATATTGTATAGATGTGAGTTTTACTAGAATCAGGTTTGCAAATACAAAAATTGGCTTTTATGACAGTATACTGTCACACTCAATATGACAGTATAACTGTCATACTAAATCCATCCATTTTCTTCCGCTTATCCGAGGTCGGGTTGCGGGGGCAGCAGCCTAAGCAGAGAGCCCAGACTTCCCTCTCCCCAGCCACTTTGTCCAGCTCTTCTCGGGGGATCCCGAGGCGTTCCCAGGCCATAGTCTTTCCAATGTATCCTAGGTCTTCCCCATGGCCTCCTGCCGTTCGGACCTAGGGAGGCGTCCGGGTGGCTTCCTGAGCAGATGCCCGAACCACCTCATCTGGCTCCTCTCAATGTGGAGGAGCAGCGGCTTTACACTGAGTTCCTCCCAGATGACAGAGCTTCTCACCCTATCTCTAAGGGAGAGACCCACCACCCGGCGGAGGAAACTTATTTCGGCCGCTTGTACCCGTGACCTTGTCCTTTCGGTCATAACCCAAAGCTCATGACCATAGGTGAGGATGGGAACGTTGATCGACCGGTAAATTGAAAGCTTTTCCTTCTGGCTCAGCTCCTTCTTCACCACAACGGATCGCTATAGCGTCCTCATTACTGAAGACGCCGCACCGATCCGCCTGTAGATCTCACAATCCACTCTATCCTCACTCGTGAACAAGACTCCTAGGTACTTGAACTCCTTCACTTGGGGCAAGATCTCTTTCCCAACCTCGAGATGGCACTCCACCCTTTCCCGGGCGAGAACCATGGACTCGGACATGGAGGTGCTGATTCTCATCCCAGTCGCTTCACTGCGAACCGATCCAATGAAAGCTGAAGATCTTGGCCAGTTGAAGCCATCAGGACCACATCATCTGCAAAAAGCAGAGACCTAATCCTGCAGCCACCAAACCAGGCGCAGTCATGGCGTTGAGGGGATCCTCAAAGCCATGACTGCGCCTAGATATTCTGTCCATTAAAGTTATGAACAGAATCTGTGACAAAGGGCAGCCTTGGCGGAGTCCAACCCTCACTGGAAAGGGGTCCGACATACTGCCGGCAATGCGGACCAAGCTCTGACACTGATCATACAGGGAGACACCCGCCACAATCAGACATGCCGATACTCCATACTCTCTGAGCACTCCCCACAGGATTTACCGGGGGCCAAGGTCGAATGTCTTCTCCAAGTCCACAAAACTTATGTAGACTGGTTGGGCAAACTCCCATGCACACTCAAGGACCCTGCCGAGAGTATAGAGCTGGTCTACCGTTCCACGACCAGGACGAAAACCACACTGTTCGTCCTGGATCCGAGGTTCCTCCTCTCCATTACACATGAATAGACCTTACCGGGAAGGCTGAGGAGTGTGATCTACGATAGTTGGAACACACCCTCCGGTTCCCCTTCTTAAAGAGAGGAACCACCACCCCGGTCTGCCAATCCAGAGGTACCGCCCCTGATGTAGACGCAATGTTGCAGAGTCTTGTCAACCAAGACTGCCCCACAGCATCCAGAGCCTTAAGGAACTCCGGACGGAGCTCATACCCCCGGGGCCTTGCCACCGAGGAGCTTTTTAACTACCTTGGCAACCTCAGCCCCAGAAATAGGAGAGCCCACCACAGACTTCCCAGGCACTGTTTCCTCATAGGAAGACGTGTTGGTGGGACTGAGGAGGTCTCGCTTGGCCTGTCGATATGCCCACTGCCTCTGGAGTCCCATGAGCCAAAAGGACCCGGTGGCTCTTTCTTCAGCTTGACAGCATCCCACGACAGGCACCAAACACCTTGCGGCCACAGCTTCAATCAGCTGGCTCAACAAGAGAACATGGTCCACTCAGACTCAATGTCCAGCACCTCCCTCGTGACATGTTCAAAGTTCTTCCGGACATGTTCAAAGTTCTTCAGGAGACTCTGCTAGGTGTTCCCAGCAGACCCTTACAATGCGTTTGGGCCTGCCAGGTCTGACCGGCAACCTCCCCTACCATCGGAGCCAGCTCACCACCAGGTGGTGGTTGGTAGAAAGCTCTGCCCCTCTCTTCACCGAGTGTCCAAAACATGAGGCCGCAAATCCCATGACACAACTACAAAGTCAATCATGCGGCCGAGGGTGTCCTTGTGCCAAGTGCACATATGGACACCCTTATGTTTGAACATTGTGTTTGTTATGGACAATCCGTGACAAGCACAAAAGTCCAATAACAAAGCACCACTTGGGTTCAGATCCGGGTGGCCATTTTTCCCAATCACGACTCTCCAGGTTTCACTGTCGTTGCCAACATAGCGTTGAAGTCCACCAGCAGAAAAAGGGAATCACCCGAGGGAGCACTCTCCAGTACTCCCTCAAGGGAATCCAAAAAGAGTTGGTACTCTGAGCTGCTGTTTGGTGTGTAAACACAAACAACAGTCAGGACCCGTCACCCAACCCGAAGGCTGAAGGAAGCTACCATCTCGTCTATTGGGTTTAAAGTCCAACGTGCAGGCTTTGAGCCGGGGGGCAACAAGAATTGCCACCCCAGCCTCTCATTAGTTGCAACGCCAGTGTGGAATCTCTTCCACTCTGGCATTGCAAGTAATGAAAGTTCAGCTCAGTCCAGCCCCTCTGAGAGAACAGGTTCCAGAGCCCTTGCTGTGAGTCCAACTATATCTAGCCGGGAACTTCTCCACCTCAAGCACCAGCTCAGGCTCCTTCCCTCCCAGCGAGGTGACGTTCCATGTCCCAAGAGCGAGCTTATGTAGCCGATAATCGGACCACCAAGTGCCCTGCCTTCGGCTGCCGCCAAGCTCACACTGCACCCTCTATGACCCAGCCCATGAGTGGTGAGCCCTGGAGGGGGGATCCACGTTGCCTCTTCGAGCTGAGCACGGCTGGGCCCCATGGGGACAGGCCCGTCAATCGCCATCGTGCCACACCTCTGGGCCTGGCTCCACAGGGGAGCCACGGTGACCTGCGTCCGGGCGAGAAAAAATCTAGGTCCTCAATTGTACTTTTAATAAAGGTCTTTGAGCTGCTCTTTGTCTGATCCCTCACCTAGGACCTGTTTGTCCTGGATCAGTGGGACACGCAAACCACAAAGGTGGCGGCTCAGAAAGCAGGTTATATAAATATAACTCCAAAACCAAACATGCAATATGTCTAAACATGCCTGTAATATTGTATCAATGTGACTTTTCCTAGAATCGGTTGTTTTTGTAAGGTTTGCAAATACAAAAATTAGGTTTTACTCACAATGACAAAATCACACTCAATATGACAGTTATTTAAACATAACTCATAAACCACACAAAAAAATGGCTAATAATGCCTGAAATAATGAATCATTGGGAGTTTTACTGAGTTTTATATTTTGCAAACACAAAAAGTAGTTTTTTACTTGACTGTAATGTTCTTAGAACCCTGAGATAATGGGAAAAAAGCAATAAAAATGTATTTAAACCTAACTCCTAAACAACACATGCAAAATGGCTAATAATGCCTAGGGAGACATGTAACGTTGTTAGTTTAAAAAAATGATCTTTTGTAAAGATATCAAAGACACTAGCTAGTTTTTTTTATTCAATATGACAGTATAACAGTCATACTAAATATGAAAGTTATATAAACATAACTCCGAAACCAAACATGTGTCATGTCTAAAAATGTATTTATGTGAGTTTGTAAGGTTTGCAAAAACAAAAAGTAGTTTTTTACTCAATATGAAAGTAATGTTCTTAGAATCCTGAGATAATGCGAAAAAAGCAATACAAATGTATTCAAACACAAATTTTAAACCAAACATGTAAAATGTCTAAAAATGCCTGTAATATTGAATCCATATAAGTTTTACTAGAATCAATTGTTTTTGTAAGGTTTGCAAATACAAAAATTAGGTTTTACACATAATGACATTAAAACTGTAACACCCAATATAACAATTATTTATTTATAACTCCTAACCACACATGAAACATGTCTAATAATGCGTGAAAAAATTTATCTTTGTGAGTGTTACTAGAAACATTTTCTTTTGTAAGGTTTACAAATACAGGTTAGTTTTTTTTACTCCATATGACAGTATAACTGCCACACTCAATATGACAGTTATTTAAACAAAACTCTTAAACTACACATGAAAAATGATTAACAATGCCTGAAATAATGCATTCTTGTAAGTTTTACTCGAAACATATGCTTTTTTAAGGCTTGCAAACACAAAAATTATTTCTTTACTCAATATGACAGTAATGTTCTAAAATTCTGAGAAAATACGAACAAATTAATAAAAATGATTCCAACATAATTCCTAAACCAAATATGCAAAATGTCTAAAAATGTCTGTAATATTGAATCCATGTGAGTTTTACTAGATTTAAATTATTTTGTAAGGTTTGCAAATACATAAATTAAGTTTTACTTACTATGTCATATCTGACAGTATATGACAGTTATTTAACCATAACTCAAACCACACATGAAAAATGGCTAATAATGCCTGAAATAATGCATCCTTGGCCGTTTTACTCGAAACACATGCTTTTTTAAATCTTGCAAACACAAAAAGTAGTTTTTTTACTCAATATGACTGTAATGTTCTTAAAATCCTGAGATAATGCGAAAAAAGCAATAAAAATGTATTTAAACATTACTCCTAAACAACATATGCAAAATGGCTAATAATGCCTGGAAACATGTATCTTTGTTAGTTTTACTGGAAAAAGGATCTTTTGTAAAGTTTGCAAAGACACAAGCCAGTTTTTTTTAATTCAATATGACAGTATAACAGTCATTTTAAATATCAAAGTTATATAAACATAACTCCAAAACCAAACATGTGTCATGTCTAAAAATGCCTGTAATAATGTATTAATGTGAGTTTGTAAGGTTTTCAAAAACAAAAAGTAGTTTTTTACTCAATATGAAAGTAATGATCTTAGAATCCTGAGATAATGCGAAAAAAGCAATAAAAATGTATTCAAACATAACTCCTAAACAACCCAGGCAAAATGGGTAATAATGCCTGGAGACATGTATCTTTGTTAGTTTTACTAGAAAATGTAATTTTTGTAAAGATATCAAAGACAAAAGCTAGTTTTTTTTATTCAATATGACAGTATAACAGTCCTACTAAATATGAAAGTTATCAAAACATAACTCCAAAACCAAACATGTGTTATGTCTAAAAATGCCTGTAATAATGTATTTTATGTGAGTTTGTAAGGTTTGCAAAAACAAAAAGTAGTTTTTTACTCAATATGAAAGTAATGATCTTAGAATCCTGAGATAATGCGAAAAAAGCAATAAAAATGTATTTAAACATAATTCCTAAACAACCCATGCAAAATGGGTAATAATGCCTGGAGACATGTATCTTTGTTAGTTTTACTAGAAAAATTATCTTTTGTAAAGTTTGCAAAGACACAAGCTACTTTTTTTTTATTCAATATGACTGTATAACAGTCATACTAAATATAAAAGTTATATAAACATAACTCCAAAACCAAACATGTGTCATGTCTAAAAATGCCTGTAATAATGTATTAATGTGAGTTTGTAAGGTTTGCAAAAACAAAAAGTAGTTTTTTACTCAATATGAAAGTAATGATCTTAAAATCCTGAGATAATGCGAAAAAAGCAATAAAAAGTTATTTAAACATAATTCCTAAACAACCCATGCAAAATGGGTAATAATGCCTGGAGACATGTATCTTTGTTAGTTTTACTAGAAAAATGATCTTTTGTAAAGTTTGCAAAGACACAAGCTACTTTTTTTAAATTCAATATGACAGTATAACAGTCATACTAAATATGAAAGTTATATAAACATAACTCCAAAACCAAACATGTGTCATCTCTAAAAATGCCTGTAATAATGTATTAATGTGAGTTTGTAAGGTTTGTAAAAACAAAAAGTAGTTTTTTACTCAATATGAAAGTAATGATCTTAAAATCCTGAGATAATGCGAAAAAAGCAATAAAAATGTATTTAAACATAATTCCTAAACAACCCATGCAAAATGGGTAATAATGCCTGGAGACATGTATCTTTGTTAGTTTTACTAGAAAAATGATCTTTTGTAAAGTTTGCAAAGACACAAGCTAATTTTTTTTATTCAATATGACAGTATAACAGTCATACTAAATATAAAAGTTATATAAACATAACTCCAAAACCAAACATGTGTCATGTCTAAAAATGTCTGTAATAATGTATTTATGTGAGTTTGTAAGGTTTGCAAAAACAAAAAGTAGTTTTTTACTCAATATGAAAGTAATGATCTTGGAATCCTGAGATAATGCGAAAAAAGCAATAAAAATGTATTTAAACATAACTCCTAAACAACCCAGGCAAAATGGGTAATAATGCCTGGAGACATGTATCTTTGTTAGTTTTACTAGGAAATGTATATTTTGTAAAGTTTGCAAAGACACAAGCTAGTTGTTTTTATTCAATAAGACAGTATAACAGTCATACTAAATATGAAAGTTATATAAACATAACTCCAGAACCAAACGTGTGTCATGTCTAAAATTGCCTATAATAATGTATTTATGTGAGTTTGTAAGGTTTGCAAAAACAAAAAGTAGTTTTTTCCTCAATATGAAAGTAGGGATTTTAGAATCCTGAGATAATGCGAAAAAAGCAATAAAAATGTATTTAAACATAATTCCTAAACAACCCATGCAAAATGGCTAATAATGCCTGGACACATGTATCTTTGTTAATTTTACTAGAAAAATGATATTTTGTAAAGTTTGCAAAGACACAAGCTAGTTTTTTTTTATTCAATATGACAGTATAACACTCATATTAAATATAGAAGTCATATAAACATAACTCCAAAACCAAACATGTGTCATGTCTAAAAATGCCTGTTATAATGTATTTATGTGAGTTTGTAAGGTTTGCAAAAACAAAAAGTAGTTTTTTTACTCAATATGAAAGTAATGATCTTAGAATCCTGAGATAATGCGAAAAAAGCAATAAAAATGTCTTTAAACATAATTCCTAAACAACCCATGCAAAATGGGTAATAATGCCTGGAGACATGTATCTTTGTTAGTTTTACTAGAAAAATGATCTTTTGTAAAGTTTGCAAAGACACAAGCTAGTTTTTTTTATTCAATATGACAGTATAACAGTCATACTAAATATGAAAGTTATATAAACATAACTCCAAAACCAAACATGTGAATTGTCTAAAAATGCCTGTAATATTGAATTTATGTAAGTTTTACTAGAATCAATTGTTTTTGTAAGGTTTGCAAATACAAAAATTAGGTTTTACACATAATGACATTATAACTTTAACACTCAATATGAAAGTTATTTAATTATAACTCCTAAATACACATGAAACATGTCTAATAGCGTGAAAAAAATTATCTTTGTGAGTGTTGCTGGAAACATTTTCTTTTGTAAGGTTTGCAAAGACACAAGTTAGATTTTTTTAACTCAATATGACAGTATAACGCCACACTCAATATGACAGTTATTTAAACATAACTCCTAAACCACACCTGAAAAATGGCTAATAATGCCTGAAATAATGCATCTTTGGGAGTTTTACTGGAAACATATGCTTTTTTTAAGGCTTGCAAACACAAAAAATATTTTTTTACTCAATATGACAGTAATGTTCTAAAATTCTGAGAAAATACGAACAAATTAATAAAAATGATTCCAACATAATTCCTAAACCAAACATGCAAAATGTCTGAAAATGCCTGTAATATTGAATCCATGTGAGTTTTATTTGAATCAGTTGTATGGCTTGCTAATACAAAAATTGGGTTTTATGACAAACACAAGTTAGTTTTTTTACTCAATATAACAGTTTAGCTGTCATACTATATATGAAAGTTATATAAACATAACTCCAAAACCAAACCATTATGTCCAAAACTGCCTGTAATATTGTATATATGTGAGTTTTATTAGAATCAGGGTTGCAAATACAAAAATTGGGTTTTATGACAGTATACTGTCACACTCAATATGACAGTTATTTAAACATAACTCAAACAACACATGCAAAATAGCTAATAATGCCTGGAGCATGTATCTTAGTTAGTTTTACTAGAAAAATTGTATTTTGTAAGGTTTTGTTAGTTGTTGTTTTTATTCAATATGACAGTATAACTGTCATACTAAATATGAAAGTTATATAAACATAACTCTAAAACCAAACATGCATTGTGTCTAAAAATGCCTGTAATATTGTATCTGTGTGAGTTTAACTAGATTTAGTTGTTTTTGTATGGTTTGCAAATACAAAATAAGGGTTTTACTCACTATGACAGTTTACTGTCACACTCAATCTGACAGTTATTTATTTAAACATAACTCCTAAACCACCCATGCAAAATGGCTAATAATGCCTGGAGATATGTATCTTTGTGAGTTTTACTAGAAACATTATATTGTGTAAGGTTTAGTTAGTTTTTGTACTCAATCTGACAGTATAACTGTCATTCTAAATCCATCCATTTTCTTCCGCTTATCCGAGGTCGGGTTGCGGGGGCAGCAGCCTGAGCAGAAAATCCCAGACTTCCCTCTCCCCAGCCACTTCGTCCAGCTCTTCTCGGGGTATTCCGAGGCGTTCCCAGGCCAGCCGGGGACATAGTCTTTCCAATGTGTCCTAGGTCTTCCCCGTGGCCTCCTGCCACACCTCCCTAGAGGCGTTCGGGTGGCATCCTGAGCAGATGCCCGAACCACCTCATGGCTCCTCTCAATGTGGAGGAGCAGCGGCTTTACTTTGAGTTCCTCCCGGATGACAGAGCTTCTCACCCTGTCTCTAAGGTAGAGACCCACCACCCGGCAGAGGAAACGCATTTCGGCCGCTTGTCCTTTCGGTCATAACCCAAAGCTGGGAACGTAGATCGACGGTAAATTGAGAGCTTTTCCTTCTGGCTCAGCTCCTTCTTCACCACAACGGATCGATATAGCGTCCTCAATACTGAAGACGCCGCACCAAATCGCCTGTGGATCTCTCGATCCACTCTATCCTCACTCGTGAACAAGACTCCTAGGTACTTGAACTCCTCCACTTGGGGCAAGATCTCCTCCCCAACCTGGAGATGGCACTCGACCCTTTCCTGCGCGAGAACCATGGACTTGGACTTGGAGGTGCTGATTCTCATCCCAGTCGCTTCACACTCAAGGACCCTGCCGAGAGTATAGACCTGGTCTACCGTTCCACGACCAGGACGAAAACCACACTGTTCGTCCTGGATCCGAGTTTCCTCCTCTCCAGTACACATGAATAGACCTTACCGGGAAGGCTGAGGAGTGTGTTTCACGATAGTTGGAACACACCCTCCGGTTCCCCTTCTTAAAGAGAGGAACCACCACCCCGGTGTGCCAATCCAGAGGTACCACCCCCAATGTTCACGCGATGTTGCAGAGTCTTGTCAACCAAGACAGCCCCACAGTATCCAGAACCTTAAGGAACTCATCCACCACCGGGGCCTTGCCACAGAGGAGCTTTTTAACTACCTAGGCAACCTAAGCCCCAGAAATAGGAGAGTCCACCACAGATTCCCCAGGCACTGCTTGGCCTGTCGGTATGCCCGCTGCCTCTGGAGTCCCATGAGCCAAAAGGACCCGATAGGCTCTTTCTTCAGCTTGACGGCATCCCTCCCTGCTGGTGGCCACCAGCGAGTTCTAGGATTACCGCCACGACAGGCACCAAACACCTTGCGGCCACAGCTCCAATCAGCAGGCTCGACAAGAGAGGCAAGGAACATGGTCCACTCAGACTCAATGTCCAGCACCTCCCTCGTGACATGTTTAAAGTTCTTCCTTATGTTTTGAACATTGTGTTTGTTTTGGACAATCCGTGACAAGCACAAAAGTCCAATAACAAAGCACCACTTGGGTTCAGATCCGGGTGGCCATTTTTCCCAATCACGACTCTCCAGGTTTCACTGTCCTTGCCAACATGAGCATTGAAGTCCCCCAACAGAACAAGGGAATCACCCGAGGGAGCACTCTCCAGTACTCCCTCAAGGGAATCCAAAAAGAGTGGGTACTCTGAGCTGCTGTTTGGTGCGTAAACACAAACAACAGTCAGGACCCGTCACCCAACCCAAAGGCGGAGGGAAGCTACCATCTCGTCTACTGGGTCCAACGTGCAGGCTTTGAGCAACAACAATTGCCACCCCAGCCTCTCATTGCTTGCAACGCCAGAGTGGAAGAGAGTCCAGCCCCTCTTGAGAGAACAGGTTCCAGAGCTCTTGCTGTGCGTCGAAGTGAGTCCAACTATATCTAGCCGGAACTTCTTCACCTCGCGCACCAGCTCAGGCTCTTTCCCTCCCAGCGAGGTGACGTTCCACGTCCCAAGGGCGAGCTTATGTAGCCGATAATTGGACTGCCAAGTGCCCTGCCTTCGGCTGCCGCCCAGTTCACACTGCATCCGACCTCTATGACCTCAATGGGCCCATGAGTGGTGAGCCCATTGGAGGGTTGACCCACGTTGCCTCTTCGAAATGAGCCCGGCAGGGCCCCATGGAGACAGGCCCGGCCACCAGTCGCTCGCCATCGTGCCCCACCTCTGCGCCTGGCTCCACAGGGGAGCCACGGTGACCTGCGCCTGGGCGAGAAAAAATCTAGGTCCTCGATTTGTACTTTTCATAAAGGTCTTTGAGCTGCTCTTGTCCGATCCCTCACCTAGGACCTTTTCTCAGGGGATCCCGAGGCGTTCCCAGGCCAGCCGGGAGACATAGTGTTCCCAATGTGTCCTGGGTCTTCCCCGTGGCCTCCAGGATGACAGAGCTTCACCTTCACCAGGGGTGTCAAACTCAAATACAGAGTGGGCCAAAGTTTAAAACTGAACAAAGCCGCGGGCCAAGGTTGAACAAATTAACCTTTTAATAGGGACCCAAACACGTTTTGCATTGAATATTGAACAAGCAAGGCTTATATAACTTTATAGTGACATGCAAAATGGAGTTTCAAATAATAATAATAATAATTAAAAAATATCAATTGCATATCAAATATAATTTAAATACAAATTGAATGCCTCTTTTCTATTTGCAGCCTTCTGAGGTAAACATCAACATTAACTTTATCCACAGGCTAATAAATTTGAAAATAAAATAACAATGAATAAAACAACCATTCAGGACTTTAAACTGCTCAGTTTGCAACACACTGATCTAATTTGATGTGCCCAAGCCAGATACCTGGCATCTTTTTTTAGATGCTAGTTCTTTAATGTCGGGGCTCAGGCTTTGAGCTGAGGCAACTTTCATTATCGAACAAGATGTTCAACAGTCATATCTCGTACACCCAATTCTAACATCATTCAGACCCAGTCACAAGATATGTGCAGCTACAGCACGCATACACAAATGAATGCAACGCATACTTCATCAACAGCGATACAGGTTACACTGAGGGTGCCAGTATAAAAAACTTTAACACTGTTAGAAATATACGCCACACTGTGAACCCACACCAAACAAAAATAAAAAACACTTTTCGGGAGAACATCCGCACCGTAACACAACATAAACACAAAAGAACAAATACCCAGAATCTTTTGCAGCACTAACTCTTTCGGGACGCTACAAAATACACCCCCGCTACCACCAAACCTCCCCCCCCCCCACACACACACCTTGTAGCGTCTCGGAAGATTTAGTGCTACAAAGGGTTCTGGTATTTGTTGTGTTGTGTTTATGTTGTGTTACGGTGCGGATGTTCTCCCGAAATGTGTTTGTCATTCTTGTTTGGTGTGGATTCACAGTGTGGCGTATATTTCTAAAAGTGTTAAAGTTTTTTATTTGGCTACCGTCAGTGTAACCTGTATCGCTGTTGATGAAGTATGCGTTGCATTCAATTGTGTGTGGGTGCAGAAGCTGCACTGACATGAAACTGGGCTGGCACTCGTTTGACTAGCTGGAAAAAAAAAAAAAATTCGGGAGGAGTGCTGGAGTCACTCCCGGGAGGGTTGGCAAGTATTAGAAGTAGCGGCACAGCCGCAATGTATAATCGAAGGTCCAGCTTTAGTGTTAATTTGATATTGCCTCAAGGGCCAAGTCAAATTACACGTTGGGCCAAATTTGGCCCACGGGCCAGAGTTTGACACCCATGACCTTCACTGTAAAAAATTACTGTAAAAATAAAAAATTAAATTACAGTTATATACTCCATCCATCCATCCATTTTCTACCGCTTATTCCCTTCGGGGTCGCGGGGGGCGCTGGAGCCTATCTCAGCTACAATCAGGCGGAAGGCGGGGTACACCCTGGACAAGTCGCCACCTCATTGCAGGGCCAACACAGATAGACAGACAACATTCACACTCACATTCACACACTAGGGCCAATTTAGTGTTGCCAATCAACCTATCATGTTCTTCTTAAATGCAGTTAAGTACTGTAAATTTTGTTGCATTTTTTAAAAAATATCGACCAGCAGTAAGTTACTGTAAAACCTACAGTGTAATTCAGTTATTTTCAGACTTGTTTCTTGGGTCCGCCCACAATTCGTCCAACCGAGCTTCATTTCACCTGGCCGACCCTGCTAAATCCATCCTACTGCATCGTGTGTTTTTGATAACAAGGTAAGAGTCACTTGTACCTTGATGTGTCATTTTCTGTTTGAATTACTTTATATATATATTTATAAAGTCCGAAATGACATAGCGTCACAGTCAGCATCACAGACACTATCGTTGACCACGCGCATGTACCGCCGCATGCTAGCTAGCTAAGTTTTCTTCTTTTTTGTCATAGTCATCATAAAAGATGATAACTTGCAACATATGTGCTACGACTTGCAGCAATGTATTTGCGTATGTTAGACACATGCGAAGTCATAGTTGTATGCCTAATGCATCGTTTAAGTGTGCTTTCCCTAAATGCACAAGAGTTTTTTCCAACTTCTCAGCCTTCAAAACTCACAGCCGTCGTCATAAATATGGCAAGAGTAGGACTGATATGTATAGCGCAGAAGGTTTACCTTGTAATATTGTCTCATGTAGCGCGAAGTGCGATGATATACGAGCCTTTCTCCTGCATTTGAAAAGTCATATTACCGAAGGTAGGACAGTTACGTGCCCCTTCAGTCAATGTGAAAAAAGATTTACAGTTAAGTCTACTTTCACATCGCACGTGTCAAGGAAGCACTACGGCTACACTGAACGAAGTTTGACTTGATCAACAGCAAATCCAAGCAGCTCTTGTGTTATTAACACTGATGATGACTATTGTGATATGCAACTTGAGGATTCAGGATATTCCTGTTATGAAGACATGGAGGTCTACTTGCATTAAAAAAATGTTCACAGCACTGAAAAAAGGTTGAGAACCACTGCCTTAGGACAGTGGTTCTCAACCTTTTTTCAGTGATGTACCCCTGTGAACATTTTTTAAATTCAAGTACCCCCTAATCAGAGCAAAGCATTTTTGGTTGGAAAAAAAAGAGATAAAGAAGTAAAATACAGCACTATGTCATCAGTTTCTGATTTATTAAATTGTATAACAGTGCAAAATATTGCTCATTTGTTGTGGTCTTTCTTGAACTATTTGGAAAAAAAGATATAAAAATAACTAAAAACGTGTTGAAAAATAACCAAGTGATTCAATTATAAATAAAGATTTTTACACATAGAAGTAATCAACTTAAAGTGCCCTCTTTGGGGATTGTAATAGAGATCCATCTGGATTCATGAACTTCATTCTCAACATTTCTTCACAAAAAAAGAAATCTTTAACATCAATATTTATGGAACATGTCCACTACGCTTTAACCAAGCCTCCATTGTTTTCTACATGGATAGTTGATTGACAGTTGGTGCCGTGTGGCACCGCCAGGTAGGGTCAAACCATCATGGCATGGGGGAAACTCTGGCTTTATGGTAATGAATGGAATAGCCTACTTGATTAGTTGTTCAGTTTATGAACTTACATTCATATTTTGTCGAAGTATTATTCAATAAATATATTTATAAAGGATTTTTGAATTGTTGCTATTTTTAGAATATTTAAAAAAAAATTCACGTACCCCTTGGCATACCTTCAAGTACCCCCAGGAGTATGCGTACCCCCATTTGAGAACCACTGCCTTAGGAGACTAGATGTAAACAGAGGAAAGGGAGAGCGAGTGAGGTGGCCATTCCAAATACTTTTAAAATGCTACCCATATTGGATACTGTTTAGGAACATAAACTGCATTTCTTGACTGTACCAGTTGCTGGTGATGATCAGCATGGAAGGTGATGTCATCTGCAAAGGCGTCCAACCTAGCTTAATCTCAGGGCTTGCTGCCCTTCTTGCCACATACTATGTGTTCAACTTGGAATACCAAGAGGAAGGTCCTCGGACATTGGAATTTGTTCAAAGGTAAATCCTCTTGATACTGTTAAAATACTGTTAGGATATTTTATTTTATATTTCTCACCTCTGTTCAGGAATTTGACTTGTCATTTCCCCAATTGTGTGCCTTAAATCAATGACTCTTCTGTTCCTTTGTGGACCTTCTTATTAGGGACCGAAGCACCAGTTTGACTCTAGGATACAGAGAAGGTAGGTAATGTGCAGGTAAAGATATGTTGACTGGGTCAAAGAAGGAAGCACCTGTTTGACCCCAGGATGCAGAAAAAGTAGATAATTTGCAGGTAAAGACATGTTGACTGGATGATGGCAGGAAGCACCAGCTTGACCCGAGAATGCAGAGCAAGTAGGTAATGTGCGGGTGAAGATATGTTGAATGGGTAAAGGCAGGAAGCACCAGTGTGACCCCACTATGCAGGGAAGGTAGGTAATGTGCGGGTGAAGGTATGTTGAATGGGTGAAAGAAGGAAGCGCAGGTGTGGTCGAGGCCATGCAGACAAGGTAGGTATGTGCAGGTGAAGATATGTTGTATGGTGAAAGAAAGAAGCACCAGTGTGACCCAAGGATGCAGGGAAGGTAGGTAATGTGCAGGTAAAGATATGTTGAATGGGTGAAGGCAGGAAACACCAGCTAGACGCCAGGATACAGAGAAGGTAGGTAATGTGCAGGTAAAGATATGTTGAATGAGTAAAGGCAGGAAACACCAGCTTGACTCCAGGATATAGAGACGGTAGGTAATGTGCAGGTAAAGATATGTTGAATGGGTGAAGGTAGAAAGCACCAGCGTGACCACACTATGCAGAGAAGGTAGGTAATGTGCAGGTAAAGATATGTTGAATGGGTAAAGGCAAGAAGCACCAGTGTGACCCCAGGATGCAGAAAAGATAGGTAATGAGCAGGTAACGATATGTTAAATGGGTGAAAGCAGGAAACATCAGCGTAAATACACGGTCCCGTAGATGGAGAGAAAACATGAATAGAGAGAGGGGTTGGGGAGGCTTTAGCATTGTCTTCCTCTCTAAATTTGTCTTAATGGGTTTTAGAGCATTCACTCATCTACAGCTGTGGTTATGGTATAGGCTCACATATATCCTAAAATTGATATTAATATTTGTGCAGTGCATATTCCTAAATAACAATGTGAGGGGGGTTCTGTATCGACTACAAGTAATCTTCAATCACAACAGAATATCTAATATGCTTTCTCTCTTTTTTAGGCGATTCATTGGCGTTAACCCTGAGAGGGGAACAAAGGCTAGCCAGGGAAAGGTGGTGTCCAAGAAGACCGGGAAGCTGGTCCAGAAAAAGGCAGCAACTGTAAATCCTCACGTAGCCACCCTTATAAAACATCTCACAGACTTTGAGTGGGGCTTTATGTAGCCGACAACTAAACACTGGACTCGTGTTCAGTGTTTTGTCTCCAGTTAGAAATTAAGTGGACATGTTATAAATGTTAAAATGCTTTACTGAAAATAAGAAGAATGCACTAAATGTACATTGAATGTATTTGATGCACTTTAAAATAATGGGTTAATAAAAACATAATCTTGCAAGGCCATTTCTCCAGTCAGTTTTATGCCAGCAGATTGCAGGGGTTTTGATTTTGAAAAATTAAAAGTTCAACTCATTAACTTCTAGTGGCATTATACTGTAAAGCTCAGTCTATAGTGCTTACAATTATTTTACTGTAATTAACTGTTAATGGATATTACAGTAGATACACTAAAATAACAGTGTAATGCCGCTAAACAGATGACAGTATTATGCTGTGAAGCGTATATTTGATACAGCACAGTACTGTGATACTTTTTACAGTAATAAACTGTAGTGATAAATCACAGTATGTGTGCTGTAGAAAAACAGTTTTATACTGGAACCATTAGCTGCCAGTAGGTTACTGTAATTAAACGGTGAAAATTCTTACAGTAAGGGAGAGACCCGCCACCCAGCGGAGAAAACTCATTTCGGCCGCTTGTACCCGTGATGTTGTCCTTTCGGTCATAACCCAAAGCTCATGACCATAGGTGAGGATGGGAACGTAGATTGACCGGTAAATTGAGAGCTTTTCCCTCTGGCGCAGCTCCTTCTTACCACAACGAATCGATATAGCGTCCTCATTACTGAAGACGCCGCACCGATCAGCCTGTGCATCTCACAATCCACTCTTCCCTCACTCATGAACAAGACTCCAGGTACTTGAACTCATCCACTTGGGGCAAGATCTCCTGCCCAACCTCGAGATGGCACTCCACCCTTTCCCGGGCGAGAACCTCAGACTTGGAGGTGCTGATTCTCATCCCAGTCGCTTCACACTCGGCTGCGAACCAATCCAATGAGAGCTGAAGATCCTGGCCAGTTAAAGCCATAAGGACCACATCATCTGCAAAAAGGAGAGACCTAATCCTGCAGCCACCAAACCGGATCCCCTCAACGCCATGACTGCGCCTAGAAATTCTGTCCATAAAATTTATGAACACATTTGGTGACAAAGGGCAGCCAACTTATTGCTGGCAATGCGGACCAAGCTCTGACACTGATCATACAGGGAGCGACCCGCCACAATCAGACATGCCGATACCCCATACTATCTGAGCACTCCCCACAGGACTTCCCGGGGTGGCCACGGTCGAATGTCTTCTCCAAGTCCACAAAGCACATGTAGACTGGTTGGACAAACTCCCATGCACACTCAAGGACCCTGCCGAGAGTATAGAGCTGGTCTACCGTTCCACGACCAGGACGAAAACCACACTGTTCGTCCTGGATCCGAGGTTCCTCCTCTCCAGTACACATGAATAGACCTTACCGGGAAGGCTGAGGAGTGTGATCTACGATAGTTGGAACACACCCTCCGGTTCCCCTTCTTAAAGAGAGGAACCACCACCCCGGTCTGCCAATCCAGAGGTACCGCCCCTGATGTCCACGCGATGTTGCAGAGTCTTGTCAACTAAAACAGCCCCACAGCATCCAGAGCCTTAAGAGCTCATCCACCCCCGGGGCCTTGCCACCGAGGAGCTTTTAAAACTACCTTGGCAACCTCAGCCCCAGAAATAGGAGAGCCCACCACAAATTCCCCAGGCACTGCTTGGCCTGTCGGTATGCCCGCTGCCTCTGGAGTCCCATGAGCCAAAAGGACCAGATAAGCTCTTTCTTCAGCTTGACGGCATCCCGCACTGCTGGTGGCCACCAGCGGGTTCTAGGATTACCGCCACGACAGGCACCAAACACCTTGCGGCCACAGCTCCAATCAGCTGGCTTGACAAGAGAGGCACGGAACATGATCCATTCAGACTCAATGTCCAGCACCTCCTTTGTGACATGTTCAAAGTTCCTCCGGAGGTGGAAAAAGAAACTCTCTCTGACAGGAGACTCTGCTAGGCATTCCCAAAAGACTCTCACAATGCGTTTGGGCCTGCCAGGTCTGTCCGGGATCCTACCCCACCATCGGAGCCAGCTCACCAGGTGGTGATCGGTAGAAAGCTCGCCCCTCTCTTCACCCGAGTGTCCAAAACATGAGGCCGCAAATCCCATGACACAACTACAAAGTCAATAATGGAACTGCGGCCGAGGGTGTCCTGGTGCCAAATGCACATATGGACACCCTTATGTTTGAACATTGTGTTTGTTATGGACAATCCGTGACGAGCACAAAAGTCCAATAACAAAGCACCACTTGGGTTCAGATCCGGGTGGCCATTTTTCCCAATCACGACTCTCCAGGTTTCAAAGTCGTTGCCAACATGAGCGTTGAAGACCCCCAGCAGAACAAGGGAATCACCCAAGGGAGCACTCTCAAGGGAATCCAAAAGAGTGGGTACTCTGAGCTGCTGTTTGGTGCGTAAACACCAACAACAGTCAGGACCCATCACCCAACCCGAAAGCGGAGGGAAGCTACCATCTCGTCTTCTGGGTTAAGTCCAACGTGCAGGCTTTGAGCTGGGGGGCAACAAGAATTGCCAACCCAGCCTCTCATTACTTGCAACGCCAGAGTGGAACCCCTCTTGAGAGAACAGGTTCCAGAGCCCTTGCTGTGCGTCGAAGTGAGTCCAGCTTTATCTAGCCGGGAACTTCTCCACCTCGCGAGGTGACGTTCCACGTCCCAAGAGCGAGCTTATGTAGCCGATAATCGGACCGCCAAGTGCCCTGCCTTCGGCTTCCGCCCAGCTAACACTGCACCCGACCTCTGTGACCCAGCCCATGAGTGGTGAGCCTATTGCAGGGGGGACCCACGTTGCCTCTTCGAGCTGGGCCCCATGGGCACCAGTCGCTCGCCATCGTGCCCCACCTCTGGGCCTGGCTCCACAGGGGAGCCACGGTGACCTGCGTCCGGGCGAGAAAATATCTAGGTCCTCGATTTGTACTTTTCATAAAGGTCTTTGAGCTGCTCTTTGTCTGATTCCTCACCTAGGACCTGTTTGTCTTGGGGGACCCTACCAGAGGGCATAGAAGCCCCCGGACAACATAGCTCCTAGGATCAGTGGGACACGCAAACCACAAAGGTGGCGGCTCAGAAAGCAGGTTATATAAACATAACTCCAAAACCAAACATGCAAGATGTCTAAACATGCCTGTAATATTGTATCAATGTGAGTTTTACTAGAATCGGTTGTTTTTTTAAGGCTTGCAAACACAAAAGGTTTTTTTTTACTCAATATGACAGTAAGTTCTTAAAATGCTGAGATAATGTGAAAAAAACAATACAAATGTATTCCAACATGATTCCTAAACCAAACATGCAAAATGTCTAAAAATGCCTGTAATATTGAATCCATGTGAGTTTTACTAGAATCATTTGTTTTTGTAAGGTTTGCAAATACAAAAATTGAGTTTTATGACAGACACAAGTTAGTTTTTTTACTCATTATAACAGTATAGATGTCATACTATATATTAAAGTTATATGAACATAACTCCAAAACCAAACGTGCATTATGACCAAAATTGCCTGTAATATTGTATAGATGTGAGTTTTACTAGAATCAGGTTTGCAAATACAAAAATTGGGTTTTATGACAGTATACTGTCACACTCAATATGACAGTATAACTGTCATACTAAATCCATCCATTTTCTTCCGCTTATCCGAGGTCGGGTTGCGGGGGCAGCAGCCTAAGCAGAGAGCCCAGACTTCCCTCCCCCCAGCCACTTTGTCCAGCTCTTCTCGGGGGATCCCGAGGCGTTCCCAGGCCATAGTCTTTCCAATGTATCCTAGGTCTTCCCCATGGCCTCCTGCCGTTCGGACCTAGGGAGGCGTTCGGGTGGCATCCTGAGCAGATGCCCGAACCACCTCATCTGGCTCCTCTCAATGTGGAGGAGCAGCGGCTTTACACTGAGTTCCTCCCAGATGACAGAGCTTCTCACCCTATCTCTAAGGGAGAGACCCACCACCCGGCGGAGGAAACTCATTTCGGCCGCTTGTACCCGTGACCTTGTCCTTTCGGTCATAACCCAAAGCTCATGACCATAGGTGAGGATGGGAACGTTGATCGACCGGTAAATTGAAAGCTTTTCCTTCTGGCTCAGCTCCTTCTTCACCACAACGGATCGCTATAGCGTCCTCATTACTGAAGACGCCGCACCGATCCGCCTGTAGATCTCACAATCCACTCTATCCTCACTCGTGAACAAGACTCCTAGGTACTTGAACTCCTTCACTTGGGGCAAGATCTCTTTCCCAACCTCGAGATGGCACTCCACCCTTTCCCGGGCGAGAACCATGGACTCGGACATGGAGGTGCTGATTCTCATCCCAGTCGCTTCACTGCGAACCGATCCAATGCAAGCTGAAGATCTTGGCCAGTTGAAGCCATCAGGACCACATCATCTGCAAAAAGCAGAGACCTAATCCTGCAGCCACCAAACCAGGCGCAGTCATGGCGTTGAGGGGATCCTCAAAGCCATGACTGCGCCTAGATATTCTGTCCATTAAAGTTATGAACAGAATCGGTGACAAAGGGCAGCCTTGGCGGAGTCCAACCCTCACTGGAAAGGGGTCCGACATACTGCCGGCAATGCGGACCAAGCTCTGACACTGATCATACAGGGAGACACCCGCCACAATCAGACATGCCGATACTCCATACTCTCTGAGCACTCCCCACAGGATTTACCGGGGGCCAAGGTCGAATGTCTTCTCCAAGTCCACAAAACTTATGTAGACTGGTTGGGCAAACTCCCATGCACACTCAAGGACCCTGCCGAGAGTATAGAGCTGGTCTACCGTTCCACGACCAGGACGAAAACCACACTGTTCGTCCTGGATCCGAGGTTCCTCCTCTCCATTACACATGAATAGACCTTACCGGGAAGGCTGAGGAGTGTGATCTACGATAGTTGGAACACACCCTCCGGTTCCCCTTCTTAAAGAGAGGAACCACCACCCCGGTCTGCCAATCCAGAGGTACCGCCCCTGATGTAGACGCAATGTTGCAGAGTCTTGTCAACCAAGACTGCCCCACAGCATCCAGAGCCTTAAGGAACTACGGACGGAGCTCATACCCCCGGGGCCTTGCCACCGAGGAGCTTTTTAACTACCTTGGCAACCTCAGCCCCAGAAATAGGAGAGCCCACCACGGACTTCCCAGGCACTGTTTCCTCATAGGAAGACGTGTTGGTGGGACTGAGGAGGTCTCGCTTGGCCTGTCGATATGCCCACTGCCTCTGGAGTCCCATGAGCCAAAAGGACCCGGTGGCTCTTTCTTCAGCTTGACAGCATCCCTCGGTGCTGGTGGATTACCGCCACGACAGGCACCAAACACCTTGCGGCCACAGCTTCAATCAGCTGGCTCAACAAGAGAACATGGTCCACTCAGACTCAATGTCCAGCACCTCCCTCGTGACATGTTCAAAGTTCTTCCGGACATGTTCAAAGTTCTTCAGGAGACTCTGCTAGGTGTTCCCAGCAGACCCTTACAATGCGTTTGGGCCTGCCAGGTCCGACCGGCAACCTCCCCTACCATCGGAGCCAGCTCACCACCAGGTGGTGGTTGGTAGAAAGCTCTGCCCCTCTCTTCACCGAGTGTCCAAAACATGAGGCCGCAAATCCCATGACACAACTACAAAGTCAATCATGCGGCCGAGGGTGTCCTTGTGCCAAGTGCACATATGGACACCCTTATGTTTGAACATTGTGTTTGTTATGGACAATCCGTGACAAGCACAAAAGTCCAATAACAAAGCACCACTTGGGTTCAGATCCGGGTGGCCATTTTTCCCAATCACGACTCTCCAGGTTTCACTGTCGTTGCCAACATAGCGTTGAAGTCCACCAGCAGAAAAAGGGAATCACCCGAGGGAGCACTCTCCAGTACTCCCTCAAGGGAATCCAAAAAGAGTTGGTACTCTGAGCTGCTGTTTGGTGTGTAAACACAAACAACAGTCAGGACCCGTCACCCAACCCGAAGGCTGAAGGAAGCTACCATCTCGTCTATTGGGTTTAAAGTACAACGTGCAGGCTTTGAGCCGGCGGGCAACAAGAATTGCCACCCCAGCCTCTCATTAGTTGCAACGCCAGTGTGGAATCTCTTCCACTCTGGCGTTGCAAGTAATGAAAGTTCAGCTCAGTCCAGCCCCTCTGAGAGAACAGGTTCCAGAGCCCTTGCTGTGAGTCCAACTATATCTAGCCGGGAACTTCTCCACCTCAAGCACCAGCTCAGGCTCCTTCCCTCCCAGCGAGGTGACGGTCCATGTCCCAAGAGCGAGCTTATGTAGCCGATAATCGGACCACCAAGTGCCCTGCCTTCGGCTGCCGCCCAGCTCACGCTGCACCCTCTATGACCCAGCCCATGAGTGGTGAGCCCTGGAGGGGGGATCCACGTTGCCTCTTCGAGCTGAGCACGGCTGGGCCCCATGGGGACAGGCCCGTCAATCGCCATCGTGCCACACCTCTGGGCCTGGCTCCACAGGGGAGCCACGGTGACCTGCGTCCGGGCGAGAAAAAATCTAGGTCCTCAATTGTACTTTTAATAAAGGTCTTTGAGCTGCTCTTTGTCTGATCCCTCACCTAGGACCTGTTTGTCCTGGATCAGTGGGACACGCAAACCACAAAGGTGGCGGCTCAGAAAGCAGGTTATATAAATATAACTCCAAAACCAAACATGCAATATGTCTAAACATGCCTGTAATATTGTATCAATGTGACTTTTCCTAGAATCGGTTGTTTTTGTAAGGTTTGCAAATACAAAAATTAGGTTTTACTCACAATGACAAAATCACACTCAATATGACAGTTATTTAAACATAACTCATAAACCACACAAAAAAATGGCTAATAATGCCTGAAATAATGAATCATTGGGAGTTTTACTGAGTTTTATATTTTGCAAACACAAAAAGTAGTTTTTTACTTGACTGTAATGTTCTTAGAACCCTGAGATAATGGGAAAAAAGCAATAAAAATGTATTTAAACCTAACTCCTAAACAACACATGCAAAATGGCTAATAATGCCTAGGGAGACATGTAACGTTGTTAGTTTAAAAAAATGATCTTTTGTAAAGATATCAAAGACACTAGCTAGTTTTTTTTATTCAATATGACAGTATAACAGTCATACTAAATATGAAAGTTATATAAACATAACTCCAAAACCAAACATGTGTCATGTCTAAAAATGTATTTATGTGAGTTTGTAAGGTTTGCAAAAACAAAAAGTAGTTTTTTACTCAATATGAAAGTAATGTTCTTAGAATCCTGAGATAATGCGAAAAAAGCAATACAAATGTATTCAAACACAAATTTTAAACCAAACATGTAAAATGTCTAAAAATGCCTGTAATATTGAATCCATATAAGTTTTACTAGAATCAATTGTTTTTGTAAGGTTTGCAAATACAAAAATTAGGTTTTACACATAATGACATTAAAACTGTAACACTCAATATGACAATTATTTATTTATAACTCCTAACCACACATGAAACATGTCTAATAATGCGTGAAAAAATTTATCTTTGTGAGTGTTACTAGAAACATTTTCTTTTGTAATGTTTGCAAATACAGGTTAGTTTTTTTTACTCCATATGACAGTATAACTGCCACACTCAATATGACAGTTATTTAAACATAACTCTTAAACTACACATGAAAAATGATTAACAATGCCTGAAATAATGCATTCTTGTAAGTTTTACTCGAAACATATGCTTTTTTAAGGCTTGCAAACACAAAAATTATTTCTTTACTCAATATGACAGTAATGTTCTAAAATTCTGAGAAAATACGAACAAATTAATAAAATGATTCCAACATAATTCCTAAACCAAACATGCAAAATGTCTAAAAATGTCTGTAATATTGAATGCATGTGAGTTTTACTAGATTTAAATGATTTTGTAAGGTTTGCAAATACATAAATTAGGTTTTACTTACTATGTCATATCTGACAGTATATGACAGTTATTTAACCATACCTCAAACCACACATGAAAAATGGCTAATAATACCTGAAATAATGCATCCTTGGCCGTTTTACTGGAAACACATGCTTTTTTAAATCTTGCAAACACAAAAAGTAGTTTTTTTTACTCAATATGACTGTAATGTTCTTAAAATCCTGAGATAATGCGAAAAAAGCAATAAAAATGTATTTAAACATTACTCCTAAACAACATATGCAAAATGGCTGATAATGCCTGGAAACATGTATCTTTGTTAGTTTTACTGGGAAAATGATCTTTTGTAAAGTTTGCAAAGACACAAGCCAGTTTTTTTTTTATTCAATATGACAGTATAACAGTCATTTTAAATATCAAAGTTATATAAACATAACTCCAAAACTAAACATGTGTCATGTCTAAAAATGCCTGTAATAATGTATTAATGTGAGTTTGTAAGGTTTGCAAAAACAAAAAGTAGTTTTTTACTCAATATGAAAGTAATGATCTTAGAATCCTGAGATAATGCGAAAAAAGCAATAAAAATGTATTCAAACATAACTCCTAAACAACCCAGGCAAAATGGGTAATAATGCCTGGAGACATGTATCTTTGTTAGTTTTACTAGAAAATGTATTGTTTGTAAAGTTTGCAAAGACACAAGCTAGTTGTTTTTATTCAATAAGACAGTATAACTGTCATACTACATATGAAAGTTATATAAACATAACTCCAGAACCAAACGTGTGTCATGTCTAAAATTGCCTATAATAATGTATTTATGTGAGTTTGTAAGGTTTGCAAAAACAAAAAGTAGTTTTTTCCTCAATATGAAAGTAAGGATTTTAGAATCCTGAGATAATGCGAAAAAAGCAATAAAAATGTATTTAAACATAATTCCTAAACAACCCATGCAAAATGGCTAATAATGCCTGGAGACATGTATCTTTGTTAGTTTTACTAGAAAAATGATCTTTTGTAAAGATATCAAAGACAAAAGCTAGTTTTTTTTATTCAATATGACAGTATAACAGTCCTACTAAATATGAAAGTTATCAAAACATAACTCCAAAACCAAACATGTGTTGTGTCTAAAAATGCCTGTAATAATGTATTTATGTGAGTTTGTAAGGTTTGCAAAAACAAAAAGTAGTTTTTTACTCAATATGAAAGTAATGATCTTAGAATCCTGAGATAATGCAAAAAAAGCAATACAAATATATTTAAACATAAATCCTAAACAACCCATGCAAAATGGCTAATAATGCCTGGAGACATGTATCTTTGTTAGTTTTACTAGAAAAATGATCTTTTGTAAAGTTTGCAAAGACACAAGCTAGTTTTTTTTTATTCAATATGACTGTATAACAGTCATACTAAATATAAAAGTTATATAAACATAACTCCAAAACCAAACATGTGTCATGCCTAAAAATGCCTGTAATAATGTATTAATGTGAGTTTGTAAGGTTTGCAAAAAAAAAAACTAGTTTTTTACTCAATATGAAAGTAATGATCTTAAAATCCTGAGATAATGCGAAAAAAGCAATAAAAATGTATTTAAACATAATTCCTAAACAACCCAGGCAAAATGGGTAATAATGCCTGGAGACATGTATCTTTGTTAGTTTTACTAGAAAATGTATTGTTTGTAAAGTTTGCAAAGACACAAGCTAGTTGTTTTTATTCAATAAGACAGTATAACTGTCATACTACATATGAAAGTTATATAAACATAACTCCAGAACCAAACGTGTGTCATGTCTAAAATTGCCTATAATAATGTATTTATGTGAGTTTGTAAGGTTTGCAAAAACAAAAAGTAGTTTTTTCCTCAATATGAAAGTAAGGATTTTAGAATCCTGAGATAATGCGAAAAAAGCAATAAAAATGTATTTAAACATAATTCCTAAACAACCCATGCAAAATGGCTAATAATGCCTGGAGACATGTATCTTTGTTAGTTTTACTAGAAAAATGATCTTTTGTAAAGATATCAAAGACAAAAGCTAGTTTTTTTTATTCAATATGACAGTATAACAGTCCTACTAAATATGAAAGTTATCAAAACATAACTCCAAAACCAAACATGTGTTGTGTCTAAAAATGCCTGTAATAATGTATTTATGTGAGTTTGTAAGGTTTGCAAAAACAAAAAGTAGTTTTTTACTCAATATGAAAGTAATGATCTTAGAATCCTGAGATAATGCAAAAAAAGCAATACAAATATATTTAAACATAAATCCTAAACAACCCATGCAAAATGGCTAATAATGCCTGGAGACATGTATCTTTGTTAGTTTTACTAGAAAAATGATCTTTTGTAAAGTTTGCAAAGACACAAGCTAGTTTTTTTTTATTCAATATGACTGTATAACAGTCATACTAAATATAAAAGTTATATAAACATAACTCCAAAACCAAACATGTGTCATGCCTAAAAATGCCTGTAATAATGTATTAATGTGAGTTTGTAAGGTTTGCAAAAAAAAAAACTAGTTTTTTACTCAATATGAAAGTAATGATCTTAAAATCCTGAGATAATGCGAAAAAAGCAATAAAAATGTATTTAAACATAATTCCTAAACAACCCAGGCAAAATGGGTAATAATGCCTGGAGACATGTATCTTTGTTAGTTTTACTAGAAAAATGATCTTTTGTAAAGTTTGCAAAGACACAAGCTAATTTTTTTTATTCAATATGACAGTATAACAGTCATACTAAATATGAAAGTTATATAAACATAACTCCAAAACCAAACATGTGTCATGTCTAAAAATGTCTGTAATAATGTATTTATGTGAGTTTGTAAGGTTTGCAAGAATAAAAAGTAATTTTTTACTCAATATGAAAGTAATGATCTTGGAATCCTGAGATAATGCGAAAAAAGCAATACAAATGTATTTAAACATAACTCCTAAACAACCCAGGCAAAATGGGTAATAATGCCTGGAGACATGTATCTTTGTTAGTTTTACTAGGAAATGTATATTTTGTAAAGTTTGCAAAGACACAAGCTAGTTGTTTTTATTCAATAAGACAGTATAACAGTCATACTAAATATGAAAGTTATATAAACATAACTCCAGAACCAAACGTGTGTCATGTCTAAAATTGCCTATAATAATGTATTTATGTGAGTTTGTAAGGTTTGCAAAAACAAAAAGTAGTTTTTTCCTCAATATGAAAGTAGGGATTTTAGAATCCTGAGATAATGCGAAAAAAGCAATAAAAATGTATTTAAACATAATTCCTAAACAACCCATGCAAAATGGCTAATAATGCCTGGAGACATGTATCTTTGTTAATTTTACTAGAAAAATTATATTTTGTAAAGTTTGCAAAGACACAAGCTAGTTTTTTTTAATTCAATATGACAGTATAACAGTCATATTAAATATAGAAGTTATATAAACATAACTCCAAAACCAAACATGTCTCGTGTCTAAAAATGCCTGTAATAATGTATTTATGTGAGTTTGTAAGGTTTGCAAAAACAAAAAGTAGTTTTTTACTCAATATGAAAGTAATGATCTTAGAATCCTGAGATAATGCGAAAAAAGCAATAAAAATGTCTTTAAACATAATTCCTAAACAACCCATGCAAAATGGGTAATAATGCCTGGAGACATGTATCTTTGTTAGTTTTACTAGAAAAATGATCTTTTGTAATGTTTGCAAAGACACAAGCTATTTTTTTTTATTCAATATGACAGTATAACAATCATACTAAATATGAAAGTTATATAAACATAACTCCAAAACCAAACATGTGTCATGTCTAAAAATGCCTGTAATAATGTATTATGTGAGTTTGTAAGGTTTTCAAAAACAAAAAGTAGTTTTTTACTCAATATGAAAGTAATGATCTTAGAATCCTGAGATAATGCGAAAAAAGCAATAAAAATGTATTTAAACATATTTCCTAAACAACCCATGCAAAATGGCTAATAATGCCTGGAGACATGTATCTTTGTTAGTTTTACTAGAAAAATGATATTTTGTAAAGTTTGCAAAGACACAAGCTAGTTTTTTTTTATTCAATATGACAGTATAACAGTCATACTAAATATAAAAGTTATATAAACATAACTCCAAAACCAAACATGTGTCATGTCTAAAAATGTCTGTAATAATGTATTTATGTGAGTTTGTAAGGTTTGCAAAAACAAAAAGTAGTTTTTTACTCAATATGAAAGTAATGATCTTGGAATCCTGAGATAATGCGAAAAAAGCAATAAAAATGTATTTAAACATAACTCCTAAACAACCCAGGCAAAATGGGTAATAATGCCTGGAGACATGTATCTTTGTTAGTTTTACTAGAAAAATGATCTTTTGTAATGTTTGCAAAGACACAAGCTATTTTTTTTTATTCAATATGACAGTATAACAATCATACTAAATATGAAAGTTATATAAACATAACTCCAAAACCAAACATGTGTCATGTCTAAAAATGCCTGTAATAATGTATTATGTGAGTTTGTAAGGTTTTCAAAAACAAAAAGTAGTTTTTTACTCAATAGGAAAGTAATGATCTTAGAATCCTGAGATAATGCGAAAAAAGCAATAAAAATGTATTTAAACATATTTCCTAAACAACCCATGCAAAATGGCTAATAATGCCTGGAGACATGTATCTTTGTTAGTTTTACTACGAAATGTATATTTTGTAAAGTTTGCAAAGACACAAGCTAGTTGTTTTTATTCAATAAGACAGTATAACAGTCATACTAAATATGAAAGTTATATAAACATAACTCCAGAACCAAACGTGTGTCATGTCTAAAATTGCCTATAATAATGTATTTATGTGAGTTTGTAAGGTTTGCAAAAACAAAAAGTAGTTTTTTCCTCAATATGAAAGTAGGGATTTTAGAATCCTGAGATAATGCGAAAAAAGCAATAAAAATGTATTTAAACATAATTCCTAAACAACCCATGCAAAATGGCTAATAATGCCTGGAGACATGTATCTTTGTTAATTTTACTAGAAAAATGATATTTTGTAAAGTTTGCAAAGACACAAGCTAGTTTTTTTTAAATTCAATATGACAGTATAACAGTCATATTAAATATAGAAGTTATATAAACATAACTCCAAAACCAAACATGTCTCATGTCTAAAAATGCCTGTAATAATGTATGTATGTGAGTTTGTAAGGTTTGCAAAAACAAAAAGTAGTTTTTTACTCAATATGAAAGTAATGATCTTAGAATCCTGAGATAATGCAAAAAAAGCAATAAAAATGTCTTTAAACATAATTCCTAAACAACCCATGCAAAATGGGTAATAATGCCTGGAGACATGTATCTTTGTTAGTTTTACTAGAAAAATGATCTTTTGTAATGTTTGCAAAGACACAAGCTATTTTTTTTTAATTCAATATGACAGTATAACAATCATACTAAATATGAAAGTTATATAAACATAACTCCAAAACCAAACATGTGTCATGTCTAAAAATGCCTGTAATAATGTATTTATGTGAGTTTGTAAGGTTTGCAAAAACAAAAAGTAGTTTTTTACTCAATATGAAAGTAATGATCTAAGAATCCTGAGATAATGCGAAAAAAGCAATAAAAATGTATTTAAACATAATTCCTAAACAACCCATGCAAAATGGGTAATAATGCCTGGAGACATGTATCTTTGTTAGTTTTACTAGAAAAATGATCTTTTGTAAAGTTTGCAAAGACACAAGCTAGTTTTTTTTTATTCAATATGACAGTATAACAGTCATACTAAATATAAAAGTTATATAAACATAACTCCAGAACCAAACGTGTGTCATGTCTAAAATTGCTTACTTATTATGTATTCATGTGGGTTTGTAAGGTTTGCAAAAACAAAAAGTAGTGTTTTACTCAATATGAAAGTAATGATCTTAGAATCCTGAGATAATGCGAAAAAAGCAATACAAATGTATTCAAACACAATTTTTAAACCAAACATGTGAATTGTCTAAAAATGCCTGTAATATTGAATTTATGTAAGTTTTACTAGAATCATTTGTTTTTGTAAGGTTTGCAAATACAAAAATTAGGGTTTACACATAATGACATTATAACTTTAACACTCAATATGAAAGTTATTTAATTATAACTCCTAAATACACATGAAACATGTCTAATAGCGTGAAAAAAATTATCTTTGTGAGTGTTGCTAGAAACATTTTCTTTTGTAAGGTTTGCAAAGACACAAGTTAGATTTTTTTAACTCAATATGACAGTATAACGCCACACTCAATAGGACAGTTATTTAAACATAACTCCTAAACCACACCTGAAAAATGGCTAATAATGCCTGAAATAATGCATCTTTGGGAGTTTTACTGGAAACATAGGCTTTTTTTAAGGCTTGCAAACACAAAAATTATTTTTTTACTCAATATGACGGTAATGTTCTAAAATTCTGAGAAAATACGAACAAATTAATAAAAATGATTCCAACATAATTCCTAAACCAAACATGCAAAATGTCTGAAAATGCCTGTAATATTGAATCCATGTGAGTTTTATTTGAATCAGTTGTATGGTTTGCTAATACAAAAATTGGGTTTTATGACAAACACAAGTTAGTTTTTTTACTCAATATAACAGTTTAGCTGTCATACTATATATGAAAGTTATATAAACATAACTCCAAAACCAAACCATTATGTCCAAAACTGCCTGTAATATTGTATATATGTGAGTTTTACTAGAATCAGGGTTGCAAATACAAAAATTGGGTTTTATGACAGTATACTGTCACACTCAATATGACAGTTATTTAAACATAACTCAAACAACACATGCAAAATAGCTAATAATGCCTGGAGCATGTATCTTAGTTAGTTTTACTAGAAAAATTGTATTTTGTAAGGTTTTGTTAGTTGTTGTTTTTATTCAATATGACAGTATAACTGTCATACTAAATATGAAAGTTATATAAACATAACTCTAAAACCAAACATGCATTGTGTCTAAAAATGCCTGTAATATTGTATCTGTGTGAGTTTAACTAGATTTAGTTGTTTTTGTAAGGTTTGCAAATACAAAATAAGGGTTTTACTCACTATGACAGTTTACTGTCACACTCAATCTGACAGTTATTTATTTAAACATAACTCCTAAACCACACATGCAAAATGGCTAATAATGCCTGGAGATATGTATCTTTGTGAGTTTTACTAGAAACATTATATTGTGTAAGGTTTAGTTAGTTTTTGTACTCAATCTGACAGTATAACTGTCATTCTAAATCCATCCATTTTCTTCCGCTTATCCGAGGTCGGGTTGCGGGGGCAGCAGCCTGAGCAGAAAATCCCAGACTTCCCTCTCCCCAGCCACTTCGTCCAGCTCTTCTCGGGGTATTCCGAGGCGTTCCCAGGCCAGCCGGGGACATAGTCTTTCCAATGTGTCCTAGGTCTTCCCCGTGGCCTCCTGCCACACCTCCCTAGAGGCGTTCGGGTGGCATCCTGAGCAGATGCCCGAACCACCTCATGGCTCCTCTCAATGTGGAGGAGCAGCGGCTTTACTTTGAGTTCCTCCCGGATGACAGAGCTTCTCACCCTGTCTCTAAGGTAGAGACCCACCACCCGGCAGAGGAAACGCATTTCGGCCGCTTGTCCTTTCGGTCATAACCCAAAGCTGGGAACGTAGATCGACGGTAAATTGAGAGCTTTTCCTTCTGGCTCAGCTCCTTCTTCACCACAACGGATCGATATAGCGTCCTCAATACTGAAGACGCCGCACCAAATCGCCTGTGGATCTCTCGATCCACTCTATCCTCACTCGTGAACAAGACTCCTAGGTACTTGAACTCCTCCACTTGGGGCAAGATCTCCTCCCCAACCTGGAGATGGCACTCGACCCTTTCCTGCGCGAGAACCATGGACTTGGACTTGGAGGTGCTGATTCTCATCCCAGTCGCTTCACACTCAAGGACCCTGCCGAGAGTATAGACCTGGTCTACCGTTCCACGACCAGGACGAAAACCACACTGTTCGTCCTGGATCCGAGTTTCCTCCTCTCCAGTACACATGAATAGACCTTACCGGGAAAGCTGAGGAGTGTGTTTCACGATAGTTGGAACACACCCTCCGGTTCTCCTTCTTAAAGAGAGGAACCACCACCCCGGTGTGCCAATCCAGAGGTACCACCCCCAATGTTCACGCGATGTTGCAGAGTCTTGTCAACCAAGACAGCCCCACAGTATCCAGAGCCTTAAGGAACTCATCCACCACCGGGGCCTTGCCACAGAGGAGCTTTTTAACTACCTAGGCAACCTAAGCCCCAGAAATAGGAGAGTCCACCACAGATTCCCCAGGCACTGCTTGGCCTGTCGGTATGCCCGCTGCCTCTGGAGTCCCATGAGCCAAAAGGACCCGATAGGCTCTTTCTTCAGCTTGACGGCATCCCTCCCTGCTGGTGGCCACCAGCGAGTTCTAGGATTACCGCCACGACAGGCACCAAACACCTTGCGGCCACAGCTCCAATCAGCAGGCTCGACAAGAGAGGCACGGAACATGGTCCACTCAGACTCAATGTCCAGCACCTCCCTCGTGACATGTTCAAAGTTCTTCCTTATGTTTGAACATTGTGTTTGTTATGGACAATCCGTGACGAGCACAAAAGTCCAATAACAAAGCACCACTTGGGTTCAGATCTGGGTGGCCATTTTTCCCAATCACGACTCTCCAGGTTTCACTGTCCTTGCCAACATGAGCATTGAAGTCCCCCAACAGAACAAGGGAATCACCCGAGGGAGCACTCTCCAGTACTCCCTCAAGGGAATCCAAAAAGAGTGGGTACTCTGAGCTGCTGTTTGGTGCGTAAACACAAACAACAGTCAGGACCCGTCACCCAACCCAAAGGCGGAGGGAAGCTACCATCTCGTCTACTGGGTCCAACGTGCAGGCTTTCAGCAACAACAATTGCCACCCCAGCCTCTCATTGCTTGCAACGCCAGAGTGGAAGAGAGTCCAGCCCCTCTTGAGAGAACAGGTTCCAGAGCCCTTGCTGTGCGTCGAAGTGAGTCCAACTATATCTAGCCGGAACTTCTTCACCTCGCGCACCAGCTCAGGCTCTTTCCCTCCCAGCGAGGTGACGTTCCACGTCCCAAGAGCGAGCTTATGTAGCCGATAATCGGACTGCCAAGTGCCCTGCCTTCGGCTGCCGCCCAGTTCACACTGCATCCGACCTCTATGACCTCAATGGGCCCATGAGTGGTGAGCCCATTGGAGGGTTGACCCACGTTGCCTCTTCGAAATGAGCCCGGCAGGGCCCCATGGAGACAGGCCCGGCCACAAGTCGCTCGCCATCGTGCCCCACCTCTGCGCCTGGCTCCACAGGGGAGCCACGGTGACCTGCGCCTGGGCGAGAAAAAATCTAGGTCCTCGATTTGTACTTTTCATAAAGGTCTTTGAGCTGCTCTTTGTCTGATCCCTCACCTAGGATCTTTTCTCAGGGGATCCCGAGGCGTTCCCAGGCCAGCCGGGAGACATAGTGTTCCCAATGTGTCCTGGGTCTTCCCCGTGGCCTCCAGGATGACAGAGCTTCACCTTCACCAGGGGTGTCAAACTCAAATACAGAGTGGGCCAAAGTTTAAAACTGAACAAAGCCGCGGGCCAAGGTTGAACAAATTAACCTTTTAATAGGGACCCAAACACGTTTTGCATTGAATATTGAACAAGCAAGGCTTATATAACTTTATAGTGACATGCAAAATGGAGTTTCAAATAATAATAATAATCATTAAAAAATATCAATTGCATATCAAATATAATTTAAATACAAATTGAATGCCTCTTTTCTATTTGCAGCCTTCTGAGGTAAATATCAACATTAACTTTATCCACAGGCTAATACATTTGAAAATAAAATAACAATGAATAAAACAACCATTCAGGACTTTAAACTGCTCAGTTTGCAACACACTGATCTAATTTGATGTGCCCACGCCAGATACCTGGCATCTTTTTTTAGATGCTAGTTCTTTAATGTCGGGGCTCAGGCTTTGAGCTGAGGCAACTTTCATTATTGAACAAGATGTTCAACAGTCATATCTCGTACACCCAATTCTAACATCATTCAGACCCAGTCACAAGATATGTGCAGCTACAGCACACATACACAAATGAATGCAACGCATACTTCATCAACAGCGATACAGGTTACACTGAGGGTGCCAGTATAAAAAACTTTAACACTGTTAGAAATATACGCCACACTGTGAACCCACACCAAACAAAAATAAAAAACACTTTTCGGGAGAACATCCGCACCGTAACACAACATAAACACAAGAGAACAAATACCCAGAATCTTTTGCAGCACTAACTCTTTCGGGACGCTACAAAATACACCCCCGCTACCACCAAACCTCCTCCCCCCCACACACACACACCTTGTAGCGTCTCGGAAGATTGAGTGCTACAAAGGGTTCTGGGTATTTGTTGTGTTGTGTTTATGTTGTGTTACGGTGCGGATGTTCTCCCGAAATGTGTTTGTCATTCTTGTTTGGTGTGGATTCACAGTGTGGCGTATATTTCTAAAAGTGTTAAAGTTTTTTATTTGGCTACCGTCAGTGTAACCTGTATCGCTGTTGATGAAGTATGCGTTGCATTCAATTGTGTGTGGGTGCAGAAGCTGCACTGACATAAAACTGGGCTGGCACTCGTTTGACTAGCTGGAAAAAAAAAAAAAAAAAATTCGGGAGGAGTGCTGGAGTCACTCCCGGGAGGGTTGGCAAGTATTAGAAGTAGCGGCACTGCCGCAATGTATAATCGAAGGTCCAGCTTTAGTGTTAATTTGATATTGCCTCAAGGGCCAAGTCAAATTACACGTTGGGCCAAATTTGGCCCACGGGCCAGAGTTTGACACCCATGACCTTCACTGTAAAAAATTACTGTAAAAATAAAAAATAAAATTACAGTTATATACTCCATCCATCCATCCATTTTCTACCGCTTATTCCCTTCGGGGTCGCGGGGGGCGCTGGAGCCTATCTCAGCTACAATCAGGCGGAAGGCGGGGTACACCCTGGACAAGTCGCCACCTCATCGCAGGGCCAACACAGATAGACAGACAACATTCACACTCACATTCACACACTAGGGCCAATTTAGTGTTGCCAATCAACCTATCATGTTCTTCTTAAATGCAGTTAAGTACTGTAAATTTTGTTGCATTTTTCAAAAAATATCGACCAGCAGTAAGTTACTGTAAAACCTACAGTGTAATTCAGTTATTTTCAGACTTGTTTCTTGGGTCCGCCCACAATTCGTCCAACCGAGCTTCATTTCACCTGGCCGACCCTGCTAAATCCATCCTACTGCATCGTGTGTTTTGATAACAAGGTAAGAGTCACTTGTACCTTGATGTGTCATTTTCTGTTTGAATTACTTTATATATATATTTATAAAGTCCGAAATGACATAGCGTCACAGTCAGCATCACAGACACTATCGTTGACCACGCGCATGTACCGCCGCATGCTAGCTAGCTAAGTTTTCTTCTTTTTTGTCATAGTCATCATAAAAGATGATAACTTGCAACATATGTGCTACGACTTGCAGCAATGTATTTGCGTATGTTAGACACATGCGAAGTCATAGTTGTATGCCTAATGCATCGTTTAAGTGTGCTTTCCCTAAATGCACAAGAGTTTTTTCCAACTTCTCAGCCTTCAAAACTCACAGCCGTCGTCATAAATATGGCAAGAGTAGGACTGATATGTATAGCGCAGAAGGTTTACCTTGTAATATTGTCTCATGTAGCGCGAAGTGCGATGATATACGAGCCTTTCTCCTGCATTTGAAAAGTCATATTACCGAAGGTAGGACAGTTACGTGCCCCTTCAGTCAATGTGAAAAAAGATTTACAGTTAAGTCTACTTTCACATCGCACGTGTCAAGGAAGCACTACGGCTACACTGAACGAAGTTTGACTTGATCAACAGCAAATCCAAGCAGCTCTTGTGTTATTAACACTGATGATGACTATTGTGATATGCAACTTGAGGATTCAGGATATTCCTGTTATGAAGACATGGAGGTCTACTTGCATTAAAAAAATGTTCACAGCACTGAAAAAAGGTTGAGAACCACTGCCTTAGGACAGTGGTTCTCAACCTTTTTTCAGTGATGTACCCCTGTGAACATTTTTTAAATTCAAGTACCCCCTAATCAGAGCAAAGCATTTTTGGTTGAAAAAAAGAGATAAAGACGTAAAATACAGCACTATGTCATCAGTTTCTGATTTATTAAATTGTATAACAGTGCAAAATATTGCTCATTTGTTGTGGTCTTTCTTGAACTATTTGGAAAAAAAGATATAAAAATAACTAAAAACTTGTTGAAAAATAACCAAGTGATTCAATTATAAATAAAGATTTTTACACATAGAAGTAATCAACTTAAAGTGCCCTCTTTGGGGATTGTAATAGAGATCCATCTGGATTCATGAACTTCATTCTCAACATTTCTTCACAAAAAAAGAAATCTTTAACATCAATATTTATGGAACATGTCCACTACGCTTTAACCAAGCCTCCATTGTTTTCTACATGGATAGTTGATTGACAGTTGGTGCCGCGTGGCACCGCCAGGTAGGGTCAAACCATCATGGCATGGGGGAAACTCTGGCTTTATGGTAATGAATGGAATAGCCTACTTGATTAGTTGTTCAGTTTATGAACTTACATTCATATTTTGTCGAAGTATTATTCAATAAATATATTTATAAAGGATTTTTGAATTGTTGCTATTTTTAGAATATTTAAAAAAAATCTCACGTACCCCTTGGCATACCTTCAAGTACCCCCAGGAGTACGCGTACCCCCATTTGAGAACCACTGCCTTAGGAGACTAGATGTAAACAGAGGAAAGAGAGAGCGAGTGAGGTGGCCATTCCAAATACTTTTAAAATGCTACCCATATTGGATACTGTTTAGGAACATAAACTGCATTTCTTGACTGTACCAGTTGCTGGTGACAAAGTCACAATAAAACGTTGGATGATCAGCATGGAAGGTGATGTCATCTGCAAAGGCGTCCAACCTAGCTTAATCTCAGGGCTTGCTGCCCTTCTTGCCACATACTATGTGTTCAACTTGGAATACCAAGAGGAAGGTCCTCGGACATTGGAATTTGTTCAAAGGTAAATCCTCTTGATACTGTTAAAATACTGTTAGGATATTTTATTTTATATTTCTCACCTCTGTTCAGGAATTTGACTTGTCATTTCCCCAATTGTGTGCCTTAAATCAATGACTCTTCTGTTCCTTTGTGGACCTTCTTATTAGGGACCGAAGCACCAGTTTGACTCTAGGATACAGAGAAGGTAGGTAATGTGCAGGTAAAGATATGTTGACTGGGTCAAAGAAGGAAGCACCTGTTTGACCCCAGGATGCAGAAAAAGTAGATAATTTGCAGGTAAAGACATGTTGACTGGATGATGGCAGGAAGCACCAGCTTGACCCGAGAATGCAGAGCAAGTAGGTAATGTGCGGGTGAAGATATGTTGAATGGGTAAAGGCAGGAAGCACCAGTGTGACCCCACTATGCAGGGAAGGTAGGTAATGTGCGGGTGAAGGTATGTTGAATGGGTGAAAGAAGGAAGCGCAGGTGTGGTCGAGGCCATGCAGACAAGGTAGGTATGTGCAGGTGAAGATATGTTGTATGGTGAAAGAAAGAAGCACCAGTGTGACCCAATGATGCAGGGAAGGTAGGTAATGTGCAGGTAAAGATATGTTGAATGGGTGAAGGCAGGAAACACCAGCTAGACGCCAGGATACAGAGAAGGTAGGTAATGTGCAGGTAAAGATATGTTGAATGAGTAAAGGCAGGAAACACCAGCTTGACTCCAGGATATAGAGAAGGTAGGTAATGTGCAGGTAAAGATATGTTGAATGGGTGAAGGTAGAAAGCACCAGCGTGACCACACTATGCAGAGAAGGTAGGTAATGTGCAGGTAAAGATATGTTGAATGGGTAAAGGCAAGAAGCACCAGTGTGACCCCAGGATGCAGAGAAGATAGGTAATGAGCAGGAAACGATATGTTAAATGGGTGAAAGCAGGAAACATCAGCGTAAATACACGGTCCCGTAGATGGAGAGAAAACATGAATAGAGAGAGGGGTTGGGGAGGCTTTAGCATTGTCTTCCTCTCTGAATTTGTCTTAATGGGTTTTAGAGCATTCACTCATCTACAGCTGTGGTTATGGTATAGGCTCACATATATCCTAAAATTGATATTAATATTTGTGCAGTGCATATTCCTAAATAACAATGTGAGGGGGGTTCTGTATCGACTACAAGTAATCTTCAATCACAAAAGAATATCTAATATGCTTTCTCTCTTTTTTAGGCGATTCATTGGCGTTAACCCTGAGAGGGGAACAAAGGCTAGCCAGGGAAAGGTGGTGTCCAAGAAGACCGGGAAGCTGGTCCAGAAAAAGGCAGCAACTGTAAATCCTCACATAGCCACCCTTATAAAACATCTCACAGACTTTGAGTGGGGCTTTATGTAGCCGACAACTAAACACTGGACTCGTGTTCAGTGTTTTGTCTCCAGTTAGAAATTAAGTGGACATGTTATAAATGTTAAAATGCTTTACTGAAAATAAGAAGAATGCACTAAATGTACATTGAATGTATTTGATGCACTTTAAAATAATGGGTTAATAAAAACATAATCTTGCAAGGCCATTTCTCCAGTCATTTTTATGCCAGCAGATTGCAGGGGTTTTGATTTTGAAAAATTAAAAGTTCAACTCATTAACTTCTAGTGGCATTATACTGTAAAGCTCAGTCTATAGTGCTTACAATTATTTTACTGTAATTAACTGTTAATGGATATTACAGTAGATACACTAAAATAACAGTGTAATGCCGCTAAACAGATGACAGTATTATGCTGTGAAGCGTATATTTGATACAGCACAGTACTGTGATACTTTTTACAGTAATAAACTGTAGTGATATGCCTATGACCAGTATGTGTGCTGTAGAAAAACAGTTTTATACTGGAACCATTAGCTGCCAGTAGGTTACTGTAATTAAACGGTGAAAATTCTTACAGTAAGGGAGAGACCCGCCACCCAGCGGAGAAAACTCATTTCGGCCGCTTGTACCCGTGATGTTGTCCTTTCGGTCATAACCCAAAGCTCATGACCATAGGTGAGGATGGGAACGTAGATTGACCGGTAAATTGAGAGCTTTTCCCTCTGGCGCAGCTCCTTCTTACCACAACGAATCGATATAGCGTCCTCATTACTGAAGACGCCGCACCGATCAGCCTGTGCATCTCACGATCCACTCTTCCCTCACTCATGAACAAGACTCCAGGTACTTGAACTCATCCACTTGGGGCAAGATCTCCTGCCCAACCTCGAGATGGCACTCCACCCTTTCCCGGGCGAGAACCTCAGACTTGGAGGTGCTGATTCTCATCCCAGTCGCTTCACACTCGGCTGCGAACCAATCCAATGAGAGCTGAAGATCCTGGCCAGTTAAAGCCACATCATCTGCAAAAAGGAGAGACCTAATCCTGCAGCCACCAAACCGGATCCCCTCAACGCCATGACTGCGCCTAGAAATTCTGTCCATAAAATTTATGAACACATTTGGTGACAAAGGGCAGCCAACTTATTGCTGGCAATGCGGACCAAGCTCTGACACTGATCATACAGGGAGCGACCCGCCACAATCAGACATGCCGATACCCCATACTATCTGAGCACTCCCCACAGGACTTCCCGGGGTGGCCACGGTCGAATGTCTTCTCCAAGTCCACAAAGCACATGTAGACTGGTTGGACAAACTCCCATGCACACTCAAGGACCCTGCCGAGAGTATAGAGCTGGTCTACCGTTCCACGACCAGGACGAAAACCACACTGTTCGTCCTGGATCCGAGGTTCCTCCTCTCCAGTACACATGAATAGACCTTACCGGGAAGGCTGAGGAGTGTGATCTACGATAGTTGGAACACACCCTCCGGTTCCCCTTCTTAAAGAGAGGAACCACCACCCCGGTGTGCCAATCCAGAGGTACCGCCCCTGATGTCCACGCGATGTTGCAGAGTCTTGTCAACTAAAACAGCCCCACAGCATCCAGAGCCTTAAGAGCTCATCCACCCCCGGGGCCTTGCCACCGAGGAGCTTTTAAAACTACCTTGGCAACCTCAGCCCCAGAAATAGGAGAGCCCACCACAAATTCCCCAGGCACTGCTTGGCCTGTCGGTATGCCCGCTGCCTCTGGAGTCCCATGAGCCAAAAGGACCAGATAAGCTCTTTCTTCAGCTTGACGGCATCCCGCACTGCTGGTGGCCACCAGCGGGTTCTAGGATTACCGCCACGACAGGCACCAAACACCTTGCGGCCACAGCTCCAATCAGCTGGCTTGACAAGAGAGGCACGAACATGATCCATTCAGACTCAATGTCCAGCACCTCCTTTGTGACATGTTCAAAGTTCCTCCGGAGGTGGAAAAAGAAACTCTCTCTGACAGGAGACTCTGCTAGGCATTCCCAAAAGACTCTCACAATGCGTTTGGGCCTGCCAGGTCTGTCCGGGATCCTACCCCACCATCGGAGCCAGCTCACCAGGTGGTGATCGGTAGAAAGCTCGCCCCTCTCTTCACCCGAGTGTCCAAAACATGAGGCCGCAAATCCCATGACACAACTACAAAGTCAATAATGGAACTGCGGCCGAGGGTGTCCTGGTGCCAAGTGCACATATGGACACTCTTATGTTTGAACATTGTGTTTGTTATGGACAATCCGTGACGAGCACAAAAGTCCAATAACAAAGCACCACTTGGGCCACCCGGATGGCCACACTCCATCCGGGTGGCCATTTTTCCCAATCACGACTCTCCAGGTTTCAAAGTCGTTGCCAACATGAGCGTTGAAGACCCCCAGCAGAACAAGGGAATCACCCGAGGGAGCACTCTCAAGGGAATCCAAAAGAGTGGGTACTCTGAGCTGCTGTTTGGTGCGTAAACACCAACAACAGTCAGGACCCATCACCCAACCCGAAAGCGGAGGGAAGCTACCATCTCGTCTTCTGGGTTAAGTCCAACGTGCAGGCTTTGAGCTGGGGGGCAACAAGAATTGCCAACCCAGCCTCTCATTACTTGCAACGCCAGAGTGGAAGAGAGTCCAACCCCTCTTGAGAGAACAGGTTCCAGAGCCCTTGCTGTGCGTCGAAGTGAGTCCAGCTTTATCTAGCCGGGAACTTCTCCACCTCACGAGGTGACGTTCCACGTCCCAAGAGCGAGCTTATGTAGCCGATAATCGGACCGCCAAGTGCCCTGCCTTCGGCTTCCGCCCAGCTAACACTGCACCCGACCTCTGTGAGCCAGCCCATGAGTGGTGAGCCTATTGCAGGGGGGACCCACGTTGCCTCTTCGAGCTGGGCCCCATGGGCACCAGTCGCTCGCCATCGTGCCCCACCTCTGGGCCTGGCTCCACAGGGGAGCCACGGTGACCTGCGTCCGGGCGAGAAAATATCTAGGTCCTCGATTTGTACTTTTCATAAAGGTCTTTGAGCTGGTCTTTGTCTGATTCCTCACCTAGGACCTGTTTGTCTTGGGGGACCCTACCAGGGGGAATAGAAGCCCCCGGACAACATAGCTCCTAGGATCAGTGGGACACGCAAACCACGAAGGTGGCGGCTCAGAAAGCAGGTTATATAAACATAACTCCAAAACCAAACATGCAAGATGTCTAAACATGCCTGTAATATTGTATCAATGTGAGTTTTACTAGAATCAGTTGTTTTTGTAAGGCTTGCAAACACAAAAGGTTTTTTTTTACTCAATATGACAGTAAGTTCTTAAAATGCTGAGATAATGTGAAAAAAACAATACAAATGTATTCCAACATGATTCCTAAACCAAACATGCAAAATGTCTAAAAATGCCTGTAATATTGAATCCATGTGAGTTTTACTAGAATCATTTGTTTTTGTAAGGTTTGCAAATACAAAAATTGAGTTTTATGACAGACACAAGTTAGTTTTTTTACTCATTATAACAGTATAGATGTCATACTATATATTAAAGTTATATGAACATAACTCCAAAACCAAACGTGCATTATGTCCAAAATTGCCTGTAATATTGTATAGATGTGAGTTTTACTAGAATCAGGTTTGCAAATACAAAAATTGGCTTTTATGACAGTATACTGTCACACTCAATATGACAGTATAACTGTCATACTAAATCCATCCATTTTCTTCCGCTTATCCGAGGTCGGGTTGCGGGGGCAGCAGCCTAAGCAGAGAGCCCAGACTTCCCTCTCCCCAGCCACTTTGTCCAGCTCTTCTCGGGGGATCCCGAGGCGTTCCCAGGCCATAGTCTTTCCAATGTATCCTAGGTCTTCCCCATGGCCTCCTGCCGTTCGGACCTAGGGAGGCGTTCGGGTGGCTTCCTGAGCAGATGCCCGAACCACCTCATCTGGCTCCTCTCAATGTGGAGGAGCAGCGGCTTTACACTGAGTTCCTCCCAGATGACAGAGCTTCTCACCCTATCTCTAAGGGAGAGACCCACCACCCGGCGGAGGAAACTCATTTCGGCCGCTTGTACCCGTGACCTTGTCCTTTCGGTCATAACCCAAAGCTCATGACCATAGGTGAGGATGGGAACGTTGATCGACCGGTAAATTGAAAGCTTTTCCTTCTGGCTCAGCTCCTTCTTCACCACAACGGATCGCTATAGCGTCCTCATTACTGAAGACGCCGCACCGATCCGCCTGTAGATCTCACAATCCACTCTCTCCTCACTCGTGAACAAGACTCCTAGGTACTTGAACTCCTTCACTTGGGGCAAGATCTCTTTCCCAACCTCGAGATGGCACTCCACCCTTTCCCGGGCGAGAACCATGGACTCGGACATGGAGGTGCTGATTCTCATCCCAGTCGCTTCACTGCGAACCGATCCAATGAAAGCTGAAGATCTTGGCCAGTTGAAGCCATCAGGACCACATCATCTGCAAAAAGCAGAGACCTAATCCTGCAGCCACCAAACCAGGCGCAGTCATGGCGTTGAGGGGATCCTCAAAGCCATGACTGCGCCTAGATATTCTGTCCATTAAAGTTATGAACAGAATCGGTGACAAAGGGCAGCCTTGGCGGAGTCCAACCCTCACTGGAAAGGGGTCCGACATACTGCCGGCAATGCGGACCAAGCTCTGACACTGATCATACAGGGAGACACCCGCCACAATCAGACATGCCGATACTCCATACTCTCTGAGCACTCCCCACAGGATTTACCGGGGGCCAAGGTCGAATGTCTTCTCCAAGTCCACAAAACTTATGTAGACTGGTTAGGCAAACTCCCATGCACACTCAAGGACCCTGCCGAGAGTATAGAGCTGGTCTACCGTTCCACGACCAGGACGAAAACCACACTGTTCGTCCTGGATCCGAGGTTCCTCCTCTCCATTACACATGAATAGACCTTACCGGGAAGGCTGAGGAGTGTGATCTACGATAGTTGGAACACACCCTCCGGTTCCCCTTCTTAAAGAGAGGAACCACCACCCCGGTCTGCCAATCCAGAGGTACCGCCCCTGATGTAGACGCAATGTTGCAGAGTCTTGTCAACCAAGACTGCCCCACAGCATCCAGAGCCTTAAGGAACTACGGACGGAGCTCATACCCCCGGGGCCTTGCCACCGAGGAGCTTTTTAACTACCTTGGCAACCTCAGCCCCAGAAATAGGAGAGCCCACCACAGACTTCCCAGGCACTGTTTCCTCATAGGAAGACGTGTTGGTGGGACTGAGGAGGTCTCGCTTGGCCTGTCGATATGCCCACTGCCTCTGGAGTCCCATGAGCCAAAAGGACCCGGTGGCTCTTTCTTCAGCTTGACAGCATCCCTCGGTGCTGGTGGATTACCGCCACGACAGGCACCAAACACCTTGCGGCCACAGCTTCAATCAGCTGGCTCAACAAGAGAACATGGTCCACTCAGACTCAATGTCCAGCACCTCCCTCGTGACATGTTCAAAGTTCTTCTGGACATGTTCAAAGTTCTTCAGGAGACTCTGCTAGGTGTTCCCAGCAGACCCTTACAATGCGTTTGGGCCTGCCAGGTCTGACCGGCAACCTCCCCTACCATCGGAGCCAGCTCACCACCAGGTGGTGGTTGGTAGAAAGCTCTGCCCCTCTCTTCACCGAGTGTCCAAAACATGAGGCCGCAAATCCCATGACACAACTACAAAGTCAATCATGCGGCCGAGGGTGTCCTTGTGCCAAGTGCACATATGGACACCCTTATGTTTGAACATTGTGTTTGTTATGGACAATCCGTGACAAGCACAAAAGTCCAATAACAAAGCACCACTTGGGTTCAGATCCGGGTGGCCATTTTTCCCAATCACGACTCTCCAGGTTTCACTGTCGTTGCCAACATAGCGTTGAAGTCCACCAGCAGAAAAAGGGAATCACCCGAGGGAGCACTCTCCAGTACTCCCTCAAGGGAATCCAAAAAGAGTTGGTACTCTGAGCTGCTGTTTGGTGTGTAAACACAAACAACAGTCAGGACCCGTCACCCAACCCGAAGGCTGAAGGAAGCTACCATCTCGTCTATTGGGTTTAAAGTCCAACGTGCAGGCTTTGAGCCGGCGGGCAACAAGAATTGCCACCCCAGCCTCTCATTAGTTGCAACGCCAGTGTGGAATCTCTTCCACTCTGGCGTTGCAAGTAATGAAAGTTCAGCTCAGTCCAGCCCCTCTGAGAGAACAGGTTCCAGAGCCCTTGCTGTGAGTCCAACTATATCTAGCCGGGAACTTCTCCACCTCAAGCACCAGCTCAGGCTCCTTCCCTCCCAGCGAGGTGACGGTCCATGTCCCAAGAGCGAGCTTATGTAGCCGATAATCGGACCACCAAGTGCCCTGCCTTCGGCTGCCGCCCAGCTCACGCTGCACCCTCTATGACCCAGCCCATGAGTGGTGAGCCCTGGAGGGGGGATCCACGTTGCCTCTTCGAGCTGAGCACGGCTGGGCCCCATGGGGACAGGCCCGTCAATCGCCATCATGCCACACCTCTGGGCCTGGCTCCACAGGGGAGCCACGGTGACCTGCGTCCGGGCGAGAAAAAATCTAGGTCCTCAATTGTACTTTTAATAAAGGTCTTTGAGCTGCTCTTTGTCTGATCCCTCACCTAGGACCTGTTTGTCCTGGATCAGTGGGACACGCAAACCACAAAGGTGGCGGCTCAGAAAGCAGGTTATATAAATATAACTCCAAAACCAAACATGCAATATGTCTAAACATGCCTGTAATATTGTATCAATGTGACTTTTCCTAGAATCGGTTGTTTTTGTAAGGTTTGCAAATACAAAAATGAGGTTTTACTCACAATGACAAAATCACACTCAATATGACAGTTATTTAAACATAACTCATAAACCACACAAAAAAATGGCTAATAATGCCTGAAATAATGAATCATTGGGAGTTTTACTGAGTTTTATATTTTGCAAACACAAAAAGTAGTTTTTTACTTGACTGTAATGTTCTTAGAACCCTGAGATAATGGGAAAAAAGCAATAAAAATGTATTTAAACCTAACTCCTAAACAACACATGCAAAATGGCTAATAATGCCTAGGGAGACATGTAACGTTGTTAGTTTAAAAAAATGATCTTTTGTAAAGATATCAAAGACACTAGCTAGTTTTTTTTATTCAATATGACAGTATAACAGTCATACTAAATATGAAAGTTATATAAACATAACTCCGAAACCAAACATGTGTCATGTCTAAAAATGTATTTATGTGAGTTTGTAAGGTTTGCAAAAACAAAAAGTAGTTTTTTACTCAATATGAAAGTAATGTTCTTAGAATCCTGAGATAATGCGAAAAAAGCAATACAAATGTATTCAAACACAAATTTTAAACCAAACATGTAAAATGTCTAAAAATGCCTGTAATATTGAATCCATATAAGTTTTACTAGAATCAATTGTTTTTGTAAGGTTTGCAAATACAAAAATTAGGTTTTACACATAATGACATTAAAACTGTAACACTCAATATAACAATTATTTATTTATAACTCCTAACCACACATGAAACATGTCTAATAATGCGTGAAAAAATTTATCTTTGTGAGTGTTACTAGAAACATTTTCTTTTGTAAGGTTTGCAAATACAGGTTAGTTTTTTTTACTCCATATGACAGTATAACTGCCACACTCAATATGACAGTTATTTAAACATAACTCTTAAACTACACATGAAAAATGATTAACAATGCCAGAAATAATGCATTCTTGTAAGTTTTACTCGAAACATATGCTTTTTTAAGGCTTGCAAACACAAAAATTATTTCTTTACTCAATATGACAGTAATGTTCTAAAATTCTGAGAAAATACGAACAAATTAATAAAATGATTCCAACATAATTCCTAAACCAAATATGCAAAATGTCTAAAAATGTCTGTAATATTGAATCCATGTGAGTTTTACTAGATTTAAATGATTTTGTAAGGTTTGCAAATACATAAATTAGGTTTTACTTACTATGTCATATCTGACAGTATATGACAGTTATTTAACCATACCTCAAACCACACATGAAAAATGGCTAATAATACCTGAAATAATGCATCCTTGGCCGTTTTACTCGAAACACATGCTTTTTTAAATCTTGCAAACACAAAAAGTAGTTTTTTTACTCAATATGACTGTAATGTTCTTAAAATCCTGAGATAATGCGAAAAAAGCAATAAAAATGTATTTAAACATTACTCCTAAACAACATATGCAAAATGGCTGATAATGCCTGGAAACATGTATCTTTGTTAGTTTTACTGGAAAAATGATCTTTTGTAAAGTTTGCAAAGACACAAGCCAGTTTTTTTTTTATTCAATATGACAGTATAACAGTCATTTTAAATATCAAAGTTATATAAACATAACTCCAAAACCAAACATGTGTCATGTCTAAAAATGCCTGTAATAATGTATTAATGTGAGTTTGTAAGGTTTGCAAAAACAAAAAGTAGTTTTTTACTCAATATGAAAGTAATGATCTTAGAATCCTGAGATAATGCGAAAAAAGCAATAAAAATGTATTCAAACATAACTCCTAAACAACCCAGGCAAAATGGGTAATAATGCCTGGAGACATGTATCTTTGTTAGTTTTACTAGAAAATGTATTGTTTGTAAAGTTTGCAAAGACACAAGCTAGTTGTTTTTATTCAATAAGACAGTATAACTGTCATACTACATATGAAAGTTATATAAACATAACTCCAGAACCAAACGTGTGTCATGTCTAAAATTGCCTATAATAATGTATTTATGTGAGTTTGTAAGGTTTGCAAAAACAAAAAGTAGTTTTTTCCTCAATATGAAAGTAAGGATTTTAGAATCCTGAGATAATGCGAAAAAAGCAATAAAAATGTATTTAAACATAATTCCTAAACAACCCATGCAAAATGGCTAATAATGCCTGGAGACATGTATCTTTGTTAGTTTTACTAGAAACATGATCTTTTGTAAAGATATCAAAGACAAAAGCTAGTTTTTTTTATTCAATATGACAGTATAACAGTCCTACTAAATATGAAAGTTATCAAAACATAACTCCAAAACCAAACATGTGTTGTGTCTAAAAATGCCTGTAATAATGTATTTATGTGAGTTTGTAAGGTTTGCAAAAACAAAAAGTAGTTTTTTACTCAATATGAAAGTAATGATCTTAGAATCCTGAGATAATGCAAAAAAAGCAATACAAATATATTTAAACATAAATCCTAAACAACCCATGCAAAATGGGTAATAATGCCTGGAGACATGTATCTTTGTTAGTTTTACTAGAAAAATGATCTTTTGTAAAGTTTGCAAAGACACAAGCTATTTTTTTTTTATTCAATATGACTGTATAACAGTCATACTAAATATAAAAGTTATATAAACATAACTCCAAAACCAAACATGTGTCATGTCTAAAAATGCCTGTAATAATGTATTAATGTGAGTTTGTAAGGTTTGCAAAAAAAAAAACTAGTTTTTTACTCAATATGAAAGTAATGATCTTAAAATCCTGAGATAATGCGAAAAAAGCAATAAAAATGTATTTAAACATAATTCCTAAACAACCCATGCAAAATGGGTAATAATGCCTGGAGACATGTATCTTTGTTAGTTTTACTAGAAAAATGATCTTTTGTAAAGTTTGCAAAGACACAAGCTAGTTTTTTTTTATTCAATATGACAGTATAACAGTCATACTAAATATGAAAGTTATATAAACATAACTCCAAAACCAAACATGTGTCATGTTTAAAAATGCCTGTAATCATGTATTAATGTGAGTTTGTAAGGTTTGCAAAAACAAAAAGTAGTTTTTTACTCAATATGAAAGTAATGATCTTAAAATCCTGAGATAATGCGAAAAAAGCAATAACAATGTATTTAAACATAATTCCTAAACAACCCATGCAAAATGGCTAATAATGCCTGGAGACATGTATCTTTGTTAATTTTACTAGGAAAATTATATTTTGTAAAGTTTGCAAAGACACAAGCTAGTTTTTTTTAATTCAATATGACAGTATAACAGTCATATTAAATATAGAAGTTATATAAACATAACTCCAAAACCAAACATGTCTCATGTCTAAAAATGCCTGTAATAATGTATTTATGTGAGTTTGTAAGGTTTGCAAAAACAAAAAGTAGTTTTTTACTCAATATGAAAGTAATGATCTTAGAATCCTGAGATAATGCGAAAAAAGCAATAAAAATGTCTTTAAACATAATTCCTAAACAACCCATGCAAAATGGGTAATAATGCCTGGAGACATGTATCTTTGTTAGTTTTACTAGAAAAATGATCTTTTGTAATGTTTGCAAAGACACAAGCTATTTTTTTTTTTATTCAATATGACAGTATAACAATCATACTAAATATGAAAGTTATATAAACATAACTCCAAAACCAAACATGTGTCATGTCTAAAAATGCCTGTAATAATGTATTTATGTGAGTTTGTAAGGTTTTCAAAAACAAAAAGTAGTTTTTTACTCAATATGAAAGTAATGATCTTAGAATCCTGAGATAATGCGAAAAAAGCAATAAAAATGTATTTAAACATATTTCCTAAACAACCCATGCAAAATGGCTAATAATGCCTGGAGACATGTATCTTTGTTAGTTTTACTAGAAACATGATCTTTTGTAAAGATATCAAAGACAAAAGCTAGTTTTTTTTATTCAATATGACAGTATAACAGTCCTACTAAATATGAAAGTTATCAAAACATAACTCCAAAACCAAACATGTGTTGTGTCTAAAAATGCCTGTAATAATGTATTTATGTGAGTTTGTAAGGTTTGCAAAAACAAAAAGTAGTTTTTTACTCAATATGAAAGTAATGATCTTAGAATCCTGAGATAATGCAAAAAAAGCAATACAAATATATTTAAACATAAATCCTAAACAACCCATGCAAAATGGGTAATAATGCCTGGAGACATGTATCTTTGTTAGTTTTACTAGAAAAATGATCTTTTGTAAAGTTTGCAAAGACACAAGCTATTTTTTTTTATTCAATATGACTGTATAACAGTCATACTAAATATAAAAGTTATATAAACATAACTCCAAAACCAAACATGTGTCATGTCTAAAAATGCCTGTAATAATGTATTAATGTGAGTTTGTAAGGTTTGCAAAAAAAAAAACTAGTTTTTTACTCAATATGAAAGTAATGATCTTAAAATCCTGAGATAATGCGAAAAAAGCAATAAAAATGTATTTAAACATAATTCCTAAACAACCCATGCAAAATGGGTAATAATGCCTGGAGACATGTATCTTTGTTAGTTTTACTAGAAAAATGATCTTTTGTAAAGTTTGCGAAGACACAAGCTAGTTTTTTTTTATTCAATATGACAGTATAACAGTCATACTAAATATGAAAGTTATATAAACATAACTCCAAAACCAAACATGTGTCATGTTTAAAAATGCCTGTAATCATGTATTAATGTGAGTTTGTAAGGTTTGCAAAAACAAAAAGTAGTTTTTTACTCAATATGAAAGTAATGATCTTAAAATCCTGAGATAATGCGAAAAAAGCAATAACAATGTATTTAAACATAATTCCTAAACAACCCATGCAAAATGGCTAATAATGCCTGGAGACATGTATCTTTGTTAATTTTACTAGGAAAATTATATTTTGTAAAGTTTGCAAAGACACAAGCTAGTTTTTTTTAATTCAATATGACAGTATAACAGTCATATTAAATATAGAAGTTATATAAACATAACTCCAAAACCAAACATGTCTCATGTCTAAAAATGCCTGTAATAATGTATTTATGTGAGTTTGTAAGGTTTGCAAAAACAAAAAGTAGTTTTTTACTCAATATGAAAGTAATGATCTTAGAATCCTGAGATAATGCGAAAAAAGCAATAAAAATGTCTTTAAACATAATTCCTAAACAACCCATGCAAAATGGGTAATAATGCCTGGAGACATGTATCTTTGTTAGTTTTACTAGAAAAATGATCTTTTGTAATGTTTGCAAAGACACAAGCTATTTTTTTTTTTATTCAATATGACAGTATAACAATCATACTAAATATGAAAGTTATATAAACATAACTCCAAAACCAAACATGTGTCATGTCTAAAAATGCCTGTAATAATGTATTTATGTGAGTTTGTAAGGTTTTCAAAAACAAAAAGTAGTTTTTTACTCAATATGAAAGTAATGATCTTAGAATCCTGAGATAATGCGAAAAAAGCAATAAAAATGTATTTAAACATATTTCCTAAACAACCCATGCAAAATGGCTAATAATGCCTGGAGACATGTATCTTTGTTAGTTTTACTAGAAAAATGATATTTTGTAAAGTTTGCAAAGACACAAGCTAGTTTTTTTTTATTCAATATGACAGTATAACAGTCATACTAAATATAAAAGTTATATAAACATAACTCCAAAACCAAACATGTGTCATGTCTAAAAATGTCTGTAATAATGTATTTATGTGAGTTTGTAAGGTTTGCAAAAACAAAAAGTAGTTTTTTACTCAATATGAAAGTAATGATCTTGGAATCCTGAGATAATGCGAAAAAAGCAATAAAAATGTATTTAAACATAACTCCTAAACAACCCAGGCAAAATGGGTAATAATGCCTGGAGACATGTATCTTTGTTAGTTTTACTAGGAAATGTATATTTTGTAAAGTTTGCAAAGACACAAGCTAGTTGTTTTTATTCAATAAGACAGTATAACAGTCATACTAAATATGAAAGTTATATAAACATAACTCCAGAACCAAACGTGTGTCATGTCTAAAATTGCCTATAATAATGTATTTATGTGAGTTTGTAAGGTTTGCAAAAACAAAAAGTAGTTTTTTCCTCAATATGAAAGTAGGGATTTTAGAATCCTGAGATAATGCGAAAAAAGCAATAAAAATGTATTTAAACATAATTCCTAAACAACCCATGCAAAATGGCTAATAATGCCTGGAGACATGTATCTTTGTTAATTTTACTAGAAAAATGATATTTTGTAAAGTTTGCAAAGACACAAGCTAGTTTTTTAAAATTCAATATGACAGTATAACAGTCATATTAAATATAGAAGTTATATAAACATAACTCCAAAACCAAACATGTCTCATGTCTAAAAATGCCTGTAATAATGTATGTATGTGAGTTTGTAAGGTTTACAAAAACAAAAAGTAGTTTTTTACTCAATATGAAAGTAATGATCTTAAAATCCTGAGATAATGCAAAAAAAGCAATAAAAATGTCTTTAAACATAATTCCTAAACAACCCATGCAAAATGGGTAATAATGCCTGGAGACATGTATCTTTGTTAGTTTTACTAGAAAAATGATCTTTTGTAATGTTTGCAAAGACACAAGCTAGTTTTTTTTAATTCAATATGACAGTATAACAATCATACTAAATATGAAAGTTATATAAACATAACTCCAAAACCAAACATGTGTCATGTCTAAAAATGCCTGTAATAATGTATTTATGTGAGTTTGTAAGGTTTGCAAAAACAAAAAGTAGTTTTTTACTCAATATGAAAGTAATGATCTAAGAATCCTGAGATAATGCGAAAAAAGCAATAAAAATGTATTTAAACATAATTCCTAAACAACCCATGCAAAATGGGTAATAATGCCTGGAGACATGTATCTTTGTTAGTTTTACTAGAAAAATGATATTTTGTAAAGTTTGCAAAGACACAAGCTAGTTTTTTTTTATTCAATATGACAGTATAACAGTCATGCTAAATATAAAAGTTATATAAACATAACTCCAGAACCAAACCTGTGTCATGTCTAAAATTGCTTACTTATTATGTATTCATGTGGGTTTGTAAGGTTTGCAAAAACAAAAAGTAGTGTTTTACTCAATATGAAAGTAATGATCTTAGAATCCTGAGATAATGCGAAAAAAGCAATACAAATGTATTCAAACACAATTTTTAAACCAAACATGTGAATTGTCTAAAAATGCCTGTAATATTGAATTTATGTAAGTTTTACTAGAATCATTTGTTTTTGTAAGGTTTGCAAATACAAAAATTAGGGTTTACACATAATGACATTATAACTTTAACACTCAATATGAAAGTTATTTAATTATAACTCCTAAATACACATGAAACATGTCTAATAGCGTGAAAAAAATTATCTTTGTGAGTGTTGCTAGAAACATTTTCTTTTGTAAGGTTTGCAAAGACACAAGTTAGATTTTTTTAACTCAATATGACAGTATAACGCCACACTCAATAGGACAGTTATTTAAACATAACTCCTAAACCACACCTGAAAAATGGCTAATAATGCCTGAAATAATGCATCTTTGGGAGTTTTACTGGAAACATAGGCTTTTTTTAAGGCTTGCAAACACAAAAATTATTTTTTTACTCAATATGACGGTAATGTTCTAAAATTCTGAGAAAATACGAACAAATTAATAAAAATGATTCCAACATAATTCCTAAACCAAACATGCAAAATGTCTGAAAATGCCTGTAATATTGAATCCATGTGAGTTTTATTTGAATCAGTTGTATGGTTTGCTAATACAAAAATTGGGTTTTATGACAAACACAAGTTAGTTTTTTTACTCAATATAACAGTTTAGCTGTCATACTATATATGAAAGTTATATAAACATAACTCCAAAACCAAACCATTATGTCCAAAACTGCCTGTAATATTGTATATATGTGAGTTTTACTAGAATCAGGGTTGCAAATACAAAAATTGGGTTTTATGACAGTATACTGTCACACTCAATATGACAGTTATTTAAACATAACTCAAACAACACATGCAAAATAGCTAATAATGCCTGGAGCATGTATCTTAGTTAGTTTTACTAGAAAAATGGTATTTTGTAAGGTTTTGTTAGTTGTTGTTTTTATTCAATATGACAGTATAACTGTCATACTAAATATGAAAGTTATATAAACATAACTCTAAAACCAAACATGCATTGTGTCTAAAAATGCCTGTAATATTGTATCTGTGTGAGTTTAACTAGATTTAGTTGTTTTTGTAAGGTTTGCAAATACAAAATAAGGGTTTTACTCACTATGACAGTTTACTGTCACACTCAATCTGACAGTTATTTATTTAAACATAACTCCTAAACCACACATGCAAAATGGCTAATAATGCCTGGAGATATGTATCTTTGTGAGTTTTACTAGAAACATTATATTGTGTAAGGTTTAGTTAGTTTTTGTACTCAATCTGACAGTATAACTGTCATTCTAAATCCATCCATTTTCTTCCGCTTATCCGAGGTCGGGTTGCGGGGGCAGCAGCCTGAGCAGAAAATCCCAGACTTCCCTCTCCCCAGCCACTTCGTCCAGCTCTTCTCGGGGTATTCCGAGGCGTTCCCAGGCCAGCCGGGGACATAGTCTTTCCAATGTGTCCTAGGTCTTCCCCGTGGCCTCCTGCCACACCTCCCTAGAGGCGTTCGGGTGGCATCCTGAGCAGATGCCCGAACCACCTCATGGCTCCTCTCAATGTGGAGGAGCAGCGGCTTTACTTTGAGTTCCTCCCGGATGACAGAGCTTCTCACCCTGTCTCTAAGGTAGAGACCCACCACCCGGCAGAGGAAACGCATTTCGGCCGCTTGTCCTTTCGGTCATAACCCAAAGCTGGGAACGTAGATCGACGGTAAATTGAGAGCTTTTCCTTCTGGCTCAGCTCCTTCTTCACCACAACGGATCGATATAGCGTCCTCAATACTGAAGACGCCGCACCAAATCGCCTGTGGATCTCTCGATCCACTCTATCCTCACTCGTGAACAAGACTCCTAGGTACTTGAACTCCTCCACTTGGGGCAAGATCTCCTCCCCAACCTGGAGATGGCACTCGACCCTTTCCTGCGCGAGAACCATGGACTTGGACTTGGAGGTGCTGATTCTCATCCCAGTCGCTTCACACTCAAGGACCCTGCCGAGAGTATAGACCTGGTCTACCGTTCCACGACCAGGACGAAAACCACACTGTTCGTCCTGGATCCGAGTTTCCTCCTCTCCAGTACACATGAATAGACCTTACCGGGAAAGCTGAGGAGTGTGTTTCACGATAGTTGGAACACACCCTCCGGTTCTCCTTCTTAAAGAGAGGAACCACCACCCCGGTGTGCCAATCCAGAGGTACCACCCCCAATGTTCACGCGATGTTGCAGAGTCTTGTCAACCAAGACAGCCCCACAGTATCCAGAGCCTTAAGGAACTCATCCACCACCGGGGCCTTGCCACAGAGGAGCTTTTTAACTACCTAGGCAACCTAAGCCCCAGAAATAGGAGACTCCACCACAGATTCCCCAGGCACTGCTTGGCCTGTCGGTATGCCCGCTGCCTCTGGAGTCCCATGAGCCAAAAGGACCCGATAGGCTCTTTCTTCAGCTTGACGGCATCCCTCCCTGCTGGTGGCCACCAGCGAGTTCTAGGATTACCGCCACGACAGGCACCAAACACCTTGCGGCCACAGCTCCAATCAGCAGGCTCGACAAGAGAGGCACGGAACATGGTCCACTCAGACTCAATGTCCAGCACCTCCCTCGTGACATGTTCAAAGTTCTTCCTTATGTTTGAACATTGTGTTTGTTATGGACAATCCGTGACGAGCACAAAAGTCCAATAACAAAGCACCACTTGGGTTCAGATCTGGGTGGCCATTTTTCCCAATCACGACTCTCCAGGTTTCACTGTCCTTGCCAACATGAGCATTGAAGTCCCCCAACAGAACAAGGGAATCACCCGAGGGAGCACTCTCCAGTACTCCCTCAAGGGAATCCAAAAAGAGTGGGTACTCTGAGCTGCTGTTTGGTGCGTAAACACAAACAACAGTCAGGACCCGTCACCCAACCCAAAGGCGGAGGGAAGCTACCATCTCGTCTACTGGGTCCAACGTGCAGGCTTTGAGCAACAACAATTGCCACCCCAGCCTCTCATTGCTTGCAACGCCAGAGTGGAAGAGAGTCCAGCCCCTCTTGAGAGAACAGGTTCCAGAGCCCTTGCTGTGCGTCGAAGTGAGTCCAACTATATCTAGCCGGAACTTCTTCACCTCGCGCACCAGCTCAGGCTCTTTCCCTCCCAGCGAGGTGACGTTCCACGTCCCAAGAGCGAGCTTATGTAGCCGATAATCGGACTGCCAAGTGCCCTGCCTTCGGCTGCCGCCCAGTTCACACTGCATCCGACCTCTATGACCTCAATGGGCCCATGAGTGGTGAGCCCATTGGAGGGTTGACCCACGTTGCCTCTTCGAAATGAGCCCGGCAGGGCCCCATGGAGACAGGCCCGGCCACAAGTCGCTCGCCATCGTGCCCCACCTCTGCGCCTGGCTCCACAGGGGAGCCACGGTGACCTGCGCCTGGGCGAGAAAAAATCTAGGTCCTCGATTTGTACTTTTCATAAAGGTCTTTGAGCTGCTCTTTGTCTGATCCCTCACCTAGGATCTTTTCTCAGGGGATCCCGAGGCGTTCCCAGGCCAGCCGGGAGACATAGTGTTCCCAATGTGTCCTGGGTCTTCCCCGTGGCCTCCAGGATGACAGAGCTTCACCTTCACCAGGGGTGTCAAACTCAAATACAGAGTGGGCCAAAGTTTAAAACTGAACAAAGCCGCGGGCCAAGGTTGAACAAATTAACCTTTTAATAGGGACCCAAACACGTTTTGCATTGAATATTGAACAAGCAAGGCTTATATAACTTTATAGTGACATGCAAAATGGAGTTTCAAATAATAATAATAATCATTAAAAAATATCAATTGCATATCAAATATAATTTAAATACAAATTGAATGCCTCTTTTCTATTTGCAGCCTTCTGAGGTAAATATCAACATTAACTTTATCCACAGGCTAATACATTTGAAAATAAAATAACAATGAATAAAACAACCATTCAGGACTTTAAACTGCTCAGTTTGCAACACACTGATCTAATTTGATGTGCCCAAGCCAGATACCTGGCATCTTTTTTTAGATGCTAGTTCTTTAATGTCGGGGCTCAGGCTTTGAGCTGAGGCAACTTTCATTATCGAACAAGATGTTCAACAGTCATATCTCGTACACCCAATTCTAACATCATTCAGACCCAGTCACAAGATATGTGCAGCTACAGCACGCATACACAAATGAATGCAACGCATACTTCATCAACAGCGATACAGGTTACACTGAGGGTGCCAGTATAAAAAACTTTAACACTGTTAGAAATATACGCCACACTGTGAACCCACACCAAACAAAAATAAAAAACACTTTTCGGGAGAACATCCGCACCGTAACACAACATAAACACAAGAGAACAAATACCCAGAATCTTTTGCAGCACTAACTCTTTCGGGACGCTACAAAATACACCCCCGCTACCACCAAACCTCCTCCCCCCCACACACACACACCTTGTAGCGTCTCGGAAGATTGAGTGCTACAAAGGGTTCTGGGTATTTGTTGTGTTGTGTTTATGTTGTGTTACGGTGCGGATGTTCTCCCGAAATGTGTTTGTCATTCTTGTTTGGTGTGGATTCACAGTGTGGCGTATATTTCTAAAAGTGTTAAAGTTTTTTATTTGGCTACCGTCAGTGTAACCTGTATCGCTGTTGATGAAGTATGCGTTGCATTCAATTGTGTGTGGGTGCAGAAGCTGCACTGACATAAAACTGGGCTGGCACTCGTTTGACTAGCTGGAAAAAAAAAAAAAAAAAATTCGGGAGGAGTGCTGGAGTCACTCCCGGGAGGGTTGGCAAGTATTAGAAGTAGCGGCACTGCCGCAATGTATAATCGAAGGTCCAGCTTTAGTGTTAATTTGATATTGCCTCAAGGGCCAAGTCAAATTACACGTTGGGCCAAATTTGGCCCACGGGCCAGAGTTTGACACCCATGACCTTCACTGTAAAAAATTACTGTAAAAATAAAAAATAAAATTACAGTTATATACTCCATCCATCCATCCATTTTCTACCGCTTATTCCCTTCGGGGTCGCGGGGGGCGCTGGAGCCTATCTCAGCTACAATCAGGCGGAAGGCGGGGTACACCCTGGACAAGTCGCCACCTCATCGCAGGGCCAACACAGATAGACAGACAACATTCACACTCACATTCACACACTAGGGCCAATTTAGTGTTGCCAATCAACCTATCATGTTCTTCTTAAATGCAGTTAAGTACTGTAAATTTTGTTGCATTTTTCAAAAAATATCGACCAGCGGTAAGTTACTGTAAAACCTACAGTGTAATTCAGTTATTTTCAGACTTGTTTCTTGGGTCCGCCCACAATTCGTCCAACCGAGCTTCATTTCACCTGGCCGACCCTGCTAAATCCATCCTACTGCATCGTGTGTTTTTGATAACAAGGTAAGAGTCACTTGTACCTTGATGTGTCATTTTCTGTTTGAATTACTTTATATATATATTTATAAAGTCCGAAATGACATAGCGTCACAGTCAGCATCACAGACACTATCGTTGACCACGCGCATGTACCGCCGCATGCTAGCTAGCTAAGTTTTCTTCTTTTTTGTCATAGTCATCATAAAAGATGATAACTTGCAACATATGTGCTACGACTTGCAGCAATGTATTTGCGTATGTTAGACACATGCGAAGTCATAGTTGTATGCCTAATGCATCGTTTAAGTGTGCTTTCCCTAAATGCACAAGAGTTTTTTCCAACTTCTCAGCCTTCAAAACTCACAGCCGTCGTCATAAATATGGCAAGAGTAGGACTGATATGTATAGCGCAGAAGGTTTACCTTGTAATATTGTCTCATGTAGCGCGAAGTACGAGCCTTTCTCCTGCATTTGAAAAGTCATATTACCGAAGGTAGGACAGTTACGTGCCCCTTCAGTCAATGTGAAAAAAGATTTACAGTTAAGTCTACTTTCACATCGCACGTGTCAAGGAAGCACTACGGCTACACTGAACGAAGTTTGACTTGATCAACAGCAAATCCAAGCAGCTCTTGTGTTATTAACACTGATGATGACTATTGTGATATGCAACTTGAGGATTCAGGATATTCCTGTTATGAAGACATGGAGGTCTACTTGCATTAAAAAAATGTTCACAGCACTGAAAAAAGGTTGAGAACCACTGCCTTAGGACAGTGGTTCTCAACCTTTTTTCAGTGATGTACCCCTGTGAACATTTTTTAAATTCAAGTACCCCCTAATCAGAACAAAGCATTTTTGGTTGAAAAAAAGAGATAAAGACGTAAAATACAGCACTATGTCATCAGTTTCTGATTTATTAAATTGTATAACAGTGCAAAATATTGCTCATTTGTTGTGGTCTTTCTTGAACTATTTGGAAAAAAAGATATAAAAATAACTAAAAACTTGTTGAAAAATAACCAAGTGATTCAATTATAAATAAAGATTTTTACACATAGAAGTAGTCAACTTGAAGTGCCCTCTTTGGGGATTGTAATAGAGATCCATCTGGATTCATGAACTTCATTCTCAACATTTCTTCACAAAAAAAGAAATCTTTAACATCAATATTTATGGAACATGTCCACTACGCTTTAACCAAGCCTCCATTGTTTTCTACATGGATAGTTGATTGACAGTTGGTGCCGTGTGGCACCGCCAGGTAGGGTCAAACCATCATGGCATGGGGGAAACTCTGGCTTTATGGTAATGAATGGAATAGCCTACTTGATTAGTTGTTCAGTTTATGAACTTACATTCATATTTTGTCGAAGTATTATTCAATAAATATATTTATAAAGGATTTTTGAATTGTTGCTATTTTTAGAATATTTAAAAAAAATCTCACGTACCCCTTGGCATACCTTCAAGTACCCCCAGGAGTACGCGTACCCCCATTTGAGAACCACTGCCTTAGGAGACTAGATGTAAACAGAGGAAAGAGAGAGCGAGTGAGGTGGCCATTCCAAATACTTTTAAAATGCTACCCATATTGGATACTGTTTAGGAACATAAACTGCATTTCTTGACTGTACCAGTTGCTGGTGACAAAGTCACAATAAAACGTTGGATGATCAGCATGGAAGGTGATGTCATCTGCAAAGGCGTCCAACCTAGCTTAATCTCAGGGCTTGCTGCCCTTCTTGCCACATACTATGTGTTCAACTTGGAATACCAAGAGGAAGGTCCTCGGACATTGGAATTTGTTCAAAGGTAAATCCTCTTGATACTGTTAAAATACTGTTAGGATATTTTATTTTATATTTCTCACCTCTGTTCAGGAATTTGACTTGTCATTTCCCCAATTGTGTGCCTTAAATCAATGACTCTTCTGTTCCTTTGTGGACCTTCTTATTAGGGACCGAAGCACCAGTTTGACTCTAGGATACAGAGAAGGTAGGTAATGTGCAGGTAAAGATATGTTGACTGGGTCAAAGAAGGAAGCACCTGTTTGACCCCAGGATGCAGAAAAAGTAGATAATTTGCAGGTAAAGACATGTTGACTGGATGATGGCAGGAAGCACCAGCTTGACCCGAGAATGCAGAGCAAGTAGGTAATGTGCGGGTGAAGATATGTTGAATGGGTAAAGGCAGGAAGCACCAGTGTGACCCCACTATGCAGGGAAGGTAGGTAATGTGCGGGTGAAGGTATGTTGAATGGGTGAAAGAAGGAAGCGCAGGTGTGGTCGAGGCCATGCAGACAAGGTAGGTATGTGCAGGTGAAGATATGTTGTATGGTGAAAGAAAGAAGCACCAGTGTGACCCAATGATGCAGGGAAGGTAGGTAATGTGCAGGTAAAGATATGTTGAATGGGTGAAGGCAGGAAACACCAGCTAGACGCCAGGATACAGAGAAGGTAGGTAATGTGCAGGTAAAGATATGTTGAATGAGTAAAGGCAGGAAACACCAGCTTGACTCCAGGATATAGAGAAGGTAGGTAATGTGCAGGTAAAGATATGTTGAATGGGTGAAGGTAGAAAGCACCAGCGTGACCACATTATGCAGAGAAGGTAGGTAATGTGCAGGTAAAGATATGTTGAATGGGTAAAGGCAAGAAGCACAAGTGTGACCCCAGGATGCAGAGAAGATAGGTAATGAGCAGGAAACGATATGTTAAATGGGTGAAAGCAGGAAACATCAGCGTAAATACACGGTCCCGTAGATGGAGAGAAAACATGAATAGAGAGAGGGGTTGGGGAGGCTTTAGCATTGTCTTCCTCTCTGAATTTGTCTTAATGGGTTTTAGAGCATTCACTCATCTACAGCTGTGGTTATGGTATAGGCTCACATATATCCTAAAATTAATATTAATATTTGTGCAGTGCATATTCCTAAATAACAATGTGAGGGGGGTTCTGTATCGACTACAAGTAATCTTCAATCACAAAAGAATATCTAATATGCTTTCTCTCTTTTTTAGGCGATTCATTGGCGTTAACCCTGAGAGGGGAACAAAGGCTAGCCAGGGAAAGGTGGTGTCCAAGAAGACCGAGAAGCTGGTCCAGAAAAAGGCAGCAACTGTAAATCCTCACATAGCCACCCTTATAAAACATCTCACAGACTTTGAGTGGGGCTTTATGTAGCCGACAACTAAACACTGGACTCGTGTTCAGTGTTTTGTCTCCAGTTAGAAATTAAGTGGACATGTTATAAATGTTAAAATGCTTTACTGAAAATAAGAAGAATGCACTAAATGTACATTGAATGTATTTGATGCACTTTAAAATAATGGGTTAATAAAAACATAATCTTGCAAGGCCATTTCTCCAGTCATTTTTATGCCAGCAGATTGCAGGGGTTTTGATTTTGAAAAATTAAAAGTTCAACTCATTAACTTCTAGTGGCATTATACTGTAAAGCTCAGTCTATAGTGCTTACAATTATTTTACTGTAATTAACTGTTAATGGATATTACAGTAGATACACTAAAATAACAGTGTAATGCCGCTAAACAGATGACAGTATTATGCTGTGAAGCGTATATTTGATACAGCACAGTACTGTGATACTTTTTACAGTAATAAACTGTAGTGATAAATCACAGTATGTGTGCTGTAGAAAAACAGTTTTATACTGGAACCATTAGCTGCCAGTAGGTTACTGTAATTAAACGGTGAAAATTCTTACAGTAAGGGAGAGACCCACCACCCAGCGGAGAAAACTCATTTCGGCCGCTTGTACCCGTGATGTTGTCCTTTCGGTCATAACCCAAAGCTCATGACCATAGGTGAGGATGGGAACGTAGATTGACCGGTAAATTGAGAGCTTTTCCCTCTGGCGCAGCTCCTTCTTACCACAACGAATCGATATAGCGTCCTCATTACTGAAGACGCCGCACCGATCAGCCTGTGCATCTCACGATCCACTCTTCCCTCACTCATGAACAAGACTCCAGGTACTTGAACTCATCCACTTGGGGCAAGATCTCCTGCCCAACCTCGAGATGGCACTCCACCCTTTCCCGGGCGAGAACCTCAGACTTGGAGGTGCTGATTCTCATCCCAGTCGCTTCACACTCGGCTGCGAACCAATCCAATGAGAGCTGAAGATCCTGGCCAGTTAAAGCCACATCATCTGCAAAAAGGAGAGACCTAATCCTGCAGCCACCAAACCGGATCCCCTCAACGCCATGACTGCGCCTAGAAATTCTGTCCATAAAATTTATGAACACATTTGGTGACAAAGGGCAGCCAACTTATTGCTGGCAATGCGGACCAAGCTCTGACACTGATCATACAGGGAGCGACCCGCCACAATCAGACATGCCGATACCCCATACTATCTGAGCACTCCCCACAGGACTTCCCGGGGTGGCCACGGTCGAATGTCTTCTCCAAGTCCACAAAGCACATGTAGACTGGTTGGACAAACTCCCATGCACACTCAAGGACCCTGCCGAGAGTATAGAGCTGGTCTACCGTTCCACGACCAGGACGAAAACCACACTGTTCGTCCTGGATCCGAGGTTCCTCCTCTCCAGTACACATGAATAGACCTTACCGGGAAGGCTGAGGAGTGTGATCTACGATAGTTGGAACACACCCTCCGGTTCCCCTTCTTAAAGAGAGGAACCACCACCCCGGTGTGCCAATCCAGAGGTACCGCCCCTGATGTCCACGCGATGTTGCAGAGTCTTGTCAACTAAAACAGCCCCACAGCATCCAGAGCCTTAAGAGCTCATCCACCCCCGGGGCCTTGCCACCGAGGAGCTTTTAAAACTACCTTGGCAACCTCAGCCCCAGAAATAGGAGAGCCCACCACAAATTCCCCAGGCACTGCTTGGCCTGTCGGTATGCCCGCTGCCTCTGGAGTCCCATGAGCCAAAAGGACCAGATAAGCTCTTTCTTCAGCTTGACGGCATCCCGCACTGCTGGTGGCCACCAGCGGGTTCTAGGATTACCGCCACGACAGGCACCAAACACCTTGCGGCCACAGCTCCAATCAGCTGGCTTGACAAGAGAGGCACGAACATGATCCATTCAGACTCAATGTCCAGCACCTCCTTTGTGACATGTTCAAAGTTCCTCCGGAGGTGGAAAAAGAAACTCTCTCTGACAGGAGACTCTGCTAGGCATTCCCAAAAGACTCTCACAATGCGTTTGGGCCTGCCAGGTCTGTCCGGGATCCTACCCCACCATCGGAGCCAGCTCACCAGGTGGTGATCGGTAGAAAGCTCGCCCCTCTCTTCACCCGAGTGTCCAAAACATGAGGCCGCAAATCCCATGACACAACTACAAAGTCAATAATGGAACTGCGGCCGAGGGTGTCCTGGTGCCAAGTGCACATATGGACACTCTTATGTTTGAACATTGTGTTTGTTATGGACAATCCGTGACGAGCACAAAAGTCCAATAACAAAGCACCACTTGGGTTCAGATCCGGGTGGCCATTTTTCCCAATCACGACTCTCCAGGTTTCAAAGTCGTTGCCAACATGAGCGTTGAAGACCCCCAGCAGAACAAGGGAATCACCCGAGGGAGCACTCTCAAGGGAATCCAAAAGAGTGGGTACTCTGAGCTGCTGTTTGGTGCGTAAACACCAACAACAGTCAGGACCCATCACCCAACCCGAAAGCGGAGGGAAGCTACCATCTCGTCTTCTGGGTTAGGTCCAACGTGCAGGCTTTGAGCTGGGGGGCAACAAGAATTGCCAACCCAGCCTCTCATTACTTGCAACGCCAGAGTGGAAGAGAGTCCAACCCCTCTTGAGAGAACAGGTTCCAGAGCCCTTGCTGTGCGTCGAAGTGAGTCCAGCTTTATCTAGCCGGGAACTTCTCCACCTCGCGAGGTGACGTTCCACGTCCCAAGAGCGAGCTTATGTAGCCGATAATCGGACCGCCAAGTGCCCTGCCTTCGGCTTCCGCCCAGCTAACACTGCACCCGACCTCTGTGACCCAGCCCATGAGTGGTGAGCCTATTGCAGGGGGGACCCACGTTGCCTCTTCGAGCTGGGCCCCATGGGCACCAGTCGCTCGCCATCGTGCCCCACCTCTGGGCCTGGCTCCACAGGGGAGCCACGGTGACCTGCGTCCGGGCGAGAAAATATCTAGGTCCTCGATTTGTACTTTTCATAAAGGTCTTTGAGCTGCTCTTTGTCTGATTCCTCACCTAGGACCTGTTTGTCTTGGGGGACCCTACCAGAGGGCATAGAAGCCCCCGGACAACATAGCTCCTAGGATCAGTGGGACACGCAAACCACAAAGGTGGCGGCTCAGAAAGCAGGTTATATAAACATAACTCCAAAACCAAACATGCAAGATGTCTAAACATGCCTGTAATATTGTATCAATGTGAGTTTTACTAGAATCGGTTGTTTTTTTAAGGCTTGCAAACACAAAAGGTTTTTTTTTACTCAATATGACAGTAAGTTCTTAAAATGCTGAGATAATGTGAAAAAAACAATACAAATGTATTCCAACATGATTCCTAAACCAAACATGCAAAATGTCTAAAAATGCCTGTAATATTGAATCCATGTGAGTTTTACTAGAATCATTTGTTTTTGTAAGGTTTGCAAATACAAAAATTGAGTTTTATGACAGACACAAGTTAGTTTTTTTACTCATTATAACAGTATAGATGTCATACTATATATTAAAGTTATATGAACATAACTCCAAAACCAAACGTGCATTATGACCAAAATTGCCTGTAATATTGTATAGATGTGAGTTTTACTAGAATCAGGTTTGCAAATACAAAAATTGGCTTTTATGACAGTATACTGTCACACTCAATATGACAGTATAACTGTCATACTAAATCCATCCATTTTCTTCCGCTTATCCGAGGTCGGGTTGCGGGGGCAGCAGCCTAAGCAGAGAGCCCAGACTTCCCTCCCCCCAGCCACTTTGTCCAGCTCTTCTCGGGGGATCCCGAGGCGTTCCCAGGCCATAGTCTTTCCAATGTATCCTAGGTCTTCCCCATGGCCTCCTGCCGTTCGGACCTAGGGAGGCGTTCGGGTGGCATCCTGAGCAGATGCCCGAACCACCTCATCTGGCTCCTCTCAATGTGGAGGAGCAGCGGCTTTACACTGAGTTCCTCCCAGATGACAGAGCTTCTCACCCTATCTCTAAGGGAGAGACCCACCACCCGGCGGAGGAAACTCATTTCGGCCGCTTGTACCTGTGACCTTGTCCTTTCGGTCATAACCCAAAGCTCATGACCATAGGTGAGGATGGGAACGTTGATCGACCGGTAAATTGAAAGCTTTTCCTTCTGGCTCAGCTCCTTCTTCACCACAACGGATCGCTATAGCGTCCTCATTACTGAAGACGCCGCACCGATCCGCCTGTAGATCTCACAATCCACTCTATCCTCACTCGTGAACAAGACTCCTAGGTACTTGAACTCCTTCACTTGGGGCAAGATCTCTTTCCCAACCTCGAGATGGCACTCCACCCTTTCCCGGGCGAGAACCATGGACTCGGACATGGAGGTGCTGATTCTCATCCCAGTCGCTTCACTGCGAACCGATCCAATGAAAGCTGAAGATCTTGGCCAGTTGAAGCCATCAGGACCACATCATCTGCAAAAAGCAGAGACCTAATCCTGCAGCCACCAAACCAGGCGCAGTCATGGCGTTGAGGGGATCCTCAAAGCCATGACTGCGCCTAGATATTCTGTCCATTAAAGTTATGAACAGAATCGGTGACAAAGGGCAGCCTTGGCGGAGTCCAACCCTCACTGGAAAGGGGTCCGACATACTGCGGACCAAGCTCTGACACTGATCATACAGGGAGACACCCGCCACAATCAGACATGCCGATACTCCATACTCTCTGAGCACTCCCCACAGGATTTACCGGGGGCCAAGGTCGAATGTCTTCTCCAAGTCCACAAAACTTATGTAGACTGGTTGGGCAAACTCCCATGCACACTCAAGGACCCTGCCGAGAGTATAGAGCTGGTCTACCGTTCCACGACCAGGACGAAAACCACACTGTTCGTCCTGGATCCGACGTTCCTCCTCTCCATTACACATGAATAGACCTTACCGGGAAGGCTGAGGAGTGTGATCTACGATAGTTGGAACACACCCTCCGGTTCCCCTTCTTAAAGAGAGGAACCACCACCCCGGTCTGCCAATCCAGAGGTACCGCCCCTGATGTAGACGCAATGTTGCAGAGTCTTGTCAACCAAGACTGCCCCACAGCATCCAGAGCCTTAAGGAACTCCGGACGGAGCTCATACCCCCGGGGCCTTGCCACCGAGGAGCTTTTTAACTACCTTGGCAACCTCAGCCCCAGAAATAGGAGAGCCCACCACAGACTTCCCAGGCACTGTTTCCTCATAGGAAGACGTGTTGGTGGGACTGAGGAGGTCTCGCTTGGCCTGTCGATATGCCCACTGCCTCTGGAGTCCCATGAGCCAAAAGGACCCGGTGGCTCTTTCTTCAGCTTGACAGCATCCCTCGGTGCTGGTGGATTACCGCCACGACAGGCACCAAACACCTTGCGGCCACAGCTTCAATCAGCTGGCTCAACAAGAGAACATGGTCCACTCAGACTCAATGTCCAGCACCTCCCTCGTGACATGTTCAAAGTTCTTCCGGACATGTTCAAAGTTCTTCAGGAGACTCTGCTAGGTGTTCCCAGCAGACCCTTACAATGCGTTTGGGCCTGCCAGGTCTGACCGGCAACCTCCCCTACCATCGGAGCCAGCTCACCACCAGGTGGTGGTTGGTAGAAAGCTCTGCCCCTCTCTTCACCGAGTGTCCAAAACATGAGGCCGCAAATCCCATGACACAACTACAAAGTCAATCATGCGGCCGAGGGTGTCCTTGTGCCAAGTGCACATATGGACACCCTTATGTTTGAACATTGTGTTTGTTATGGACAATCTGTGACAAGCACAAAAGTCCAATAACAAAGCACCACTTGGGTTCAGATCCGGGTGGCCATTTTTCCCAATCACGACTCTCCAGGTTTCACTGTCGTTGCCAACATAGCGTTGAAGTCCACCAGCAGAAAAAGGGAATCACCCGAGGGAGCACTCTCCAGTACTCCCTCAAGGGAATCCAAAAAGAGTTGGTACTCTGAGCTGCTGTTTGGTGTGTAAACACAAACAACAGTCAGGACCCGTCACCCAACCCGAAGGCTGAAGGAAGCTACCATCTCGTCTATTGGGTTTAAAGTCCAACGTGCAGGCTTTGAGCCGGCGGGCAACAAGAATTGCCACCCCAGCCTCTCATTAGTTGCAACGCCAGTGTGGAATCTCTTCCACTCTGGCGTTGCAAGTAATGAAAGTTCAGCTCAGTCCAGCCCCTCTGAGAGAACAGGTTCCAGAGCCCTTGCTGTGAGTCCAACTATATCTAGCCGGGAACTTCTCCACCTCAAGCACCAGCTCAGGCTCCTTCCCTCCCAGCGAGGTGACGGTCCATGTCCCAAGAGCGAGCTTATGTAGCCGATAATCGGACCACCAAGTGCCCTGCCTTCGGCTGCCGCCCAGCTCACGCTGCACCCTCTATGACCCAGCCCATGAGTGGTGAGCCCTGGAGGGGGGATCCACGTTGCCTCTTCGAGCTGAGCACGGCTGGGCCCCATGGGGCCCGTCAATCGCCATCGTGCCACACCTCTGGGCCTGGCTCCACAGGGGAGCCACGGTGACCTGCGTCCGGGCGAGAAAAAATCTAGGTCCTCAATTGTACTTTTAATAAAGGTCTTTGAGCTGCTCTTTGTCTGATCCCTCACCTAGGACCTGTTTGTCCTGGATCAGTGGGACACGCAAACCACAAAGGTGGCGGCTCAGAAAGCAGGTTATATAAATATAACTCCAAAACCAAACATGCAATATGTCTAAACATGCCTGTAATATTGTATCAATGTGACTTTTCCTAGAATCGGTTGTTTTTGTAAGGTTTGCAAATACAAAAATTAGGTTTTACTCACAATGACAAAATCACACTCAATATGACAGTTATTTAAACATAACTCATAAACCACACAAAAAAATGGCTAATAATGCCTGAAATAATGAATCATTGGGAGTTTTACTGAGTTTTATATTTTGCAAACACAAAAAGTAGTTTTTTACTTGACTGTAATGTTCTTAGAACCCTGAGATAATGGGAAAAAAGCAATAAAAATGTATTTAAACCTAACTCCTAAACAACACATGCAAAATGGCTAATAATGCCTAGGGAGACATGTAACGTTGTTAGTTTAAAAAAATGATCTTTTGTAAAGATATCAAAGACACTAGCTAGTTTTTTTTATTCAATATGACAGTATAACAGTCATACTAAATATGAAAGTTATATAAACATAACTCCAAAACCAAACATGTGTCATGTCTAAAAATGTATTTATGTGAGTTTGTAAGGTTTGCAAAAACAAAAAGTAGTTTTTTACTCAATATGAAAGTAATGTTCTTAGAATCCTGAGATAATGCGAAAAAAGCAATACAAATGTATTCAAACACAAATTTTAAACCAAACATGTAAAATGTCTAAAAATGCCTGTAATATTGATACATATAAGTTTTACTAGAATCAATTGTTTTTGTAAGGTTTGCAAATACAAAAATTAGGTTTTACACATAATGACATTAAAACTGTAACACTCAATATAACAATTATTTATTTATAACTCCTAACCACACATGAAACATGTCTAATAATGCGTGAAAAAATGTATCTTTGTGAGTGTTACTAGAAACATTTTCTTTTGTAAGGTTTGCAAATACAGGTTAGGTTTTTTTACTCCATATGACAGTATAACTGCCACACTCAATATGACAGTTATTTAAACATAACTCTTAAACTACACATGAAAAATGATTAACAATGCCTGAAATAATGCATTCTTGTAAGTTTTACTCGAAACATATGCTTTTTTAAGGCTTGCAAACACAAAAATTATTTCTTTACTCAATATGACAGTAATGTTCTAAAATTCTGAGAAAATACGAACAAATTAATAAAATGATTCCAACATAATTCCTAAACCAAATATGCAAAATGTCTAAAAATGTCTGTAATATTGAATCCATGTGAGTTTTACTAGATTTAAATGATTTTGTAAGGTTTGCAAATACATAAATTAGGTTTTACTTACTATGTCATATCTGACAGTATATGACAGTTATTTAACCATACCTCAAACCACACATGAAAAATGGCTAATAATACCTGAAATAATGCATCCTTGGCCGTTTTACTCGAAACACATGCTTTTTTAAATCTTGCAAACACAAAAAGTAGTTTTTTTACTCAATATGACTGTAATGTTCTTAAAATCCTGAGATAATGCGAAAAAAGCAATAAAAATGTATTTAAACATTACTCCTAAACAACATATGCAAAATGGCTGATAATGCCTGGAAACATGTATCTTTGTTAGTTTTACTGGAAAAAGGATCTTTTGTAAAGTTTGCAAAGACACAAGCCAGTTTTTTTTAATTCAATATGACAGTATAACAGTCATTTTAAATATCAAAGTTATATAAACATAACTCCAAAACCAAACATGTGTCATGTCTAAAAATGCCTGTAATAATGTATTAATGTGAGTTTGTAAGGTTTTCAAAAACAAAAAGTAGTTTTTTACTCAATATAAAAGTAATGATCTTAGAATCCTGAGATAATGCGAAAAAAGCAATAAAAATGTATTCAAACATAACTCCTAAACAACCCAGGCAAAATGGGTAATAATGCCTGGAGACATGTATCTTTGTTAGTTTTACTAGAAAATGTATTGTTTGTAAAGTTTGCAAAGACACAAACTAGTTGTTTTTATTCAATAAGACAGTAAAACTGTCATACTACATATGAAAGTTATATAAACATAACTCCAGAACCAAACGTGTGTCATGTCTAAAATTGCCTATAATAATGTATTTATGTGAGTTTGTAAGGTTTGCAAAAACAAAAAGTAGTTTTTTCCTCAATATGAAACTAAGGATTTTAGAATCCTGAGATAATGCGAAAAAAGCAATAAAAATGTATTCAAACATAATTCCTAAACAACCCATGCAAAATGGCTAATAATGCCTGGAGACATGTATCTTTGTTAGTTTTACTAGAAAAATGATCTTTTGTAAAGATATCAAAGACAAAAGCTAGTTTTTTTTATTCAATATGACAGTATAACAGTCCTACTAAATATGAAAGTTATCAAAACATAACTCCAAAACCAAACATGTGTTGTGTCTAAAAATGCCTGTAATAATGTATTTATGTGAGTTTCTAAGGTTTGCAAAAACAAAAAGTAGTTTTTTACTCAATATGAAAGTAATGATCTTAGAATCCTGAGATAATGCGAAAAAAGCAATACAAATGTATTTAAACATAAATCCTAAACAACCCATGCAAAATGGGTAATAATGCCTGGAGACATGTATCTTTGTTAGTTTTACTAGAAAAATGATCTTTTGTAAAGTTTGCAAAGACACAAGCTAGTTTTTTTTTATTCAATATGACTGTATAACAGTCATACTAAATATAAAAGTTATATAAACATAACTCCAAAACCAAACATGTGTCATGTCTAAAAATTCCTGTAATAATGTATTAATGTGAGTTTGTAAGGTTTGCAAATAAAAAAAGTAGTTTTTTACTCAATATGAAAGTAATGATCTTAAAATCCTGAGATAATGCGAAAAAAGCAATAAAAATGTATTTAAACATAATCCCTAAACAACCCGTGCAAAATGGGTAATAATGCCTGGAGACATGTATCTTTGTTAGTTTTACTAGAAAAATGATCTTTTGTAAAGTTTGCAAAGACACAAGCTAGTTTTTTTTTATTCAATATGACAGTATAACAGTCATACTAAATATGAAAGTTATATAAACATAACTCCAAAACCAAACATGTGTCATGTCTAAAAATGTCTGTAATAATGTATTTATGTGAGTTTGTAAGGTTTGCAAGAACAAAAAGTAATTTTTTACTCAATATGAAAGTAATGATCTTGGAATCCTGAGATAATGCGAAAAAAGCAATAAAAATGTATTTAAACATAACTCCTAAACAACCCAGGCAAAATGGGTAATAATGCCTGGAGACATGTATCTTTGTTAGTTTTACTAGGAAATGTATATTTTGTAAAGTTTGCAAAGACACAAGCTAGTTGTTTTTATTCAATAAGACAGTATAACAGTCATACTAAATATGAAAGTTATATAAACATAACTCCAGAACCAAACGTGTGTCATGTCTAAAATTGCCTATAATAATGTATTTATGTGAGTTTGTAAGGTTTGCAAAAACAAAAAGTAGTTTTTTCCTCAATATGAAAGTAGGGATTTTAGAATCCTGAGATAATGCGAAAAAAGCAATAAAAATGTATTTAAACATAATTCCTAAACAACCCATGCAAAATGGCTAATAATGCCTGGAGACATGTATCTTTGTTAATTTTACTAGAAAAATGATATTTTGTAAAGTTTGCAAAGACACAAGCTAGTTTTTTTTAATTCAATATGACAGTATAACAGTCATATTAAATATAGAAGTTATATAAACATAACTCCAAAACCAAACATGTGTCATGTCTAAAAATGCCTGTAATAATGTATTTATGTGAGTTTGTAAGGTTTGCAAAAACAAAAAGTAGTTTTTTACTCAATATGAAAGTAATGATCTTAGAATCCTGAGATAATGCGAAAAAAGCAATAAAAATGTCTTTAAACATAATTCCTAAACAACCCATGCAAAATGGGTAATAATGCCTGGAGACATGTATCTTTGTTAGTTTTACTAGAAAAATGATCTTTTGTAATGTTTGCAAAGACACAAGCTATTTTTTTTTATTCAATATGACAGTATAACAATCATACTAAATATGAAAGTTATATAAACATAACTCCAAAACCAAACATGTGTCATGTCTAAAAATGCCTGTAATAATGTATTTATGTGAGTTTGTAAGGTTTTCAAAAACAAAAAGTAGTTTTTTACTCAATATGAAAGTAATGATCTTAGAATCCTGAGATAATGCGAAAAAAGCAATAAAAATATATTTAAACATAATTCCTAAATAACCCATGCAAAATGGCTAATAATGCCTGGAGACATGTATCTTTGTTAGTTTTACTAGAAAAATGATATTTTGTAAAGTTTGAAAAGACACAAGCTAGTTTTTTTTTATTCAATATGACAGTATAACAGTCATACTAAATATAAAAGTTATATAAACATAACTCCAAAACCAAACATGTGTCATGTCTAAAAATGTCTGTAATAATGTATTTATGTGAGTTTGTAAGGTTTGCAAAAACAAAAAGTAGTTTTTTACTCAATATGAAAGTAATGATCTTGGAATCCTGAGATAATGCGAAAAAAGCAATAAAAATGTATTTAAACATAACTCCTAAACAACCCAGGCAAAATGGGTAATAATGCCTGGAGACATGTATCTTTGTTAGTTTTACTAGGAAATGTATATTTTGTAAAGTTTGCAAAGACACAAGCTAGTTGTTTTTATTCAATAAGACAGTATAACAGTCATACTAAATATGAAAGTTATATAAACATAACTCCAGAACCAAACGTGTGTCATGTCTAAAATTGCCTATAATAATGTATTTATGTGAGTTTGTAAGGTTTGCAAAAACAAAAAGTAGTTTTTTCCTCAATATGAAAGTAGGGATTTTAGAATCCTGAGATAATGCGAAAAAAGCAATAAAAATGTATTTAAACATAATTCCTAAACAACCCATGCAAAATGGCTAATAATGCCTGGAGACATGTATCTTTGTTAGTTTTACTAGAAAAATGATATTTTGTAAAGTTTGAAAAGACACAAGCTAGTTTTTTTTTATTCAATATGACAGTATAACAGTCATACTAAATATAAAAGTTATATAAACATAACTCCAAAACCAAACATGTGTCATGTCTAAAAATGTCTGTAATAATGTATTTATGTGAGTTTGTAAGGTTTGCAAAAACAAAAAGTAGTTTTTTACTCAATATGAAAGTAATGATCTTGGAATCCTGAGATAATGCGAAAAAAGCAATAAAAATGTATTTAAACATAACTCCTAAACAACCCAGGCAAAATGGGTAATAATGCCTGGAGACATGTATCTTTGTTAGTTTTACTAGGAAATGTATATTTTGTAAAGTTTGCAAAGACACAAGCTAGTTGTTTTTATTCAATAAGACAGTATAACAGTCATACTAAATATGAAAGTTATATAAACATAACTCCAGAACCAAAAATGTGTCATGTCTAAAATTGCCTATAATAATGTATTTATGTGAGTTTGTAAGGTTTGCAAAAACAAAAAGTAGTTTTTTCCTCAATATGAAAGTAGGGATTTTAGAATCCTGAGATAATGCGAAAAAAGCAATAAAAATGTATTTAAACATAATTCCTAAACAACCCATGCAAAATGGCTAATAATGCCTGGAGACATGTATCTTTGTTAATTTTACTAGAAAAATGATATTTTGTAAAGTTTGCAAAGACACAAGCTAGTTTTTTTTAATTCAATATGACAGTATAACAGTCATATTAAATATAGAAGTTATATAAACATAACTCCAAAACCAAACATGTCTCATGTCTAAAAATGCCTGTAATAATGTATGTATGTGAGTTTGTAAGGTTTGCAAAAACAAAAAGTAGTTTTTTACTCAATATGAAAGTAATGATCTTAGAATCCTGAGATAATGCGAAAAAAGCAATAAAAATGTCTTTAAACATAATTCCTAAACAACCCATGCAAAATGGGTAATAATGCCTGGAGACATGTATCTTTGTTAGTTTTACTAGAAAAATGATCTTTTGTAATGTTTGCAAAGACACAAGCTAGTTTTTTTTAATTCAATATGACAGTATAACAATCATACTAAATATGAAAGTTATATAAACATAACTCCAAAACCAAACATGTGTCATGTCTAAAAATGCCTGTAATAATGTATTTATGTGAGTTTGTAAGGTTTGCAAAAACAAAAAGTAGTTTTTTACTCAATATGAAAGTAATGATCTAAGAATCCTGAGATAATGCGAAAAAAGCAATAAAAATGTATTTAAACATAATTCCTAAACAACCCATGCAAAATGGGTAATAATGCCTGGAGACATGTATCTTTGTTAGTTTTACTAGAAAAATGATCTTTTGTAAAGTTTGCAAAGACACTAGCTAGTTTTTTTTTATTCAATATGACAGTATAACAGTCATACTAAATATAAAAGTTATATAAACATAACTCCAGAACCAAACGTGTGTCATGTCTAAAATTGCTGACTTATTATGTATTCATGTGGGTTTGTAAGGTTTGCAAAAACAAAAAGTAGTGTTTTACTCAATATGAAAGTAATGATCTTAGAATCCTGAGATAATGCGAAAAAAGCAATACAAATGTATTCAAACACAATTTTTAAACCAAACATGTGAATTGTCTAAAAATGCCTGTAATATTGAATTTATGTAAGTTTTACTAGAATCATTTGTTTTTGTAAGGTTTGCAAATACAAAAATTAGGGTTTACACATAATGACATTATAACTTTAACACTCAATATGAAAGTTATTTAATTATAACTCCTAAATACACATGAAACATGTCTAATAGCGTGAAAAAAATTATCTTTGTGAGTGTTGCTGGAAACATTTTCTTTTGTAAGGTTTGCAAAGACACAAGTTAGATTTTTTTAACTCAATATGACAGTATAACGCCACACTCAATATGACAGTTATTTAAACATAACTCCTAAACCACACCTGAAAAATGGCTAATAATGCCTGAAATAATGCATCTTTGGGAGTTTTACTGGAAACATAAGCTTTTTTTAAGGCTTGCAAACACAAAAATTATTTTTTTACTCAATATGACGGTAATGTTCTAAAATTCTGAGAAAATACGAACAAATTAATAAAAATGATTCCAACATAATTCCTAAACCAAACATGCAAAATGTCTGAAAATGCCTGTAATATTGAATCCATGTGAGTTTTATTTGAATCAGTTGTATGGTTTGCTAATACAAAAATTGGGTTTTATGACAAACACAAGTTATTTTTTTTACTCAATATAACAGTTTAGCTGTCATACTATATATGAAAGTTATATAAACATAACTCCAAAACCAAACCATTATGTCCAAAACTGCCTGTAATATTGTATATATGTGAGTTTTACTAGAATCAGGGTTGCAAATACAAAAATTGGGTTTTATGACAGTATACTGTCACACTCAATATGACAGTTATTTAAACATAACTCAAACAACACATGCAAAATAGCTAATAATGCCTGGAGCATGTATCTTAGTTAGTTTTACTAGAAAAATTGTATTTTGTAAGGTTTTGTTAGTTGTTGTTTTTATTCAATATGACAGTATAACTGTCATACTAAATATGAAAGTTATATAAACATAACTCTAAAACCAAACATGCATTGTGTCTAAAAATGCCTGTAATATTGTATCTGTGTGAGTTTAACTAGATTTAGTTGTTTTTGTAAGGTTTGCAAATACAAAATAAGGGTTTTACTCACTATGACAGTTTACTGTCACACTCAATCTGACAGTTATTTATTTAAACATAACTCCTAAACCACACATGCAAAATGGCTAATAATGCCTGGAGATATGTATCTTTGTGAGTTTTACTAGAAACATTATATTGTGTAAGGTTTAGTTAGTTTTTGTACTCAATCTGACAGTATAACTGTCATTCTAAATCCATCCATTTTCTTCCGCTTATCCGAGGTCGGGTTGCGGGGGCAGCAGCCTGAGCAGAAAATCCCAGACTTCCCTCTCCCCAGCCACTTCGTCCAGCTCTTCTCGGGGTATTCCGAGGCGTTCCCAGGCCAGCCGGGGACATAGTCTTTCCAATGTGTCCTAGGTCTTCCCCGTGGCCTCCTGCCACACCTCCCTAGAGGCGTTCGGGTGGCATCCTGAGCAGATGCCCGAACCACCTCATGGCTCCTCTCAATGTGGAGGAGCAGCGGCTTTACTTTGAGTTCCTCCCGGATGACAGAGCTTCTCACCCTGTCTCTAAGGTAGAGACCCACCACCCGGCAGAGGAAACGCATTTCGGCCGCTTGTCCTTTCGGTCATAACCCAAAGCTGGGAACGTAGATCGACGGTAAATTGAGAGCTTTTCTTTCTGGCTCAGCTCCTTCTTCACCACAACGGATCGATATAGCGTCCTCAATACTGAAGACGCCGCACCAAATCGCCTGTGGATCTCTCGATCCACTCTATCCTCACTCGTGAACAAGACTCCTAGGTACTTGAACTCCTCCACTTGGGGCAAGATCTCCTCCCCAACCTGGAGATGGCACTCGACCCTTTCCTGCGCGAGAACCATGGACTTGGACTTGGAGGTGCTGATTCTCATCCCAGTCGCTTCACACTCAAGGACCCTGCCGAGAGTATAGACCTGGTCTACCGTTCCACGACCAGGACGAAAACCACACTGTTCGTCCTGGATCCGAGTTTCCTCCTCTCCAGTACACATGAATAGACCTTACCGGGAAAGCTGAGGAGTGTGTTTCACGATAGTTGGAACACACCCTCCGGTTCTCCTTCTTAAAGAGAGGAACCACCACCCCGGTGTGCCAATCCAGAGGTACCACCCCCAATGTTCACGCGATGTTGCAGAGTCTTGTCAACCAAGACAGCCCCACAGTATCCAGAGCCTTAAGGAACTCATCCACCACCGGGGCCTTGCCACAGAGGAGCTTTTTAACTACCTAGGCAACCTAAGCCCCAGAAATAGGAGAGTCCACCACAGATTCCCCAGGCACTGCTTGGCCTGTCGGTATGCCCGCTGCCTCTGGAGTCCCATGAGCCAAAAGGACCCGATAGGCTCTTTCTTCAGCTTGACGGCATCCCTCCCTGCTGGTGGCCACCAGCGAGTTCTAGGATTACCGCCACGACAGGCACCAAACACCTTGCGGCCACAGCTCCAATCAGCAGGCTCGACAAGAGAGGCACGGAACATGGTCCACTCAGACTCAATGTCCAGCACCTCCCTCGTGACATGTTCAAAGTTCTTCCTTATGTTTGAACATTGTGTTTGTTATGGACAATCCGTGACGAGCACAAAAGTCCAATAACAAAGCACCACTTGGGTTCAGATCTGGGTGGCCATTTTTCCCAATCACGACTCTCCAGGTTTCACTGTCCTTGCCAACATGAGCATTGAAGTCCCCCAACAGAACAAGGGAATCACCCGAGGGAGCACTCTCCAGTACTCCCTCAAGGGAATCCAAAAAGAGTGGGTACTCTGAGCTGCTGTTTGGTGCGTAAACACAAACAACAGTCAGGACCCGTCACCCAACCCAAAGGCGGAGGGAAGCTACCATCTCGTCTACTGGGTCCAACGTGCAGGCTTTGAGCAACAACAATTGCCACCCCAGCCTCTCATTGCTTGCAACGCCAGAGTGGAAGAGAGTCCAGCCCCTCTTGAGAGAACAGGTTCCAGAGCCCTTGCTGTGCGTCGAAGTGAGTCCAACTATATCTAGCCGGAACTTCTTCACCTCGCGCACCAGCTCAGGCTCTTTCCCTCCCAGCGAGGTGACGTTCCACGTCCCAAGAGCGAGCTTATGTAGCCGATAATCGGACTGCCAAGTGCCCTGCCTTCGGCTGCCGCCCAGTTCACACTGCATCCGACCTCTATGACCTCAATGGGCCCATGAGTGGTGAGCCCATTGGAGGGTTGACCCACGTTGCCTCTTCGAAATGAGCCCGGCAGGGCCCCATGGAGACAGGCCCGGCCACAAGTCGCTCGCCATCGTGCCCCACCTCTGCGCCTGGCTCCACAGGGGAGCCACGGTGACCTGCGCCTGGGCGAGAAAAAATCTAGGTCCTCGATTTGTACTTTTCATAAAGGTCTTTGAGCTGCTCTTTGTCTGATCCCTCACCTAGGATCTTTTCTCAGGGGATCCCGAGGCGTTCCCAGGCCAGCCGGGAGACATAGTGTTCCCAATGTGTCCTGGGTCTTCCCCGTGGCCTCCAGGATGACAGAGCTTCACCTTCACCAGGGGTGTCAAACTCAAATACAGAGTGGGCCAAAGTTTAAAACTGAACAAAGCCGCGGGCCAAGGTTGAACAAATTAACCTTTTAATAGGGACCCAAACACGTTTTGCATTGAATATTGAACAAGCAAGGCTTATATAACTTTATAGTGACATGCAAAATGGAGTTTCAAATAATAATAATAATCATTAAAAAATATCAATTGCATATCAAATATAATTTAAATACAAATTGAATGCCTCTTTTCTATTTGCAGCCTTCTGAGGTAAATATCAACATTAACTTTATCCACAGGCTAATACATTTGAAAATAAAATAACAATGAATAAAACAACCATTCAGGACTTTAAACTGCTCAGTTTGCAACACACTGATCTAATTTGATGTGCCCAAGCCAGATACCTGGCATCTTTTTTTAGATGCTAGTTCTTTAATGTCGGGGCTCAGGCTTTGAGCTGAGGCAACTTTCATTATCGAACAAGATGTTCAACAGTCATATCTCGTACACCCAATTCTAACATCATTCAGACCCAGTCACAAGATATGTGCAGCTACAGCACGCATACACAAATGAATGCAACGCATACTTCATCAACAGCGATACAGGTTACACTGAGGGTGCCAGTATAAAAAACTTTAACACTGTTAGAAATATACGCCACACTGTGAACCCACACCAAACAAAAATAAAAAACACTTTTCGGGAGAACATCCGCACCGTAACACAACATAAACACAAGAGAACAAATACCCAGAATCTTTTGCAGCACTAACTCTTTCGGGACGCTACAAAATACACCCCCGCTACCACCAAACCTCCTCCCCCCCACACACACACACCTTGTAGCGTCTCGGAAGATTGAGTGCTACAAAGGGTTCTGGGTATTTGTTGTGTTGTGTTTATGTTGTGTTACGGTGCGGATGTTCTCCCGAAATGTGTTTGTCATTCTTGTTTGGTGTGGATTCACAGTGTGGCGTATATTTCTAAAAGTGTTAAAGTTTTTTATTTGGCTACCGTCAGTGTAACCTGTATCGCTGTTGATGAAGTATGCGTTGCATTCAATTGTGTGTGGGTGCAGAAGCTGCACTGACATAAAACTGGGCTGGCACTCGTTTGACTAGCTGGAAAAAAAAAAAAAAAAATTCGGGAGGAGTGCTGGAGTCACTCCCGGGAGGGTTGGCAAGTATTAGAAGTAGCGGCACTGCCGCAATGTATAATCGAAGGTCCAGCTTTAGTGTTAATTTGATATTGCCTCAAGGGCCAAGTCAAATTACACGTTGGGCCAAATTTGGCCCACGGGCCAGAGTTTGACACCCATGACCTTCACTGTAAAAAATTACTGTAAAAATAAAAAATAAAATTACAGTTATATACTCCATCCATCCATCCATTTTCTACCGCTTATTCCCTTCGGGGTCGCGGGGGGCGCTGGAGCCTATCTCAGCTACAATCAGGCGGAAGGCGGGGTACACCCTGGACAAGTCGCCACCTCATCGCAGGGCCAACACAGATAGACAGACAACATTCACACTCACATTCACACACTAGGGCCAATTTAGTGTTGCCAATCAACCTATCATGTTCTTCTTAAATGCAGTTAAGTACTGTAAATTTTGTTGCATTTTTCAAAAAATATCGACCAGCAGTAAGTTACTGTAAAACCTACAGTGTAATTCAGTTATTTTCAGACTTGTTTCTTGGGTCCGCCCACAATTCGTCCAACCGAGCTTCATTTCACCTGGCCGACCCTGCTAAATCCATCCTACTGCATCGTGTGTTTTTGATAACAAGGTAAGAGTCACTTGTACCTTGATGTGTCATTTTCTGTTTGAATTACTTTATATATATATTTATAAAGTCCGAAATGACATAGCGTCACAGTCAGCATCACAGACACTATCGTTGACCACGCGCATGTACCGCCGCATGCTAGCTAGCTAAGTTTTCTTCTTTTTTGTCATAGTCATCATAAAAGATGATAACTTGCAACATATGTGCTACGACTTGCAGCAATGTATTTGCGTATGTTAGACACATGCGAAGTCATAGTTGTATGCCTAATGCATCGTTTAAGTGTGCTTTCCCTAAATGCACAAGAGTTTTTTCCAACTTCTCAGCCTTCAAAACTCACAGCCGTCGTCATAAATATGGCAAGAGTAGGACTGATATGTATAGCGCAGAAGGTTTACCTTGTAATATTGTCTCATGTAGCGCGAAGTGCGATGATATACGAGCCTTTCTCCTGCATTTGAAAAGTCATATTACCGAAGGTAGGACAGTTACGTGCCCCTTCAGTCAATGTGAAAAAAGATTTACAGTTAAGTCTACTTTCACATCGCACGTGTCAAGGAAGCACTACGGCTACACTGAACGAAGTTTGACTTGATCAACAGCAAATCCAAGCAGCTCTTGTGTTATTAACACTGATGATGACTATTGTGATATGCAACTTGAGGATTCAGGATATTCCTGTTATGAAGACATGGAGGTCTACTTGCATTAAAAAAATGTTCACAGCACTGAAAAAAGGTTGAGAACCACTGCCTTAGGACAGTGGTTCTCAACCTTTTTTCAGTGATGTACCCCTGTGAACATTTTTTAAATTCAAGTACCCCCTAATCAGAGCAAAGCATTTTTGGTTGAAAAAAAGAGATAAAGACGTAAAATACAGCACTATGTCATCAGTTTCTGATTTATTAAATTGTATAACAGTGCAAAATATTGCTCATTTGTTGTGGTCTTTCTTGAACTATTTGGAAAAAAAGATATAAAAATAACTAAAAACTTGTTGAAAAATAACCAAGTGATTCAATTATAAATAAAGATTTTTACACATAGAAGTAATCAACTTAAAGTGCCCTCTTTGGGGATTGTAATAGAGATCCATCTGGATTCATGAACTTCATTCTCAACATTTCTTCACAAAAAAAGAAATCTTTAACATCAATATTTATGGAACATGTCCACTACGCTTTAACCAAGCCTCCATTGTTTTCTACATGGATAGTTGATTGACAGTTGGTGCCGTGTGGCACCGCCAGGTAGGGTCAAACCATCATGGCATGGGGGAAACTCTGGCTTTATGGTAATGAATGGAATAGCCTACTTGATTAGTTGTTCAGTTTATGAACTTACATTCATATTTTGTCGAAGTATTATTCAATAAATATATTTATAAAGGATTTTTGAATTGTTGCTATTTTTAGAATATTTTAAAAAAATCTCACGTACCCCTTGGCATACCTTCAAGTACCCCCAGGAGTACGCGTACCCCCATTTGAGAACCACTGCCTTAGGAGACTAGATGTAAACAGAGGAAAGAGAGAGCGAGTGAGGTGGCCATTCCAAATACTTTTAAAATGCTACCCATATTGGATACTGTTTAGGAACATAAACTGCATTTCTTGACTGTACCAGTTGCTGGTGACAAAGTCACAATAAAACGTTGGATGATCAGCATGGAAGGTGATGTCATCTGCAAAGGCGTCCAACCTAGCTTAATCTCAGGGCTTGCTGCCCTTCTTGCCACATACTATGTGTTCAACTTGGAATACCAAGAGGAAGGTCCTCGGACATTGGAATTTGTTCAAAGGTAAATCCTCTTGATACTGTTAAAATACTGTTAGGATATTTTATTTTATATTTCTCACCTCTGTTCAGGAATTTGACTTGTCATTTCCCCAATTGTGTGCCTTAAATCAATGACTCTTCTGTTCCTTTGTGGACCTTCTTATTAGGGACCGAAGCACCAGTTTGACTCTAGGATACAGAGAAGGTAGGTAATGTGCAGGTAAAGATATGTTGACTGGGTCAAAGAAGGAAGCACCTGTTTGACCCCAGGATGCAGAAAAAGTAGATAATTTGCAGGTAAAGACATGTTGACTGGATGATGGCAGGAAGCACCAGCTTGACCCGAGAATGCAGAGCAAGTAGGTAATGTGCGGGTGAAGATATGTTGAATGGGTAAAGGCAGGAAGCACCAGTGTGACCCCACTATGCAGGGAAGGTAGGTAATGTGCGGGTGAAGGTATGTTGAATGGGTGAAAGAAGGAAGCGCAGGTGTGGTCGAGGCCATGCAGACAAGGTAGGTATGTGCAGGTGAAGATATGTTGTATGGTGAAAGAAAGAAGCACCAGTGTGACCCAAGGATGCAGGGAAGGTAGGTAATGTGCAGGTAAAGATATGTTGAATGGGTGAAGGCAGGAAACACCAGCTAGACGCCAGGATACAGAGAAGGTAGGTAATGTGCAGGTAAAGATATGTTGAATGAGTAAAGGCAGGAAACACCAGCTTGACTCCAGGATATAGAGAAGGTAGGTAATGTGCAGGTAAAGATATGTTGAATGGGTGAAGGTAGAAAGCACCAGCGTGACCACACTATGCAGAGAAGGTAGGTAATGTGCAGGTAAAGATATGTTGAATGGGTAAAGGCAAGAAGCACCAGTGTGACCCCAGGATGCAGAGAAGATAGGTAATGAGCAGGAAACGATATGTTAAATGGGTGAAAGCAGGAAACATCAGCGTAAATACACGGTCCCGTAGATGGAGAGAAAACATGAATAGAGAGAGGGGTTGGGGAGGCTTTAGCATTGTCTTCCTCTCTGAATTTGTCTTAATGGGTTTTAGAGCATTCACTCATCTACAGCTGTGGTTATGGTATAGGCTCACATATATCCTAAAATTGATATTAATATTTGTGCAGTGCATATTCCTAAATAACAATGTGAGGGGGGTTCTGTATCGACTACAAGTAATCTTCAATCACAAAAGAATATCTAATATGCTTTCTCTCTTTTTTAGGCGATTCATTGGCGTTAACCCTGAGAGGGGAACAAAGGCTAGCCAGGGAAAGGTGGTGTCCAAGAAGACCGGGAAGCTGGTCCAGAAAAAGGCAGCAACTGTAAATCCTCACATAGCCACCCTTATAAAACATCTCACAGACTTTGAGTGGGGCTTTATGTAGCCGACAACTAAACACTGGACTCGTGTTCAGTGTTTTGTCTCCAGTTAGAAATTAAGTGGACATGTTATAAATGTTAAAATGCTTTACTGAAAATAAGAAGAATGCACTAAATGTACATTGAATGTATTTGATGCACTTTAAAATAATGGGTTAATAAAAACATAATCTTGCAAGGCCATTTCTCCAGTCATTTTTATGCCAGCAGATTGCAGGGGTTTTGATTTTGAAAAATTAAAAGTTCAACTCATTAACTTCTAGTGGCATTATACTGTAAAGCTCAGTCTATAGTGCTTACAATTATTTTACTGTAATTAACTGTTAATGGATATTACAGTAGATACACTAAAATAACAGTGTAATGCCGCTAAACAGATGACAGTATTATGCTGTGAAGCGTATATTTGATACAGCACAGTACTGTGATACTTTTTACAGTAATAAACTGTAGTGATATGCCTATGACCAGTATGTGTGCTGTAGAAAAACAGTTTTATACTGGAACCATTAGCTGCCAGTAGGTTACTGTAATTAAACGGTGAAAATTCTTACAGTAAGGGAGAGACCCGCCACCCAGCGGAGAAAACTCATTTCGGCCGCTTGTACCCGTGATGTTGTCCTTTCGGTCATAACCCAAAGCTCATGACCATAGGTGAGGATGGGAACGTAGATTGACCGGTAAATTGAGAGCTTTTCCCTCTGGCGCAGCTCCTTCTTACCACAACGAATCGATATAGCGTCCTCATTACTGAAGACGCCGCACCGATCAGCCTGTGCATCTCACGATCCACTCTTCCCTCACTCATGAACAAGACTCCAGGTACTTGAACTCATCCACTTGGGGCAAGATCTCCTGCCCAACCTCGAGATGGCACTCCACCCTTTCCCGGGCGAGAACCTCAGACTTGGAGGTGCTGATTCTCATCCCAGTCGCTTCACACTCGGCTGCGAACCAATCCAATGAGAGCTGAAGATCCTGGCCAGTTAAAGCCACATCATCTGCAAAAAGGAGAGACCTAATCCTGCAGCCACCAAACCGGATCCCCTCAACGCCATGACTGCGCCTAGAAATTCTGTCCATAAAATTTATGAACACATTTGGTGACAAAGGGCAGCCAACTTATTGCTGGCAATGCGGACCAAGCTCTGACACTGATCATACAGGGAGCGACCCGCCACAATCAGACATGCCGATACCCCATACTATCTGAGCACTCCCCACAGGACTTCCCGGGGTGGCCACGGTCGAATGTCTTCTCCAAGTCCACAAAGCACATGTAGACTGGTTGGACAAACTCCCATGCACACTCAAGGACCCTGCCGAGAGTATAGAGCTGGTCTACCGTTCCACGACCAGGACGAAAACCACACTGTTCGTCCTGGATCCGAGGTTCCTCCTCTCCAGTACACATGAATAGACCTTACCGGGAAGGCTGAGGAGTGTGATCTACGATAGTTGGAACACACCCTCCGGTTCCCCTACTTAAAGAGAGGAACCACCACCCCGGTGTGCCAATCCAGAGGTACCGCCCCTGATGTCCACGCGATGTTGCAGAGTCTTGTCAACTAAAACAGCCCCACAGCATCCAGAGCCTTAAGAGCTCATCCACCCCCGGGGCCTTGCCACCGAGGAGCTTTTAAAACTACCTTGGCAACCTCAGCCCCAGAAATAGGAGAGCCCACCACAAATTCCCCAGGCACTGCTTGGCCTGTCGGTATGCCCGCTGCCTCTGGAGTCCCATGAGCCAAAAGGACCAGATAAGCTCTTTCTTCAGCTTGACGGCATCCCGCACTGCTGGTGGCCACCAGCGGGTTCTAGGATTACCGCCACGACAGGCACCAAACACCTTGCGGCCACAGCTCCAATCAGCTGGCTTGACAAGAGAGGCACGAACATGATCCATTCAGACTCAATGTCCAGCACCTCCTTTGTGACATGTTCAAAGTTCCTCCGGAGGTGGAAAAAGAAACTCTCTCTGACAGGAGACTCTGCTAGGCATTCCCAAAAGACTCTCACAATGCGTTTGGGCCTGCCAGGTCTGTCCGGGATCCTACCCCACCATCGGAGCCAGCTCACCAGGTGGTGATCGGTAGAAAGCTCGCCCCTCTCTTCACCCGAGTGTCCAAAACATGAGGCCGCAAATCCCATGACACAACTACAAAGTCAATAATGGAACTGCGGCCGAGGGTGTCCTGGTGCCAAGTGCACATATGGACACTCTTATGTTTGAACATTGTGTTTGTTATGGACAATCCGTGACGAGCACAAAAGTCCAATAACAAAGCACCACTTGGGTTCAGATCCGGGTGGCCATTTTTCCCAATCACGACTCTCCAGGTTTCAAAGTCGTTGCCAACATGAGCGTTGAAGACCCCCAGCAGAACAAGGGAATCACCCGAGGGAGCACTCTCAAGGGAATCCAAAAAGAGTGGGTACTCTGAGCTGCTGTTTGGTGCGTAAACACCAACAACAGTCAGGACCCATCACCCAACCCGAAAGCGGAGGGAAGCTACCATCTCGTCTTCTGGGTTAAGTCCAACGTGCAGGCTTTGAGCTGGGGGGCAACAAGAATTGCCAACCCAGCCTCTCATTACTTGCAACGCCAGAGTGGAAGAGAGTCCAACCCCTCTTGAGAGAACAGGTTCCAGAGCCCTTGCTGTGCGTCGAAGTGAGTCCAGCTTTATCTAGCCGGGAACTTCTCCACCTCGCGAGGTGACGTTCCACGTCCCAAGAGCGAGCTTATGTAGCCGATAATCGGACCGCCAAGTGCCCTGCCTTCGGCTTCCGCCCAGCTAACACTGCACCCGACCTCTGTGAGCCAGCCCATGAGTGGTGAGCCTATTGCAGGGGGGACCCACGTTGCCTCTTCGAGCTGGGCCCCATGGGCACCAGTCGCTCGCCATCGTGCCCCACCTCTGGGCCTGGCTCCACAGGGGAGACACGGTGACCTGCGTCCGGGCGAGAAAATATCTAGGTCCTCGATTTGTACTTTTCATAAAGGTCTTTGAGCTGCTCTTTGTCTGATTCCTCACCTAGGACCTGTTTGTCTTGGGGGACCCTACCAGGGGGAATAGAAGCCCCCGGACAACATAGCTCCTAGGATCAGTGGGACACGCAAACCACAAAGGTGGCGGCTCAGAAAGCAGGTTATATAAACATAACTCCAAAACCAAACATGCAAGATGTCTAAACATGCCTGTAATATTGTATCAATGTGAGTTTTACTAGAATCGGTTGTTTTTGTAAGGCTTGCAAACACAAAAGGTTTTTTTTACTCAATATGACAGTAAGTTCTTAAAATGCTGAGATAATGTGAAAAAAACAATACAAATGTATTCCAACATGATTCCTAAACCAAACATGCAAAATGTCTAAAAATGCCTGTAATATTGAATCCATGTGAGTTTTACTAGAATCATTTGTTTTTGTAAGGTTTGCAAATACAAAAATTGAGTTTTATGACAGACACAAGTTAGTTTTTTTACTCATTATAACAGTATAGATGTCATACTATATATTAAAGTTATATGAACATAACTCCAAAACCAAACGTGCATTATGTCCAAAATTGCCTGTAATATTGTATAGATGTGAGTTTTACTAGAATCAGGTTTGCAAATACAAAAATTGGCTTTTATGACAGTATACTGTCACACTCAATATAACAGTATAACTGTCATACTAAATCCATCCATTTTCTTCCGCTTATCCGAGGTCGGGTTGCGGGGGCAGCAGCCTAAGCAGAGAGCCCAGACTTCCCTCTCCCCAGCCACTTTGTCCAGCTCTTCTCGGGGGATCCCGAGGCGTTCCCAGGCCATAGTCTTTCCAATGTATCCTAGGTCTTCCCCATGGCCTCCTGCCGTTCGGACCTAGGGAGGCGTTCGGGTGGCTTCCTGAGCAGATGCCCGAACCACCTCATCTGGCTCCTCTCAATGTGGAGGAGCAGCGGCTTTACACTGAGTTCCTCCCAGATGACAGAGCTTCTCACCCTATCTCTAAGGGAGAGACCCACCACCCGGCGGAGGAAACTCATTTCGGCCGCTTGTACCCGTGACCTTGTCCTTTCGGTCATAACCCAAAGCTCATGACCATAGGTGAGGATGGGAACGTTGATCGACCGGTAAATTGAAAGCTTTTCCTTCTGGCTCAGCTCCTTCTTCACCACAACGGATCGCTATAGCGTCCTCATTACTGAAGACGCCGCACCGATCCGCCTGTAGATCTCACAATCCACTCTATCCTCACTCGTGAACAAGACTCCTAGGTACTTGAACTCCTTCACTTGGGGCAAGATCTCTTTCCCAACCTCGAGATGGCACTCCACCCTTTCCCGGGCGAGAACCATGGACTCGGACATGGAGGTGCTGATTCTCATCCCAGTCGCTTCACTGCGAACCGATCCAATGAAAGCTGAAGATCTTGGCCAGTTGAAGCCATCAGGACCACATCATCTGCAAAAAGCAGAGACCTAATCCTGCAGCCACCAAACCAGGCGCAGTCATGGCGTTGAGGGGATCCTCAAAGCCATGACTGCGCCTAGATATTCTGTCCATTAAAGTTATGAACAGAATCGGTGACAAAGGGCAGCCTTGGCGGAGTCCAACCCTCACTGGAAAGGGGTCCGACATACTGCCGGCAATGCGGACCAAGCTCTGACACTGATCATACAGGGAGACACCCGCCACAATCAGACATGCCGATACTCCATACTCTCTGAGCACTCCCCACAGGATTTACCGGGGGCCAAGGTCGAATGTCTTCTCCAAGTCCACAAAACTTATGTAGACTGGTTGGGCAAACTCCCATGCACACTCAAGGACCCTGCCGAGAGTATAGAGCTGGTCTACCGTTCCACGACCAGGACGAAAACCACACTGTTCGTCCTGGATCCGAGGTTCCTCCTCTCCATTACACATGAATAGACCTTACCGGGAAGGCTGAGGAGTGTGATCTACGATAGTTGGAACACACCCTCCGGTTCCCCTTCTTAAAGAGAGGAACCACCACCCCGGTCTGCCAATCCAGAGGTACCGCCCCTGATGTAGACGCAATGTTGCAGAGTCTTGTCAACCAAGACTGCCCCACAGCATCCAGAGCCTTAAGGAACTCCGGACGGAGCTCATACCCCCGGGGCCTTGCCACCGAGGAGCTTTTTAACTACCTTGGCAACCTCAGCCCCAGAAATAGGAGAGCCCACCACAGACTTCCCAGGCACTGTTTCCTCATAGGAAGACGTGTTGGTGGGACTGAGGAGGTCTCGCTTGGCCTGTCGATATGCCCACTGCCTCTGGAGTCCCATGAGCCAAAAGGACCCGGTGGCTCTTTCTTCAGCTTGACAGCATCCCTCGGTGCTGGTGGATTACCGCCACGACAGGCACCAAACACCTTGCGGCCACAGCTTCAATCAGCTGGCTCAACAAGAGAACATGGTCCACTCAGACTCAATGTCCAGCACCTCCCTCGTGACATGTTCAAAGTTCTTCCGGACATGTTCAAAGTTCTTCAGGAGACTCTGCTAGGTGTTCCCAGCAGACCCTTACAATGCGTTTGGGCCTGCCAGGTCTGACCGGCAACCTCCCCTACCATCGGAGCCAGCTCACCACCAGGTGGTGGTTGGTAGAAAGCTCTGCCCCTCTCTTCACCGAGTGTCCAAAACATGAGGCCGCAAATCCCATGACACAACTACAAAGTCAATCATGCGGCCGAGGGTGTCCTTGTGCCAAGTGCACATATGGACACCCTTATGTTTGAACATTGTGTTTGTTATGGACAATCCGTGACAAGCACAAAAGTCCAATAACAAAGCACCACTTGGGTTCAGATCCGGGTGGCCATTTTTCCCAATCACGACTCTCCAGGTTTCACTGTCGTTGCCAACATAGCGTTGAAGTCCACCAGCAGAAAAAGGGAATCACCCGAGGGAGCACTCTCCAGTACTCCCTCAAGGGAATCCAAAAAGAGTTGGTACTCTGAGCTGCTGTTTGGTGTGTAAACACAAACAACAGTCAGGACCCGTCACCCAACCCGAAGGCTGAAGGAAGCTACCATCTCGTCTATTGGGTTTAAAGTCCAACGTGCAGGCTTTGAGCCGGGGGGCAACAAGAATTGCCACCCCAGCCTCTCATTAGTTGCAACGCCAGTGTGGAATCTCTTCCACTCTGGCATTGCAAGTAATGAAAGTTCAGCTCAGTCCAGCCCCTCTGAGAGAACAGGTTCCAGAGCCCTTGCTGTGAGTCCAACTATATCTAGCCGGGAACTTCTCCACCTCAAGCACCAGCTCAGGCTCCTTCCCTCCCAGCGAGGTGACGTTCCATGTCCCAAGAGCGAGCTTATGTAGCCGATAATCGGACCACCAAGTGCCCTGCCTTCGGCTGCCGCCCAGCTCACACTGCACCCTCTATGACCCAGCCCATGAGTGGTGAGCCCTGGAGGGGGGATCCACGTTGCCTCTTCGAGCTGAGCACGGCTGGGCCCCATGGGGACAGGCCCGTCAATCGCCATCGTGCCACACCTCTGGGCCTGGCTCCACAGGGGAGCCACGGTGACCTGCGTCCGGGCGAGAAAAAATCTAGGTCCTCAATTGTACTTTTAATAAAGGTCTTTGAGCTGCTCTTTGTCTGATCCCTCACCTAGGACCTGTTTGTCCTGGATCAGTGGGACACGCAAACCACAAAGGTGGCGGCTCAGAAAGCAGGTTATATAAATATAACTCCAAAACCAAACATGCAATATGTCTAAACATGCCTGTAATATTGTATCAATGTGACTTTTCCTAGAATCGGTTGTTTTTGTAAGGTTTGCAAATACAAAAATTAGGTTTTACTCACAATGACAAAATCACACTCAATATGACAGTTATTTAAACATAACTCATAAACCACACAAAAAAATGGCTAATAATGCCTGAAATAATGAATCATTGGGAGTTTTACTGAGTTTTATATTTTGCAAACACAAAAAGTAGTTTTTTACTTGACTGTAATGTTCTTAGAACCCTGAGATAATGGGAAAAAAGCAATAAAAATGTATTTAAACCTAACTCCTAAACAACACATGCAAAATGGCTAATAATGCCTAGGGAGACATGTAACGTTGTTAGTTTAAAAAAAATGATCTTTTGTAAAGATATCAAAGACACTAGCTAGTTTTTTTTATTCAATATGACAGTATAACAGTCATACTAAATATGAAAGTTATATAAACATAACTCCAAAACCAAACATGTGTCATGTCTAAAAATGTATTTATGTGAGTTTGTAAGGTTTGCAAAAACAAAAAGTAGTTTTTTACTCAATATGAAAGTAATGTTCTTAGAATCCTGAGATAATGCGAAAAAAGCAATACAAATGTATTCAAACACAAATTTTAAACCAAACATGTAAAATGTCTAAAAATGCCTGTAATATTGAATCCATATAAGTTTTACTAGAATCAATTGTTTTTGTAAGGTTTGCAAATACAAAAATTAGGTTTTACACATAATGACATTAAAACTGTAACACTCAATATAACAATTATTTATTTATAACTCCTAACCACACATGAAACATGTCTAATAATGCGTGAAAAAATTTATCTTTGTGAGTGTTACTAGAAACATTTTCTTTTGTAAGGTTTGCAAATACAGGTTAGTTTTTTTTACTCCATATGACAGTATAACTGCCACACTCAATATGACAGTTATTTAAACATAACTCTTAAACTACACATGAAAAATGATTAACAATGCCTGAAATAATGCATTCTTGTAAGTTTTACTCGAAACATATGCTTTTTTAAGGCTTGCAAACACAAAAATTATTTCTTTACTCAATATGACAGTAATGTTCTAAATTCTGAGAAAATACGAACAAATTAATAAAAATGATTCCAACATAATTCCTAAACCAAATATGCAAAATGTCTAAAAATGTCTGTAATATTGAATCCATGTGAGTTTTACTAGATTTAAATTATTTTGTAAGGTTTGCAAATACATAAATTAAGTTTTACTTACTATGTCATATCTGACAGTATATGACAGTTATTTAACCATAACTCAAACCACACATGAAAAATGGCTAATAATGCCTGAAATAATGCATCCTTGGCCGTTTTACTCGAAACACATGCTTTTTTAAATCTTGCAAACACAAAAAGTAGTTTTTTTACTCAATATGACTGTAATGTTCTTAAAATCCTGAGATAATGCGAAAAAAGCAATAAAAATGTATTTAAACATTACTCCTAAACAACATATGCAAAATGGCTAATAATGCCTGGAAACACGTATCTTTGTTAGTTTTACTGGAAAAAGGATCTTTTGTAAAGTTTGCAAAGACACAAGCCAGTTTTTTTTAATTCAATATGACAGTATAACAGTCATTTTAAATATCAAAGTTATATAAACATAACTCCAAAACCAAACATGTGTCATGTCTAAAAATGCCTGTAATAATGTATTAATGTGAGTTTGTAAGGTTTTCAAAAACAAAAAGTAGTTTTTTACTCAATATGAAAGTAATGATCTTAGAATCCTGAGATAATGCGAAAAAAGCAATAAAAATGTATTCAAACATAACTCCTAAACAACCCAGGCAAAATGGGTAATAATGCCTGGAGACATGTATCTTTGTTAGTTTTACTAGAAAATGTATTTTTTGTAAAGATATCAAAGACAAAAGCTAGTTTTTTTTTATTCAATATGACTGTATAACAGTCATACTAAATATAAAAGTTATATAAACATAACTCCAAAACCAAACATGTGTCATGTCTAAAAATGCCTGTAATAATGTATTAATGTGAGTTTGTAAGGTTTGCAAAAACAAAAAGTAGTTTTTTTACTCAATATGAAAGTAATGATCTTAGAATCCTGAGATAATGCGAAAAAAGCAATAAAAATGTATTTAAACATAATTCCTAAACAACCCATGCAAAATGGGTAATAATGCCTGGAGACATGTATCTTTGTTAGTTTTACTAGAAAAATGATCTTTTGTAAAGTTTGCAAAGACACAAGCTACTTTTTTTTTATTCAATATGACTGTATAACAGTCATACTAAATATAAAAGTTATATAAACATAACTCCAAAACCAAACATGTGTCATGTCTAAAAATGCCTGTAATAATGTATTAATGTGAGTTTGTAAGGTTTGCAAAAACAAAAAGTAGTTTTTTACTCAATATGAAAGTAATGATCTTAAAATCCTGAGATAATGCGAAAAAAGCAATAAAAATGTATTTAAACATAATTCCTAAACAACCCATGCAAAATGGGTAATAATGCCTGGAGACATGTATCTTTGTTAGTTTTACTAGAAAAATGATCTTTTGTAAAGTTTGCAAAGACACAATCTACTTTTTTTTTATTCAATATGACAGTATAACAGTCATACTAAATATGAAAGTTATATAAACATAACTCCAAAACCAAACATGTGTCATGTCTAAAAATGCCTGTAATAATGTATTAATGTGAGTTTGTAAGGTTTGCAAAAACAAAAAGTAGTTTTTTACTCAATATGAAAGTAATGATCTTAAAATCCTGAGATAATGCGAAAAAAGCAATAAAAATGTATTTAAACATAATTCCTAAACAACCCATGCAAAATGGGTAATAATGCCTGGAGACATGTATCTTTGTTAGTTTTACTAGAAAAATGATCTTTTGTAAAGTTTGCAAAGACACAAGCTAATTTTTTTTATTCAATATGACAGTATAACAGTCATACTAAATATAAAAGTTATATAAACATAACTCCAAAACCAAACATGTGTCATGTCTAAAAATGTCTGTAATAATGTATTTATGTGAGTTTGTAAGGTTTGCAAAAACAAAAAGTATTTTTTTACTCAATATGAAAGTAATGATCTTGGAATCCTGAGATAATGCGAAAAAAGCAATAAAAATGTCTTTAAACATAACTCCTAAACAACCCAGGCAAAATGGGTAATAATGCCTGGAGACATGTATCTTTGTTAGTTTTACTAGGAAATGTATATTTTGTAAAGTTTGCAAAGAAACAAGCTAGTTGTTTTTATTCAATAAGACAGTATAACAGTCATACTAAATATGAAAGTTATATAAACATAACTCCAGAACCAAACGTGTGTCATGTCTAAAATTGCCTATAATAATGTATTTATGTGAGTTTGTAAGGTTTGCAAAAACAAAAAGTAGTTTTTTCCTCAATATGAAAGTAGGGATTTTAGAATCCTGAGATAATGCGAAAAAAGCAATAAAAATGTATTTAAACATAATTCCTAAACAACCCATGCAAATGGCTAATAATGCCTGGAGACATGTATCTTTGTTAATTTTACTAGAAAAATGATATTTTGTAAAGTTTGCAAAGACACAAGCTAGTTTTTTTTTATTCAATATGACAGTATAACACTCATATTAAATATAGAAGTTATATAAACATAACTCCAAAACCAAACATGTGTCATGTCTAAAAATGCCTGTAATAATGTATTTATGTGAGTTTGTAAGGTTTGCAAAAACAAAAAGTAGTTTTTTTACTCAATATGAAAGTAATGATCTTAGAATCCTGAGATAATGCGAAAAAAGCAATAAAAATGTCTTTAAACATAATTCCTAAACAACCCATGCAAAATGGGTAATAATGCCTGGAGACATGTATCTTTGTTAGTTTTACTAGAAAAATGATCTTTTGTAAAGTTTGCAAAGACACAAGCTAGTTTTTTTTTATTCAATATGACAGTATAACAGTCATACTAAATATGAAAGTTATATAAACATAACTCCAAAACCAAACATGTGAATTGTCTAAAAATGCCTGTAATATTGAATTTATGTAAGTTTTACTAGAATCAATTGTTTTTGTAAGGTTTGCAAATACAAAAATTAGGTTTTACACATAATGACATTATAACTTTAACACTCAATATGAAAGTTATTTAATTATAACTCCTAAATACACATGAAACATGTCTAATAGCGTGAAAAAAATTATCTTTGTGAGTGTTGCTGGAAACATTTTCTTTTGTAAGGTTTGCAAAGACACAAGTTAGATTTTTTTAACTCAATATGACAGTATAACGCCACACTCAATATGACAGTTATTTAAACATAACTCCTAAACCACACCTGAAAAATGGCTAATAATGCCTGAAATAATGCATCTTTGGGAGTTTTACTGGAAACATATGCTTTTTTTAAGGCTTGCAAACACAAAAATTATTTTTTTACTCAATATGACAGTAATGTTCTAAAATTCTGAGAAAATACGAACAAATTAATAAAAATGATTCCAACATAATTCCTAAACCAATCATGCAAAATGTCTGAAAATGCCTGTAATATTGAATCCATGTGAGTTTTATTTGAATCAGTTGTATGGTTTGCTAATACAAAAATTGGGTTTTATGACAAACACAAGTTAGTTTTTTTACTCAATATAACAGTTTAGCTGTCATACTATATATGAAAGTTATATAAACATAACTCCAAAACCAAACCATTATGTCCAAAACTGCCTGTAATATTGTATATATGTGAGTTTTACTAGAATCAGGGTTGCAAATACAAAAATTGGGTTTTATGACAGTATACTGTCACACTCAATATGACAGTTATTTAAACATAACTCAAACAACACATGCAAAATAGCTAATAATGCCTGGAGCATGTATCTTAGTTAGTTTTACTAGAAAAATTGTATTTTGTAAGGTTTTGTTAGTTGTTGTTTTTATTCAATATGACAGTATAACTGTCATACTAAATATGAAAGTTATATAAACATAACTCTAAAACCAAACATGCATTGTGTCTAAAAATGCCTGTAATATTGTATCTGTGTGAGTTTAACTAGATTTAGTTGTTTTTGTAAGGTTTGCAAATACAAAATAAGGGTTTTACTCACTATGACAGTTTACTGTCACACTCAATCTGACAGTTATTTATTTAAACATAACTCCTAAACCACACATGCAAAATGGCTAATAATGCCTGGAGATATGTATCTTTGTGAGTTTTACTAGAAACATTATATTGTGTAAGGTTTAGTTAGTTTTTGTACTCAATCTGACAGTATAACTGTCATTCTAAATCCATCCATTTTCTTCCGCTTATCCGAGGTCGGGTTGCGGGGGCAGCAGCCTGAGCAGAAAATCCCAGACTTCCCTCTCCCCAGCCACTTCGTCCAGCTCTTCTCGGGGTATTCCGAGGCGTTCCCAGGCCAGCCGGGGACATAGTCTTTCCAATGTGTCCTAGGTCTTCCCCGTGGCCTCCTGCCACACCTCCCTAGAGGCGTTCGGGTGGCATCCTGAGCAGATGCCCGAACCACCTCATGGCTCCTCTCAATGTGGAGGAGCAGCGGCTTTACTTTGAGTTCCTCCCGGATGACAGAGCTTCTCACCCTGTCTCTAAGGTAGAGACCCACCACCCGGCAGAGGAAACGCATTTCGGCCGCTTGTCCTTTCGGTCATAACCCAAAGCTGGGAACGTAGATCGACGGTAAATTGAGAGCTTTTCCTTCTGGCTCAGCTCCTTCTTCACCACAACGGATCGATATAGCGTCCTCAATACTGAAGACGCCGCACCAAATCGCCTGTGGATCTCTCGATCCACTCTATCCTCACTCGTGAACAAGACTCCTAGGTACTTGAACTCCTCCACTTGGGGCAAGATCTCCTCCCCAACCTGGAGATGGCACTCGACCCTTTCCTGCGCGAGAACCATGGACTTGGACTTGGAGGTGCTGATTCTCATCCCAGTCGCTTCACACTCAAGGACCCTGCCGAGAGTATAGACCTGGTCTACCGTTCCACGACCAGGACGAAAACCACACTGTTCGTCCTGGATCCGAGTTTCCTCCTCTCCAGTACACATGAATAGACCTTACCGGGAAAGCTGAGGAGTGTGTTTCACGATAGTTGGAACACACCCTCCGGTTCTCCTTCTTAAAGAGAGGAACCACCACCCCGGTGTGCCAATCCAGAGGTACCACCCCCAATGTTCACGCGATGTTGCAGAGTCTTGTCAACCAAGACAGCCCCACAGTATCCAGAGCCTTAAGGAACTCATCCACCACCGGGGCCTTGCCACAGAGGAGCTTTTTAACTACCTAGGCAACCTAAGCCCCAGAAATAGGAGAGTCCACCACAGATTCCCCAGGCACTGCTTGGCCTGTCGGTATGCCCGCTGCCTCTGGAGTCCCATGAGCCAAAAGGACCCGATAGGCTCTTTCTTCAGCTTGACGGCATCCCTCCCTGCTGGTGGCCACCAGCGAGTTCTAGGATTACCGCCACGACAGGCACCAAACACCTTGCGGCCACAGCTCCAATCAGCAGGCTCGACAAGAGAGGCACGGAACATGGTCCACTCAGACTCAATGTCCAGCACCTCCCTCGTGACATGTTCAAAGTTCTTCCTTATGTTTGAACATTGTGTTTGTTATGGACAATCCGTGACGAGCACAAAAGTCCAATAACAAAGCACCACTTGGGTTCAGATCTGGGTGGCCATTTTTCCCAATCACGACTCTCCAGGTTTCACTGTCCTTGCCAACATGAGCATTGAAGTCCCCCAACAGAACAAGGGAATCACCCGAGGGAGCACTCTCCAGTACTCCCTCAAGGGAATCCAAAAAGAGTGGGTACTCTGAGCTGCTGTTTGGTGCGTAAACACAAACAACAGTCAGGACCCGTCACCCAACCCAAAGGCGGAGGGAAGCTACCATCTCGTCTACTGGGTCCAACGTGCAGGCTTTGAGCAACAACAATTGCCACCCCAGCCTCTCATTGCTTGCAACGCCAGAGTGGAAGAGAGTCCAGCCCCTCTTGAGAGAACAGGTTCCAGAGCCCTTGCTGTGCGTCGAAGTGAGTCCAACTATATCTAGCCGGAACTTCTTCACCTCGCGCACCAGCTCAGGCTCTTTCCCTCCCAGCGAGGTGACGTTCCACGTCCCAAGAGCGAGCTTATGTAGCCGATAATCGGACTGCCAAGTGCCCTGCCTTCGGCTGCCGCCCAGTTCACACTGCATCCGACCTCTATGACCTCAATGGGCCCATGAGTGGTGAGCCCATTGGAGGGTTGACCCACGTTGCCTCTTCGAAATGAGCCCGGCAGGGCCCCATGGAGACAGGCCCGGCCACAAGTCGCTCGCCATCGTGCCCCACCTCTGCGCCTGGCTCCACAGGGGAGCCACGGTGACCTGCGCCTGGGCGAGAAAAAATCTAGGTCCTCGATTTGTACTTTTCATAAAGGTCTTTGAGCTGCTCTTTGTCTGATCCCTCACCTAGGATCTTTTCTCAGGGGATCCCGAGGCGTTCCCAGGCCAGCCGGGAGACATAGTGTTCCCAATGTGTCCTGGGTCTTCCCCGTGGCCTCCAGGATGACAGAGCTTCACCTTCACCAGGGGTGTCAAACTCAAATACAGAGTGGGCCAAAGTTTAAAACTGAACAAAGCCGCAGGCCAAGGTTGAACAAATTAACCTTTTAATAGGGACCCAAACACGTTTTGCATTGCATATTGAACAAGCAAGGCTTATATAACTTTATAGTGACATGCAAAATGGAGTTTCAAATAATAATAATAATCATTAAAAAATATCAATTGCATATCAAATATAATTTAAATACAAATTGAATGCCTCTTTTCTATTTGCAGCCTTCTGAGGTAAATATCAACATTAACTTTATCCACAGGCTAATAAATTTGAAAATAAAATAACAATGAATAAAACAACCATTCAGGACTTTAAACTGCTCAGTTTGCAACACACTGATCTAATTTGATGTGCCCAAGCCAGATACCTGGCATCTTTTTTTAGATGCTAGTTCTTTAATGTCGGGGCTCAGGCTTTGAGCTGAGGCAACTTTCATTATCGAACAAGATGTTCAACAGTCATATCTCGTACACCCAATTCTAACATCATTCAGACCCAGTCACAAGATATGTGCAGCTACAGCACGCATACACAAATGAATGCAACGCATACTTCATCAACAGCGATACAGGTTACACTGAGGGTGCCAGTATAAAAAACTTTAACACTGTTAGAAATATACGCCACACTGTGAACCCACAACAAACAAAAATAAAAAACACTTTTCGGGAGAACATCCGCACCGTAACACAACATAAACACAAGAGAACAAATACCCAGAATCTTTTGCAGCACTAACTCTTTCGGGACGCTACAAAATACACCCCCGCTACCACCAAACCTCCTCCCCCCCACACACACACACCTTGTAGCGTCTCGGAAGATTGAGTGCTACAAAGGGTTCTGGGTATTTGTTGTGTTGTGTTTATGTTGTGTTACGGTGCGGATGTTCTCCCGAAATGTGTTTGTCATTCTTGTTTGGTGTGGATTCACAGTGTGGCGTATATTTCTAAAAGTGTTAAAGTTTTTTATTTGGCTACCGTCAGTGTAACCTGTATCGCTGTTGATGAAGTATGCGTTGCATTCAATTGTGTGTGGGTGCAGAAGCTGCACTGACATAAAACTGGGCTGGCACTCGTTTGACTAGCTGGAAAAAAAAAAAAAAAAAATTCGGGAGGAGTGCTGGAGTCACTCCCGGGAGGGTTGGCAAGTATTAGAAGTAGCGGCACTGCCGCAATGTATAATCGAAGGTCCAGCTTTAGTGTTAAGTTGATATTGCCTCAAGGGCCAAGTCAAATTACACGTTGGGCCAAATTTGGCCCACGGGCCAGAGTTTGACACCCATGACCTTCACTGTAAAAAATTACTGTAAAAATAAAAAATAAAATTACAGTTATATACTCCATCCATCCATCCATTTTCTACCGCTTATTCCCTTCGGGGTCGCGGGGGGCGCTGGAGCCTATCTCAGCTACAATCAGGCGGAAGGCGGGGTACACCCTGGACAAGTCGCCACCTCATCGCAGGGCCAACACAGATAGACAGACAACATTCACACTCACATTCACACACTAGGGCCAATTTAGTGTTGCCAATCAACCTATCATGTTCTTCTTAAATGCAGTTAAGTACTGTAAATTTTGTTGCATTTTTCAAAAAATATCGACCAGCAGTAAGTTACTGTAAAACCTACAGTGTAATTCAGTTATTTTCAGACTTGTTTCTTGGGTCCGCCCACAATTCGTCCAACCGAGCTTCATTTCACCTGGCCGACCCTGCTAAATCCATCCTACTGCATCGTGTGTTTTTGATAACAAGGTAAGAGTCACTTGTACCTTGATGTGTCATTTTCTGTTTGAATTACTTTATATATATATTTATAAAGTCCGAAATGACATAGCGTCACAGTCAGCATCACAGACACTATCGTTGACCACGCGCATGTACCGCCGCATGCTAGCTAGCTAAGTTTTCTTCTTTTTTGTCATAGTCATCATAAAAGATGATAACTTGCAACATATGTGCTACGACTTGCAGCAATGTATTTGCGTATGTTAGACACATGCGAAGTCATAGTTGTATGCCTAATGCATCGTTTAAGTGTGCTTTCCCTAAATGCACAAGAGTTTTTTCCAACTTCTCAGCCTTCAAAACTCACAGCCGTCGTCATAAATATGGCAAGAGTAGGACTGATATGTATAGCGCAGAAGGTTTACCTTGTAATATTGTCTCATGTAGCGCGAAGTGCGATGATATACGAGCCTTTCTCCTGCATTTGAAAAGTCATATTACCGAAGGTAGGACAGTTACGTGCCCCTTCAGTCAATGTGAAAAAAGATTTACAGTTAAGTCTACTTTCACATCGCACGTGTCAAGGAAGCACTACGGCTACACTGAACGAAGTTTGACTTGATCAACAGCAAATCCAAGCAGCTCTTGTGTTATTAACACTGATGATGACTATTGTGATATGCAACTTGAGGATTCAGGATATTCCTGTTATGAAGACATGGAGGTCTACTTGCATTAAAAAAATGTTCACAGCACTGAAAAAAGGTTGAGAACCACTGCCTTAGGACAGTGGTTCTCAACCTTTTTTCAGTGATGTACCCCTGTGAACATTTTTTAAATTCAAGTACCCCCTAATCAGAGCAAAGCATTTTTGGTTGAAAAAAAGAGATAAAGACGTAAAATACAGCACTATGTCATCAGTTTCTGATTTATTAAATTGTATAACAGTGCAAAATATTGCTCATTTGTTGTGGTCTTTCTTGAACTATTTGGAAAAAAAGATATAAAAATAACTAAAAACTTGTTGAAAAATAACCAAGTGATTCAATTATAAATAAAGATTTTTACACATAGAAGTAATCAACTTAAAGTGCCCTCTTTGGGGATTGTAATAGAGATCCATCTGGATTCATGAACTTCATTCTCAACATTTCTTCACAAAAAAAGAAATCTTTAACATCAATATTTATGGAACATGTCCACTACGCTTTAACCAAGCCTCCATTGTTTTCTACATGGATAGTTGATTGACAGTTGGTGCCGTGTGGCACCGCCAGGTAGGGTCAAACCATCATGGCATGGGGGAAACTCTGGCTTTATGGTAATGAATGGAATAGCCTACTTGATTAGTTGTTCAGTTTATGAACTTACATTCATATTTTGTCGAAGTATTATTCAATAAATATATTTATAAAGGATTTTTGAATTGTTGCTATTTTTAGAATATTTTAAAAAAATCTCACGTACCCCTTGGCATACCTTCAAGTACCCCCAGGAGTACGCGTACCCCCATTTGAGAACCACTGCCTTAGGAGACTAGATGTAAACAGAGGAAAGAGAGAGCGAGTGAGGTGGCCATTCCAAATACTTTTAAAATGCTACCCATATTGGATACTGTTTAGGAACATAAACTGCATTTCTTGACTGTACCAGTTGCTGGTGACAAAGTCACAATAAAACGTTGGATGATCAGCATGGAAGGTGATGTCATCTGCAAAGGCGTCCAACCTAGCTTAATCTCAGGGCTTGCTGCCCTTCTTGCCACATACTATGTGTTCAACTTGGAATACCAAGAGGAAGGTCCTCGGACATTGGAATTTGTTCAAAGGTAAATCCTCTTGATACTGTTAAAATACTGTTAGGATATTTTATTTTATATTTCTCACCTCTGTTCAGGAATTTGACTTGTCATTTCCCCAATTGTGTGCCTTAAATCAATGACTCTTCTGTTCCTTTGTGGACCTTCTTATTAGGGACCGAAGCACCAGTTTGACTCTAGGATACAGAGAAGGTAGGTAATGTGCAGGTAAAGATATGATGACTGGGTCAAAGAAGGAAGCACCTGTTTGACCCCAGGATGCAGAAAAAGTAGATAATTTGCAGGTAAAGACATGTTGACTGGATGATGGCAGGAAGCACCAGCTTGACCCGAGAATGCAGAGCAAGTAGGTAATGTGCGGGTGAAGATATGTTGAATGGGTAAAGGCAGGAAGCACCAGTGTGACCCCACTATGCAGGGAAGGTAGGTAATGTGCGGGTGAAGGTATGTTGAATGGGTGAAAGAAGGAAGCGCAGGTGTGGTCGAGGCCATGCAGACAAGGTAGGTATGTGCAGGTGAAGATATGTTGTATGGTGAAAGAAAGAAGCACCAGTGTGACCCAAGGATGCAGGGAAGGTAGGTAATGTGCAGGTAAAGATATGTTGAATGGGTGAAGGCAGGAAACACCAGCTAGACGCCAGGATACAGAGAAGGTAGGTAATGTGCCGGTAAAGATATGTTGAATGAGTAAAGGCAGGAAACACCAGCTTGACTCCAGGATATAGAGAAGGTAGGTAATGTGCAGGTAAAGATATGTTGAATGGGTGAAGGTAGAAAGCACCAGCGTGACCACACTATGCAGAGAAGGTAGGTAATGTGCAGGTAAAGATATGTTGAATGGGTAAAGGCAAGAAGCACCAGTGTGACCCCAGGATGCAGAGAAGATAGGTAATGAGCAGGAAACGATATGTTAAATGGGTGAAAGCAGGAAACATCAGCGTAAATACACGGTCCCGTAGATGGAGAGAAAACATGAATAGAGAGAGGGGTTGGGGAGGCTTTAGCATTGTCTTCCTCTCTGAATTTGTCTTAATGGGTTTTAGAGCATTCACTCATCTACAGCTGTGGTTATGGTATAGGCTCACATATATCCTAAAATTGATATTAATATTTGTGCAGTGCATATTCCTAAATAACAATGTGAGGGGGGTTCTGTATCGACTACAAGTAATCTTCAATCACAAAAGAATATCTAATATGCTTTCTCTCTTTTTTAGGCGATTCATTGGCGTTAACCCTGAGAGGGGAACAAAGGCTAGCCAGGGAAAGGTGGTGTCCAAGAAGACCGGGAAGCTGGTCCAGAAAAAGGCAGCAACTGTAAATCCTCACATAGCCACCCTTATAAAACATCTCACAGACTTTGAGTGGGGCTTTATGTAGCCGACAACTAAACACTGGACTCGTGTTCAGTGTTTTGTCTCCAGTTAGAAATTAAGTGGACATGTTATAAATGTTAAAATGCTTTACTGAAAATAAGAAGAATGCACTAAATGTACATTGAATGTATTTGATGCACTTTAAAATAATGGGTTAATAAAAACATAATCTTGCAAGGCCATTTCTCCAGTCATTTTTATGCCAGCAGATTGCAGGGGTTTTGATTTTGAAAAATTAAAAGTTCAACTCATTAACTTCTAGTGGCATTATACTGTAAAGCTCAGTCTATAGTGCTTACAATTATTTTACTGTAATTAACTGTTAATGGATATTACAGTAGATACACTAAAATAACAGTGTAATGCCGCTAAACAGATGACAGTATTATGCTGTGAAGCGTATATTTGATACAGCACAGTACTGTGATACTTTTTACAGTAATAAACTGTAGTGATAAATCACAGTATGTGTGCTGTAGAAAAACAGTTTTATACTGGAACCATTAGCTGCCAGTAGGTTACTGTAATTAAACGGTGAAAATTCTTACAGTAAGGGAGAGACCCGCCACCCAGCGGAGAAAACTCATTTCGGCCGCTTGTACCCGTGATGTTGTCCTTTCGGTCATAACCCAAAGCTCATGACCATAGGTGAGGATGGGAACGTAGATTGACCGGTAAATTGAGAGCTTTTCCCTCTGGCGCAGCTCCTTCTTACCACAACGAATCGATATAGCGTCCTCATTACTGAAGACGCCGCACCGATCAGCCTGTGCATCTCACGATCCACTCTTCCCTCACTCATGAACAAGACTCCAGGTACTTGAACTCATCCACTTGGGGCAAGATCTCCTGCCCAACCTCGAGATGGCACTCCACCCTTTCCCGGGCGAGAACCTCAGACTTGGAGGTGCTGATTCTCATCCCAGTCGCTTCACACTCGGCTGCGAACCAATCCAATGAGAGCTGAAGATCCTGGCCAGTTAAAGCCACATCATCTGCAAAAAGGAGAGACCTAATCCTGCAGCCACCAAACCGGATCCCCTCAACGCCATGACTGCGCCTAGAAATTCTGTCCATAAAATTTATGAACACATTTGGTGACAAAGGGCAGCCAACTTATTGCTGGCAATGCGGACCAAGCTCTGACACTGATCATACAGGGAGCGACCCGCCACAATCAGACATGCCGATACCCCATACTATCTGAGCACTCCCCACAGGACTTCCCGGGGTGGCCACGGTCGAATGTCTTCTCCAAGTCCACAAAGCACATGTAGACTGGTTGGACAAACTCCCATGCACACTCAAGGACCCTGCCGAGAGTATAGAGCTGGTCTACCGTTCCACGACCAGGACGAAAACCACACTGTTCGTCCTGGATCCGAGGTTCCTCCTCTCCAGTACACATGAATAGACCTTACCGGGAAGGCTGAGGAGTGTGATCTACGATAGTTGGAACACACCCTCCGGTTCCCCTTCTTAAAGAGAGGAACCACCACCCCGGTGTGCCAATCCAGAGGTACCGCCCCTGATGTCCACGCGATGTTGCAGAGTCTTGTCAACTAAAACAGCCCCACAGCATCCAGAGCCTTAAGAGCTCATCCACCCCCGGGGCCTTGCCACCGAGGAGCTTTTAAAACTACCTTGGCAACCTCAGCCCCAGAAATAGGAGAGCCCACCACAAATTCCCCAGGCACTGCTTGGCCTGTCGGTATGCCCGCTGCCTCTGGAGTCCCATGAGCCAAAAGGACCAGATAAGCTCTTTCTTCAGCTTGACGGCATCCCGCACTGCTGGTGGCCACCAGCGGGTTCTAGGATTACCGCCACGACAGGCACCAAACACCTTGCGGCCACAGCTCCAATCAGCTGGCTTGACAAGAGAGGCACGAACATGATCCATTCAGACTCAATGTCCAGCACCTCCTTTGTGACATGTTCAAAGTTCCTCCGGAGGTGGAAAAAGAAACTCTCTCTGACAGGAGACTCTGCTAGGCATTCCCAAAAGACTCTCACAATGCGTTTGGGCCTGCCAGGTCTGTCCGGGATCCTACCCCACCATCGGAGCCAGCTCACCAGGTGGTGATCGGTAGAAAGCTCGCCCCTCTCTTCACCCGAGTGTCCAAAACATGAGGCCGCAAATCCCATGACACAACTACAAAGTCAATAATGGAACTGCGGCCGAGGGTGTCCTGGTGCCAAGTGCACATATGGACACTCTTATGTTTGAACATTGTGTTTGTTATGGACAATCCGTGACGAGCACAAAAGTCCAATAACAAAGCACCACTTGGGCCACCCGGATGGCCACACTCCATCCGGGTGGCCATTTTTCCCAATCACGACTCTCCAGGTTTCAAAGTCGTTGCCAACATGAGCGTTGAAGACCCCCAGCAGAACAAGGGAATCACCCGAGGGAGCACTCTCAAGGGAATCCAAAAAGAGTGGGTACTCTGAGCTGCTGTTTGGTGCGTAAACACCAACAACAGTCAGGACCCATCACCCAACCCGAAAGCGGAGGGAAGCTACCATCTCGTCTTCTGGGTTAAGTCCAACGTGCAGGCTTTGAGCTGGGGGGCAACAAGAATTGCCAACCCAGCCTCTCATTACTTGCAACGCCAGAGTGGAAGAGAGTCCAACCCCTCTTGAGAGAACAGGTTCCAGAGCCCTTGCTGTGCGTCGAAGTGAGTCCAGCTTTATCTAGCCGGGAACTTCTCCACCTCGCGAGGTGACGTTCCACGTCCCAAGAGCGAGCTTATGTAGCCGATAATCGGACCGCCAAGTGCCCTGCCTTCGGCTTCCGCCCAGCTAACACTGCACCCGACCTCTGTGAGCCAGCCCATGAGTGGTGAGCCTATTGCAGGGGGGACCCACGTTGCCTCTTCGAGCTGGGCCCCATGGGCACCAGTCGCTCGCCATCGTGCCCCACCTCTGGGCCTGGCTCCACAGGGGAGCCACGGTGACCTGCGTCCGGGCGAGAAAATATCTAGGTCCTCGATTTGTACTTTTCATAAAGGTCTTTGAGCTGCTCTTTGTCTGATTCCTCACCTAGGACCTGTTTGTCTTGGGGGACCCTACCAGGGGGAATAGAAGCCCCCGGACAACATAGCTCCTAGGATCAGTGGGACACGCAAACCACAAAGGTGGCGGCTCAGAAAGCAGGTTATATAAACATAACTCCAAAACCAAACATGCAAGATGTCTAAACATGCCTGTAATATTGTATCAATGTGAGTTTTACTAGAATCAGTTGTTTTTGTAAGGCTTGCAAACACAAAAGGTTTTTTTTACTCAATATGACAGTAAGTTCTTAAAATGCTGAGATAATGTGAAAAAAACAATACAAATGTATTCCAACATGATTCCTAAACCAAACATGCAAAATGTCTAAAAATGCCTGTAATATTGAATCCATGTGAGTTTTACTAGAATCATTTGTTTTTGTAAGGTTTGCAAATACAAAAATTGAGTTTTATGACAGACACAAGTTAGTTTTTTTACTCATTATAACAGTATAGATGTCATACTATATATTAAAGTTATATGAACATAACTCCAAAACCAAACGTGCATTATGTCCAAAATTGCCTGTAATATTGTATAGATGTGAGTTTTACTAGAATCAGGTTTGCAAATACAAAAATTGGCTTTTATGACAGTATACTGTCACACTCAATATGACAGTATAACTGTCATACTAAATCCATCCATTTTCTTCCGCTTATCCGAGGTCGGGTTGCGGGGGCAGCAGCCTAAGCAGAGAGCCCAGACTTCCCTCTCCCCAGCCACTTTGTCCAGCTCTTCTCGGGGGATCCCGAGGCGTTCCCAGGCCATAGTCTTTCCAATGTATCCTAGGTCTTCCCCATGGCCTCCTGCCGTTCGGACCTAGGGAGGCGTTCGGGTGGCTTCCTGAGCAGATGCCCGAACCACCTCATCTGGCTCCTCTCAATGTGGAGGAGCAGCGGCTTTACACTGAGTTCCTCCCAGATGACAGAGCTTCTCACCCTATCTCTAAGGGAGAGACCCACCACCCGGCGGAGGAAACTCATTTCGGCCGCTTGTACCCGTGACCTTGTCCTTTCGGTCATAACCCAAAGCTCATGACCATAGGTGAGGATGGGAACGTTGATCGACCGGTAAATTGAAAGCTTTTCCTTCTGGCTCAGCTCCTTCTTCACCACAACGGATCGCTATAGCGTCCTCATTACTGAAGACGCCGCACCGATCCGCCTGTAGATCTCACAATCCACTCTATCCTCACTCGTGAACAAGACTCCTAGGTACTTGAACTCCTTCACTTGGGGCAAGATCTCTTTCCCAACCTCGAGATGGCACTCCACCCTTTCCCGGGCGAGAACCATGGACTCGGACATGGAGGTGCTGATTCTCATCCCAGTCGCTTCACTGCGAACCGATCCAATGAAAGCTGAAGATCTTGGCCAGTTGAAGCCATCAGGACCACATCATCTGCAAAAAGCAGAGACCTAATCCTGCAGCCACCAAACCAGGCGCAGTCATGGCGTTGAGGGGATCCTCAAAGCCATGACTGCGCCTAGATATTCTGTCCATTAAAGTTATGAACAGAATCGGTGACAAAGGGCAGCCTTGGCGGAGTCCAACCCTCACTGGAAAGGGGTCCGACATACTGCCGGCAATGCGGACCAAGCTCTGACACTGATCATACAGGGAGACACCCGCCACAATCAGACATGCCGATACTCCATACTCTCTGAGCACTCCCCACAGGATTTACCGGGGGCCAAGGTCGAATGTCTTCTCCAAGTCCACAAAACTTATGTAGACTGGTTGGGCAAACTCCCATGCACACTCAAGGACCCTGCCGAGAGTATAGAGCTGGTCTACCGTTCCACGACCAGGACGAAAACCACACTGTTCGTCCTGGATCCGAGGTTCCTCCTCTCCATTACACATGAATAGACCTTACCGGGAAGGCTGAGGAGTGTGATCTACGATAGTTGGAACACACCCTCCGGTTCCCCTTCTTAAAGAGAGGAACCACCACCCCGGTCTGCCAATCCAGAGGTACCGCCCCTGATGTAGACGCAATGTTGCAGAGTCTTGTCAACCAAGACTGCCCCACAGCATCCAGAGCCTTAAGGAACTCCGGACGGAGCTCATACCCCCGGGGCCTTGCCACCGAGGAGCTTTTTAACTACCTTGGCAACCTCAGCCCCAGAAATAGGAGAGCCCACCACAGACTTCCCAGGCACTGTTTCCTCATAGGAAGACGTGTTGGTGGGACTGAGGAGGTCTCGCTTGGCCTGTCGATATGCCCACTGCCTCTGGAGTCCCATGAGCCAAAAGGACCCGGTGGCTCTTTCTTCAGCTTGACAGCATCCCACGACAGGCACCAAACACCTTGCGGCCACAGCTTCAATCAGCTGGCTCAACAAGAGAACATGGTCCACTCAGACTCAATGTCCAGCACCTCCCTCGTGACATGTTCAAAGTTCTTCCGGACATGTTCAAAGTTCTTCAGGAGACTCTGCTAGGTGTTCCCAGCAGACCCTTACAATGCGTTTGGGCCTGCCAGGTCTGACCGGCAACCTCCCCTACCATCGGAGCCAGCTCACCACCAGGTGGTGGTTGGTAGAAAGCTCTGCCCCTCTCTTCACCGAGTGTCCAAAACATGAGGCCGCAAATCCCATGACACAACTACAAAGTCAATCATGCGGCCGAGGGTGTCCTTGTGCCAAGTGCACATATGGACACCCTTATGTTTGAACATTGTGTTTGTTATGGACAATCCGTGACAAGCACAAAAGTCCAATAACAAAGCACCACTTGGGTTCAGATCCGGGTGGCCATTTTTCCCAATCACGACTCTCCAGGTTTCACTGTCGTTGCCAACATAGCGTTGAAGTCCACCAGCAGAAAAAGGGAATCACCCGAGGGAGCACTCTCCAGTACTCCCTCAAGGGAATCCAAAAAGAGTTGGTACTCTGAGCTGCTGTTTGGTGTGTAAACACAAACAACAGTCAGGACCCGTCACCCAACCCGAAGGCTGAAGGAAGCTACCATCTCGTCTATTGGGTTTAAAGTCCAACGTGCAGGCTTTGAGCCGGGGGGCAACAAGAATTGCCACCCCAGCCTCTCAATAGTTGCAACGCCAGTGTGGAATCTCTTCCACTCTGGCATTGCAAGTAATGAAAGTTCAGCTCAGTCCAGCCCCTCTGAGAGAACAGGTTCCAGAGCCCTTGCTGTGAGTCCAACTATATCTAGCCGGGAACTTCTCCACCTCAAGCACCAGCTCAGGCTCCTTCCCTCCCAGCGAGGTGACGTTCCATGTCCCAAGAGCGAGCTTATGTAGCCGATAATCGGACCACCAAGTGCCCTGCCTTCGGCTGCCGCCCAGCTCACACTGCACCCTCTATGACCCAGCCCATGAGTGGTGAGCCCTGGAGGGGGGATCCACGTTGCCTCTTCGAGCTGAGCACGGCTGGGCCCCATGGGGACAGGCCCGTCAATCGCCATCGTGCCACACCTCTGGGCCTGGCTCCACAGGGGAGCCACGGTGACCTGCGTCCGGGCGAGAAAAAATCTAGGTCCTCAATTGTACTTTTAATAAAGGTCTTTGAGCTGCTCTTTGTCTGATCCCTCACCTAGGACCTGTTTGTCCTGGATCAGTGGGACACGCAAACCACAAAGGTGGCGGCTCAGAAAGCAGGTTATATAAATATAACTCCAAAACCAAACATGCAATATGTCTAAACATGCCTGTAATATTGTATCAATGTGACTTTTCCTAGAATCGGTTGTTTTTGTAAGGTTTGCAAATACAAAAATTAGGTTTTACTCACAATGACAAAATCACACTCAATATGACAGTTATTTAAACATAACTCATAAACCACACAAAAAAATGGCTAATAATGCCTGAAATAATGAATCATTGGGAGTTTTACTGAGTTTTATATTTTGCAAACACAAAAAGTAGTTTTTTACTTGACTGTAATGTTCTTAGAACCCTGAGATAATGGGAAAAAAGCAATAAAAATGTATTTAAACCTAACTCCTAAACAACACATGCAAAATGGCTAATAATGCCTAGGGAGACATGTAACGTTGTTAGTTTAAAAAAATGATCTTTTGTAAAGATATCAAAGACACTAGCTAGTTTTTTTTATTCAATATGACAGTATAACAGTCATACTAAATATGAAAGTTATATAAACATAACTCCGAAACCAAACATGTGTCATGTCTAAAAATGTATTTATGTGAGTTTGTAAGGTTTGCAAAAACAAAAAGTAGTTTTTTACTCAATATGAAAGTAATGTTCTTAGAATCCTGAGATAATGCGAAAAAAGCAATACAAATGTATTCAAACACAAATTTTAAACCAAACATGTAAAATGTCTAAAAATGCCTGTAATATTGAATCCATATAAGTTTTACTAGAATCAATTGTTTTTGTAAGGTTTGCAAATACAAAAATTAGGTTTTACACATAATGACATTAAAACTGTAACACTCAATATAACAATTATTTATTTATAACTCCTAACCACACATGAAACATGTCTAATAATGCGTGAAAAAATTTATCTTTGTGAGTGTTACTAGAAACATTTTCTTTTGTAAGGTTTACAAATACAGGTTAGTTTTTTTTACTCCATATGACAGTATAACTGCCACACTCAATATGACAGTTATTTAAACATAACTCTTAAACTACACATGAAAAATGATTAACAATGCCTGAAATAATGCATTCTTGTAAGTTTTACTCGAAACATATGCTTTTTTAAGGCTTGCAAACACAAAAATTATTTCTTTACTCAATATGACAGTAATGTTCTAAAATTCTGAGAAAATACGAACAAATTAATAAAAATGATTCCAACATAATTCCTAAACCAAATATGCAAAATGTCTAAAAATGTCTGTAATATTGAATCCATGTGAGTTTTACTAGATTTAAATTATTTTGTAAGGTTTGCAAATACATAAATTAAGTTTTACTTACTATGTCATATCTGACAGTATATGACAGTTATTTAACCATAACTCAAACCACACATGAAAAATGGCTAATAATGCCTGAAATAATGCATCCTTGGCCGTTTTACTCGAAACACATGCTTTTTTAAATCTTGCAAACACAAAAAGTAGTTTTTTTACTCAATATGACTGTAATGTTCTTAAAATCCTGAGATAATGCGAAAAAAGCAATAAAAATGTATTTAAACATTACTCCTAAACAACATATGCAAAATGGCTAATAATGCCTGGAAACACGTATCTTTGTTAGTTTTACTGGAAAAAGGATCTTTTGTAAAGTTTGCAAAGACACAAGCCAGTTTTTTTTAATTCAATATGACAGTATAACAGTCATTTTAAATATCAAAGTTATATAAACATAACTCCAAAACCAAACATGTGTCATGTCTAAAAATGCCTGTAATAATGTATTAATGTGAGTTTGTAAGGTTTTCAAAAACAAAAAGTAGTTTTTTACTCAATATGAAAGTAATGATCTTAGAATCCTGAGATAATGCGAAAAAAGCAATAAAAATGTATTCAAACATAACTCCTAAACAACCCAGGCAAAATGGGTAATAATGCCTGGAGACATGTATCTTTGTTAGTTTTACTAGAAAATGTATTTTTTGTAAAGATATCAAAGACAAAAGCTAGTTTTTTTTTATTCAATATGACAGTATAACAGTCCTACTAAATATGAAAGTTATATAAACATAACTCCAAAACCAAACATGTGTTATGTCTAAAAATGCCTGTAATAATGTATTTTATGTGAGTTTGTAAGGTTTGCAAAAACAAAAAGTAGTTTTTTACTCAATATGAAAGTAATGATCTTAGAATCCTGAGATAATGCGAAAAAAGCAATAAAAATGTATTTAAACATAATTCCTAAACAACCCATGCAAAATGGCTAATAATGCCTGGAGACATGTATCTTTGTTAGTTTTAGTAGAAAAATGATCTTTTGTAAAGTTTGCAAAGACACAAGCTACTTTTTTTTTATTCAATATGACTGTATAACAGTCATACTAAATATAAAAGTTATATAAACATAACTCCAAAACCAAACATGTGTCATGTCTAAAAATGCCTGTAATAATGTATTAATGTGAGTTTGTAAGGTTTGCAAAAACAAAAAGTAGTTTTTTACTCAATATGAAAGTAATGATCTTAAAATCCTGAGATAATGCGAAAAAAGCAATAAAAATGTATTTAAACATAATTCCTAAACAACCCATGCAAAATGGGTAATAATGCCTGGAGACATGTATCTTTGTTAGTTTTACTAGCAAAATGATCTTTTGTAAAGTTTGCAAAGACACAAGCCAGTTTTTTTTAATTCAATATGACAGTATAACAGTCATTTTAAATATCAAAGTTATATAAACATAACTCCAAAACCAAACATGTGTCATGTCTAAAAATGCCTGTAATAATGTATTAATGTGAGTTTGTAAGGTTTTCAAAAACAAAAAGTAGTTTTTTACTCAATATGAAAGTAATGATCTTAGAATCCTGAGATAATGCGAAAAAAGCAATAAAAATGTATTCAAACATAACTCCTAAACAACCCAGGCAAAATGGGTAATAATGCCTGGAGACATGTATCTTTGTTAGTTTTACTAGAAAATGTATTTTTTGTAAAGATATCAAAGACAAAAGCTAGTTTTTTTTTATTCAATATGACAGTATAACAGTCCTACTAAATATGAAAGTTATATAAACATAACTCCAAAACCAAACATGTGTTATGTCTAAAAATGCCTGTAATAATGTATTTTATGTGAGTTTGTAAGGTTTGCAAAAACAAAAAGTAGTTTTTTACTCAATATGAAAGTAATGATCTTAGAATCCTGAGATAATGCGAAAAAAGCAATAAAAATGTATTTAAACATAATTCCTAAACAACCCATGCAAAATGGCTAATAATGCCTGGAGACATGTATCTTTGTTAGTTTTACTAGAAAAATGATCTTTTGTAAAGTTTGCAAAGACACAAGCTACTTTTTTTTTATTCAATATGACTGTATAACAGTCATACTAAATATAAAAGTTATATAAACATAACTCCAAAACCAAACATGTGTCATGTCTAAAAATGCCTGTAATAATGTATTAATGTGAGTTTGTAAGGTTTGCAAAAACAAAAAGTAGTTTTTTACTCAATATGAAAGTAATGATCTTAAAATCCTGAGATAATGCGAAAAAAGCAATAAAAATTTATTTAAACATAATTCCTAAACAACCCATGCAAAATGGGTAATAATGCCTGGAGACATGTATCTTTGTTAGTTTTACTAGCAAAATGATCTTTTGTAAAGTTTGCAAAGACACAAGCTACTTTTTTTTAATTCAATATGACAGTATAACAGTCATACTAAATATGAAAGTTATATAAACATAACTCCAAAACCAAACATGTGTCATGTCTAAAAATGCCTGTAATAATGTATTAATGTGAGTTTGTAAGGTTTGCAAAAACAAAAAGTAGTTTTTTACTCAATATGAAAGTAATGATCTTAAAATCCTGAGATAATGCGAAAAAAGCAATACAAATATATTTAAACATAAATCCTAAACAACCCATGCAAAATGGGTAATAATGCCTGGAGACATGTATCTTTGTTAGTTTTACTAGAAAAATGATCTTTTGTAAAGTTTGCAAAGACACAAGCTAATTTTTTTTATTCAATATGACAGTATAACAGTCATACTAAATATAAAAGTTATATAAACATAACTCCAAAACCAAACATGTGTCATGTCTAAAAATGTCTGTAATAATGTATTTATGTGAGTTTGTAAGGTTTGCAAAAACAAAAAGTAGTTTTTTACTCAATATGAAAGTAATGATCTTGGAATCCTGAGATAATGCGAAAAAAGCAATAAAAATGTATTTAAACATAACTCCTAAACAACCCAGGCAAAATGGGTAATAATGCCTGGAGACATGTATCTTTGTTAGTTTTACTAGGAAATGTATATTTTGTAAAGTTTGCAAAGACACAAGCTAGTTGTTTTTATTCAATAAGACAGTATAACAGTCATACTAAATATGAAAGTTATATAAACATAACTCCAGAACCAAACGTGTGTCATGTCTAAAATTGCCTATAATAATGTATTTATGTGAGTTTGTAAGGTTTGCAAAAACAAAAAGTAGTTTTTTCCTCAATATGAAAGTAGGGATTTTAGAATCCTGAGATAATGCGAAAAAAGCAATAAAAATGTATTTAAACATAATTCCTAAACAACCCATGCAAAATGGCTAATAATGCCTGGAGACATGTATCTTTGTTAATTTTACTAGAAAAATGATATTTTGTAAAGTTTGCAAAGACACAAGCTAGTTTTTTTTTAATTCAATATGACAGTATAACACTCATATTAAATATAGAAGTCATATAAACATAACTCCAAAACCAAACATGTGTCATGTCTAAAAATGCCTGTTATAATGTATTTATGTGAGTTTGTAAGGTTTGCAAAAACAAAAAGTAGTTTTTTTACTCAATATGAAAGTAATGATCTTAGAATCCTGAGATAATGCGAAAAAAGCAATAAAAATGTCTTTAAACATAATTCCTAAACAACCCATGCAAAATGGGTAATAATGCCTGGAGACATGTATCTTTGTTAGTTTTACTAGAAAAATGATCTTTTGTAAAGTTTGCAAAGACACAAGCTAGTTTTTTTTTATTCAATATGACAGTATAACAGTCATACTAAATATTAAAGTTATATAAACATAACTCCAAAACCAAACATGTGAATTGTCTAAAAATGCCTGTAATATTGAATTTATGTAAGTTTTACTAGAATCATTGTTTTTGTAAGGTTTGCAAATACAAAAATTAGGTTTTACACATAATGACATTATAACTTTAACACTCAATATGAAAGTTATTTAATTATAACTCCTAAATACACATGAAACATGTCTAATAGCGTGAAAAAAATTATCTTTGTGAGTGTTGCTGGAAACATTTTCTTTTGTAAGGTTTGCAAAGACACAAGTTAGATTTTTTTAACTCAATATGACAGTATAACGCCACACTCAATATGACAGTTATTTAAACATAACTCCTAAACCACACCTGAAAAATGGCTAATAATGCCTGAAATAATGCATCTTTGGGAGTTTTACTGGAAACATATGCTTTTTTTAAGGCTTGCAAACACAAAAATTATTTTTTTACTCAATATGACAGTAATGTTCTAAAATTCTGAGAAAATACGAACAAATTAATAAAAATGATTCCAACATAATTCCTAAACCAAACATGCAAAATGTCTGAAAATGCCTGTAATATTGAATCCATGTGAGTTTTATTTGAATCAGTTTGCTAATACAAAAATTGGGTTTTATGACAAACACAAGTTAGTTTTTTTACTCAATATAACAGTTTAGCTGTCATACTATATATGAAAGTTATATAAACATAACTCCAAAACCAAACCATTATGTCCAAAACTGCCTGTAATATTGTATATATGTGAGTTTTACTAGAATCAGGGTTGCAAATACAAAAATTGGGTTTTATGACAGTATACTGTCACACTCAATATGACAGTTATTTAAACATAACTCAAATAACACATGCAAAATAGCTAATAATGCCTGGAGCATGTATCTTAGTTAGTTTTACTAGAAAAATGGTATTTTGTAAGGTTTTGTTAGTTGTTGTTTTTATTCAATATGACAGTATAACTGTCATACTAAATATGAAAGTTATATAAACATAACTCTAAAACCAAACATGCATTGTGTCTAAAAATGCCTGTAATATTGTATCTGTGTGAGTTTAACTAGATTTAGTTGTTTTTGTATGGTTTGCAAATACAAAATAAGGGTTTTACTCACTATGACAGTTTACTGTCACACTCAATCTGACAGTTATTTATTTAAACATAACTCCTAAACCACCCATGCAAAATGGCTAATAATGCCTGGAGATATGTATCTTTGTGAGTTTTACTAGAAACATTATATTGTGTAAGGTTTAGTTAGTTTTTGTACTCAATCTGACAGTATAACTGTCATTCTAAATCCATCCATTTTCTTCCGCTTATCCGAGGTCGGGTTGCGGGGGCAGCAGCCTGAGCAGAAAATCCAAGACTTCCCTCTCCCCAGCCACTTCGTCCAGCTCTTCTCGGGGTATTCCGAGGCGTTCCCAGGCCAGCCGGGGACATAGTCTTTCCAATGTGTCCTAGGTCTTCCCCGTGGCCTCCTGCCACACCTCCCTAGAGGCGTTCGGGTGGCATCTTGAGCAGATGCCCGAACCACCTCATGGCTCCTCTCAATGTGGAGGAGCAGCGGCTTTACTTTGAGTTCCTCCCGGATGACAGAGCTTCTCACCCTGTCTCTAAGGTAGAGACCCACCACCCGGCAGAGGAAACGCATTTCGGCCGCTTGTCCTTTCGGTCATAACCCAAAGCTGGGAACGTAGATCGACGGTAAATTGAGAGCTTTTCCTTCTGGCTCAGCTCCTTCTTCACCACAACGGATCGATATAGCGTCCTCAATACTGAAGACGCCGCACCAAATCGCCTGTGGATCTCTCGATCCACTCTATCCTCACTCGTGAACAAGACTCCTAGGTACTTGAACTCCTCCACTTGGGGCAAGATCTCCTCCCCAACCTGGAGATGGCACTCGACCCTTTCCTGCACGAGAACCATGGACTTGGACTTGGAGGTGCTGATTCTCATCCCAGTCGCTTCACACTCAAGGACCCTGCCGAGAGTATAGACCTGGTCTACCGTTCCACGACCAGGACGAAAACCACACTGTTCGTCCTGGATCCGAGTTTCCTCCTCTCCAGTACACATGAATAGACCTTACCGGGAAGGCTGAGGAGTGTGTTTCACGATAGTTGGAACACACCCTCCGGTTCCCCTTCTTAAAGAGAGGAACCACCACCCCGGTGTGCCAATCCAGAGGTACCACCCCCAATGTTCACGCGATGTTGCAGAGTCTTGTCAACCAAGACAGCCCCACAGTATCCAGAACCTTAAGGAACTCATCCACCACCGGGGCCTTGCCACAGAGGAGCTTTTTAACTACCTAGGCAACCTAAGCCCCAGAAATAGGAGAGTCCACCACAGATTCCCCAGGCACTGCTTGGCCTGTCGGTATGCCCGCTGCCTCTGGAGTCCCATGAGCCAAAAGGACCCGATAGGCTCTTTCTTCAGCTTGACGGCATCCCTCCCTGCTGGTGGCCACCAGCGAGTTCTAGGATTACCGCCACGACAGGCACCAAACACCTTGCGGCCACAGCTCCAATCAGCAGGCTCGACAAGAGAGGCACGGAACATGGTCCACTCAGACTCAATGTCCAGCACCTCCCTCGTGACATGTTTAAAGTTCTTCCTTATGTTTTGAACATTGTGTTTGTTTTGGACAATCCGTGACAAGCACAAAAGTCCAATAACAAAGCACCACTTGGGTTCAGATCCGGGTGGCCATTTTTCCCAATCACGACTCTCCAGGTTTCACTGTCCTTGCCAACATGAGCATTGAAGTCCCCCAACAGAACAAGGGAATCACCCGAGGGAGCACTCTCCAGTACTCCCTCAAGGGAATCCAAAAAGAGTGGGTACTCTGATCTGCTGTTTGGTGCGTAAACACAAACAACAGTCAGGACCCGTCACCCAACCCAAAGGCGGAGGGAAGCTACCATCTCGTCTACTGGGTCCAACGTGCAGGCTTTGAGCAACAACAATTGCCACCCCAGCCTCTCATTGCTTGCAACGCCAGAGTGGAAGAGAGTCCAGCCCCTCTTGAGAGAACAGGTTCCAGAGCTCTTGCTGTGCGTCGAAGTGAGTCCAACTATATCTTGCCGGAACTTCTTCACCTCGCGCACCAGCTCAGGCTCTTTCCCTCCCAGCGAGGTGACGTTCCACGTCCCAAGAGCGAGCTTATGTAGCCGATAATCGGACTGCCAAGTGCCCTGCCTTCGGCTGCCGCCCAGTTCACACTGCATCCGACCTCTATGACCTCAATGGGCCCATGAGTGGTGAGCCCATTGGAGGGTTGACCCACGTTGCCTCTTCGAAATGAGCCCGGCAGGGCCCCATGGAGACAGGCCCGGCCACAAGTCGCTCGCCATCGTGCCCCACCTCTGCGCCTGGCTCCACAGGGGAGCCACGGTGACCTGCGCCTGGGCGAGAAAAAATCTAGGTCCTCGATTTGTACTTTTCATAAAGGTCTTTGAGCTGCTCTTTGTCTGATCCCTCACCTAGGATCTTTTCTCAGGGGATCCCGAGGCGTTCCCAGGCCAGCCGGGAGACATAGTGTTCCCAATGTGTCCTGGGTCTTCCCCGTGGCCTCCAGGATGACAGAGCTTCACCTTCACCAGGGGTGTCAAACTCAAATACAGAGTGGGCCAAAGTTTAAAACTGAACAAAGCCGCGGGCCAAGGTTGAACAAATTAACCTTTTAATAGGGACCCAAACACGTTTTGCATTGAATATTGAACAAGCAAGGCTTATATAACTTTATAGTGACATGCAAAATGGAGTTTCAAATAATAATAATAATCATTAAAAAATATCAATTGCATATCAAATATAATTTAAATACAAATTGAATGCCTCTTTTCTATTTGCAGCCTTCTGAGGTAAATATCAACATTAACTTTATCCACAGGCTAATAAATTTGAAAATAAAATAACAATGAATAAAACAACCATTCAGGACTTTAAACTGCTCAGTTTGCAACACACTGATCTAATTTGATGTGCGCAAGCCAGATACCTGGCATCTTTTTTTAGATGCTAGTTCTTTAATGTCGGGGCTCAGGCTTTGAGCTGAGGCAACTTTCATTATCGAACAAGATGTTCAACAGTCATATCTCGTACACCCAATTCTAACATCATTCAGACCCAGTCACAAGATATGTGCAGCTACAGCACGCATACACAAATGAATGCAACGCATACTTCATCAACAGCGATACAGGTTACACTGAGGGTGCCAGTATAAAAAACTTTAACACTGTTAGAAATATACGCCACACTGTGAACCCACACCAAACAAAAATAAAAAACACTTTTCGGGAGAACATCCGCACCGTAACACAACATAAACACAAAAGAACAAATACCCAGAATCTTTTGCAGCACTAACTCTTTCGGGACGCTACAAAATACACCCCCGCTACCACCAAACCTCCCCCCCCCCCCACACACACACACCTTGTAGCGTCTCGGAAGATTTAGTGCTACAAAGGGTTCTGGGTATTTGTTGTGTTGTGTTTATGTTGTGTTACGGTGCGGATGTTCTCCCGAAATGTGTTTGTCATTCTTGTTTGGTGTGGATTCACAGTGTGGCGTATATTTCTAAAAGTGTTAAAGTTTTTTATTGGCTACCGTCAGTGTAACCTGTATCGCTGTTGATGAAGTATGCGTTGCATTCAATTGTGTGTGGGTGCAGAAGCTGCACTGACATGAAACTGGGCTGGCACTCGTTTGACTAGCTGGAAAAAAAAAAAAAAAAAAAAAATTCGGGAGGAGTGCTGGAGTCACTCCCGGGAGGGTTAACAAGTATTAGAAGTAGCGGCACTGCCGCAATGTATAATCGAAGGTCCAGCTTTAGTGTTAATTTGATATTGCCTCAAGGGCCAAGTCAAATTACACGTTGGGCCAAATTTGGCCCACGGGCCAGAGTTTGACACCCATGACCTTCACTGTAAAAAGTTACTGTAAAAATAAAAAATAAAATTACAGTTATATACTCCATCCATCCATCCATTTTCTACCGCTTATTCCCTTCGGGGTCGCGGGGGGCGCTGGAGCCTATCTCAGCTACAATCAGGCAGAAGGCGGGGTACACCCTGGACAAGTCGCCACCTCATCGCAGGGCCAACACAGATAGACAGACAACATTCACACTCACATTCACACACTAGGGCCAATTTAGTGTTGCCAATCAACCTATCATGTTCTTCTTAAATGCAGTTAAGTACTGTAAATTTTGTTGCATTTTTCAAAAAATATCGACCAGCAGTAAGTTACTGTAAAACCTACAGTGTAATTCAGTTATTTTCAGACTTGTTTCTTGGGTCCGCCCACAATTCGTCCAACCGAGCTTCATTTCACCTGGCCGACCCTGCTAAATCCATCCTACTGCATCGTGTGTTTTTGATAACAAGGTAAGAGTCACTTGTACCTTGATGTGTCATTTTCTGTTTGAATTACTTTATATATATATTTATAAAGTCCGAAATGACATAGCGTCACAGTCAGCATCACAGACACTATCGTTGACCACGCGCATGTACCGCCGCATGCTAGCTAGCTAAGTTTTCTTCTTTTTTGTCATAGTCATCATAAAAGATGATAACTTGCAACATATGTGCTACGACTTGCAGCAATGTATTTGCGTATGTTAGCACATGCGAAGTCATAGTTGTATGCCTAATGCATCGTTTAAGTGTGCTTTCCCTAAATGCACAAGAGTTTTTTCCAACTTCTCAGCCTTCAAAACTCACAGCCGTCGTCATAAATATGGCAAGAGTAGGACTGATATGTATAGCGCAGAAGGTTTACCTTGTAATATTGTCTCATGTAGCGCGAAGTGCGATGATATACGAGCCTTTCTCCTGCATTTGAAAAGTCATATTACCGAAGGTAGGACAGTTACGTGCCCCTTCAGTCAATGTGAAAAAAGATTTACAGTTAAGTCTACTTTCACATCGCACGTGTCAAGGAAGCACTACGGCTACACTGAACGAAGTTTGACTTGATCAACAGCAAATCCAAGCAGCTCTTGTGTTATTAACACTGATGATGACTATTGTGATATGCAACTTGAGGATTCAGGATATTCCTGTTATGAAGACATGGAGGTCTACTTGCATTAAAAAAATGTTCACAGCACTGAAAAAAGGTTGAGAACCACTGCCTTAGGACAGTGGTTCTCAACCTTTTTTCAGTGATGTACCCCTGTGAACATTTTTTAAATTCAAGTACCCCCTAATCAGAGCAAAGCATTTTTGGTTGAAAAAAAAGAGATAAAGAAGTAAAATACAGCACTATGTCATCAGTTTCTGATTTATTAAATTGTATAACAGTGCAAAATATTGCTCATTTGTTGTGGTCTTTCTTGAACTATTTGGAAAAAAAGATATAAAAATAACTAAAAACGTGTTGAAAAATAACCAAGTGATTCAATTATAAATAAAGATTTTTACACATAGAAGTAATCAACTTAAAGTGCCCTCTTTGGGGATTGTAATAGAGATCCATCTGGATTCATGAACTTCATTCTCAACATTTCTTCACAAAAAAAGAAATCTTTAACATCAATATTTATGGAACATGTCCACTACGCTTTAACCAAGCCTCCATTGTTTTCTACATGGATAGTTGATTGACAGTTGGTGCCGTGTGGCACCGCCAGGTAGGGTCAAACCATCATGGCATGGGGGAAACTCTGGCTTTATGGTAATGAATGGAATAGCCTACTTGATTAGTTGTTCAGTTTATGAACTTACATTCATATTTTGTCGAAGTATTATTCAATAAATATATTTATAAAGGATTTTTGAATTGTTGCTATTTTTAGAATATTTAAAAAAAAATTCACGTACCCCTTGGCATACCTTCAAGTACCCCCAGGAGTATGCGTACCCCCATTTGAGAACCACTGCCTTAGGAGACTAGATGTAAACAGAGGAAAGAGAGAGCGAGTGAGGTGGCCATTCCAAATACTTTTAAAATGCTACCCATATTGGATACTGTTTAGGAACATAAACTGCATTTCTTGACTGTACCAGTTGCTGGTGATGATCAGCATGGAAGGTGATGTCATCTGCAAAGGCGTCCAACCTAGCTTAATCTCAGGGCTTGCTGCCCTTCTTGCCACATACTATGTGTTCAACTTGGAATACCAAGAGGAAGGTCCTCGGACATTGGAATTTGTTCAAAGGTAAATCCTCTTGATACTGTTAAAATACTGTTAGGATATTTTATTTTATATTTCTCACCTCTGTTCAGGAATTTGACTTGTCATTTCCCCAATTGTGTGCCTTAAATCAATGACTCTTCTGTTCCTTTGTGGACCTTCTTATTAGGGACCGAAGCACCAGTTTGACTCTAGGATACAGAGAAGGTAGGTAATGTGCAGGTAAAGATATGTTGACTGGGTCAAAGAAGGAAGCACCTGTTTGACCCCAGGATGCAGAAAAAGTAGATAATTTGCAGGTAAAGACATGTTGACTGGATGATGGCAGGAAGCACCAGCTTGACCCGAGAATGCAGAGCAAGTAGGTAATGTGCGGGTGAAGATATGTTGAATGGGTAAAGGCAGGAAGCACCAGTGTGACCCCACTATGCAGGGAAGGTAGGTAATGTGCGGGTGAAGGTATGTTGAATGGGTGAAAGAAGGAAGCGCAGGTGTGGTCGAGGCCATGCAGACAAGGTAGGTATGTGCAGGTGAAGATATGTTGTATGGTGAAAGAAAGAAGCACCAGTGTGACCCAAGGATGCAGGGAAGGTAGGTAATGTGCAGGTAAAGATATGTTGAATGGGTGAAGGCAGGAAACACCAGCTAGACGCCAGGATACAGAGAAGGTAGGTAATGTGCAGGTAAAGATAAGTTGAATGAGTAAAAGCAGGAAACACCAGCTTGACTCCAGGATATAGAGAAGGTAGGTAATGTGCAGGTAAAGATATGTTGAATGGGTGAAGGTAGAAAGCACCAGCGTGACCACACTATGCAGAGAAGGTAGGTAATGTGCAGGTAAAGATATGTTGAATGGGTAAAGGCAAGAAGCACCAGTGTGACCCCAGGATGCAGAAAAGATAGGTAATGAGCAGGTAACGATATGTTAAATGGGTGAAAGCAGGAAACATCAGCGTAAATACACGGTCCCGTAGATGGAGAGAAAACATGAATAGAGAGAGGGGTTGGGGAGGCTTTAGCATTGTCTTCCTCTCTAAATTTGTCTTAATGGGTTTTAGAGCATTCACTCATCTACAGCTGTGGTTATGGTATAGGCTCACATATATCCTAAAATTGATATTAATATTTGTGCAGTGCATATTCCTAAATAACAATGTGAGGGGGGTTCTGTATCGACTACAAGTAATCTGCAATCACAACAGAATATCTAATATGCTTTCTCTCTTTTTTAGGCGATTCATTGGCGTTAACCCTGAGAGGGGAACAAAGGCTAGCCAGGGAAAGGTGGTGTCCAAGAAGACCGGGAAGCTGGTCCAGAAAAAGGCAGCAACTGTAAATCCTCACGTAGCCACCCTTATAAAACATCTCACAGACTTTGAGTGGGGCTTTATGTAGCCGACAACTAAACACTGGACTCGTGTTCAGTGTTTTGTCTCCAGTTAGAAATTAAGTGGACATGTTATAAATGTTAAAATGCTTTACTGAAAATAAGAAGAATGCACTAAATGTACATTGAATGTATTTGATGCACTTTAAAATAATGGGTTAATAAAAACATAATCTTGCAAGGCCATTTCTCCAGTCAGTTTTATGCCAGCAGATTGCAGGGGTTTTGATTTTGAAAAATTAAAAGTTCAACTCATTAACTTCTAGTGGCATTATACTGTAAAGCTCAGTCTATAGTGCTTACAATTATTTTACTGTAATTAACTGTTAATGGATATTACAGTAGATACACTAAAATAACAGTGTAATGCCGCTAAACAGATGACAGTATTATGCTGTGAAGCGTATATTTGATACAGCACAGTACTGTGATACTTTTTACAGTAATAAACTGTAGTGATAAATCACAGTATGTGTGCTGTAGAAAAACAGTTTTATACTGGAACCATTAGCTGCCAGTAGGTTACTGTAATTAAACGGTGAAAATTCTTACAGTAAGGGAGAGACCCGCCACCCAGCGGAGAAAACTCATTTCGGCCGCTTGTACCCGTGATGTTGTCCTTTCGGTCATAACCCAAAGCTCATGACCATAGGTGAGGATGGGAACGTAGATTGACCGGTAAATTGAGAGCTTTTCCCTCTGGCGCAGCTCCTTCTTACCACAACGAATCGATATAGCGTCCTCATTACTGAAGACGCCGCACCGATCAGCCTGTGCATCTCACGATCCACTCTTCCCTCACTCATGAACAAGACTCCAGGTACTTGAACTCATCCACTTGGGGCAAGATCTCCTGCCCAACCTCGAGATGGCACTCCACCCTTTCCCGGGCGAGAACCTTAGACTTGGAGGTGCTGATTCTCATCCCAGTCGCTTCACACTCGGCTGCGAACCAATCCAATGAGAGCTGAAGATCCTGGCCAGTTAAAGCCACATCATCTGCAAAAAGGAGAGACCTAATCCTGCAGCCACCAAACCGGATCCCCTCAACGCCATGACTGCGCCTAGAAATTCTGTCCATAAAATTTATGAACACATTTGGTGACAAAGGGCAGCCAACTTATTGCTGGCAATGCGGACCAAGCTCTGACACTGATCATACAGGGAGCGACCCGCCACAATCAGACATGCCGATACCCCATACTATCTGAGCACTCCCCACAGGACTTCCCGGGGTGGCCACGGTCGAATGTCTTCTCCAAGTCCACAAAGCACATGTAGACTGGTTGGACAAACTCCCATGCACACTCAAGGACCCTGCCGAGAGTATAGCGCTGGTCTACCGTTCCACGACCAGGACGAAAACCACACTGTTCGTCCTGGATCCGAGGTCCCTCCTCTCCAGTACACATGAATAGACCTTACCGGGAAGGCTGAGGAGTGTGATCTACGATAGTTGGAACACACCCTCCGGTTCCCCTTCTTAAAGAGAGGAACCACCACCCCGGTGTGCCAATCCAGAGGTACCGCCCCTGATGTCCACGCGATGTTGCAGAGTCTTGTCAACTAAAACAGCCCCACAGCATCCAGAGCCTTAAGAGCTCATCCACCCCCGGGGCCTTGCCACCGAGGAGCTTTTAAAACTACCTTGGCAACCTCAGCCCCAGAAATAGGAGAGCCCACCACAAATTCCCCAGGCACTGCTTGGCCTGTCGGTATGCCCGCTGCCTCTGGAGTCCCATGAGCCAAAAGGACCAGATAAGCTCTTTCTTCAGCTTGACGGCATCCCGCACTGCTGGTGGCCACCAGCGGGTTCTAGGATTACCGCCACGACAGGCACCAAACACCTTGCGGCCACAGCTCCAATCAGCTGGCTTGACAAGAGAGGCACGAACATGATCCATTCAGACTCAATGTCCAGCACCTCCTTTGTGACATGTTCAAAGTTCCTCCGGAGGTGGAAAAAGAAACTCTCTCTGACAGGAGACTCTGCTAGGCATTCCCAAAAGACTCTCACAATGCGTTTGGGCCTGCCAGGTCTGTCCGGGATCCTACCCCACCATCGGAAGCAGCTCACCAGGTGGTGATCGGTAGAAAGCTCGCCCCTCTCTTCACCCGAGTGTCCAAAACATGAGGCCGCAAATCCCATGACACAACTACAAAGTCAATAATGGAACTGCGGCCGAGGGTGTCCTGGTGCCAAGTGCACATATGGACACTCTTATGTTTGAACATTGTGTTTGTTATGGACAATCCGTGACGAGCACAAAAGTCCAATAACAAAGCACCACTTGGGCCACCCGGATGGCCACACTCCATCCGGGTGGCCATTTTTCCCAATCACGACTCTCCAGGTTTCAAAGTCGTTGCCAACATGAGCGTTGAAGACCCCCAGCAGAACAAGGGAATCACCCGAGGGAGCACTCTCAAGGGAATCCAAAAAGAGTGGGTACTCTGAGCTGCTGTTTGGTGCGTAAACACCAACAACAGTCAGGACCCATCACCCAACCCGAAAGCGGAGGGAAGCTACCATCTCGTCTTCTGGGTTAAGTCCAACGTGCAGGCTTTGAGCTGGGGGGCAACAAGAATTGCCAACCCAGCCTCTCATTACTTGCAACGCCAGAGTGGAAGAGAGTCCAACCCCTCTTGAGAGAACAGGTTCCAGAGCCCTTGCTGTGCGTCGAAGTGAGTCCAGCTTTATCTAGCCGGGAACTTCTCCACCTCGCGAGGTGACGTTCCACGTCCCAAGAGCGAGCTTATGTAGCCGATAATCGGACCGCCAAGTGCCCTGCCTTCGGCTTCCGCCCAGCTAACACTGCACCCGACCTCTGTGAGCCAGCCCATGAGTGGTGAGCCTATTGCAGGGGGGACCCACGTTGCCTCTTCGAGCTGGGGCACCAGTCGCTCGCCATCGTGCCCCACCTCTGGGCCTGGCTCCACATGGGAGCCACGGTGACCTGCGTCCGGGCGAGAAAATATCTAGGTCCTCGATTTGTACTTTTCATAAAGGTCTTTGAGCTGCTCTTTGTCTGATTCCTCACCTAGGACCTGTTTGTCTTGGGGGACCCTACCAGGGGGAATAGAAGCCCCCGGACAACATAGCTCCTAGGATCAGTGGGACACGCAAACCACAAAGGCGGCGGCTCAGAAAGCAGGTTATATAAACATAACTCCAAAACCAAACATGCAAGATGTCTAAACATGCCTGTAATATTGTATCAATGTGAGTTTTACTAGAATCAGTTGTTTTTGTAAGGCTTGCAAACACAAAAGGTTTTTTTTACTCAATATGACAGTAAGTTCTTAAAATGCTGAGATAATGTGAAAAAAACAATACAAATGTATTCCAACATGATTCCTAAACCAAACATGCAAAATGTCTAAAAATGCCTGTAATATTGAATCCATGTGAGTTTTACTAGAATCATTTGTTTTTGTAAGGTTTGCAAATACAAAAATTGAGTTTTATGACAGACACAAGTTAGTTTTTTTACTCATTATAACAGTATAGATGTCATACTATATATTAAAGTTGTATGAACATAACTCCAAAACCAAACGTGCATTATGTCCAAAATTGCCTGTAATATTGTATAGATGTGAGTTTTACTAGAATCAGGTTTGCAAATACAAAAATTGGCTTTTATGACAGTATACTGTCACACTCAATATGACAGTATAACTGTCATACTAAATCCATCCATTTTCTTCCGCTTATCCGAGGTCGGGTTGCGGGGGCAGCAGCCTAAGCAGAGAGCCCAGACTTCCCTCTCCCCAGCCACTTTGTCCAGCTCTTCTCGGGGGATCCCGAGGCGTTCCCAGGCCATAGTCTTTCCAATGTATCCTAGGTCTTCCCCATGGCCTCCTGCCGTTCGGACCTAGGGAGGCGTTCGGGTGGCTTCCTGAGCAGATGCCCGAACCACCTCATCTGGCTCCTCTCAATGTGGAGGAGCAGCGGCTTTACACTGAGTTCCTCCCAGATGACAGAGCTTCTCACCCTATCTCTAAGGGAGAGACCCACCACCCGGCGGAGGAAACTCATTTCGGCCGCTTGTACCCGTGACCTTGTCCTTTCGGTCATAACCCAAAGCTCATGACCATAGGTGAGGATGGGAACGTTGATCGACCGGTAAATTGAAAGCTTTTCCTTCTGGCTCAGCTCCTTCTTCACCACAACGGATCGCTATAGCGTCCTCATTACTGAAGACGCCGCACCGATCCGCCTGTAGATCTCACAATCCACTCTATCCTCACTCGTGAACAAGACTCCTAGGTACTTGAACTCCTTCACTTGGGGCAAGATCTCTTTCCCAACCTCGAGATGGCACTCCACCCTTTCCCGGGCGAGAACCATGGACTCGGACATGGGGGTGCTGATTCTCATCCCAGTCGCTTCACTGCGAACCGATCCAATGAAAGCTGAAGATCTTGGCCAGTTGAAGCCATCAGGACCACATCATCTGCAAAAAGCAGAGACCTAATCCTGCAGCCACCAAACCAGGCGCAGTCATGGCGTTGAGGGGATCCTCAAAGCCATGACTGCGCCTAGATATTCTGTCCATTAAAGTTATGAACAGAATCGGTGACAAAGGGCAGCCTTGGCGGAGTCCAACCCTCACTGGAAAGGGGTCCGACATACTGCCGGCAATGCGGACCAAGCTCTGACACTGATCATACAGGCAGACACCCGCCACAATCAGACATGCCGATACTCCATACTCTCTGAGCACTCCCCACAGGATTTACCGGGGGCCAAGGTCGAATGTCTTCTCCAAGTCCACAAAACTTATGTAGACTGGTTGGGCAAACTCCCATGCACACTCAAGGACCCTGCCGAGAGTATAGAGCTGGTCTACCGTTCCACGACCAGGACGAAAACCACACTGTTCGTCCTGGATCCGAGGTTCCTCCTCTCCATTACACATGAATAGACCTTACCGGGAAGGCTGAGGAGTGTGATCTACGATAGTTGGAACACACCCTCCGGTTCCCCTTCTTAAAGAGAGGAACCACCACCCCGGTCTGCCAATCCAGAGGTACCGCCCCTGATGTAGACGCAATGTTGCAGAGTCTTGTCAACCAAGACTGCCCCACAGCATCCAGAGCCTTAAGGAACTCCGGACGGAGCTCATACCCCCGGGGCCTTGCCACCGAGGAGCTTTTTAACTACCTTGGCAACCTCAGCCCCAGAAATAGGAGAGCCCACCACAGACTTCCCAGGCACTGTTTCCTCATAGGAAGACGTGTTGGTGGGACTGAGGAGGTCTCGCTTGGCCTGTCGATATGCCCACTGCCTCTGGAGTCCCATGAGCCAAAAGGACCCGGTGGCTCTTTCTTTAGCTTGACAGCATCCCTCGGTGCTGGTGGATTACCGCCACGACAGGCACCAAACACCTTGCGGCCACAGCTTCAATCAGCTGGCTCAACAAGAGAACATGGTCCACTCAGACTCAATGTCCAGCACCTCCCTCGTGACATGTTCAAAGTTCTTCCGGACATGTTCAAAGTTCTTCAGGAGACTCTGCTAGGTGTTCCCAGCAGACCCTTACAATGCGTTTGGGCCTGCCAGGTCTGACCGGCAACCTCCCCTACCATCGGAGCCAGCTCACCACCAGGTGGTGGTTGGTAGAAAGCTCTGCCCCTCTCTTCACCGAGTGTCCAAAACATGAGGCCGCAAATCCCATGACACAACTACAAAGTCAATCATGCGGCCGAGGGTGTCCTTGTGCCAAGTGCACATATGGATACCCTTATGTTTGAACATTGTGTTTGTTATGGACAATCCGTGACAAGCACAAAAGTCCAATAACAAAGCACCACTTGGGTTCAGATCCGGGTGGCCATTTTTCCCAATCACGACTCTCCAGGTTTCACTGTCGTTGCCAACATAGCGTTGAAGTCCACCAGCAGAAAAAGGGAATCACCCGAGGGAGCACTCTCCAGTACTCCCTCAAGGGAATCCAAAAAGAGTTGGTACTCTGAGCTGCTGTTTGGTGTGTAAACACAAACAACAGTCAGGACCCGTCACCCAACCCGAAGGCTGAAGGAAGCTACCATCTCGTCTATTGGGTTTAAAGTCCAACGTGCAGGCTTTGAGCCGGGGGGCAACAAGAATTGCCACCCCAGCCTCTCATTAGTTGCAACGCCAGTGTGGAATCTCTTCCACTCTGGCATTGCAAGTAATGAAAGTTCAGCTCAGTCCAGCCCCTCTGAGAGAACAGGTTCCAGAGCCCTTGCTGTGAGTCCAACTATATCTAGCCGGGAACTTCTCCACCTCAAGCACCAGCTCAGGCTCCTTCCCTCCCAGCGAGGTGACGTTCCATGTCCCAAGAGCGAGCTTATGTAGCCGATAATCGGACCACCAAGTGCCCTGCCTTCGGCTGCCGCCCAGCTCACACTGCACCCTCTATGACCCAGCCCATGAGTGGTGAGCCCTGGAGGGGGGATCCACGTTGCCTCTTCGAGCTGAGCACGGCTGGGCCCCATGGGGACAGGCCCGTCAATCGCCATCGTGCCACACCTCTGGGCCTGGCTCCACAGGGGAGCCACGGTGACCTGCGTCCGGGCGAGAAAAAATCTAGGTCCTCAATTGTACTTTTAATAAAGGTCTTTGAGCTGCTCTTTGTCTGATCCCTCACCTAGGACCTGTTTGTCCTGGATCAGTGGGACACGCAAACCACAAAGGTGGCGGCTCAGAAAGCAGGTTATATAAATATAACTCCAAAACCAATCATGCAATATGTCTAAACATGCCTGTAATATTGTATCAATGTGACTTTTCCTAAAATCGGTTGTTTTTGTAAGGTTTGCAAATACAAAAATTAGGTTTTACTCACAATGACAAAATCACACTCAATATGACAGTTATTTAAACATAACTCATAAACCACACAAAAAAATGGCTAATAATGCCTGAAATAATGAATCATTGGGAGTTTTACTGAGTTTTATATTTTGCAAACACAAAAAGTAGTTTTTTACTTGACTGTAATGTTCTTAGAACCCTGAGATAATGGGAAAAAAGCAATAAAAATGTATTTAAACCTAACTCCTAAACAACACATGCAAAATGGCTAATAATGCCTAGGGAGACATGTAACGTTGTTAGTTTAAAAAAATGATCTTTTGTAAAGATATCAAAGACACTAGCTAGTTTTTTTTATTCAATATGACAGTATAACAGTCATACTAAATATGAAAGTTATATAAACATAACTCCGAAACCAAACATGTGTCATGTCTAAAAATGTATTTATGTGAGTTTGTAAGGTTTGCAAAAACAAAAAGTAGTTTTTTACTCAATATGAAAGTAATGTTCTTAGAATCCTGAGATAATGCGAAAAAAGCAATACAAATGTATTCAAACACAAATTTTAAACCAAACATGTAAAATGTCTAAAAATGCCTGTAATATTGAATCCATATAAGTTTTACTAGAATCAATTGTTTTTGTAAGGTTTGCAAATACAAAAATTAGGTTTTACACATAATGACATTAAAACTGTAACACTCAATATAACAATTATTTATTTATAACTCCTAACCACACATGAAACATGTCTAATAATGCGTGAAAAAATTTATCTTTGTGAGTGTTACTAGAAACATTTTCTTTTGTAAGGTTTACAAATACAGGTTAGTTTTTTTTACTCCATATGACAGTATAACTGCCACACTCAATATGACAGTTATTTAAACATAACTCTTAAACTACACATGAAAAATGATTAACAATGTCTGAAATAATGCATTCTTGTAAGTTTTACTCGAAACATATGCTTTTTTAAGGCTTGCAAACACAAAAATTATTTCTTTACTCAATATGACAGTAATGTTCTAAAATTCTGAGAAAATACGAACAAATTAATAAAAATGATTCCAACATAATTCCTAAACCAAATATGCAAAATGTCTAAAAATGTCTGTAATATTGAATCCATGTGAGTTTTACTAGATTTAAATTATTTTGTAAGGTTTGCAAATACATAAATTAAGTTTTACTTACTATGTCATATCTGACAGTATATGACAGTTATTTAACCATAACTCAAACCACACATGAAAAATGGCTAATAATGCCTGAAATAATGCATCCTTGGCCGTTTTACTCGAAACACATGCTTTTTTAAATCTTGCAAACACAAAAAGTAGTTTTTTTACTCAATATGACTGTAATGTTCTTAAAATCCTGAGATAATGCGAAAAAAGCAATAAAAATGTATTTAAACATTACTCCTAAACAACATATGCAAAATGGCTAATAATGCCTGGAAACATGTATCTTTGTTAGTTTTACTGGAAAAAGGATCTTTTGTAAAGTTTGCAAAGACACAAGCCAGTTTTTTTTTTATTCAATATGACAGTATAACAGTCATTTTAAATATCAAAGTTATATAAACATAACTCCAAAACCAAACATGTGTCATGTCTAAAAATGCCTGTAATAATGTATTAATGTGAGTTTGTAAGGTTTTGAAAAACAAAAAGTAGTTTTTTACTCAATATGAAAGTAATGATCTTAGAATCCTGAGATAATGCGAAAAAAGCAATAAAAATGTATTCAAACATAACTCCTAAACAACCCAGGCAAAATGGGTAATAATGCCTGGAGACATGTATCTTTGTTAGTTTTACTAGAAAATGTATTTTTTGTAAAGTTTGCAAAGACACAAGCTAGTTGTTTTTATTCAATAAGACAGTATAACTGTCATACTACATATGAAAGTTATATAAACATAACTCCAGAACCAAACGTGTGTCATGTCTAAAATTGCCTATAATAATGTATTTATGTGAGTTTGTAAGGTTTGCAAAAACAAAAAGTAGTTTTTTCCTCAATATGAAAGTAAGGATTTTAGAATCCTGAGATAATGCGAAAAAAGCAATAAAAATGTATTTAAACATAATTCCTAAACAACCCATGCAAAATGGCTAATAATGCCTGGAGACATGTATGTTTGTTAGTTTTACTAGAAAAATGATCTTTTGTAAAGATATCAAAGACAAAAGCTAGTTTTTTTTATTCAATATGACAGTATAACAGTCCTACTAAATATGAAAGTTATCAAAACATAACTCCAAAACCAAACATGTGTTATGTCTAAAAATGCCTGTAATAATGTATTTTATGTGAGTTTGTAAGGTTTGCAAAAACAAAAAGTAGTTTTTTACTCAATATGAAAGTAATGATCTTAGAATCCTGAGATAATGCGAAAAAAGCAATAAAAATGTATTTAAACATAATTCCTAAACAACCCATGCAAAATGGGTAATAATGCCTGGAGACATGTATCTTTGTTAGTTTTACTAGAAAAATGATCTTTTGTAAAGTTTGCAAAGACACAAGCTACTTTTTTTTTATTCAATATGACTGTATAACAGTCATACTAAATATAAAAGTTATATAAACATAACTCCAAAACCAAACATGTGTCATGTCTAAAAATGCCTGTAATAATGTATTAATGTGAGTTTGTAAGGTTTGCAAAAACAAAAAGTAGTTTTTTACTCAATATGAAAGTAATGATCTTAAAATCCTGAGATAATGCGAAAAAAGCAATAAAAATGTATTTAAACATAATTCCTAAACAACCCATGCAAAATGGGTAATAATGCCTGGAGACATGTATCTTTGTTAGTTTTACTAGAAAAATGATCTTTTGTAAAGTTTGCAAAGACACAAGCTACTTTTTTTTTATTCAATATGACAGTATAACAGTCATACTAAATATGAAAGTTATATAAACATAACTCCAAAACCGACATGTGTCATGTCTAAAAATGCCTGTAATAATGTATTAATGTGAGTTTGTAAGGTTTGCAAAAACAAAAAGTAGTTTTTTACTCAATATGAAAGTAATGATCTTAAAATCCTGAGATAATGCGAAAAAAGCAATAAAAATGTATTTAAACATAATTCCTAAACAACCCATGCAAAATGGGTAATAATGCCTGGAGACATGTATCTTTGTTAGTTTTACTAGAAAAATGATCTTTTGTAAAGTTTGCAAAGACACAAGCTAATTTTTTTTATTCAATATGACAGTATAACAGTCATACTAAATATAAAAGTTATATAAACATAACTCCAAAACCAAACATGTGTCATGTCTAAAAATGTCTGTAATAATGTATTTATGTGAGTTTGTAAGGTTTGCAAAAACAAAAAGTAGTTTTTTACTCAATATGAAAGTAATGATCTTGGAATCCTGAGATAATGCGAAAAAAGCAATAAAAATGTATTTAAACATAACTCCTAAACAACCCAGGCAAAATGGGTAATAATGCCTGGAGACATGTATCTTTGTTAGTTTTACTAGGAAATGTATATTTTGTAAAGTTTGCAAAGACACAAGCTAGTTGTTTTTATTCAATAAGACAGTATAACAGTCATACTAAATATGAAAGTTATATAAACATAACTCCAGAACCAAACGTGTGTCATGTCTAAAATTGCCTATAATAATGTATTTATGTGAGTTTGTAAGGTTTGCAAAAACAAAAAGTAGTTTTTTCCTCAATATGAAAGTAGGGATTTTAGAATCCTGAGATAATGCGAAAAAAGCAATAAAAATGTATTTAAACATAATTCCTAAACAACCCATGCAAAATGGCTAATAATGCCTGGAGACATGTATCTTTGTTAATTTTACTAGAAATATGATATTTTGTAAAGTTTGCAAAGACACAAGCTAGTTTTTTTTTATTCAATATGACAGTATAACACTCATATTAAATATAGAAGTTATATAAACATAACTCCAAAACCAAACATGTGTCATGTCTAAAAATGCCTGTTATAATGTATTTATGTGAGTTTGTAAGGTTTGCAAAAACAAAAAGTAGTTTTTTTACTCAATATGAAAGTAATGATCTTAGAATCCTGAGATAATGCGAAAAAAGCAATAAAAATGTCTTTAAACATAATTCCTAAACAACCCATGCAAAATGGGTAATAATGCCTGGAGACATGTATCTTTGTTAGTTTTACTAGAAAAATGATCTTTTGTAAAGTTTGCAAAGACACAAGCTAGTTTTTTTTTATTCAATATGACAGTATAACAGTCATACTAAATATGAAAGTTATATAAAAATAACTCCAAAACCAAACATGTGAATTGTCTAAAAATGACTGTAATATTGAATTTATGTAAGTTTTACTAGAATCAATTGTTTTTGTAAGGTTTGCAAATACAAAAATTAGGTTTTACACATAATGACATTATAACTTTAACACTCAATATGAAAGTTATTTAATTATAACTCCTAAATACATGTCTAATAGCGTGAAAAAAATTATCTTTGTGAGTGTTGCTGGAAACATTTTCTTTTGTAAGGTTTGCAAAGACACAAGTTAGATTTTTTTAACTCAATATGACAGTATAACGCCACACTCAATATGACAGTTATTTAAACATAACTCCTAAACCACACCTGAAAAATGGCTAATAATGCCTGAAATAATGCATCTTTGGGAGTTTTACTGGAAACATATGCTTTTTTTAAGGCTTGCAAACACAAAAATTATTTTTTTACTCAATATGACAGTAATGTTCTAAAATTCTGAGAAAATACGAACAAATTAATAAAAATGATTCCAACATAATTCCTAAACCAAACATGCAAAATGTCTAAAAAGGCCTGTAATATTGAATCCATGTGAGTTTTATTTGAATCAGTTGTATGGTTTGCTAATACAAAAATTGGGTTTTATGACAAACACAAGTTAGTTTTTTTACTCAATATAACAGTTTAGCTGTCATACTATATATGAAAGTTATATAAACATAACTCCAAAACCAAACCATTATGTCCAAAACTGCCTGTAATATTGTATATATGTGAGTTTTACTAGAATCAGGGTTGCAAATACAAAAATTGGGTTTTATGACAGTATACTGTCACACTCAATATGACAGTTATTTAAACATAACTCAAACAACACATGCAAAATAGCTAATAATGCCTGGAGCATGTATCTTAGTTAGTTTTACTAGAAAAATTGTATTTTGTAAGGTTTTGTTAGTTGTTGTTTTTATTCAATATGACAGTATAACTGTCATACTAAATATGAAAGTTATATAAACATAACTCTAAAACCAAACATGCATTGTGTCTAAAAATGCCTGTAATATTGTATCTGTGTGAGTTTAACTAGATTTAGTTGTTTTTGTAAGGTTTGCAAATACAAAATAAGGGTTTTACTCACTATGACAGTTTACTGTCACACTCAATCTGACAGTTATTTATTTAAACATAACTCCTAAACCACACATGCAAAATGGCTAATAATGCCTGGAGATATGTATCTTTGTGAGTTTTACTAGAAACATTATATTGTGTAAGGTTTAGTTAGTTTTTGTACTCAATCTGACAGTATAACTGTCATTCTAAATCCATCCATTTTCTTCCGCTTATCCGAGGTCGGGTTGCGGGGGCAGCAGCCTGAGCAGAAAATCCCAGACTTCCCTCTCCCCAGCCACTTCGTCCAGCTCTTCTCGGGGTATTCCGAGGCGTTCCCAGGCCAGCCGGGGACATAGTCTTTCCAATGTGACCTAGGTCTTCCCCGTGGCCTCCTGCCACACCTCCCTAGAGGCGTTCGGGTGGCATCCTGAGCAGATGCCCGAACCACCTCATGGCTCCTCTCAATGTGGAGGAGCAGCGGCTTTACTTTGAGTTCCTCCCGGATGACCGAGCTTCTCACCCTGTCTCTAAGGTAGAGACCCACCACCCGGCAGAGGAAACGCATTTCGGCCGCTTGTCCTTTCGGTCATAACCCAAAGCTGGGAACGTAGATCGACGGTAAATTGAGAGCTTTTCCTTCTGGCTCAGCTCCTTCTTCACCACAACGGATCGATATAGCGTCCTCAATACTGAAGACGCCGCACCAAATCGCCTGTGGATCTCTCGATCCACTCTATCCTCACTCGTGAACAAGACTCCTAGGTACTTGAACTCCTCCACTTGGGGCAAGATCTCCTCCCCAACCTGGAGATGGCACTCGACCCTTTCCTGCGCGAGAACCATGGACTTGGACTTGGAGGTGCTGATTCTCATCCCAGTCGCTTCACACTCAAGGACCCTGCCGAGAGTATAGACCTGGTCTACCGTTCCACGACCAGGACGAAAACCACACTGTTCGTCCTGGATCCGAGTTTCCTCCTCTCCAGTACACATGAATAGACCTTACCGGGAAAGCTGAGGAGTGTGTTTCACGATAGTTGGAACACACCCTCCGGTTCTCCTTCTTAAAGAGAGGAACCACCACCCCGGTGTGCCAATCCAGAGGTACCACCCCCAATGTTCACGCGATGTTGCAGAGTCTTGTCAACCAAGACAGCCCCACAGTATCCAGAGCCTTAAGGAACTCATCCACCACCGGGGCCTTGCCACAGAGGAGCTTTTTAACTACCTAGGCAACCTAAGCCCCAGAAATAGGAGAGTCCACCACAGATTCCCCAGGCACTGCTTGGCCTGTCGGTATGCCCGCTGCCTCTGGAGTCCCATGAGCCAAAAGGACCCGATAGGCTCTTTCTTCAGCTTGACGGCATCCCTCCCTGCTGGTGGCCACCAGTGAGTTCTAGGATTACCGCCACGACAGGCACCAAACACCTTGCGGCCACAGCTCCAATCAGCAGGCTCGACAAGAGAGGCACGGAACATGGTCCACTCAGACTCAATGTCCAGCACCTCCCTCGTGACATGTTTAAAGTTCTTCCTTATGTTTGAACATTGTGTTTGTTATGGACAATCCGTGACGAGCACAAAAGTCCAATAACAAAGCACCACTTGGGTTCAGATCTGGGTGGCCATTTTTCCCAATCACGACTCTCCAGGTTTCACTGTCCTTGCCAACATGAGCATTGAAGTCCCCCAACAGAACAAGGGAATCACCCGAGGGAGCACTCTCCAGTACTCCCTCAAGGGAATCCAAAAAGAGTGGGTACTCTGAGCTGCTGTTTGGTGCGTAAACACAAACAACAGTCAGGACCCGTCACCCAACCCAAAGGCGGAGGGAAGCTACCATCTCGTCTACTGGGTCCAACGTGCAGGCTTTGAGCAACAACAATTGCCACCCCAGCCTCTCATTGCTTGCAACGCCAGAGTGGAAGAGAGTCCAGCCCCTCTTGAGAGAACAGGTTCCAGAGCCCTTGCTGTGCGTCGAAGTGAGTCCAACTATATCTAGCCGGAACTTCTTCACCTCGCGCACCAGCTCAGGCTCTTTCCCTCCCAGCGAGGTGACGTTCCACGTCCCAAGAGCGAGCTTATGTAGCCGATAATCGGACTGCCAAGTGCCCTGCCTTCGGCTGCCGCCCAGTTCACACTGCATCCGACCTCTATGACCTCAATGGGCCCATGAGTGGTGAGCCCATTGGAGGGTTGACCCACGTTGCCTCTTCGAAATGAGCCCGGCAGGGCCCCATGGAGACAGGCCCGGCCACAAGTCGCTCGCCATCGTGCCCCACCTCTGCGCCTGGCTCCACAGGGGAGCCACGGTGACCTGCGCCTGGGCGAGAAAAAATCTAGGTCCTCGATTTGTACTTTTCATAAAGGCCTTGAGCTGCTCTTTGTCTGATCCCTCACCTAGGATCTTTTCTCAGGGGATCCCGAGGCGTTCCCAGGCCAGCCGGGAGACATAGTGTTCCCAATGTGTCCTGGGTCTTCCCCGTGGCCTCCAGGATGACAGAGCTTCACCTTCACCAGGGGTGTCAAACTCAAATACAGAGTGGGCCAAAGTTTAAAACTGAACAAAGCCGCGGGCCAAGGTTGAACAAATTAACCTTTTAATAGGGACCCAAACACGTTTTGCATTGAATATTGAACAAGCAAGGCTTATATAACTTTATAGTGACATGCAAAATGGAGTTTCAAATAATAATAATAATCATTAAAAAATATCAATTGCATATCAAATATAATTTAAATACAAATTGAATGCCTCTTTTCTATTTGCAGCCTTCTGAGGTAAATATCAACATTAACTTTATCCACAGGCTAATAAATTTGAAAATAAAATAACAATGAATAAAACAACCATTCAGGACTTTAAACTGCTCAGTTTGCAACACACTGATCTAATTTGATGTGCGCAAGCCAGATACCTGGCATCTTTTTTTAGATGCTAGTTCTTTAATGTCGGGGCTCAGGCTTTGAGCTGAGGCAACTTTCATTATCGAACAAGATGTTCAACAGTCATATCTCGTACACCCAATTCTAACATCATTCAGACCCAGTCACAAGATATGTGCAGCTACAGCACGCATACACAAATGAATGCAACGCATACTTCATCAACAGCGATACAGGTTACACTGAGGGTGCCAGTATAAAAAACTTTAACACTGTTAGAAATATACGCCACACTGTGAACCCACACCAAACAAAAATAAAAAACACTTTTCGGGAGAACATCCGCACCGTAACACAACATAAACACAAAAGAACAAATACCCAGAATCTTTTGCAGCACTAACTCTTTCGGGACGCTACAAAATACACCCCCGCTACCACCAAACCTCCCCCCCCCCCCCCCCCCCCCCCCCCCCCCCCCCCCCCCACACACACCTTGTAGCGTCTCGGAAGATTTAGTGCTACAAAGGGTTCTGGGTATTTGTTGTGTTGTGTTTATGTTGTGTTACGGTGCGGATGTTCTCCCGAAATGTGTTTGTCATTCTTGTTTGGTGTGGATTCACAGTGTGGCGTATATTTCTAAAAGTGTTAAAGTTTTTTATTGGCTACCGTCAGTGTAACCTGTATCGCTGTTGATGAAGTATGCGTTGCATTCAATTGTGTGTGGGTGCAGAAGCTGCACTGACATGAAACTGGGCTGGCACTCGTTTGACTAGCTGGAAAAAAAAAAAAAAAAAAAAAATTCGGGAGGAGTGCTGGAGTCACTCCCGGGAGGGTTGGCAAGTATTAGAAGTAGCGGCACTGCCGCAATGTATAATCGAAGGTCCAGCTTTAGTGTTAATTTGATATTGCCTCAAGGGCCAAGTCAAATTACACGTTGGGCCAAATTTGGCCCACGGGCCAGAGTTTGACACCCATGACCTTCACTGTAAAAAGTTACTGTAAAAATAAAAAATAAAATTACAGTTATATACTCCATCCATCCATCCATTTTCTACCGCTTATTCCCTTCGGGGTCGCGGGGGGCGCTGGAGCCTATCTCAGCTACAATCAGGCAGAAGGCGGGGTACACCCTGGACAAGTCGCCACCTCATCGCAGGGCCAACACAGATAGACAGACAACATTCACACTCACATTCACACACTAGGGCCAATTTAGTGTTGCCAATCAACCTATCATGTTCTTCTTAAATGCAGTTAAGTACTGTAAATTTTGTTGCATTTTTCAAAAAATATCGACCAGCAGTAAGTTACTGTAAAACCTACAGTGTAATTCAGTTATTTTCAGACTTGTTTCTTGGGTCCGCCCACAATTCGTCCAACCGAGCTTCATTTCACCTGGCCGACCCTGCTAAATCCATCCTACTGCATCGTGTGTTTTTGATAACAAGGTAAGAGTCACTTGTACCTTGATGTGTCATTTTCTGTTTGAATTACTTTATATATATATTTATAAAGTCCGAAATGACATAGCGTCACAGTCAGCATCACAGACACTATCGTTGACCACGCGCATGTACCGCCGCATGCTAGCTAGCTAAGTTTTCTTCTTTTTTGTCATAGTCATCATAAAAGATGATAACTTGCAACATATGTGCTACGACTTGCAGCAATGTATTTGCGTATGTTAGCACATGCGAAGTCATAGTTGTATGCCTAATGCATCGTTTAAGTGTGCTTTCCCTAAATGCACAAGAGTTTTTTCCAACTTCTCAGCCTTCAAAACTCACAGCCGTCGTCATAAATATGGCAAGAGTAGGACTGATATGTATAGCGCAGAAGGTTTACCTTGTAATATTGTCTCATGTAGCGCGAAGTGCGATGATATACGAGCCTTTCTCCTGCATTTGAAAAGTCATATTACCGAAGGTAGGACAGTTACGTGCCCCTTCAGTCAATGTGAAAAAAGATTTACAGTTAAGTCTACTTTCACATCGCACGTGTCAAGGAAGCACTACGGCTACACTGAACGAAGTTTGACTTGATCAACAGCAAATCCAAGCAGCTCTTGTGTTATTAACACTGATGATGACTATTGTGATATGCAACTTGAGGATTCAGGATATTCCTGTTATGAAGACATGGAGGTCTACTTGCATTAAAAAAATGTTCACAGCACTGAAAAAAGGTTGAGAACCACTGCCTTAGGACAGTGGTTCTCAACCTTTTTTCAGTGATGTACCCCTGTGAACATTTTTTAAATTCAAGTACCCCCTAATCAGAGCAAAGCATTTTTGGTTGAAAAAAAGAGATAAAGACGTAAAATACAGCACTATGTCATCAGTTTCTGATTTATTAAATTGTATAACAGTGCAAAATATTGCTCATTTGTTGTGGTCTTTCTTGAACTATTTGGAAAAAAAGATATAAAAATAACTAAAAACTTGTTGAAAAATAACCAAGTGATTCAATTATAAATAAAGATTTTTACACATAGAAGTAATCAACTTAAAGTGCCCTCTTTGGGGATTGTAATAGAGATCCATCTGGATTCATGAACTTCATTCTCAACATTTCTTCACAAAAAAAGAAATCTTTAACATCAATATTTATGGAACATGTCCACTACGCTTTAACCAAGCCTCCATTGTTTTCTACATGGATAGTTGATTGACAGTTGGTGCCGTGTGGCACCGCCAGGTAGGGTCAAACCATCATGGCATGGGGGAAACTCTGGCTTTATGGTAATGAATGGAATAGCCTACTTGATTAGTTGTTCAGTTTATGAACTTACATTCATATTTTGTCGAAGTATTATTCAATAAATATATTTATAAAGGATTTTTGAATTGTTGCTATTTTTAGAATATTTAAAAAAAATCTCACGTACCCCTTGGCATACCTTCAAGTACCCCCAGGAGTACGCGTACCCCCATTTGAGAACCACTGCCTTAGGAGACTAGATGTAAACAGAGGAAAGAGAGAGCGAGTGAGGTGGCCATTCCAAATACTTTTAAAATGCTACCCATATTGGATACTGTTTAGGAACATAAACTGCATTTCTTGACTGTACCAGTTGCTGGTGACAAAGTCACAATAAAACGTTGGATGATCAGCATGGAAGGTGATGTCATCTGCAAAGGCGTCCAACCTAGCTTAATCTCAGGGCTTGCTGCCCTTCTTGCCACATACTATGTGTTCAACTTGGAATACCAAGAGGAAGGTCCTCGGACATTGGAATTTGTTCAAAGGTAAATCCTCTTGATACTGTTAAAATACTGTTAGGATATTTTATTTTATATTTCTCACCTCTGTTCAGGAATTTGACTTGTCATTTCCCCAATTGTGTGCCTTAAATCAATGACTCTTCTGTTCCTTTGTGGACCTTCTTATTAGGGACCGAAGCACCAGTTTGACTCTAGGATACAGAGAAGGTAGGTAATGTGCAGGTAAAGATATGTTGACTGGGTCAAAGAAGGAAGCACCTGTTTGACCCCAGGATGCAGAAAAAGTAGATAATTTGCAGGTAAAGACATGTTGACTGGATGATGGCAGGAAGCACCAGCTTGACCCGAGAATGCAGAGCAAGTAGGTAATGTGCGGGTGAAGATATGTTGAATGGGTAAAGGCAGGAAGCACCAGTGTGACCCCACTATGCAGGGAAGGTAGGTAATGTGCGGGTGAAGGTATGTTGAATGGGTGAAAGAAGGAAGCGCAGGTGTGGTCGAGGCCATGCAGACAAGGTAGGTATGTGCAGGTGAAGATATGTTGTATGGTGAAAGAAAGAAGCACCAGTGTGACCCAATGATGCAGGGAAGGTAGGTAATGTGCAGGTAAAGATATGTTGAATGGGTGAAGGCAGGAAACACCAGCTAGACGCCAGGATACAGAGAAGGTAGGTAATGTGCAGGTAAAGATATGTTGAATGAGTAAAGGCAGGAAACACCAGCTTGACTCCAGGATATAGAGAAGGTAGGTAATGTGCAGGTAAAGATATGTTGAATGGGTGAAGGTAGAAAGCACCAGCGTGACCACATTATGCAGAGAAGGTAGGTAATGTGCAGGTAAAGATATGTTGAATGGGTAAAGGCAAGAAGCACCAGTGTGACCCCAGGATGCAGAGAAGATAGGTAATGAGCAGGAAACGATATGTTAAATGGGTGAAAGCAGGAAACATCAGCGTAAATACACGGTCCCGTAGATGGAGAGAAAACATGAATAGAGAGAGGGGTTGGGGAGGCTTTAGCATTGTCTTCCTCTCTGAATTTGTCTTAATGGGTTTTAGAGCATTCACTCATCTACAGCTGTGGTTATGGTATAGGCTCACATATATCCTAAAATTGATATTAATATTTGTGCAGTGCATATTCCTAAATAACAATGTGAGGGGGGTTCTGTATCGACTACAAGTAATCTTCAATCACAAAAGAATATCTAATATGCTTTCTCTCTTTTTTAGGCGATTCATTGGCGTTAACCCTGAGAGGGGAACAAAGGCTAGCCAGGGAAAGGTGGTGTCCAAGAAGACCGAGAAGCTGGTCCAGAAAAAGGCAGCAACTGTAAATCCTCACATAGCCACCCTTATAAAACATCTCACAGACTTTGAGTGGGGCTTTATGTAGCCGACAACTAAACACTGGACTCGTGTTCAGTGTTTTGTCTCCAGTTAGAAATTAAGTGGACATGTTATAAATGTTAAAATGCTTTACTGAAAATAAGAAGAATGCACTAAATGTACATTGAATGTATTTGATGCACTTTAAAATAATGGGTTAATAAAAACATAATCTTGCAAGGCCATTTCTCCAGTCATTTTTATGCCAGCAGATTGCAGGGGTTTTGATTTTGAAAAATTAAAAGTTCAACTCATTAACTTCTAGTGGCATTATACTGTAAAGCTCAGTCTATAGTGCTTACAATTATTTTACTGTAATTAACTGTTAATGGATATTACAGTAGATACACTAAAATAACAGTGTAATGCCGCTAAACAGATGACAGTATTATGCTGTGAAGCGTATATTTGATACAGCACAGTACTGTGATACTTTTTACAGTAATAAACTGTAGTGATAAATCACAGTATGTGTGCTGTAGAAAAACAGTTTTATACTGGAACCATTAGCTGCCAGTAGGTTACTGTAATTAAACGGTGAAAATTCTTACAGTAAGGGAGAGACCCGCCACCCAGCGGAGAAAACTCATTTCGGCCGCTTGTACCCGTGATGTTGTCCTTTCGGTCATAACCCAAAGCTCATGACCATAGGTGAGGATGGGAACGTAGATTGACCGGTAAATTGAGAGCTTTTCCCTCTGGCGCAGCTCCTTCTTACCACAACGAATCGATATAGCGTCCTCATTACTGAAGACGCCGCACCGATCAGCCTGTGCATCTCACGATCCACTCTTCCCTCACTCATGAACAAGACTCCAGGTACTTGAACTCATCCACTTGGGGCAAGATCTCCTGCCAAACCTCGAGATGGCACTCCACCCTTTCCCGGGCGAGAACCTTAGACTTGGAGGTGCTGATTCTCATCCCAGTCGCTTCACACTCGGCTGCGAACCAATCCAATGAGAGCTGAAGATCCTGGCCAGTTAAAGCCACATCATCTGCAAAAAGGAGAGACCTAATCCTGCAGCCACCAAACCGGATCCCCTCAACGCCATGACTGCGCCTAGAAATTCTGTCCATAAAATTTATGAACACATTTGGTGACAAAGGGCAGCCAACTTATTGCTGGCAATGCGGACCAAGCTCTGACACTGATCATACAGGGAGCGACCCGCCACAATCAGACATGCCGATACCCCATACTATCTGAGCACTCCCCACAGGACTTCCCGGGGTGGCCACGGTCGAATGTCTTCTCCAAGTCCACAAAGCACATGTAGACTGGTTGGACAAACTCCCATGCACACTCAAGGACCCTGCCGAGAGTATAGAGCTGGTCTACCGTTCCACGACCAGGACGAAAACCACACTGTTCGTCCTGGATCCGAGGTTCCTCCTCTCCAGTACACATGAATAGACCTTACCGGGAAGGCTGAGGAGTGTGATCTACGATAGTTGGAACACACCCTCCGGTTCCCCTTCTTAAAGAGAGGAACCACCACCCCGGTGTGCCAATCCAGAGGTACCGCCCCTGATGTCCACGCGATGTTGCAGAGTCTTGTCAACTAAAACAGCCCCACAGCATCCAGAGCCTTAAGAGCTCATCCACCCCCGGGGCCTTGCCACCGAGGAGCTTTTAAAACTACCTTGGCAACCTCAGCCCCAGAAATAGGAGAGCCCACCACAAATTCCCCAGGCACTGCTTGGCCTGTCGGTATGCCCGCTGCCTCTGGAGTCCCATGAGCCAAAAGGACCAGATAAGCTCTTTCTTCAGCTTGACGGCATCCCGCACTGCTGGTGGCCACCAGCGGGTTCTAGGATTACCGCCACGACAGGCACCAAACACCTTGCGGCCACAGCTCCAATCAGCTGGCTTGACAAGAGAGGCACGAACATGATCCATTCAGACTCAATGTCCAGCACCTCCTTTGTGACATGTTCAAAGTTCCTCCGGAGGTGGAAAAAGAAACTCTCTCTGACAGGAGACTCTGCTAGGCATTCCCAAAAGACTCTCACAATGCGTTTGGGCCTGCCAGGTCTGTCCGGGATCCTACCCCACCATCGGAGCCAGCTCACCAGGTGGTGATCGGTAGAAAGCTCGCCCCTCTCTTCACCCGAGTGTCCAAAACATGAGGCCGCAAATCCCATGACACAACTACAAAGTCAATAATGGAACTGCGGCCGAGGGTGTCCTGGTGCCAAGTGCACATATGGACACTCTTATGTTTGAACATTGTGTTTGTTATGGACAATCCGTGACGAGCACAAAAGTCCAATAACAAAGCACCACTTGGGCCACCCGGATGGCCACACTCCATCCGGGTGGCCATTTTTCCCAATCACGACTCTCCAGGTTTCAAAGTCGTTGCCAACATGAGCGTTGAAGACCCCCAGCAGAACAAGGGAATCACCCGAGGGAGCACTCTCAAGGGAATCCAAAAAGAGTGGGTACTCTGAGCTGCTGTTTGGTGCGTAAACACCAACAACAGTCAGGACCCATCACCCAACCCGAAAGCGGAGGGAAGCTACCATCTCGTCTTCTGGGTTAAGTCCAACGTGCAGGCTTTGAGCTGGGGGGCAACAAGAATTGCCAACCCAGCCTCTCATTACTTGCAACGCCAGAGTGGAAGAGAGTCCAACCCCTCTTGAGAGAACAGGTTCCAGAGCCCTTGCTGTGCGTCGAAGTGAGTCCAGCTTTATCTAGCCGGGAACTTCTCCACCTCGCGAGGTGACGTTCCACGTCCCAAGAGCGAGCTTATGTAGCCGATAATCGGACCGCCAAGTGCCCTGCCTTCGGCTTCCGCCCAGCTAACACTGCACCCGACCTCTGTGAGCCAGCCCATGAGTGGTGAGCCTATTGCAGGGGGGACCCACGTTGCCTCTTCGAGCTGGGGCACCAGTCGCTCGCCATCGTGCCCCACCTCTGGGCCTGGCTCCACATGGGAGCCACGGTGACCTGCGTCCGGGCGAGAAAATATCTAGGTCCTCGATTTGTACTTTTCATAAAGGTCTTTGAGCTGCTCTTTGTCTGATTCCTCACCTAGGACCTGTTTGTCTTGGGGGACCCTACCAGGGGGAATAGAAGCCCCCGGACAACATAGCTCCTAGGATCAGTGGGACACGCAAACCACAAAGGCGGCGGCTCAGAAAGCAGGTTATATAAACATAACTCCAAAACCAAACATGCAAGATGTCTAAACATGCCTGTAATATTGTATCAATGTGAGTTTTACTAGAATCAGTTGTTTTTGTAAGGCTTGCAAACACAAAAGGTTTTTTTTACTCAATATGACAGTAAGTTCTTAAAATGCTGAGATAATGTGAAAAAAACAATACAAATGTATTCCAACATGATTCCTAAACCAAACATGCAAAATGTCTAAAAATGCCTGTAATATTGAATCCATGTGAGTTTTACTAGAATCATTTGTTTTTGTAAGGTTTGCAAATACAAAAATTGAGTTTTATGACAGACACAAGTTAGTTTTTTTACTCATTATAACAGTATAGATGTCATACTATATATTAAAGTTGTATGAACATAACTCCAAAACCAAACGTGCATTATGTCCAAAATTGCCTGTAATATTGTATAGATGTGAGTTTTACTAGAATCAGGTTTGCAAATACAAAAATTGGCTTTTATGACAGTATACTGTCACACTCAATATGACAGTATAACTGTCATACTAAATCCATCCATTTTCTTCCGCTTATCCGAGGTCGGGTTGCGGGGGCAGCAGCCTAAGCAGAGAGCCCAGACTTCCCTCTCCCCAGCCACTTTGTCCAGCTCTTCTCGGGGGATCCCGAGGCGTTCCCAGGCCATAGTCTTTCCAATGTATCCTAGGTCTTCCCCATGGCCTCCTGCCGTTCGGACCTAGGGAGGCGTTCGGGTGGCTTCCTGAGCAGATGCCCGAACCACCTCATCTGGCTCCTCTCAATGTGGAGGAGCAGCGGCTTTACACTGAGTTCCTCCCAGATGACAGAGCTTCTCACCCTATCTCTAAGGGAGAGACCCACCACCCGGCGGAGGAAACTCATTTCGGCCGCTTGTACCCGTGACCTTGTCCTTTCGGTCATAACCCAAAGCTCATGACCATAGGTGAGGATGGGAACGTTGATCGACCGGTAAATTGAAAGCTTTTCCTTCTGGCTCAGCTCCTTCTTCACCACAACGGATCGCTATAGCGTCCTCATTACTGAAGACGCCGCACCGATCCGCCTGTAGATCTCACAATCCACTCTATCCTCACTCGTGAACAAGACTCCTAGGTACTTGAACTCCTTCACTTGGGGCAAGATCTCTTTCCCAACCTCGAGATGGCACTCCACCCTTTCCCGGGCGAGAACCATGGACTCGGACATGGAGGTGCTGATTCTCATCCCAGTCGCTTCACTGCGAACCGATCCAATGAAAGCTGAAGATCTTGGCCAGTTGAAGCCATCAGGACCACATCATCTGCAAAAAGCAGAGACCTAATCCTGCAGCCACCAAACCAGGCGCAGTCATGGCGTTGAGGGGATCCTCAAAGCCATGACTGCGCCTAGATATTCTGTCCATTAAAGTTATGAACAGAATCGGTGACAAAGGGCAGCCTTGGCGGAGTCCAACCCTCACTGGAAAGGGGTCCGACATACTGCCGGCAATGCGGACCAAGCTCTGACACTGATCATACAGGCAGACACCCGCCACAATCAGACATGCCGATACTCCATACTCTCTGAGCACTCCCCACAGGATTTACCGGGGGCCAAGGTCGAATGTCTTCTCCAAGTCCACAAAACTTATGTAGACTGGTTGGGCAAACTCCCATGCACACTCAAGGACCCTGCCGAGAGTATAGAGCTGGTCTACCGTTCCACGACCAGGACGAAAACCACACTGTTCGTCCTGGATCCGAGGTTCCTCCTCTCCATTACACATGAATAGACCTTACCGGGAAGGCTGAGGAGTGTGATCTACGATAGTTGGAACACACCCTCCGGTTCCCCTTCTTAAAGAGAGGAACCACCACCCCGGTCTGCCAATCCAGAGGTACCGCCCCTGATGTAGACGCAATGTTGCAGAGTCTTGTCAACCAAGACTGCCCCACAGCATCCAGAGCCTTAAGGAACTCCGGACGGAGCTCATACCCCCGGGGCCTTGCCACCGAGGAGCTTTTTAACTACCTTGGCAACCTCAGCCCCAGAAATAGGAGAGCCCACCACAGACTTCCCAGGCACTGTTTCCTCATAGGAAGACGTGTTGGTGGGACTGAGGAGGTCTCGCTTGGCCTGTCGATATGCCCACTGCCTCTGGAGTCCCATGAGCCAAAAGGACCCGGTGGCTCTTTCTTTAGCTTGACAGCATCCCTCGGTGCTGGTGGATTACCGCCACGACAGGCACCAAACACCTTGCGGCCACAGCTTCAATCAGCTGGCTCAACAAGAGAACATGGTCCACTCAGACTCAATGTCCAGCACCTCCCTCGTGACATGTTCAAAGTTCTTCCGGACATGTTCAAAGTTCTTCAGGAGACTCTGCTAGGTGTTCCCAGCAGACCCTTACAATGCGTTTGGGCCTGCCAGGTCTGACCGGCAACCTCCCCTACCATCGGAGCCAGCTCACCACCAGGTGGTGGTTGGTAGAAAGCTCTGCCCCTCTCTTCACCGAGTGTCCAAAACATGAGGCCGCAAATCCCATGACACAACTACAAAGTCAATCATGCGGCCGAGGGTGTCCTTGTGCCAAGTGCACATATGGATACCCTTATGTTTGAACATTGTGTTTGTTATGGACAATCCGTGACAAGCACAAAAGTCCAATAACAAAGCACCACTTGGGTTCAGATCCGGGTGGCCATTTTTCCCAATCACGACTCTCCAGGTTTCACTGTCGTTGCCAACATAGCGTTGAAGTCCACCAGCAGAAAAAGGGAATCACCCGAGGGAGCACTCTCCAGTACTCCCTCAAGGGAATCCAAAAAGAGTTGGTACTCTGAGCTGCTGTTTGGTGTGTAAACACAAACAACAGTCAGGACCCGTCACCCAACCCGAAGGCTGAAGGAAGCTACCATCTCGTCTATTGGGTTTAAAGTCCAACGTGCAGGCTTTGAGCCGGGGGGCAACAAGAATTGCCACCCCAGCCTCTCATTAGTTGCAACGCCAGTGTGGAATCTCTTCCACTCTGGCATTGCAAGTAATGAAAGTTCAGCTCAGTCCAGCCCCTCTGAGAGAACAGGTTCCAGAGCCCTTGCTGTGAGTCCAACTATATCTAGCCGGGAACTTCTCCACCTCAAGCACCAGCTCAGGCTCCTTCCCTCCCAGCGAGGTGACGTTCCATGTCCCAAGAGCGAGCTTATGTAGCCGATAATCGGACCACCAAGTGCCCTGCCTTCGGCTGCCGCCCAGCTCACACTGCACCCTCTATGACCCAGCCCATGAGTGGTGAGCCCTGGAGGGGGGATCCACGTTGCCTCTTCGAGCTGAGCACGGCTGGGCCCCATGGGGACAGGCCCGTCAATCGCCATCGTGCCACACCTCTGGGCCTGGCTCCACAGGGGAGCCACGGTGACCTGCGTCCGGGCGAGAAAAAATCTAGGTCCTCAATTGTACTTTTAATAAAGGTCTTTGAGCTGCTCTTTGTCTGATCCCTCACCTAGGACCTGTTTGTCCTGGATCAGTGGGACACGCAAACCACAAAGGTGGCGGCTCAGAAAGCAGGTTATATAAATATAACTCCAAAACCAATCATGCAATATGTCTAAACATGCCTGTAATATTGTATCAATGTGACTTTTCCTAAAATCGGTTGTTTTTGTAAGGTTTGCAAATACAAAAATTAGGTTTTACTCACAATGACAAAATCACACTCAATATGACAGTTATTTAAACATAACTCATAAACCACACAAAAAAATGGCTAATAATGCCTGAAATAATGAATCATTGGGAGTTTTACTGAGTTTTATATTTTGCAAACACAAAAAGTAGTTTTTTACTTGACTGTAATGTTCTTAGAACCCTGAGATAATGGGAAAAAAGCAATAAAAATGTATTTAAACCTAACTCCTAAACAACACATGCAAAATGGCTAATAATGCCTAGGGAGACATGTAACGTTGTTAGTTTAAAAAAATGATCTTTTGTAAAGATATCAAAGACACTAGCTAGTTTTTTTTATTCAATATGACAGTATAACAGTCATACTAAATATGAAAGTTATATAAACATAACTCCGAAACCAAACATGTGTCATGTCTAAAAATGTATTTATGTGAGTTTGTAAGGTTTGCAAAAACAAAAAGTAGTTTTTTACTCAATATGAAAGTAATGTTCTTAGAATCCTGAGATAATGCGAAAAAAGCAATACAAATGTATTCAAACACAAATTTTAAACCAAACATGTAAAATGTCTAAAAATGCCTGTAATATTGAATCCATATAAGTTTTACTAGAATCAATTGTTTTTGTAAGGTTTGCAAATACAAAAATTAGGTTTTACACATAATGACATTAAAACTGTAACACTCAATATAACAATTATTTATTTATAACTCCTAACCACACATGAAACATGTCTAATAATGCGTGAAAAAATTTATCTTTGTGAGTGTTACTAGAAACATTTTCTTTTGTAAGGTTTACAAATACAGGTTAGTTTTTTTTACTCCATATGACAGTATAACTGCCACACTCAATATGACAGTTATTTAAACATAACTCTTAAACTACACATGAAAAATGATTAACAATGTCTGAAATAATGCATTCTTGTAAGTTTTACTCGAAACATATGCTTTTTTAAGGCTTGCAAACACAAAAATTATTTCTTTACTCAATATGACAGTAATGTTCTAAAATTCTGAGAAAATACGAACAAATTAATAAAAATGATTCCAACATAATTCCTAAACCAAATATGCAAAATGTCTAAAAATGTCTGTAATATTGAATCCATGTGAGTTTTACTAGATTTAAATTATTTTGTAAGGTTTGCAAATACATAAATTAAGTTTTACTTACTATGTCATATCTGACAGTATATGACAGTTATTTAACCATAACTCAAACCACACATGAAAAATGGCTAATAATGCCTGAAATAATGCATCCTTGGCCGTTTTACTCGAAACACATGCTTTTTTAAATCTTGCAAACACAAAAAGTAGTTTTTTTACTCAATATGACTGTAATGTTCTTAAAATCCTGAGATAATGCGAAAAAAGCAATAAAAATGTATTTAAACATTACTCCTAAACAACATATGCAAAATGGCTAATAATGCCTGGAAACATGTATCTTTGTTAGTTTTACTGGAAAAAGGATCTTTTGTAAAGTTTGCAAAGACACAAGCCAGTTTTTTTTTTATTCAATATGACAGTATAACAGTCATTTTAAATATCAAAGTTATATAAACATAACTCCAAAACCAAACATGTGTCATGTCTAAAAATGCCTGTAATAATGTATTAATGTGAGTTTGTAAGGTTTTGAAAAACAAAAAGTAGTTTTTTACTCAATATGAAAGTAATGATCTTAGAATCCTGAGATAATGCGAAAAAAGCAATAAAAATGTATTCAAACATAACTCCTAAACAACCCAGGCAAAATGGGTAATAATGCCTGGAGACATGTATCTTTGTTAGTTTTACTAGAAAATGTATTTTTTGTAAAGTTTGCAAAGACACAAGCTAGTTGTTTTTATTCAATAAGACAGTATAACTGTCATACTACATATGAAAGTTATATAAACATAACTCCAGAACCAAACGTGTGTCATGTCTAAAATTGCCTATAATAATGTATTTATGTGAGTTTGTAAGGTTTGCAAAAACAAAAAGTAGTTTTTTCCTCAATATGAAAGTAAGGATTTTAGAATCCTGAGATAATGCGAAAAAAGCAATAAAAATGTATTTAAACATAATTCCTAAACAACCCATGCAAAATGGCTAATAATGCCTGGAGACATGTATGTTTGTTAGTTTTACTAGAAAAATGATCTTTTGTAAAGATATCAAAGACAAAAGCTAGTTTTTTTTATTCAATATGACAGTATAACAGTCCTACTAAATATGAAAGTTATCAAAACATAACTCCAAAACCAAACATGTGTTATGTCTAAAAATGCCTGTAATAATGTATTTTATGTGAGTTTGTAAGGTTTGCAAAAACAAAAAGTAGTTTTTTACTCAATATGAAAGTAATGATCTTAGAATCCTGAGATAATGCGAAAAAAGCAATAAAAATGTATTTAAACATAATTCCTAAACAACCCATGCAAAATGGGTAATAATGCCTGGAGACATGTATCTTTGTTAGTTTTACTAGAAAAATGATCTTTTGTAAAGTTTGCAAAGACACAAGCTACTTTTTTTTTATTCAATATGACTGTATAACAGTCATACTAAATATAAAAGTTATATAAACATAACTCCAAAACCAAACATGTGTCATGTCTAAAAATGCCTGTAATAATGTATTAATGTGAGTTTGTAAGGTTTGCAAAAACAAAAAGTAGTTTTTTACTCAATATGAAAGTAATGATCTTAAAATCCTGAGATAATGCGAAAAAAGCAATAAAAATGTATTTAAACATAATTCCTAAACAACCCATGCAAAATGGGTAATAATGCCTGGAGACATGTATCTTTGTTAGTTTTACTAGAAAAATGATCTTTTGTAAAGTTTGCAAAGACACAAGCTACTTTTTTTTTATTCAATATGACAGTATAACAGTCATACTAAATATGAAAGTTATATAAACATAACTCCAAAACCGACATGTGTCATGTCTAAAAATGCCTGTAATAATGTATTAATGTGAGTTTGTAAGGTTTGCAAAAACAAAAAGTAGTTTTTTACTCAATATGAAAGTAATGATCTTAAAATCCTGAGATAATGCGAAAAAAGCAATAAAAATGTATTTAAACATAATTCCTAAACAACCCATGCAAAATGGGTAATAATGCCTGGAGACATGTATCTTTGTTAGTTTTACTAGAAAAATGATCTTTTGTAAAGTTTGCAAAGACACAAGCTAATTTTTTTTATTCAATATGACAGTATAACAGTCATACTAAATATAAAAGTTATATAAACATAACTCCAAAACCAAACATGTGTCATGTCTAAAAATGTCTGTAATAATGTATTTATGTGAGTTTGTAAGGTTTGCAAAAACAAAAAGTAGTTTTTTACTCAATATGAAAGTAATGATCTTGGAATCCTGAGATAATGCGAAAAAAGCAATAAAAATGTATTCAAACATAACTCCTAAACAACCCAGGCAAAATGGGTAATAATGCCTGGAGACATGTATCTTTGTTAGTTTTACTAGGAAATGTATATTTTGTAAAGTTTGCAAAGACACAAGCTAGTTGTTTTTATTCAATAAGACAGTATAACAGTCATACTAAATATGAAAGTTATATAAACATAACTCCAGAACCAAACGTGTGTCATGTCTAAAATTGCCTATAATAATGTATTTATGTGAGTTTGTAAGGTTTGCAAAAACAAAAAGTAGTTTTTTCCTCAATATGAAAGTAGGGATTTTAGAATCCTGAGATAATGCGAAAAAAGCAATAAAAATGTATTTAAACATAATTCCTAAACAACCCATGCAAAATGGCTAATAATGCCTGGAGACATGTATCTTTGTTAATTTTACTAGAAATATGATATTTTGTAAAGTTTGCAAAGACACAAGCTAGTTTTTTTTTATTCAATATGACAGTATAACACTCATATTAAATATAGAAGTTATATAAACATAACTCCAAAACCAAACATGTGTCATGTCTAAAAATGCCTGTTATAATGTATTTATGTGAGTTTGTAAGGTTTGCAAAAACAAAAAGTAGTTTTTTTACTCAATATGAAAGTAATGATCTTAGAATCCTGAGATAATGCGAAAAAAGCAATAAAAATGTCTTTAAACATAATTCCTAAACAACCCATGCAAAATGGGTAATAATGCCTGGAGACATGTATCTTTGTTAGTTTTACTAGAAAAATGATCTTTTGTAAAGTTTGCAAAGACACAAGCTAGTTTTTTTTTATTCAATATGACAGTATAACAGTCATACTAAATATGAAAGTTATATAAAAATAACTCCAAAACCAAACATGTGAATTGTCTAAAAATGACTGTAATATTGAATTTATGTAAGTTTTACTAGAATCAATTGTTTTTGTAAGGTTTGCAAATACAAAAATCAGGTTTTACACATAATGACATTATAACTTTAACACTCAATATGAAAGTTATTTAATTATAACTCCTAAATACATGTCTAATAGCGTGAAAAAAATTATCTTTGTGAGTGTTGCTGGAAACATTTTCTTTTGTAAGGTTTGCAAAGACACAAGTTAGATTTTTTTAACTCAATATGACAGTATAACGCCACACTCAATATGACAGTTATTTAAACATAACTCCTAAACCACACCTGAAAAATGGCTAATAATGCCTGAAATAATGCATCTTTGGGAGTTTTACTGGAAACATATGCTTTTTTTAAGGCTTGCAAACACAAAAATTATTTTTTTACTCAATATGACAGTAATGTTCTAAAATTCTGAGAAAATACGAACAAATTAATAAAAATGATTCCAACATAATTCCTAAACCAAACATGCAAAATGTCTAAAAAGGCCTGTAATATTGAATCCATGTGAGTTTTATTTGAATCAGTTGTATGGTTTGCTAATACAAAAATTGGGTTTTATGACAAACACAAGTTAGTTTTTTTACTCAATATAACAGTTTAGCTGTCATACTATATATGAAAGTTATATAAACATAACTCCAAAACCAAACCATTATGTCCAAAACTGCCTGTAATATTGTATATATGTGAGTTTTACTAGAATCAGGGTTGCAAATACAAAAATTGGGTTTTATGACAGTATACTGTCACACTCAATATGACAGTTATTTAAACATAACTCAAACAACACATGCAAAATAGCTAATAATGCCTGGAGCATGTATCTTAGTTAGTTTTACTAGAAAAATGGTATTTTGTAAGGTTTTGTTAGTTGTTGTTTTTATTCAATATGACAGTATAACTGTCATACTAAATATGAAAGTTATATAAACATAACTCTAAAACCAAACATGCATTGTGTCTAAAAATGCCTGTAATATTGTATCTGTGTGAGTTTAACTAGATTTAGTTGTTTTTGTATGGTTTGCAAATACAAAATAAGGGTTTTACTCACTATGACAGTTTACTGTCACACTCAATCTGACAGTTATTTATTTAAACATAACTCCTAAACCACCCATGCAAAATGGCTAATAATGCCTGGAGATATGTATCTTTGTGAGTTTTACTAGAAACATTATATTGTGTAAGGTTTAGTTAGTTTTTGTACTCAATCTGACAGTATAACTGTCATTCTAAATCCATCCATTTTCTTCCGCTTATCCGAGGTCGGGTTGCGGGGGCAGCAGCCTGAGCAGAAAATCCCAGACTTCCCTCTCCCCAGCCACTTCGTCCAGCTCTTCTCGGGGTATTCCGAGGCGTTCCCAGGCCAGCCGGGGACATAGTCTTTCCAATGTGTCCTAGGTCTTCCCCGTGGCCTCCTGCCACACCTCCCTAGAGGCGTTCGGGTGGCATCCTGAGCAGATGCCCGAACCACCTCATGGCTCCTCTCAATGTGGAGGAGCAGCGGCTTTACTTTGAGTTCCTCCCGGATGACAGAGCTTCTCACCCTGTCTCTAAGGTAGAGACCCACCACCCGGCAGAGGAAACGCATTTCGGCCGCTTGTCCTTTCGGTCATAACCCAAAGCTGGGAACGTAGATCGACGGTAAATTGAGAGCTTTTCCTTCTGGCTCAGCTCCTTCACCACAACGGATCGATATAGCGTCCTCAATACTGAAGACGCCGCACCAAATCGCCTGTGGATCTCTCGATCCACTCTATCCTCACTCGTGAACAAGACTCCTAGGTACTTGAACTCCTCCACTTGGGGCAAGATCTCCTCCCCAACCTGGAGATGGCACTCGACCCTTTCCTGCGCGAGAACCATGGACTTGGACTTGGAGGTGCTGATTCTCATCCCAGTCGCTTCACACTCAAGGACCCTGCCGAGAGTATAGACCTGGTCTACCGTTCCACGACCAGGACGAAAACCACACTGTTCGTCCTGGATCCGAGTTTCCTCCTCTCCAGTACACATGAATAGACCTTACCGGGAAGGCTGAGGAGTGTGTTTCACGATAGTTGGAACACACCCTCCGGTTCCCCTTCTTAAAGAGAGGAACCACCACCCCGGTGTGCCAATCCAGAGGTACCACCCCCAATGTTCACGCGATGTTGCAGAGTCTTGTCAACCAAGACAGCCCCACAGTATCCAGAACCTTAAGGAACTCATCCACCACCGGGGCCTTGCCACAGAGGAGCTTTTTAACTACCTAGGCAACCTAAGCCCCAGAAATAGGAGAGTCCACCACAGATTCCCCAGGCACTGCTTGGCCTGTCGGTATGCCCGCTGCCTCTGGAGTCCCATGAGCCAAAAGGACCCGATAGGATCTTTCTTCAGCTTGACGGCATCCCTCCCTGCTGGTGGCCACCAGCGAGTTCTAGGATTACCGCCACGACAGGCACCAAACACCTTGCGGCCACAGCTCCAATCAGCAGGCTCGACAAGAGAGGCACGGAACATGGTCCACTCAGACTCAATGTCCAGCACCTCCCTCGTGACATGTTTAAAGTTCTTCCTTATGTTTTGAACATTGTGTTTGTTTTGGACAATCCGTGACAAGCACAAAAGTCCAATAACAAAGCACCACTTGGGTTCAGATCCGGGTGGCCATTTTTCCCAATCACGACTCTCCAGGTTTCACTGTCCTTGCCAACATGAGCATTGAAGTCCCCCAACAGAACAAGGGAATCACCCGAGGGAGCACTCTCCAGTACTCCCTCAAGGGAATCCAAAAAGAGTGGGTACTCTGAGCTGCTGTTTGGTGCGTAAACACAAACAACAGTCAGGACCCGTCACCCAACCCAAAGGCGGAGGGAAGCTACCATCTCGTCTACTGGGTCCAACGTGCAGGCTTTGAGCAACAACAATTGCCACCCCAGCCTCTCATTGCTTGCAACGCCAGAGTGGAAGAGAGTCCAGCCCCTCTTGAGAGAACAGGTTCCAGAGCTCTTGCTGTGCGTCGAAGTGAGTCCAACTATATCTAGCCGGAACTTCTTCACCTCGCGCACCAGCTCAGGCTCTTTCCCTCCCAGCGAGGTGACGTTCCACGTCCCAAGGGCGAGCTTATGTAGCCGATAATTGGACTGCCAAGTGCCCTGCCTTCGGCTGCCGCCCAGTTCACACTGCATCCGACCTCTATGACCTCAATGGGCCCATGAGTGGTGAGCCCATTGGAGGGTTGACCCACGTTGCCTCTTCGAAATGAGCCCGGCAGGGCCCCATGGAGACAGGCCCGGCCACCAGTCGCTCGCCATCGTGCCCCACCTCTGCGCCTGGCTCCACAGGGGAGCCACGGTGACCTGCGCCTGGGCGAGAAAAAATCTAGGTCCTCGATTTGTACTTTTCATAAAGGTCTTTGAGCTGCTCTTTGTCTGATCCCTCACCTAGGACCTTTTCTCAGGGGATCCCGAGGCGTTCCCAGGCCAGCCGGGAGACATAGTGTTCCCAATGTGTCCTGGGTCTTCCCCGTGGCCTCCAGGATGACAGAGCTTCACCTTCACCAGGGGTGTCAAACTCAAATACAGAGTGGGCCAAAGTTTAAAACTGAACAAAGCCGCGGGCCAAGGTTGAACAAATTAACCTTTTAATAGGGACCCAAACACGTTTTGCATTGAATATTGAACAAGCAAGGCTTATATAACTTTATAGTGACATGCAAAATGGAGTTTCAAATAATAATAATAATAATTAAAAAATATCAATTGCATATCAAATATAATTTAAATACAAATTGAATGCCTCTTTTCTATTTGCAGCCTTCTGAGGTAAACATCAACATTAACTTTATCCACAGGCTAATAAATTTGAAAATAAAATAACAATGAATAAAACAACCATTCAGGACTTTAAACTGCTCAGTTTGCAACACACTGATCTAATTTGATGTGCCCAAGCCAGATACCTGGCATCTTTTTTTAGATGCTAGTTCTTTAATGTCGGGGCTCAGGCTTTGAGCTGAGGCAACTTTCATTATCGAACAAGATGTTCAACAGTCATATCTCGTACACCCAATTCTAACATCATTCAGACCCAGTCACAAGATATGTGCAGCTACAGCACGCATACACAAATGAATGCAACGCATACTTCATCAACAGCGATACAGGTTACACTGAGGGTGCCAGTATAAAAAACTTTAACACTGTTAGAAATATACGCCACACTGTGAACCCACACCAAACAAAAATAAAAAACACTTTTCGGGAGAACATCCGCACCGTAACACAACATAAACACAAAAGAACAAATACCCAGAATCTTTTGCAGCACTAACTCTTTCGGGACGCTACAAAATACACCCCCGCTACCACCAAACCTCCCCCCCCCACACACACACACCTTGTAGCGTCTCGGAAGATTTAGTGCTACAAAGGGTTCTGGTATTTGTTGTGTTGTGTTTATGTTGTGTTACGGTGCGGATGTTCTCCCGAAATGTGTTTGTCATTCTTGTTTGGTGTGGATTCACAGTGTGGCGTATATTTCTAAAAGTGTTAAAGTTTTTTATTTGGCTACCGTCAGTGTAACCTGTATCGCTGTTGATGAAGTATGCGTTGCATTCAACTGTGTGTGGGTGCAGAAGCTGCACTGACATGAAACTGGGCTGGCACTCGTTTGACTAGCTGGAAAAAAAAAAAAAATTCGGGAGGAGTGCTGGAGTCACTCCCGGGAGGGTTGGCAAGTATTAGAAGTAGCGGCACAGCCGCAATGTATAATCGAAGGTCCAGCTTTAGTGTTAATTTGATATTGCCTCAAGGGCCAAGTCAAATTACACGTTGGGCCAAATTTGGCCCACGGGCCAGAGTTTGACACCCATGACCTTCACTGTAAAAAATTACTGTAAAAATAAAAAATAAAATTACAGTTATATACTCCATCCATCCATCCATTTTCTACCGCTTATTCCCTTCGGGGTCGCGGGGGGCGCTGGAGCCTATCTCAGCTACAATCAGGCGGAAGGCGGGGTACACCCTGGACAAGTCGCCACCTCATTGCAGGGCCAACACAGATAGACAGACAACATTCACACTCACATTCACACACTAGGGCCAATTTAGTGTTGCCAATCAACCTATCATGTTCTTCTTAAATGCAGTTAAGTACTGTAAATTTTGTTGCATTTTTCAAAAAATATCGACCAGCAGTAAGTTACTGTAAAACCTACAGTGTAATTCAGTATTTTTCAGACTTGTTTCTTGGGTCCGCCCACAATTCGTCCAACCGAGCTTCATTTCACCTGGCCGACCCTGCTAAATCCATCCTACTGCATCGTGTGTTTTTGATAACAAGGTAAGAGTCACTTGTACCTTGATGTGTCATTTTCTGTTTGAATTACTTTATATATATATTTATAAAGTCCGAAATGACATAGCGTCACAGTCAGCATCACAGACACTATCGTTGACCACGCGCATGTACCGCCGCATGCTAGCTAGCTAAGTTTTCTTCTTTTTTGTCATAGTCATCATAAAAGATGATAACTTGCAACATATGTGCTACGACTTGCAGCAATGTATTTGCGTATGTTAGACACATGCGAAGTCATAGTTGTATGCCTAATGCATCGTTTAAGTGTGCTTTCCCTAAATGCACAAGAGTTTTTTCCAACTTCTCAGCCTTCAAAACTCACAGCCGTCGTCATAAATATGGCAAGAGTAGGACTGATATGTATAGCGCAGAAGGTTTACCTTGTAATATTGTCTCATGTAGTGCGAAGTGCGATGATATACGAGCCTTTCTCCTGCATTTGAAAAGTCATATTACCGAAGGTAGGACAGTTACGTGCCCCTTCAGTCAATGTGAAAAAAGATTTACAGTTAAGTCTACTTTCACATCGCACGTGTCAAGGAAGCACTACGGCTACACTGAACGAAGTTTGACTTGATCAACAGCAAATCCAAGCAGCTCTTGTGTTATTAACACTGATGATGACTATTGTGATATGCAACTTGAGGATTCAGGATATTCCTGTTATGAAGACATGGAGGTCTACTTGCATTAAAAACATGTTCACAGCACTGAAAAAAGGTTGAGAACCACTGCCTTAGGACAGTGGTTCTCAACCTTTTTTCAGTGATGTACCCCTGTGAACATTTTTTAAATTCAAGTACCCCCTAATCAGAGCAAAGCATTTTTGGTTGAAAAAAAAGAGATAAAGAAGTAAAATACAGCACTATGTCATCAGTTTCTGATTTATTAAATTGTATAACAGTGCAAAATATTGCTCATTTGTTGTGGTCTTTCTTGAACTATTTGGAAAAAAAGATATAAAAATAACTAAAAACGTGTTGAAAAATAACCAAGTGATTCAATTATAAATAAAGATTTTTACACATAGAAGTAATCAACTTAAAGTGCCCTCTTTGGGGATTGTAATAGAGATCCATCTGGATTCATGAACTTCATTCTCAACATTTCTTCACAAAAAAAGAAATCTTTAACATCAATATTTATGGAACATGTCCACTACGCTTTAACCAAGCCTCCATTGTTTTCTACATGGATAGTTGATTGACAGTTGGTGCCGTGTGGCACCGCCAGGTAGGGTCAAACCATCATGGCATGGGGGAAACTCTGGCTTTATGGTAATGAATGGAATAGCCTACTTGATTAGTTGTTCAGTTTATGAACTTACATTCATATTTTGTCGAAGTATTATTCAATAAATATATTTATAAAGGATTTTTGAATTGTTGCTATTTTTAGAATATTTAAAAAAAATCTCACGTACCCCTTGGCATACCTTCAAGTACCCCCAGGAGTATGCGTACCCCCATTTGAGAACCACTGCCTTAGGAGACTAGATGTAAACAGAGGAAAGAGAGAGCGAGTGAGGTGGCCATTCCAAATACTTTTAAAATGCTACCCATATTGGATACTGTTTAGGAACATAAACTGCATTTCTTGACTGTACCAGTTGCTGGTGATGATCAGCATGGAAGGTGATGTCATCTGCAAAGGCGTCCAACCTAGCTTAATCTCAGGGCTTGCTGCCCTTCTTGCCACATACTATGTGTTCAACTTGGAATACCAAGAGGAAGGTCCTCGGACATTGGAATTTGTTCAAAGGTAAATCCTCTTGATACTGTTAAAATACTGTTAGGATATTTTATTTTATATTTCTCACCTCTGTTCAGGAATTTGACTTGTCATTTCCCCAATTGTGTGCCTTAAATCAATGACTCTTCTGTTCCTTTGTGGACCTTCTTATTAGGGACCGAAGCACCAGTTTGACTCTAGGATACAGAGAAGGTAGGTAATGTGCAGGTAAAGATATGTTGACTGGGTCAAAGAAGGAAGCACCTGTTTGACCCCAGGATGCAGAAAAAGTAGATAATTTGCAGGTAAAGACATGTTGACTGGATGATGGCAGGAAGCACCAGCTTGACCCGAGAATGCAGAGCAAGTAGGTAATGTGCGGGTGAAGATATGTTGAATGGGTAAAGGCAGGAAGCACCAGTGTGACCCCACTATGCAGGGAAGGTAGGTAATGTGCGGGTGAAGGTATGTTGAATGGGTGAAAGAAGGAAGCGCAGGTGTGGTCGAGGCCATGCAGACAAGGTAGGTATGTGCAGGTGAAGATATGTTGTATGGTGAAAGAAAGAAGCACCAGTGTGACCCAAGGATGCAGGGAAGGTAGGTAATGTGCAGGTAAAGATATGTTGAATGGGTGAAGGCAGGAAACACCAGCTAGACGCCAGGATACAGAGAAGGTAGGTAATGTGCAGGTAAAGATATGTTGAATGAGTAAAGGCAGGAAACACCAGCTTGACTCCAGGATATAGAGAAGGTAGGTAATGTGCAGGTAAAGATATGTTGAATGGGTGAAGGTAGAAAGCACCAGCGTGACCACACTATGCAGAGAAGGTAGGTAATGTGCAGGTAAAGATATGTTGAATGGGTAAAGGCAAGAAGCACCAGTGTGACCCCAGGATGCAGAAAAGATAGGTAATGAGCAGGTAACGATATGTTAAATGGGTGAAAGCAGGAAACATCAGCGTAAATACACGGTCCCGTAGATGGAGAGAAAACATGAATAGAGAGAGGGGTTGGGGAGGCTTTAGCATTGTCTTCCTCTCTGAATTTGTCTTAATGGGTTTTAGAGCATTCACTCATCTACAGCTGTGGTTATGGTATAGGCTCACATATATCCTAAAATTGATATTAATATTTGTGCAGTGCATATTCCTAAATAACAATGTGAGGGGGGTTCTGTATCGACTACAAGTAATCTTCAATCACAACAGAATATCTAATATGCTTTCTCTCTTTTTTAGGCGATTCATTGGCGTTAACCCTGAGAGGGGAACAAAGGCTAGCCAGGGAAAGGTGGTGTCCAAGAAGACCGGGAAGCTGGTCCAGAAAAAGGCAGCAACTGTAAATCCTCACGTAGCCACCCTTATAAAACATCTCACAGACTTTGAGTGGGGCTTTATGTAGCCGACAACTAAACACTGGACTCGTGTTCAGTGTTTTGTCTCCAGTTAGAAATTAAGTGGACATGTTATAAATGTTAAAATGCTTTACTGAAAATAAGAAGAATGCACTAAATGTACATTGAATGTATTTGATGCACTTTAAAATAATGGGTTAATAAAAACATAATCTTGCAAGGCCATTTCTCCAGTCAGTTTTATGCCAGCAGATTGCAGGGGTTTTGATTTTGAAAAATTAAAAGTTCAACTCATTAACTTCTAGTGGCATTATACTGTAAAGCTCAGTCTATAGTGCTTACAATTATTTTACTGTAATTAACTGTTAATGGATATTACAGTAGATACACTAAAATAACAGTGTAATGCCGCTAAACAGATGACAGTATTATGCTGTGAAGCGTATATTTGATACAGCACAGTACTGTGATACTTTTTACAGTAATAAACTGTAGTGATAAATCACAGTATGTGTGCTGTAGAAAAACAGTTTTATACTGGAACCATTAGCTGCCAGTAGGTTACTGTAATTAAACGGTGAAAATTCTTACAGTAAGGGAGAGACCCGCCACCCAGCGGAGAAAACTCATTTCGGCCGCTTGTACCCGTGATGTTGTCCTTTCGGTCATAACCCAAAGCTCATGACCATAGGTGAGGATGGGAACGTAGATTGACCGGTAAATTGAGAGCTTTTCCCTCTGGCGCAGCTCCTTCTTACCACAACGAATCGATATAGCGTCCTCATTACTGAAGACGCCGCACCGATCAGCCTGTGCATCTCACAATCCACTCTTCCCTCACTCATGAACAAGACTCCAGGTACTTGAACTCATCCACTTGGGGCAAGATCTCCTGCCCAACCTCGAGATGGCACTCCACCCTTTCCCGGGCGAGAACCTCAGACTTGGAGGTGCTGATTCTCATCCCAGTCGCTTCACACTCGGCTGCGAACCAATCCAATGAGAGCTGAAGATCCTGGCCAGTTAAAGCCATAAGGACCACATCATCTGCAAAAAGGAGAGACCTAATCCTGCAGCCACCAAACCGGATCCCCTCAACGCCATGACTGCGCTTAGAAATTCTGTCCATAAAATTTATGAACACATTTGGTGACAAAGGGCAGCCAACTTATTGCTGGCAATGCGGACCAAGCTCTGACACTGATCATACAGGGAGCGACCCGCCACAATCAGACATGCCGATACCCCATACTATCTGAGCACTCCCCACAGGACTTCCTGGGGTGGCCACGGTCGAATGTCTTCTCCAAGTCCACAAAGCACATGTAGACTGGTTGGACAAACTCCCATGCACACTCAAGGACCCTGCCGAGAGTATAGAGCTGGTCTACCGTTCCACGACCAGGACGAAAACCACACTGTTCGTCCTGGATCCGAGGTTCCTCCTCTCCAGTACACATGAATAGACCTTACCGGGAAGGCTGAGGAGTGTGATCTACGATAGTTGGAACACACCCTCCGGTTCCCCTTCTTAAAGAGAGGAACCACCACCCCGGTCTGCCAATCCAGAGGTACCGCCCCTGATGTCCACGCGATGTTGCAGAGTCTTGTCAACTAAAACAGCCCCACAGCATCCAGAGCCTTAAGAGCTCATCCACCCCCGGGGCCTTGCCACCGAGGAGCTTTTAAAACTACCTTGGCAACCTCAGCCCCAGAAATAGGAGAGCCCACCACAAATTCCCCAGGCACTGCTTGGCCTGTCGGTATGCCCGCTGCCTCTGGAGTCCCATGAGCCAAAAGGACCAGATAAGCTCTTTCTTCAGCTTGACGGCATCCCGCACTGCTGGTGGCCACCAGCGGGTTCTAGGATTACCGCCACGACAGGCACCAAACACCTTGCGGCCACAGCTCCAATCAGCTGGCTTGACTAGAGAGGCACGGAACATGATCCATTCAGACTCAATGTCCAGCACCTCCTTTGTGACATGTTCAAAGTTCCTCCGGAGGTGGAAAAAGAAACTCTCTCTGACAGGAGACTCTGCTAGGCATTCCCAAAAGACTCTCACAATGCGTTTGGGCCTGCCAGGTCTGTCCGGGATCCTACCCCACCATCGGAGCCAGCTCACCAGGTGGTGATCGGTAGAAAGCTCGCCCCTCTCTTCACCCGAGTGTCCAAAACATGAGGCCGCAAATCCCATGACACAACTACAAAGTCAATAATGGAACTGCGGCCGAGGGTGTCCTGGTGCCAAATGCACATATGGACACCCTTATGTTTGAACATTGTGTTTGTTATGGACAATCCGTGACGAGCACAAAAGTCCAATAACAAAGCACCACTTGGGTTCAGATCCGGGTGGCCATTTTTCCCAATCACGACTCTCCAGGTTTCAAAGTCGTTGCCAACATGAGCGTTGAAGACCCCCAGCAGAACAAGGGAATCACCCGAGGGAGCACTCTCAAGGGAATCCAAAAGAGTGGGTACTCTGAGCTGCTGTTTGGTGCGTAAACACCAACAACAGTCAGGACCCATCACCCAACCCGAAAGCGGAGGGAAGCTACCATCTCGTCTTCTGGGTTAAGTCCAACGTGCAGGCTTTGAGCTGGGGGGCAACAAGAATTGCCAACCCAGCCTCTCATTACTTGCAACGCCAGAGTGGAAGAGAGTCCAACCCCTCTTGAGAGAACAGGTTGGGCAAACTCCCATGCACACTCAAGGACCCTGCCGAGAGTATAGAGCTGGTCTACCGTTCCACGACCAGGACGAAAACCACACTGTTCGTCCTGGATCCGACGTTCCTCCTCTCCATTACACATGAATAGACCTTACCGGGAAGGCTGAGGAGTGTGATCTACGATAGTTGGAACACACCCTCCGGTTCCCCTTCTTAAAGAGAGGAACCACCACCCCGGTCTGCCAATCCAGAGGTACCGCCCCTGATGTAGACGCAATGTTGCAGTCTTGTCAACCAAGACTGCCCCACAGCATCCAGAGCCTTAAGGAACTCCGGACGGAGCTCATACCCCCGGGGCCTTGCCACCGAGGAGCTTTTTAACTACCTTGGCAACCTCAGCCCCAGAAATAGGAGAGCCCACCACAGACTTCCCAGGCACTGTTTCCTCATAGGAAGACGTGTTGGTGGGACTGAGGAGGTCTCGCTTGGCCTGTCGATATGCCCACTGCCTCTGGAGTCCCATGAGCCAAAAGGACCCGGTGGCTCTTTCTTCAGCTTGACAGCATCCCTCGGTGCTGGTGGATTACCGCCACGACAGGCACCAAACACCTTGCGGCCACAGCTTCAATCAGCTGGCTCAACAAGAGAACATGGTCCACTCAGACTCAATGTCCAGCACCTCCCTCGTGACATGTTCAAAGTTCTTCCGGACATGTTCAAAGTTCTTCAGGAGACTCTGCTAGGTGTTCCCAGCAGACCCTTACAATGCGTTTGGGCCTGCCAGGTCTGACCGGCAACCTCCCCTACCATCGGAGCCAGCTCACCACCAGGTGGTGGTTGGTAGAAAGCTCTGCCCCTCTCTTCACCGAGTGTCCAAAACATGAGGCCGCAAATCCCATGACACAACTACAAAGTCAATCATGCGGCCGAGGGTGTCCTTGTGCCAAGTGCACATATGGACACCCTTATGTTTGAACATTGTGTTTGTTATGGACAATCCGTGACAAGCACAAAAGTCCAATAACAAAGCACCACTTGGGTTCAGATCCGGGTGGCCATTTTTCCCAATCACGACTCTCCAGGTTTCACTGTCGTTGCCAACATAGCGTTGAAGTCCACCAGCAGAAAAAGGGAATCACCCGAGGGAGCACTCTCCAGTACTCCCTCAAGGGAATCCAAAAAGAGTTGGTACTCTGAGCTGCTGTTTGGTGTGTAAACACAAACAACAGTCAGGACCCGTCACCCAACCCGAAGGCTGAAGGAAGCTACCATCTCGTCTATTGGGTTTAAAGTCCAACGTGCAGGCTTTGAGCCGGCGGGCAACAAGAATTGCCACCCCAGCCTCTCATTAGTTGCAACGCCAGTGTGGAATCTCTTCCACTCTGGCGTTGCAAGTAATGAAAGTTCAGCTCAGTCCAGCCCCTCTGAGAGAACAGGTTCCAGAGCCCTTGCTGTGAGTCCAACTATATCTAGCCGGGAACTTCTCCACCTCAAGCACCAGCTCAGGCTCCTTCCCTCCCAGCGAGGTGACGGTCCATGTCCCAAGAGCGAGCTTATGTAGCCGATAATCGGACCACCAAGTGCCCTGCCTTCGGCTGCCGCCCAGCTCACGCTGCACCCTCTATGACCCAGCCCATGAGTGGTGAGCCCTGGAGGGGGGATCCACGTTGCCTCTTCGAGCTGAGCACGGCTGGGCCCCATGGGGCCCGTCAATCGCCATCGTGCCACACCTCTGGGCCTGGCTCCACAGGGGAGCCACGGTGACCTGCGTCCGGGCGAGAAAAAATCTAGGTCCTCAATTGTACTTTTAATAAAGGTCTTTGAGCTGCTCTTTGTCTGATCCCTCACCTAGGACCTGTTTGTCCTGGATCAGTGGGACACGCAAACCACAAAGGTGGCGGCTCAGAAAGCAGGTTATATAAATATAACTCCAAAACCAAACATGCAATATGTCTAAACATGCCTGTAATATTGTATCAATGTGACTTTTCCTAGAATCGGTTGTTTTTGTAAGGTTTGCAAATACAAAAATTAGGTTTTACTCACAATGACAAAATCACACTCAATATGACAGTTATTTAAACATAACTCATAAACCACACAAAAAAATGGCTAATAATGCCTGAAATAATGAATCATTGGGAGTTTTACTGAGTTTTATATTTTGCAAACACAAAAAGTAGTTTTTTACTTGACTGTAATGTTCTTAGAACCCTGAGATAATGGGAAAAAAGCAATAAAAATGTATTTAAACCTAACTCCTAAACAACACATGCAAAATGGCTAATAATGCCTAGGGAGACATGTAACGTTGTTAGTTTAAAAAAATGATCTTTTGTAAAGATATCAAAGACACTAGCTAGTTTTTTTTTATTCAATATGACAGTATAACAGTCATACTAAATATGAAAGTTATATAAACATAACTCCAAAACCAAACATGTGTCATGTCTAAAAATGTATTTATGTGAGTTTGTAAGGTTTGCAAAAACAAAAAGTAGTTTTTTACTCAATATGAAAGTAATGTTCTTAGAATCCTGAGATAATGCGAAAAAAGCAATACAAATGTATTCAAACACAAATTTTAAACCAAACATGTAAAATGTCTAAAAATGCCTGTAATATTGATACATATAAGTTTTACTAGAATCAATTGTTTTTGTAAGGTTTGCAAATACAAAAATTAGGTTTTACACATAATGACATTAAAACTGTAACACTCAATATAACAATTATTTATTTATAACTCCTAACCACACATGAAACATGTCTAATAATGCGTGAAAAAATGTATCTTTGTGAGTGTTACTAGAAACATTTTCTTTTGTAAGGTTTGCAAATACAGGTTAGTTTTTTTTACTCCATATGACAGTATAACTGCCACACTCAATATGACAGTTATTTAAACATAACTCTTAAACTACACATGAAAAATGATTAACAATGCCTGAAATAATGCATTCTTGTAAGTTTTACTCGAAACATATGCTTTTTTAAGGCTTGCAAACACAAAAATTATTTCTTTACTCAATATGACAGTAATGTTCTAAAATTCTGAGAAAATACGAACAAATTAATAAAATGATTCCAACATAATTCCTAAACCAAATATGCAAAATGTCTAAAAATGTCTGTAATATTGAATCCATGTGAGTTTTACTAGATTTAAATGATTTTGTAAGGTTTGCAAATACATAAATTAGGTTTTACTTACTATGTCATATCTGACAGTATATGACAGTTATTTAACCATACCTCAAACCACACATGAAAAATGGCTAATAATACCTGAAATAATGCATCCTTGGCCGTTTTACTCGAAACACATGCTTTTTTAAATCTTGCAAACACAAAAAGTAGTTTTTTTACTCAATATGACTGTAATGTTCTTAAAATCCTGAGATAATGCGAAAAAAGCAATAAAAATGTATTTAAACATTACTCCTAAACAACATATGCAAAATGGCTGATAATGCCTGGAAACATGTATCTTTGTTAGTTTTACTGGAAAAATGATCTTTTGTAAAGTTTGCAAAGACACAAGCCAGTTTTTTTTTTATTCAATATGACAGTATAACAGTCATTTTAAATATCAAAGTTATATAAACATAACTCCAAAACCAAACATGTGTCATGTCTAAAAATGCCTGTAATAATGTATTAATGTGAGTTTGTAAGGTTTGCAAAAACAAAAAGTAGTTTTTTACTCAATATGAAAGTAATGATCTTAGAATCCTGAGATAATGCGAAAAAAGCAATAAAAATGTATTCAAACATAACTCCTAAACAACCCAGGCAAAATGGGTAATAATGCCTGGAGACATGTATCTTTGTTAGTTTTACTAGAAAATGTATTGTTTGTAAAGTTTGCAAAGACACAAGCTAGTTGTTTTTATTCAATAAGACAGTATAACTGTCATACTACATATGAAAGTTATATAAACATAACTCCAGAACCAAACGTGTGTCATGTCTAAAATTGCCTATAATAATGTATTTATGTGAGTTTGTAAGGTTTGCAAAAACAAAAAGTAGTTTTTTCCTCAATATGAAAGTAAGGATTTTAGAATCCTGAGATAATGCGAAAAAAGCAATAAAAATGTATTCAAACATAATTCCTAAACAACCCATGCAAAATGGCTAATAATGCCTGGAGACATGTATCTTTGTTAGTTTTACTAGAAAAATGATCTTTTGTAAAGATATCAAAGACAAAAGCTAGTTTTTTTTATTCAATATGACAGTATAACAGTCCTACTAAATATGAAAGTTATCAAAACATAACTCCAAAACCAAACATGTGTTGTGTCTAAAAATGCCTGTAATAATGTATTTATGTGAGTTTCTAAGGTTTGCAAAAACAAAAAGTAGTTTTTTACTCAATATGAAAGTAATGATCTTAGAATCCTGAGATAATGCGAAAAAAGCAATACAAATGTATTTAAACATAAATCCTAAACAACCCATGCAAAATGGGTAATAATGCCTGGAGACATGTATCTTTGTTAGTTTTACTAGAAAAATGATCTTTTGTAAAGTTTGCAAAGACACAAGCTAGTTTTTTTTATTCAATATGACTGTATAACAGTCATACTAAATATAAAAGTTATATAAACATAACTCCAAAACCAAACATGTGTCATGTCTAAAAATGCCTGTAATAATGTATTAATGTGAGTTTGTAAGGTTTGCAAATAAAAAAAGTAGTTTTTTACTCAATATGAAAGTAATGATCTTAAAATCCTGAGATAATGCGAAAAAAGCAATAAAAATGTATTTAAACATAATTCCTAAACAACCCGTGCAAAATGGGTAATAATGCCTGGAGACATGTATCTTTGTTAGTTTTACTAGAAAAATGATCTTTTGTAAAGTTTGCAAAGACACAAGCTAGTTTTTTTTTATTCAATATGACAGTATAACAGTCATACTAAATATGAAAGTTATATAAACATAACTCCAAAACCAAACATGTGTCATGTCTAAAAATGTATGTAATAATGTATTTATGTGAGTTTGTAAGGTTTGCAAGAACAAAAAGTAATTTTTTACTCAATATGAAAGTAATGATCTTGGAATCCTGAGATAATGCGAAAAAAGCAATAAAAATGTATTTAAACATAACTCCTAAACAACCCAGGCAAAATGGGTAATAATGCCTGGAGACATGTATCTTTGTTAGTTTTACTAGGAAATGTATATTTTGTAAAGTTTGCAAAGACACAAGCTCTTTGTTTTTATTCAATAAGACAGTATAACAGTCATACTAAATATGAAAGTTATATAAACATAACTCCAGAACCAAACGTGTGTCATGTCTAAAATTGCCTATAATAATGTATTTATGTGAGTTTGTAAGGTTTGCAAAAACAAAAAGTAGTTTTTTCCTCAATATGAAAGTAATGATCTTAGAATCCTGAGATAATGCGAAAAAAGCAATAAAAATGTCTTTAAACATAATTCCTAAACAACCCATGCAAAATGGGTAATAATGCCTGGAGACATGTATCTTTGTTAATTTTACTAGAAAAATGATATTTTGTAAAGTTTGCAAAGACACAAGCTAGTTTTTTTTAATTCAATATGACAGTATAACAGTCATATTAAATATAGAAGTTATATAAACATAACTCCAAAACCAAACATGTGTCATGTCTAAAAATGCCTGTAATAATGTATTTATGTGAGTTTGTAAGGTTTGCAAAAACAAAAAGTAGTTTTTTACTCAATATGAAAGTAATGATCTTAGAATCCTGAGATAATGCGAAAAAAGCAATAAAAATGTCTTTAAACATAATTCCTAAACAACCCATGCAAAATGGGTAATAATGCCTGGAGACATGTATCTTTGTTAGTTTTACTAGAAAAATGATCTTTTGTAATGTTTGCAAAGACACAAGCTATTTTTTTTTATTCAATATGACAGTATAACAATCATACTAAATATGAAAGTTATATAAACATAACTCCAAAACCAAACATGTGTCATGTCTAAAAATGCCTGTAATAATGTATTTATGTGAGTTTGTAAGGTTTTCAAAAACAAAAAGTAGTTTTTTACTCAATATGAAAGTAATGATCTTAGAATCCTGAGATAATGCGAAAAAAGCAATAAAAATGTCTTTAAACATAATTCCTAAACAACCCATGCAAAATGGGTAATAATGCCTGGAGACATGTATCTTTGTTAGTTTTACTAGAAAAATGATCTTTTGTAATGTTTGCAAAGACACAAGCTTTTTTTTTTTATTCAATATGACAGTATAACAATCATACTAAATATGAAAGTTATATAAACATAACTCCAAAACCAAACATGTGTCATGTCTAAAAATGCCTGTAATAATGTATTTATGTGAGTTTGTAAGGTTTTCAAAAACAAAAAGTAGTTTTTTACTCAATATGAAAGTAATGATCTTAGAATCCTGAGATAATGCGAAAAAAGCAATAAAAATATATTTAAACATAATTCCTAAACAACCCATGCAAAATGGCTAATAATGCCTGGAGACATGTATCTTTGTTAGTTTTACTAGAAAAATGATATTTTGTAAAGTTTGAAAAGACACAAGATAGTTTTTTTTTTATTCAATATGACAGTATAACAGTCATACTAAATATAAAAGTTATATAAACATAACTCCAAAACCAAACATGTGTCATGTCTAAAAATGTCTGTAATAATGTATTTATGTGAGTTTGTAAGGTTTGCAAAAAAAAAAGTAGTTTTTTACTCAATATGAAAGTAATGATCTTGGAATCCTGAGATAATGCGAAAAAAGCAATAAAAATGTATTTAAACATAACTCCTAAACAACCCAGGCAAAATGGGTAATAATGCCTGGAGACATGTATCTTTGTTAGTTTTACTAGGAAATGTATATTTTGTAAAGTTTGCAAAGACACAAGCTAGTTGTTTTTATTCAATAAGACAGTATAACAGTCATACTAAATATGAAAGTTATATAAACATAACTCCAGAACCAAACGTGTGTCATGTCTAAAATTGCCTATAATAATGTATTTATGTGAGTTTGTAAGGTTTGCAAAAACAAAAAGTAGTTTTTTCCTCAATATGAAAGTAGGGATTTTAGAATCCTGAGATAATGCGAAAAAAGCAATAAAAATGTATTTAAACATAATTCCTAAACAACCCATGCAAAATGGCTAATAATGCCTGGAGACATGTATCTTTGTTAATTTTACTAGAAAAATGATATTTTGTAAAGTTTGCAAAGACACAAGCTAGTTTTTTTAATTCAATATGACAGTATAACAGTCATATTAAATATAGAAGTTATATAAACATAACTCCAAAACCAAACATGTCTCATGTCTAAAAATGCCTGTAATAATGTATGTATGTGAGTTTGTAAGGTTTGCAAAAACAAAAAGTAGTTTTTTACTCAATATGAAAGTAATGATCTTAGAATCCTGAGATAATGCGAAAAAAGCAATAAAAATGTCTTTAAACATAATTCCTAAACAACCCATGCAAAATGGGTAATAATGCCTGGAGACATGTATCTTTGTTAGTTTTACTAGAAAAATGATCTTTTGTAATGTTTGCAAAGACACAAGCTAGTTTTTTTTAATTCAATATGACAGTATAACAATCATACTAAATATGAAAGTTATATAAACATAACTCCAAAACCAAACATGTGTCATGTCTAAAAATGCCTGTAATAATGTATTTATGTGAGTTTGTAAGGTTTGCAAAAACAAAAAGTAGTTTTTTACTCAATATGAAAGTAATGATCTAAGAATCCTGAGATAATGCGAAAAAAGCAATAAAAATGTATTTAAACATAATTCCTAAACAACCCATGCAAAATGGGTAATAATGCCTGGAGACATGTATCTTTGTTAGTTTTACTAGAAAAATGATCTTTTGTAAAGTTTGCAAAGACACAAGCTAGTTTTTTTTTATTCAATATGACAGTATAACAGTCATACTAAATATAAAAGTTATATAAACATAACTCCAGAACCAAACGTGTGTCATGTCTAAAATTGCTTACTTATTATGTATTCATGTGGGTTTGTAAGGTTTGCAAAAACAAAAAGTAGTGTTTTACTCAATATGAAAGTAATGATCTTAGAATCCTGAGATAATGCGAAAAAAGCAATACAAATGTATTCAAACACAATTTTTAAACCAAACATGTGAATTGTCTAAAAATGCCTGTAATATTGAATTTATGTAAGTTTTGCTAGAATCATTTGTTTTTGTAAGGTTTGCAAATACAAAAATTAGGGTTTACACATAATGACATTATAACTTTAACACTCAATATGAAAGTTATTTAATTATAACTCCTAAATACACATGAAACATGTCTAATAGCGTGAAAAAAATTATCTTTGTGAGTGTTGCTGGAAACATTTTCTTTTGTAAGGTTTGCAAAGACACAAGTTAGATTTTTTTAACTCAATATGACAGTATAACGCCACACTCAATATGACAGTTATTTAAACATAACTCCTAAACCACACCTGAAAAATGGCTAATAATGCCTGAAATAATGCATCTTTGGGAGTTTTACTGGAAACATAAGCTTTTTTTTAAGGCTTGCAAACACAAAAATTATTTTTTTACTCAATATGACGGTAATGTTCTAAAATTCTGAGAAAATACGAACAAATTAATAAAATTGATTCCAACATAATTCCTAAACCAAACATGCAAAATGTCTGAAAATGCCTGTAATATTGAATCCATGTGAGTTTTATTTGAATCAGTTGTATGGTTTGCTAATACAAAAATTGGGTTTTATGACAAACACAAGTTATTTTTTTTACTCAATATAACAGTTTAGCTGTCATACTATATATGAAAGTTATATAAACATAACTCCAAAACCAAACCATTATGTCCAAAACTGCCTGTAATATTGTATATATGTGAGTTTTACTAGAATCAGGGTTGCAAATACAAAAATTGGGTTTTATGACAGTATACTGTCACACTCAATATGACAGTTATTTAAACATAACTCAAACAACACATGCAAAATAGCTAATAATGCCTGGAGCATGTATCTTAGTTAGTTTTACTAGAAAAATTGTATTTTGTAAGGTTTTGTTAGTTGTTGTTTTTATTCAATATGACAGTATAACTGTCATACTAAATATGAAAGTTATATGAACATAACTCTAAAACCAAACATGCATTGTGTCTAAAAATGCCTGTAATATTGTATCTGTGTGAGTTTAACTAGATTTAGTTGTTTTTGTAAGGTTTGCAAATACAAAATAAGGGTTTTACTCACTATGACAGTTTACTGTCACACTCAATCTGACAGTTATTTATTTAAACATAACTCCTAAACCACACATGCAAAATGGCTAATAATGCCTGGAGATATGTATCTTTGTGAGTTTTACTAGAAACATTATATTGTGTAAGGTTTAGTTAGTTTTTGTACTCAATCTGACAGTATAACTGTCATTCTAAATCCATCCATTTTCTTCCGCTTATCCGAGGTCGGGTTGCGGGGGCAGCAGCCTGAGCAGAAAATCCCAGACTTCCCTCTCCCCAGCCACTTCGTCCAGCTCTTCTCGGGGTATTCCGAGGCGTTCCCAGGGACATAGTCTTTCCAATGTGTCCTAGGTCTTCCACGTGGCCTCCTGCCACACCTCCCTAGAGGCGTTCGGGTGGCATCCTGAGCAGATGCCCGAACCACCTCATGGCTCCTCTCAATGTGGAGGAGCAGCGGCTTTACTTTGAGTTCCTCCCGGATGACAGAGCTTCTCACCCTGTCTCTAAGGTAGAGACCCACCACCCGGCAGAGGAAACGCATTTCGGCCGCTTGTCCTTTCGGTCATAACCCAAAGCTGGGAACGTAGATCGACGGTAAATTGAGAGCTTTTCCTTCTGGCTCAGCTCCTTCTTCACCAAAACGGATCGATATAGCGTCCTCAATACTGAAGACGCCGCACCAAATCGCCTGTGGATCTCTCGATCCACTCTATCCTCACTCGTGAACAAGACTTCTAGGTACTTGAACTCCTCCACTTGGGGCAAGATCTCCTCCCCAACCTGGAGATGGCACTCGACCCTTTCCTGCGCGAGAACCATGGACTTGGACTTGGAGGTGCTGATTCTCATCCCAGTCGCTTCACACTCAAGGACCCTGCCGAGAGTATAGACCTGGTCTACCGTTCCACGACCAGGACGAAAACCACACTGTTCGTCCTGGATCCGAGTTTCCTCCTCTCCAGTACACATGAATAGACCTTACCGGGAAAGCTGAGGAGTGTGTTTCACGATAGTTGGAACACACCCTCCGGTTCTCCTTCTTAAAGAGAGGAACCACCACCCCGGTGTGCCAATCCAGAGGTACCACCCCCAATGTTCACGCGATGTTGCAGAGTCTTGTCAACCAAGACAGCCCCACAGTATCCAGAGCCTTAAGGAACTCATCCACCACCGGGGCCTTGCCACAGAGGAGCTTTTTAACTACCTAGGCAACCTAAGCCCCAGAAATAGGAGAGTCCACCACAGATTCCCCAGGCACTGCTTGGCCTGTCGGTATGCCCGCTGCCTCTGGAGTCCCATGAGCCAAAAGGACCCGATAGGCTCTTTCTTCAGCTTGACGGCATCCCTCCCTGCTGGTGGCCACCAGCGAGTTCTAGGATTACCGCCACGACAGGCACCAAACACCTTGCGGCCACAGCTCCAATCAGCAGGCTCGACAAGAGAGGCACGGAACATGGTCCACTCAGACTCAATGTCCAGCACCTCCCTCGTGACATGTTCAAAGTTCTTCCTTATGTTTGAACATTGTGTTTGTTATGGACAATCCGTGACGAGCACAAAAGTCCAATAACAAAGCACCACTTGGGTTCAGATCTGGGTGGCCATTTTTCCCAATCACGACTCTCCAGGTTTCACTGTCCTTGCCAACATGAGCATTGAAGTCCCCCAACAGAACAAGGGAATCACCCGAGGGAGCACTCTCCAGTACTCCCTCAAGGGAATCCAAAAAGAGTGGGTACTCTGAGCTGCTGTTTGGTGCGTAAACACAAACAACAGTCAGGACCCGTCACCCAACCCAAAGGCGGAGGGAAGCTACCATCTCGTCTACTGGGTCCAACGTGCAGGCTTTGAGCAACAACAATTGCCACCCCAGCCTCTCATTGCTTGCAACGCCAGAGTGGAAGAGAGTCCAGCCCCTCTTGAGAGAACAGGTTCCAGAGCCCTTGCTGTGCGTCGAAGTGAGTCCAACTATATCTAGCCGGAACTTCTTCACCTCGCGCACCAGCTCAGGCTCTTTCCCTCCCAGCGAGGTGACGTTCCACGTCCCAAGAGCGAGCTTATGTAGCCGATAATCGGACTGCCAAGTGCCCTGCCTTCGGCTGCCGCCCAGTTCACACTGCATCCGACCTCTATGACCTCAATGGGCCCATGAGTGGTGAGCCCATTGGAGGGTTGACCCACGTTGCCTCTTCGAAATGAGCCCGGCAGGGCCCCATGGAGACAGGCCCGGCCACAAGTCGCTCGCCATCGTGCCCCACCTCTGCGCCTGGCTCCACAGGGGAGCCACGGTGACCTGCGCCTGGGCGAGAAAAAATCTAGGTCCTCGATTTGTACTTTTCATAAAGGTCTTTGAGCTGCTCTTTGTCTGATCCCTCACCTAGGATCTTTTCTCAGGGGATCCCGAGGCGTTCCCAGGCCAGCCGGGAGACATAGTGTTCCCAATGTGTCCTGGGTCTTCCCCGTGGCCTCCAGGATGACAGAGCTTCACCTTCACCAGGGGTGTCAAACTCAAATACAGAGTGGGCCAAAGTTTAAAACTGAACAAAGCCGCGGGCCAAGGTTGAACAAATTAACCTTTTAATAGGGACCCAAACACGTTTTGCATTGAATATTGAACAAGCAAGGCTTATATAACTTTATAGTGACATGCAAAATGGAGTTTCAAATAATAATAATAATCATTAAAAAATATCAATTGCATATCAAATATAATTTAAATACAAATTGAATGCCTCTTTTCTATTTGCAGCCTTCTGAGGTAAATATCAACATTAACTTTATCCACAGGCTAATACATTTGAAAATAAAATAACAATGAATAAAACAACCATTCAGGACTTTAAACTGCTCAGTTTGCAACACACTGATCTAATTTGATGTGCCCACGCCAGATACCTGGCATCTTTTTTTAGATGCTAGTTCTTTAATGTCGGGGCTCAGGCTTTGAGCTGAGGCAACTTTCATTATCGAACAAGATGTTCAACAGTCATATCTCGTACACCCAATTCTAACATCATTCAGACCCAGTCACAAGATATGTGCAGCTACAGCACGCATACACAAATGAATGCAACGCATACTTCATCAACAGCGATACAGGTTACACTGAGGGTGCCAGTATAAAAAACTTTAACACTGTTAGAAATATACGCCACACTGTGAACCCACACCAAACAAAAATAAAAAACACTTTTCGGGAGAACATCCGCACCGTAACACAACATAAACACAAGAGAACAAATACCCAGAATCTTTTGCAGCACTAACTCTTTCGGGACGCTACAAAATACACCCCCGCTACCACCAAACCTCCTCCCCCCCACACACACACACCTTGTAGCGTCTCGGAAGATTGAGTGCTACAAAGGGTTCTGGGTATTTGTTGTGTTGTGTTTATGTTGTGTTACGGTGCGGATGTTCTCCCGAAATGTGTTTGTCATTCTTGTTTGGTGTGGATTCACAGTGTGGCGTATATTTCTAAAAGTGTTAAAGTTTTTTATTTGGCTACCGTCAGTGTAACCTGTATCGCTGTTGATGAAGTATGCGTTGCATTCAATTGTGTGTGGGTGCAGAAGCTGCACTGACATAAAACTGGGCTGGCACTCGTTTGACTAGCTGGAAAAAAAAAAAAAAAAAATTCGGGAGGAGTGCTGGAGTCACTCCCGGGAGGGTTGGCAAGTATTAGAAGTAGCGGCACTGCCGCAATGTATAATCGAAGGTCCAGCTTTAGTGTTAATTTGATATTGCCTCAAGGGCCAAGTCAAATTACACGTTGGGCCAAATTTGGCCCACGGGCCAGAGTTTGACACCCATGACCTTCACTGTAAAAAATTACTGTAAAAATAAAAAATAAAATTACAGTTATATACTCCATCCATCCATCCATTTTCTACCGCTTATTCCCTTCGGGGTCGCGGGGGGCGCTGGAGCCTATCTCAGCTACAATCAGGCGGAAGGCGGGGTACACCCTGGACAAGTCGCCACCTCATCGCAGGGCCAACACAGATAGACAGACAACATTCACACTCACATTCACACACTAGGGCCAATTTAGTGTTGCCAATCAACCTATCATGTTCTTCTTAAATGCAGTTAAGTACTGTAAATTTTGTTGCATTTTTCAAAAAATATCGACCAGCAGTAAGTTACTGTAAAACCTACAGTGTAATTCAGTTATTTTCAGACTTGTTTCTTGGGTCCGCCCACAATTCGTCCAACCGAGCTTCATTTCACCTGGCCGACCCTGCTAAATCCATCCTACTGCATCGTGTGTTTTTGATAACAAGGTAAGAGTCACTTGTACCTTGATGTGTCATTTTCTGTTTGAATTACTTTATATATATATTTATAAAGTCCGAAATGACATAGCGTCACAGTCAGCATCACAGACACTATCGTTGACCACGCGCATGTACCGCCGCATGCTAGCTAGCTAAGTTTTCTTCTTTTTTGTCATAGTCATCATAAAAGATGATAACTTGCAACATATGTGCTACGACTTGCAGCAATGTATTTGCGTATGTTAGACACATGCGAAGTCATAGTTGTATGCCTAATGCATCGTTTAAGTGTGCTTTCCCTAAATGCACAAGAGTTTTTTCCAACTTCTCAGCCTTCAAAACTCACAGCCGTCGTCATAAATATGGCAAGAGTAGGACTGATATGTATAGCGCAGAAGGTTTACCTTGTAATATTGTCTCATGTAGCGCGAAGTGCGATGATATACGAGCCTTTCTCCTGCATTTGAAAAGTCATATTACCGAAGGTAGGACAGTTACGTGCCCCTTCAGTCAATGTGAAAAAAGATTTACAGTTAAGTCTACTTTCACATCGCACGTGTCAAGGAAGCACTACGGCTACACTGAACGAAGTTTGACTTGATCAACAGCAAATCCAAGCAGCTCTTGTGTTATTAACACTGATGATGACTATTGTGATATGCAACTTGAGGATTCAGGATATTCCTGTTATGAAGACATGGAGGTCTACTTGCATTAAAAAAATGTTCACAGCACTGAAAAAAGGTTGAGAACCACTGCCTTAGGACAGTGGTTCTCAACCTTTTTTCAGTGATGTACCCCTGTGAACATTTTTTAAATTCAAGTACCCCCTAATCAGAGCAAAGCATTTTTGGTTGAAAAAAAAGAGATAAAGACGTAAAATACAGCACTATGTCATCAGTTTCTGATTTATTAAATTGTATAACAGTGCAAAATATTGCTCATTTGTTGTGGTCTTTCTTGAACTATTTGGAAAAAAAGATATAAAAATAACTAAAAACTTGTTGAAAAATAACCAAGTGATTCAATTATAAATAAATATTTTTACACATAGAAGTAATCAACTTAAAGTGCCCTCTTTGGGGATTGTAATAGAGATCCATCTGGATTCATGAACTTCATTCTCAACATTTCTTCACAAAAAAAGAAATCTTTAACATCAATATTTATGGAACATGTCCACTACGCTTTAACCAAGCCTCCATTGTTTTCTACATGGATAGTTGATTGACAGTTGGTGCCGTGTGGCACCGCCAGGTAGGGTCAAACCATCATGGCATGGGGGAAACTCTGGCTTTATGGTAATGAATGGAATAGCCTACTTGATTAGTTGTTCAGTTTATGAACTTACATTCATATTTTGTCGAAGTATTATTCAATAAATATATTTATAAAGGATTTTTGAATTGTTGCTATTTTTAGAATATTTAAAAAAAATCTCACGTACCCCTTGGCATACCTTCAAGTACCCCCAGGAGTACGCGTACCCCCATTTGAGAACCACTGCCTTAGGAGACTAGATGTAAACAGAGGAAAGAGAGAGCGAGTGAGGTGGCCATTCCAAATACTTTTAAAATGCTACCCATATTGGATACTGTTTAGGAACATAAACTGCATTTCTTGACTGTACCAGTTGCTGGTGACAAAGTCACAATAAAACGTTGGATGATCAGCATGGAAGGTGATGTCATCTGCAAAGGCGTCCAACCTAGCTTAATCTCAGGGCTTGCTGCCCTTCTTGCCACATACTATGTGTTCAACTTGGAATACCAAGAGGAAGGTCCTCGGACATTGGAATTTGTTCAAAGGTAAATCCTCTTGATACTGTTAAAATACTGTTAGGATATTTTATTTTATATTTCTCACCTCTGTTCAGGAATTTTACTTGTCATTTCCCCAATTGTGTGCCTTAAATCAATGACTCTTCTGTTCCTTTGTGGACCTTCTTATTAGGGACCGAAGCACCAGTTTGACTCTAGGATACAGAGAAGGTAGGTAATGTGCAGGTAAAGATATGTTGACTGGGTCAAAGAAGGAAGCACCTGTTTGACCCCAGGATGCAGAAAAAGTAGATAATTTGCAGGTAAAGACATGTTGACTGGATGATGGCAGGAAGCACCAGCTTGACCCGAGAATGCAGAGCAAGTAGGTAATGTGCGGGTGAAGATATGTTGAATGGGTAAAGGCAGGAAGCACCAGTGTGACCCCACTATGCAGGGAAGGTAGGTAATGTGCGGGTGAATGTATGTTGAATGGGTGAAAGAAGGAAGCGCAGGTGTGGTCGAGGCCATGCAGACAAGGTAGGTATGTGCAGGTGAAGATATGTTGTATGGTGAAAGAAAGAAGCACCAGTGTGACCCAAGGATGCAGGGAAGGTAGGTAATGTGCAGGTAAAGATATGTTGAATGGGTGAAGGCAGGAAACACCAGCTAGACGCCAGGATACAGAGAAGGTAGGTAATGTGCAGGTAAAGATATGTTGAATGAGTAAAGGCAGGAAACACCAGCTTGACTCCAGGATATAGAGAAGGTAGGTAATGTGCAGGTAAAGATATGTTGAATGGGTGAAGGTAGAAAGCACCAGCGTGACCACACTATGCAGAGAAGGTAGGTAATGTGCAGGTAAAGATATGTTGAATGGGTAAAGGCAAGAAGCACCAGTGTGACCCCAGGATGCAGAGAAGATAGGTAATGAGCAGGAAACGATATGTTAAATGGGTGAAAGCAGGAAACATCAGCGTAAATACACGGTCCCGTAGATGGAGAGAAAACATGAATAGAGAGAGGGGTTGGGGAGGCTTTAGCATTGTCTTCCTCTCTGAATTTGTCTTAATGGGTTTTAGAGCATTCACTCATCTACAGCTGTGGTTATGGTATAGGCTCACATATATCCTAAAATTGATATTAATATTTGTGCAGTGCATATTCCTAAATAACAATGTGAGGGGGGTTCTGTATCGACTACAAGTAATCTTCAATCACAAAAGAATATCTAATATGCTTTCTCTCTTTTTTAGGCGATTCATTGGCGTTAACCCTGAGAGGGGAACAAAGGCTAGCCAGGGAAAGGTGGTGTCCAAGAAGACCGGGAAGCTGGTCCAGAAAAAGGCAGCAACTGTAAATCCTCACATAGCCACCCTTATAAAACATCTCACAGACTTTGAGTGGGGCTTTATGTAGCCGACAACTAAACACTGGACTCGTGTTCAGTGTTTTGTCTCCAGTTAGAAATTAAGTGGACATGTTATAAATGTTAAAATGCTTTACTGAAAATAAGAAGAATGCACTAAATGTACATTGAATGTATTTGATGCACTTTAAAATAATGGGTTAATAAAAACATAATCTTGCAAGGCCATTTCTCCAGTCATTTTTATGCCAGCAGATTGCAGGGGTTTTGATTTTGAAAAATTAAAAGTTCAACTCATTAACTTCTAGTGGCATTATACTGTAAAGCTCAGTCTATAGTGCTTACAATTATTTTACTGTAATTAACTGTTAATGGATATTACAGTAGATACACTAAAATAACAGTGTAATGCCGCTAAACAGATGACAGTATTATGCTGTGAAGCGTATATTTGATACAGCACAGTACTGTGATACTTTTTACAGTAATAAACTGTAGTGATATGCCTATGACCAGTATGTGTGCTGTAGAAAAACAGTTTTATACTGGAACCATTAGCTGCCAGTAGGTTACTGTAATTAAACGGTGAAAATTCTTACAGTAAGGGAGAGACCCGCCACCCAGCGGAGAAAACTCATTTCGGCCGCTTGTACCCGTGATGTTGTCCTTTCGGTCATAACCCAAAGCTCATGACCATAGGTGAGGATGGGAACGTAGATTGACCGGTAAATTGAGAGCTTTTCCCTCTGGCGCAGCTCCTTCTTACCACAACGAATCGATATAGCGTCCTCATTACTGAAGACGCCGCACCGATCAGCCTGTGCATCTCACGATCCACTCTTCCCTCACTCATGAACAAGACTCCAGGTACTTGAACTCATCCACTTGGGGCAAGATCTCCTGCCCAACCTCGAGATGGCACTCCACCCTTTCCCGGGCGAGAACCTCAGACTTGGAGGTGCTGATTCTCATCCCAGTCGCTTCACACTCGGCTGCGAACCAATCCAATGAGAGCTGAAGATCCTGGCCAGTTAAAGCCACATCATCTGCAAAAAGGAGAGACCTAATCCTGCAGCCACCAAACCGGATCCCCTCAACGCCATGACTGCGCCTAGAAATTCTGTCCATAAAATTTATGAACACATTTGGTGACAAAGGGCAGCCAACTTATTGCTGGCAATGCGGACCAAGCTCTGACACTGATCATACAGGGAGCGACCCGCCACAATCAGACATGCCGATACCCCATACTATCTGAGCACTCCCCACAGGACTTCCCGGGGTGGCCACGGTCGAATGTCTTCTCCAAGTCCACAAAGCACATGTAGACTGGTTGGACAAACTCCCATGCACACTCAAGGACCCTGCCGAGAGTATAGAGCTGGTCTACCGTTCCACGACCAGGACGAAAACCACACTGTTCGTCCTGGATCCGAGGTTCCTCCTCTCCAGTACACATGAATAGACCTTACCGGGAAGGCTGAGGAGTGTGATCTACGATAGTTGGAACACACCCTCCGGTTCCCCTTCTTAAAGAGAGGAACCACCACCCCGGTCTGCCAATCCAGAGGTACCGCCCCTGATGTCCACGCGATGTTGCAGAGTCTTGTCAACTAAAACAGCCCCACAGCATCCAGAGCCTTAAGAGCTCATCCACCCCCGGGGCCTTGCCACCGAGGAGCTTTTAAAACTACCTTGGCAACCTCAGCCCCAGAAATAGGAGAGCCCACCACAAATTCCCCAGGCACTGCTTGGCCTGTCGGTATGCCCGCTGCCTCTGGAGTCCCATGAGCCAAAAGGACCAGATAAGCTCTTTCTTCAGCTTGACGGCATCCCGCACTGCTGGTGGCCACCAGCGGGTTCTAGGATTACCGCCACGACAGGCACCAAACACCTTGCGGCCACAGCTCCAATCAGCTGGCTTGACAAGAGAGGCACGAACATGATCCATTCAGACTCAATGTCCAGCACCTCCTTTGTGACATGTTCAAAGTTCCTCCGGAGGTGGAAAAAGAAACTCTCTCTGACAGGAGACTCTGCTAGGCATTCCCAAAAGACTCTCACAATGCGTTTGGGCCTGCCAGGTCTGTCCGGGATCCTACCCCACCATCGGAGCCAGCTCACCAGGTGGTGATCGGTAGAAAGCTCGCCCCTCTCTTCACCCGAGTGTCCAAAACATGAGGCCGCAAATCCCATGACACAACTACAAAGTCAATAATGGAACTGCGGCCGAGGGTGTCCTGGTGCCAAGTGCACATATGGACACTCTTATGTTTGAACATTGTGTTTGTTATGGACAATCCGTGACGAGCACAAAAGTCCAATAACAAAGCACCACTTGGGTTCAGATCCGGGTGGCCATTTTTCCCAATCACGACTCTCCAGGTTTCAAAGTCGTTGCCAACATGAGCGTTGAAGACCCCCAGCAGAACAAGGGAATCACCCGAGGGAGCACTCTCAAGGGAATCCAAAAAGAGTGGGTACTCTGAGCTGCTGTTTGGTGCGTAAACACCAACAACAGTCAGGACCCATCACCCAACCCGAAAGCGGAGGGAAGCTACCATCTCGTCTTCTGGGTTAAGTCCAACGTGCAGGCTTTGAGCTGGGGGGCAACAAGAATTGCCAACCCAGCCTCTCATTACTTGCAACGCCAGAGTGGAAGAGAGTCCAACCCCTCTTGAGAGAACAGGTTCCAGAGCCCTTGCTGTGCGTCGAAGTGAGTCCAGCTTTATCTAGCCGGGAACTTCTCCACCTCGCGAGGTGACGTTCCACGTCCCAAGAGCGAGCTTATGTAGCCGATAATCGGACCGCCAAGTGCCCTGCCTTCGGCTTCCGCCCAGCTAACACTGCACCCGACCTCTGTGAGCCAGCCCATGAGTGGTGAGCCTATTGCAGGGGGGACCCACGTTGCCTCTTCGAGCTGGGCCCCATGGGCACCAGTCGCTCGCCATCGTGCCCCACCTCTGGGCCTGGCTCCACAGGGGAGCCACGGTGACCTGCGTCCGGGCGAGAAAATATCTAGGTCCTCGATTTGTACTTTTCATAAAGGTCTTTGAGCTGCTCTTTGTCTGATTCCTCACCTAGGACCTGTTTGTCTTGGGTGACCCTACCAGGGGGAATAGAAGCCCCCGGACAACATAGCTCCTAGGATCAGTGGGACACGCAAACCACAAAGGTGGCGGCTCAGAAAGCAGGTTATATAAACATAACTCCAAAACCAAACATGCAAGATGTCTAAACATGCCTGTAATATTGTATCAATGTGAGTTTTACTAGAATCGGTTGTTTTTGTAAGGCTTGCAAACACAAAAGGTTTTTTTTACTCAATATGACAGTAAGTTCTTAAAATGCTGAGATAATGTGAAAAAAACAATACAAATGTATTCCAACATGATTCCTAAACCAAACATGCAAAATGTCTAAAAATGCCTGTAATATTGAATCCATGTGAGTTTTACTAGAATCATTTGTTTTTGTAAGGTTTGCAAATACAAAAATTGAGTTTTATGACAGACACAAGTTAGTTTTTTTACTCATTATAACAGTATAGATGTCATACTATATATTAAAGTTATATGAACATAACTCCAAAACCAAACGTGCATTATGTCCAAAATTGCCTGTAATATTGTATAGATGTGAGTTTTACTAGAATCAGGTTTGCAAATACAAAAATTGGCTTTTATGACAGTATACTGTCACACTCAATATGACAGTATAACTGTCATACTAAATCCATCCATTTTCTTCCGCTTATCCGAGGTCGGGTTGCGGGGGCAGCAGCCTAAGCAGAGAGCCCAGACTTCCCTCTCCCCAGCCACTTTGTCCAGCTCTTCTCGGGGGATCCCGAGGCGTTCCCAGGCCATAGTCTTTCCAATGTATCCTAGGTCTTCCCCATGGCCTCCTGCCGTTCGGACCTAGGGAGGCGTTCGGGTGGCTTCCTGAGCAGATGCCCGAACCACCTCATCTGGCTCCTCTCAATGTGAAGGAGCAGCGGCTTTACACTGAGTTCCTCCCAGATGACAGAGCTTCTCACCCTATCTCTAAGGGAGAGACCCACCACCCGGCGGAGGAAACTCATTTCGGCCGCTTGTACCCGTGACCTTGTCCTTTCGGTCATAACCCAAAGCTCATGACCATAGGTGAGGATGGGAACGTTGATCGACCGGTAAATTGAAAGCTTTTCCTTCTGGCTCAGCTCCTTCTTCACCACAACGGATCGCTATAGCGTCCTCATTACTGAAGACGCCGCACCGATCCGCCTGTAGATCTCACAATCCACTCTATCCTCACTCGTGAACAAGACTCCTAGGTACTTGAACTCCTTCACTTGGGGCAAGATCTCTTTCCCAACCTCGAGATGGCACTCCACCCTTTCCCGGGCGAGAACCATGGACTCGGACATGGAGGTGCTGATTCTCATCCCAGTCGCTTCACTGCGAACCGATCCAATGAAAGCTGAAGATCTTGGCCAGTTGAAGCCATCAGGACCACATCATCTGCAAAAAGCAGAGACCTAATCCTGCAGCCACCAAACCAGGCGCAGTCATGGCGTTGAGGGGATCCTCAAAGCCATGACTGCGCCTAGATATTCTGTCCATTAAAGTTATGAACAGAATCGGTGACAAAGGGCAGCCTTGGCGGAGTCCAACCCTCACTGGAAAGGGGTCCGACATACTGCCGGCAATGCGGACCAAGCTCTGACACTGATCATACAGGGAGACACCCGCCACAATCAGACATGCCGATACTCCATACTCTCTGAGCACTCCCCACAGGATTTACCGGGGGCCAAGGTCGAATGTCTTCTCCAAGTCCACAAAACTTATGTAGACTGGTTGGGCAAACTCCCATGCACACTCAAGGACCCTGCCGAGAGTATAGAGCTGGTCTACCGTTCCACGACCAGGACGAAAACCACACTGTTCGTCCTGGATCCGAGGTTCCTCCTCTCCATTACACATGAATAGACCTTACCGGGAAGGCTGAGGAGTGTGATCTACGATAGTTGGAACACACCCTCCGGTTCCCCTTCTTAAAGAGAGGAACCACCACCCCGGTCTGCCAATCCAGAGGTACCGCCCCTGATGTAGACGCAATGTTGCAGAGTCTTGTCAACCAAGACTGCCCCACAGCATCCAGAGCCTTAAGGAACTCCGGACGGAGCTCATACCCCCGGGGCCTTGCCACCGAGGAGCTTTTTAACTACCTTGGCAACCTCAGCCCCAGAAATAGGAGAGCCCACCACAGACTTCCCAGGCACTGTTTCCTCATAGGAAGACGTGTTGGTGGGACTGAGGAGGTCTCGCTTGGCCTGTCGATATGCCCACTGCCTCTGGAGTCCCATGAGCCAAAAGGACCCGGTGGCTCTTTCTTCAGCTTGACAGCATCCCTCGGTGCTGGTGGATTACCGCCACGACAGGCACCAAACACCTTGCGGCCACAGCTTCAATCAGCTGGCTCAACAAGAGAACATGGTCCACTCAGACTCAATGTCCAGCACCTCCCTCGTGACATGTTCAAAGTTCTTCCGGACATGTTCAAAGTTCTTCAGGAGACTCTGCTAGGTGTTCCCAGCAGACCCTTACAATGCGTTTGGGCCTGCCAGGTCTGACCGGCAACCTCCCCTACCATCGGAGCCAGCTCACCACCAGGTGGTGGTTGGTAGAAAGCTCTGCCCCTCTCTTCACCGAGTGTCCAAAACATGAGGCCGCAAATCCCATGACACAACTACAAAGTCAATCATGCGGCCGAGGGTGTCCTTGTGCCAAGTGCACATATGGACACCCTTATGTTTGAACATTGTGTTTGTTATGGACAATCCGTGACAAGCACAAAAGTCCAATAACAAAGCACCACTTGGGTTCAGATCCGGGTGGCCATTTTTCCCAATCACGACTCTCCAGGTTTCACTGTCGTTGCCAACATAGCGTTGAAGTCCACCAGCAGAAAAAGGGAATCACCCGAGGGAGCACTCTCCAGTACTCCCTCAAGGGAATCCAAAAAGAGTTGGTACTCTGAGCTGCTGTTTGGTGTGTAAACACAAACAACAGTCAGGACCCGTCACCCAACCCGAAGGCTGAAGGAAGCTACCATCTCGTCTATTGGGTTTAAAGTCCAACGTGCAGGCTTTGAGCCGGGGGGCAACAAGAATTGCCACCCCAGCCTCTCATTAGTTGCAACGCCAGTGTGGAATCTCTTCCACTCTGGCATTGCAAGTAATGAAAGTTCAGCTCAGTCCAGCCCCTCTGAGAGAACAGGTTCCAGAGCCCTTGCTGTGAGTCCAACTATATCTAGCCGGGAACTTCTCCACCTCAAGCACCAGCTCAGGCTCCTTCCCTCCCAGCGAGGTGACGTTCCATGTCCCAAGAGCGAGCTTATGTAGCCGATAATCGGACCACCAAGTGCCCTGCCTTCGGCTGCCGCCCAGCTCACACTGCACCCTCTATGACCCAGCCCATGAGTGGTGAGCCCTGGAGGGGGGATCCACGTTGCCTCTTCGAGCTGAGCACGGCTGGGCCCCATGGGGACAGGCCCGTCAATCGCCATCGTGCCACACCTCTGGGCCTGGCTCCACAGGGGAGCCACGGTGACCTGCGTCCGGGCGAGAAAAAATCTAGGTCCTCAATTGTACTTTTAATAAAGGTCTTTGAGCTGCTCTTTGTCTGATCCCTCACCTAGGACCTGTTTGTCCTGGATCAGTGGGACACGCAAACCACAAAGGTGGCGGCTCAGAAAGCAGGTTATATAAATATAACTCCAAAACCAAACATGCAATATGTCTAAACATGCCTGTAATATTGTATCAATGTGACTTTTCCTAGAATCGGTTGTTTTTGTAAGGTTTGCAAATACAAAAATTAGGTTTTACTCACAATGACAAAATCACACTCAATATGACAGTTATTTAAACATAACTCATAAACCACACAAAAAAATGGCTAATAATGCCTGAAATAATGAATCATTGGGAGTTTTACTGAGTTTTATATTTTGCAAACACAAAAAGTAGTTTTTTACTTGACTGTAATGTTCTTAGAACCCTGAGATAATGGGAAAAAAGCAATAAAAATGTATTTAAACCTAACTCCTAAACAACACATGCAAAATGGCTAATAATGCCTAGGGAGACATGTAACGTTGTTAGTTTAAAAAAAATGATCTTTTGTAAAGATATCAAAGACACTAGCTAGTTTTTTTTATTCAATATGACAGTATAACAGTCATACTAAATATGAAAGTTATATAAACATAACTCCAAAACCAAACATGTGTCATGTCTAAAAATGTATTTATGTGAGTTTGTAAGGTTTGCAAAAACAAAAAGTAGTTTTTTACTCAATATGAAAGTAATGTTCTTAGAATCCTGAGATAATGCGAAAAAAGCAATACAAATGTATTCAAACACAAATTTTAAACCAAACATGTAAAATGTCTAAAAATGCCTGTAATATTGAATCCATATAAGTTTTACTAGAATCAATTGTTTTTGTAAGGTTTGCAAATACAAAAATTAGGTTTTACACATAATGACATTAAAACTGTAACACTCAATATAACAATTATTTATTTATAACTCCTAACCACACATGAAACATGTCTAATAATGCGTGAAAAAATGTATCTTTGTGAGTGTTACTAGAAACATTTTCTTTTGTAAGGTTTGCAAATACAGGTTAGTTTTTTTTACTCCATATGACAGTATAACTGCCACACTCAATATGACAGTTATTTAAACATAACTCTTAAACTACACATGAAAAATGATTAACAATGCCTGAAATAATGCATTCTTGTAAGTTTTACTCGAAACATATGCTTTTTTAAGGCTTGCAAACACAAAAATTATTTCTTTACTCAATATGACAGTAATGTTCTAAATTCTGAGAAAATACGAACAAATTAATAAAAATGATTCCAACATAATTCCTAAACCAAATATGCAAAATGTCTAAAAATGTCTGTAATATTGAATCCATGTGAGTTTTACTAGATTTAAATTATTTTGTAAGGTTTGCAAATACATAAATTAAGTTTTACTTACTATGTCATATCTGACAGTATATGACAGTTATTTAACCATAACTCAAACCACACATGAAAAATGGCTAATAATGCCTGAAATAATGCATCCTTGGCCGTTTTACTCGAAACACATGCTTTTTTAAATCTTGCAAACACAAAAAGTAGTTTTTTTACTCAATATGACTGTAATGTTCTTAAAATCCTGAGATAATGCGAAAAAAGCAATAAAAATGTATTTAAACATTACTCCTAAACAACATATGCAAAATGGCTAATAATGCCTGGAAACATGTATCTTTGTTAGTTTTACTGGAAAAAGGATCTTTTGTAAAGTTTGCAAAGACACAAGCCAGTTTTTTTTTATTCAATATGACAGTATAACAGTCATTTTAAATATCAAAGTTATATAAACATAACTCCAAAACCAAACATGTGTCATGTCTAAAAATGCCTGTAATAATGTATTAATGTGAGTTTGTGAGGTTTTCAAAAACAAAAAGTAGTTTTTTACTCAATATGAAAGTAATGATCTTAGAATCCTGAGATAATGCGAAAAAAGCAATAAAAATGTATTCAAACATAACTCCTAAACAACCCAGGCAAAATGGGTAATAATGCCTGGAGACATGTATCTTTGTTAGTTTTACTAGAAAATGTATTTTTTGTAAAGTTTGCAAAGACACAAGCTAGTTGTTTTTATTCAATAAGACAGTATAACTGTCATACTACATATGAAAGTTATATAAACATAACTCCAGAACCAAACGTGTGTCATGTCTAAAATTGCCTATAATAATGTATTTATGTGAGTTTGTAAGGTTTGCAAAAACAAAAAGTAGTTTTTTCCTCAATATGAAAGTAAGGATTTTAGAATCCTGAGATAATGCGAAAAAAGCAATAAAAATGTATTTAAACATAATTCCTAAACAACCCATGCAAAATGGCTAATAATGCCTGGAGACATGTATGTTTGTTAGTTTTACTAGAAAAATGATCTTTTGTAAAGATATCCAAGACAAAAGCTACTTTTTTTTATTCAATATGACAGTATAACAGTCCTACTATATAAGAAAGTTATCAAAACATAACTCCAAAACCAAACATGTGTTATGTCTAAAAATGCCTGTAATAATGTATTTTATGTGAGTTTGTAAGGTTTGCAAAAACAAAAAGTAGTTTTTTACTCAATATGAAAGTAATGATCTTAGAATCCTGAGATAATGCGAAAAAAGCAATAAAAATGTATTTAAACATAATTCCTAAACAACCCATGCAAAATGGCTAATAATGCCTGGAGACATGTATCTTTGTTAGTTTTACTAGAAAAATGATCTTTTGTAAAGTTTGCAAAGACACAAGCTACTTTTTTTTTATTCAATATGACTGTATAACAGTCATACTAAATATAAAAGTTATATAAACATAACTCCAAAACCAAACATGTGTCATGTCTAAAAATGCCTGTAATAATGTATTAATGTGAGTTTGTAAGGTTTGCAAAAACAAAAAGTAGTTTTTTACTCAATATGAAAGTAATGATCTTAAAATCCTGAGATAATGCGAAAAAAGCAATAAAAATGTATTTAAACATAATTCCTAAACAACCCATGCAAAATGGGTAATAATGCCTGGAGACATGTATCTTTGTTAGTTTTACTAGAAAAATGATCTTTTGTAAAGTTTGCAAAGACACAATCTACTTTTTTTTTATTCAATATGACAGTATAACAGTCATACTAAATATGAAAGTTATATAAACATAACTCCAAAACCAAACATGTGTCATGTCTAAAAATGCCTGTAATAATGTATTAATGTGAGTTTGTAAGGTTTGCAAAAACAAAAAGTAGTTTTTTACTCAATATGAAAGTAATGATCTTAAAATCCTGAGATAATGCGAAAAAAGCAATAAAAATGTATTTAAACATAATTCCTAAACAACCCATGCAAAATGGGTAATAATGCCTGGAGACATGTATCTTTGTTAGTTTTACTAGAAAAATGATCTTTTGTAAAGTTTGCAAAGACACAAGCTAATTTTTTTTATTCAATATGACAGTATAACAGTCATACTAAATATAAAAGTTATATAAACATAACTCCAAAACCAAACATGTGTCATGTCTAAAAAATGTCTGTAATAATGTATTTATGTGAGTTTGTAAGGTTTGCAAAAACAAAAAGTATTTTTTTACTCAATACGAAAGTAATGATCTTGGAATCCTGAGATAATGCGAAAAAAGCAATAAAAATGTCTTTAAACATAACTCCTAAACAACCCAGGCAAAATGGGTAATAATGCCTGGAGACATGTATCTTTGTTAGTTTTACTAGGAAATGTATATTTTGTAAAGTTTGCAAAGAAACAAGCTTGTTGTTTTTATTCAATAAGACAGTATAACAGTCATACTAAATATGAAAGTTATATAAACATAACTCCAGAAACAAACGTGTGTCATGTCTAAAATTGCCTATAATAATGTATTTATGTGAGTTTGTAAGGTTTGCAAAAACAAAAAGTAGTTTTTTCCTCAATATGAAAGTAGGGATTTTAGAATCCTGAGATAATGCGAAAAAAGCAATAAAAATGTATTTAAACATAATTCCTAAACAACCCATGCAAAATGGCTAATAATGCCTGGAGACATGTATCTTTGTTAATTTTACTAGAAAAATGATATTTTGTAAAGTTTGCAAAGACACAAGCTAGTTTTTTTTTATTCAATATGACAGTATAACACTCATATTAAATATAGAAGTTATATAAACATAACTCCAAAACCAAACATGTGTCATGTCTAAAAATGCCTGTAATAATGTATTTATGTGAGTTTGTAAGGTTTGCAAAAACAAAAAGTAGTTTTTTTACTCAATATGAAAGTAATGATCTTAGAATCCTGAGATAATGCGAAAAAAGCAATAAAAATGTCTTTAAACATAATTCCTAAACAACCCATGCAAAATGGGTAATAATGCCTGGAGACATGTATCTTTGTTAGTTTTACTAGAAAAATGATCTTTTGTAAAGTTTGCAAAGACACAAGCTAGTTTTTTTTTATTCAATATGACAGTATAACAGTCATACTAAATATGAAAGTTATATAAACATAACTCCAAAACCAAACATGTGAATTGTCTAAAAATGCCTGTAATATTGAATTTATGTAAGTTTTACTAGAATCAATTGTTTTTGTAAGGTTTGCAAATACAAAAATTAGGTTTTACACATAATGACATTATAACTTTAACACTCAATATGAAAGTTATTTAATTATAACTCCTAAATACACATGAAACATGTCTAATAGCGTGAAAAAAATTATCTTTGTGAGTGTTGCTGGAAACATTTTCTTTTGTAAGGTTTGCAAAGACACAAGTTAGATTTTTTTAACTCAATATGACAGTATAACGCCACACTCAATATGACAGTTATTTAAACATAACTCCTAAACCACACCTGAAAAATGGCTAATAATGCCTGAAATAATGCATCTTTGGGAGTTTTACTGGAAACATATGCTTTTTTTAAGGCTTGCAAACACAAAAAATATTTTTTTACTCAATATGACAGTAATGTTCTAAAATTCTGAGAAAATACGAACAAATTAATAAAAATGATTCCAACATAATTCCTAAACCAAACATGCAAAATGTCTGAAAATGCCTGTAATATTGAATCCATGTGAGTTTTATTTGAATCAGTTGTATGGTTTGCTAATACAAAAATTGGGTTTTATGACAAACACAAGTTGGTTTTTTTACTCAATATAACAGTTTAGCTGTCATACTATATATGAAAGTTATATAAACATAACTCCAAAACCAAACCATTATGTCCAAAACTGCCTGTAATATTGTATATATGTGAGTTTTACTAGAATCAGGGTTGCAAATACAAAAATTGGGTTTTATGACAGTATACTGTCACACTCAATATGACAGTTATTTAAACATAACTCAAACAACACATGCAAAATAGCTAATAATGCCTGGAGCATGTATCTTAGTTAGTTTTACTAGAAAAATTGTATTTTGTAAGGTTTTGTTAGTTGTTGTTTTTATTCAATATGACAGTATAACTGTCATACTAAATATGAAAGTTATATAAACATAACTCTAAAACCAAACATGCATTGTGTCTAAAAATGCCTGTAATATTGTATCTGTGTGAGTTTAACTAGATTTAGTTGTTTTTGTAAGGTTTGCAAATACAAAATAAGGGTTTTACTCACTATGACAGTTTACTGTCACACTCAATCTGACAGTTATTTATTTAAACATAACTCCTAAACCACACATGCAAAATGGCTAATAATGCCTGGAGATATGTATCTTTGTGAGTTTTACTAGAAACATTATATTGTGTAAGGTTTAGTTAGTTTTTGTACTCAATCTGACAGTATAACTGTCATTCTAAATCCATCCATTTTCTTCCGCTTATCCGAGGTCGGGTTGCGGGGGCAGCAGCCTGAGCAGAAAATCCCAGACTTCCCTCTCCCCAGCCACTTCGTCCAGCTCTTCTCGGGGTATTCCGAGGCGTTCCCAGGCCAGCCGGGGACATAGTCTTTCCAATGTGTCCTAGGTCTTCCCCGTGGCCTCCTGCCACACCTCCCTAGAGGCGTTCGGGTGGCATCCTGAGCAGATGCCCGAACCACCTCATGGCTCCTCTCAATGTGGAGGAGCAGCGGCTTTACTTTGAGTTCCTCTCGGATGACAGAGCTTCTCACCCTGTCTCTAAGGTAGAGACCCACCACCCGGCAGAGGAAACGCATTTCGGCCGCTTGTCCTTTCGGTCATAACCCAAAGCTGGGAACGTAGATCGACGGTAAATTGAGAGCTTTTCCTTCTGGCTCAGCTCCTTCTTCACCACAACGGATCGATATAGCGTCCTCAATACTGAAGACGCCGCACCAAATCGCCTGTGGATCTCTCGATCCACTCTATCCTCACTCGTGAACAAGACTCCTAGGTACTTGAACTCCTCCACTTGGGGCAAGATCTCCTCCCCAACCTGGAGATGGCACTCGACCCTTTCCTGCGCGAGAACCATGGACTTGGACTTGGAGGTGCTGATTCTCATCCCAGTCGCTTCACACTCAAGGACCCTGCCGAGAGTATAGACCTGGTCTACCGTTCCACGACCAGGACGAAAACCACACTGTTCGTCCTGGATCCGAGTTTCCTCCTCTCCAGTACACATGAATAGACCTTACCGGGAAAGCTGAGGAGTGTGTTTCACGATAGTTGGAACACACCCTCCGGTTCTCCTTCTTAAAGAGAGGAACCACCACCCCGGTGTGCCAATCCAGAGGTACCACCCCCAATGTTCACGCGATGTTGCAGAGTCTTGTCAACCAAGACAGCCCCACAGTATCCAGAGCCTTAAGGAACTCATCCACCACCGGGGCCTTGCCACAGAGGAGCTTTTTAACTACCTAGGCAACCTAAGCCCCAGAAATAGGAGAGTCCACCACAGATTCCCCAGGCACTGCTTGGCCTGTCGGTATGCCCGCTGCCTCTGGAGTCCCATGAGCCAAAAGGACCCGATAGGCTCTTTCTTCAGCTTGACGGCATCCCTCCCTGCTGGTGGCCACCAGCGAGTTCTAGGATTACCGCCACGACAGGCACCAAACACCTTGCGGCCACAGCTCCAATCAGCAGGCTCGACAAGAGAGGCACGGAACATGGTCCACTCAGACTCAATGTCCAGCACCTCCCTCGTGACATGTTCAAAGTTCTTCCTTATGTTTGAACATTGTGTTTGTTATGGACAATCCGTGACGAGCACAAAAGTCCAATAACAAAGCACCACTTGGGTTCAGATCTGGGTGGCCATTTTTCCCAATCACGACTCTCCAGGTTTCACTGTCCTTGCCAACATGAGCATTGAAGTCCCCCAACAGAACAAGGGAATCACCCGAGGGAGCACTCTCCAGTACTCCCTCAAGGGAATCCAAAAAGAGTGGGTACTCTGAGCTGCTGTTTGGTGCGTAAACACAAACAACAGTCAGGACCCGTCACCCAACCCAAAGGCGGAGGGAAGCTACCATCTCGTCTACTGGGTCCAACGTGCAGGCTTTGAGCAACAACAATTGCCACCCCAGCCTCTCATTGCTTGCAACGCCAGAGTGGAAGAGAGTCCAGCCCCTCTTGAGAGAACAGGTTCCAGAGCCCTTGCTGTGCGTCGAAGTGAGTCCAACTATATCTAGCCGGAACTTCTTCACCTCGCGCACCAGCTCAGACTCTTTCCCTCCCAGCGAGGTGACGTTCCACGTCCCAAGAGCGAGCTTATGTAGCCGATAATCGGACTGCCAAGTGCCCTGCCTTCGGCTGCCGCCCAGTTCACACTGCATCCGACCTCTATGACCTCAATGGGCCCATGAGTGGTGAGCCCATTGGAGGGTTGACCCACGTTGCCTCTTCGAAATGAGCCCGGCAGGGCCCCATGGAGACAGGCCCGGCCACAAGTCGCTCGCCATCGTGCCCCACCTCTGCGCCTGGCTCCACAGGGGAGCCACGGTGACCTGCGCCTGGGCGAGAAAAAATCTAGGTCCTCGATTTGTACTTTTCATAAAGGTCTTTGAGCTGCTCTTTGTCTGATCCCTCACCTAGGATCTTTTCTCAGGGGATCCCGAGGCGTTCCCAGGCCAGCCGGGAGACATAGTGTTCCCAATGTGTCCTGGGTCTTCCCCGTGGCCTCCAGGATGACAGAGCTTCACCTTCACCAGGGGTGTCAAACTCAAATACAGAGTGGGCCAAAGTTTAAAACTGAACAAAGCCGCAGGCCAAGGTTGAACAAATTAACCTTTTAATAGGGACCCAAACACGTTTTGCATTGCATATTGAACAAGCAAGGCTTATATAACTTTATAGTGACATGCAAAATGGAGTTTCAAATAATAATAATAATCATTAAAAAATATCAATTGCATATCAAATATAATTTAAATACAAATTGAATGCCTCTTTTCTATTTGCAGCCTTCTGAGGTAAATATCAACATTAACTTTATCCACAGGCTAATAAATTTGAAAATAAAATAACAATGAATAAAACAACCATTCAGGACTTTAAACTGCTCAGTTTGCAACACACTGATCTAATTTGATGTGCCCAAGCCAGATACCTGGCATCTTTTTTTAGATGCTAGTTCTTTAATGTCGGGGCTCAGGCTTTGAGCTGAGGCAACTTTCATTATCGAACAAGATGTTCAACAGTCATATCTCGTACACCCAATTCTAACATCATTCAGACCCAGTCACAAGATATGTGCAGCTACAGCACGCATACACAAATGAATGCAACGCATACTTCATCAACAGCGATACAGGTTACACTGAGGGTGCCAGTATAAAAAACTTTAACACTGTTAGAAATATACGCCACACTGTGAACCCACACCAAACAAAAATAAAAAACACTTTTCGGGAGAACATCCGCACCGTAACACAACATAAACACAAGAGAACAAATACCCAGAATCTTTTGCAGCACTAACTCTTTCGGGACGCTACAAAATACACCCCCGCTACCACCAAACCTCCTCCCCCCCACACACACACACCTTGTAGCGTCTCGGAAGATTGAGTGCTACAAAGGGTTCTGGGTATTTGTTGTGTTGTGTTTATGTTGTGTTACGGTGCGGATGTTCTCCCGAAATGTGTTTGTCATTCTTGTTTGGTGTGGATTCACAGTGTGGCGTATATTTCTAAAAGTGTTAAAGTTTTTTATTTGGCTACCGTCAGTGTAACCTGTATCGCTGTTGATGAAGTATGCGTTGCATTCAATTGTGTGTGGGTGCAGAAGCTGCACTGACATAAAACTGGGCTGGCACTCGTTTGACTAGCTGGAAAAAAAAAAAAAAAAAATTCGGGAGGAGTGCTGGAGTCACTCCCGGGAGGGTTGGCAAGTATTAGAAGTAGCGGCACTGCCGCAATGTATAATCGAAGGTCCAGCTTTAGTGTTAAGTTGATATTGCCTCAAGGGCCAAGTCAAATTACACGTTGGGCCAAATTTGGCCCACGGGCCAGAGTTTGACACCCATGACCTTCACTGTAAAAAATTACTGTAAAAATAAAAAATAAAATTGCAGTTATATACTCCATCCATCCATCCATTTTCTACCGCTTATTCCCTTCGGGGTCGCGGGGGGCGCTGGAGCCTATCTCAGCTACAATCAGGCGGAAGGCGGGGTACACCCTGGACAAGTCGCCACCTCATCGCAGGGCCAACACAGATAGACAGACAACATTCACACTCACATTCACACACTAGGGCCAATTTAGTGTTGCCAATCAACCTATCATGTTCTTCTTAAATGCAGTTAAGTACTGTAAATTTTGTTGCATTTTTCAAAAAATATCGACCAGCAGTAAGTTACTGTAAAACCTACAGTGTAATTCAGTTATTTTCAGACTTGTTTCTTGGGTCCGCCCACAATTCGTCCAACCGAGCTTCATTTCACCTGGCCGACCCTGCTAAATCCATCCTACTGCATCGTGTGTTTTTGATAACAAGGTAAGAGTCACTTGTACCTTGATGTGTCATTTTCTGTTTGAATTACTTTATATATATATTTATAAAGTCCGAAATGACATAGCGTCACAGTCAGCATCACAGACACTATCGTTGACCACGCGCATGTACCGCCGCATGCTAGCTAGCTAAGTTTTCTTCTTTTTTGTCATAGTCATCATAAAAGATGATAACTTGCAACATATGTGCTACGACTTGCAGCAATGTATTTGCGTATGTTAGACACATGCGAAGTCATAGTTGTATGCCTAATGCATCGTTTAAGTGTGCTTTCCCTAAATGCACAAGAGTTTTTTCCAACTTCTCAGCCTTCAAAACTCACAGCCGTCGTCATAAATATGGCAAGAGTAGGACTGATATGTATAGCGCAGAAGGTTTACCTTGTAATATTGTCTCATGTAGCGCGAAGTGCGATGATATACGAGCCTTTCTCCTGCATTTGAAAAGTCATATTACCGAAGGTAGGACAGTTACGTGCCCCTTCAGTCAATGTGAAAAAAGATTTACAGTTAAGTCTACTTTCACATCGCACGTGTCAAGGAAGCACTACGGCTACACTGAACGAAGTTTGACTTGATCAACAGCAAATCCAAGCAGCTCTTGTGTTATTAACACTGATGATGACTATTGTGATATGCAACTTGAGGATTCAGGATATTCCTGTTATGAAGACATGGAGGTCTACTTGCATTAAAAAAATGTTCACAGCACTGAAAAAAGGTTGAGAACCACTGCCTTAGGACAGTGGTTCTCAACCTTTTTTCAGTGATGTACCCCTGTGAACATTTTTTAAATTCAAGTACCCCCTAATCAGAGCAAAGCATTTTTGGTTGAAAAAAAGAGATAAAGACGTAAAATACAGCACTATGTCATCAGTTTCTGATTTATTAAATTGTATAACAGTGCAAAATATTGCTCATTTGTTGTGGTCTTTCTTGAACTATTTGGAAAAAAAGATATAAAAATAACTAAAAACTTGTTGAAAAATAACCAAGTGATTCAATTATAAATAAAGATTTTTACACATAGAAGTAATCAACTTAAAGTGCCCTCTTTGGGGATTGTAATAGAGATCCATCTGGATTCATGAACTTCATTCTCAACATTTCTTCACAAAAAAAGAAATCTTTAACATCAATATTTATGGAACATGTCCACTACGCTTTAACCAAGCCTCCATTGTTTTCTACATGGATAGTTGATTGACAGTTGGTGCCGTGTGGCACCGCCAGGTAGGGTCAAACCATCATGGCATGGGGGAAACTCTGGCTTTATGGTAATGAATGGAATAGCCTACTTGATTAGTTGTTCAGTTTATGAACTTACATTCATATTTTGTCGAAGTATTATTCAATAAATATATTTATAAAGGATTTTTGAATTGTTGCTATTTTTAGAATATTTTAAAAAAATCTCACGTACCCCTTGGCATACCTTCAAGTACCCCCAGGAGTACGCGTACCCCCATTTGAGAACCACTGCCTTAGGAGACTAGATGTAAACAGAGGAAAGAGAGAGCGAGTGAGGTGGCCATTCCAAATACTTTTAAAATGCTACCCATATTGGATACTGTTTAGGAACATAAACTGCATTTCTTGACTGTACCAGTTGCTGGTGATGATCAGCATTGAAGGTGATGTCATCTGCAAAGGCGTCCAACCTAGCTTAAACTCAGGGCTTGCTGCCCTTCTTGCCACATACTATGTGTTCAACTTGGAATACCAAGAGGAAGGTCCTCGGACATTGGAATTTGTTCAAAGGTAAATCCTCTTGATACTGTTAAAATACTGTTAGGATATTTTATTTTATATTTCTCACCTCTGTTCAGGAATTTGACTTGTCATTTCCCCAATTGTGTGCCTTAAATCAATGACTCTTCTGTTCCTTTGTGGACCTTCTTATTAGGGACCGAAGCACCAGTTTGACTCTAGGATACAGAGAAGGTAGGTAATGTGCAGGTAAAGATATGATGACTGGGTCAAAGAAGGAAGCACCTGTTTGACCCCAGGATGCAGAAAAAGTAGATAATTTGCAGGTAAAGACATGTTGACTGGATGATGGCAGGAAGCACCAGCTTGACCCGAGAATGCAGAGCAAGTAGGTAATGTGCGGGTGAAGATATGTTGAATGGGTAAAGGCAGGAAGCACCAGTGTGACCCCACTATGCAGGGAAGGTAGGTAATGTGCGGGTGAAGGTATGTTGAATGGGTGAAAGAAGGAAGCGCAGGTGTGGTCGAGGCCATGCAGACAAGGTAGGTATGTGCAGGTGAAGATATGTTGTATGGTGAAAGAAAGAAGCACCAGTGTGACCCAAGGATGCAGGGAAGGTAGGTAATGTGCAGGTAAAGATATGTTGAATGGGTGAAGGCAGGAAACACCAGCTAGACGCCAGGATACAGAGAAGGTAGGTAATGTGCCGGTAAAGATATGTTGAATGAGTAAAGGCAGGAAACACCAGCTTGACTCCAGGATATAGAGAAGGTAGGTAATGTGCAGGTAAAGATATGTTGAATGGGTGAAGGTAGAAAGCACCAGCGTGACCACACTATGCAGAGAAGGTAGGTAATGTGCAGGTAAAGATATGTTGAATGGGTAAAGGCAAGAAGCACCAGTGTGACCCCAGGATGCAGAGAAGATAGGTAATGAGCAGGAAACGATATGTTAAATGGGTGAAAGCAGGAAACATCAGCGTAAATACACGGTCCCGTAGATGGAGAGAAAACATGAATAGAGAGAGGGGTTGGGGAGGCTTTAGCATTGTCTTCCTCTCTGAATTTGTCTTAATGGGTTTTAGAGCATTCACTCATCTACAGCTGTGGTTATGGTATAGGCTCACATATATCCTAAAATTGATATTAATATTTGTGCAGTGCATATTCCTAAATAACAATGTGAGGGGGGTTCTGTATCGACTACAAGTAATCTTCAATCACAAAAGAATATCTAATATGCTTTCTCTCTTTTTTAGGCGATTCATTGGCGTTAACCCTGAGAGGGGAACAAAGGCTAGCCAGGGAAAGGTGGTGTCCAAGAAGACCGGGAAGCTGGTCCAGAAAAAGGCAGCAACTGTAAATCCTCACATAGCCACCCTTATAAAACATCTCACAGACTTTGAGTGGGGCTTTATGTAGCCGACAACTAAACACTGGACTCGTGTTCAGTGTTTTGTCTCCAGTTAGAAATTAAGTGGACATGTTATAAATGTTAAAATGCTTTACTGAAAATAAGAAGAATGCACTAAATGTACATTGAATGTATTTGATGCACTTTAAAATAATGGGTTAATAAAAACATAATCTTGCAAGGCCATTTCTCCAGTCATTTTTATGCCAGCAGATTGCAGGGGTTTTGATTTTGAAAAATTAAAAGTTCAACTCATTAACTTCTAGTGGCATTATACTGTAAAGCTCAGTCTATAGTGCTTACAATTATTTTACTGTAATTAACTGTTAATGGATATTACAGTAGATACACTAAAATAACAGTGTAATGCCGCTAAACAGATGACAGTATTATGCTGTGAAGCGTATATTTGATACAGCACAGTACTGTGATACTTTTTACAGTAATAAACTGTAGTGATAAATCACAGTATGTGTGCTGTAGAAAAACAGTTTTATACTGGAACCATTAGCTGCCAGTAGGTTACTGTAATTAAACGGTGAAAATTCTTACAGTAAGGGAGAGACCCGCCACCCAGCGGAGAAAACTCATTTCGGCCGCTTGTACCCGTGATGTTGTCCTTTCGGTCATAACCCAAAGCTCATGACCATAGGTGAGGATGGGAACGTAGATTGACCGGTAAATTGAGAGCTTTTCCCTCTGGCGCAGCTCCTTCTTACCACAACGAATCGATATAGCGTCCTCATTACTGAAGACGCCGCACCGATCAGCCTGTGCATCTCACGATCCACTCTTCCCTCACTCATGAACAAGACTCCAGGTACTTGAACTCATCCACTTGGGGCAAGATCTCCTGCCCAACCTCGAGATGGCACTCCACCCTTTCCCGGGCGAGAACCTCAGACTTGGAGGTGCTGATTCTCATCCCAGTCGCTTCACACTCGGCTGCGAACCAATCCAATGAGAGCTGAAGATCCTGGCCAGTTAAAGCCACATCATCTGCAAAAAGGAGAGACCTAATCCTGCAGCCACCAAACCGGATCCCCTCAACGCCATGACTGCGCCTAGAAATTCTGTCCATAAAATTTATGAACACATTTGGTGACAAAGGGCAGCCAACTTATTGCTGGCAATGCGGACCAAGCTCTGACACTGATCATACAGGGAGCGACCCGCCACAATCAGACATGCCGATACCCCATACTATCTGAGCACTCCCCACAGGACTTCCCGGGGTGGCCACGGTCGAATGTCTTCTCCAAGTCCACAAAGCACATGTAGACTGGTTGGACAAACTCCCATGCACACTCAAGGACCCTGCCGAGAGTATAGAGCTGGTCTACCGTTCCACGACCAGGACGAAAACCACACTGTTCGTCCTGGATCCGAGGTTCCTCCTCTCCAGTACACATGAATAGACCTTACCGGGAAGGCTGAGGAGTGTGATCTACGATAGTTGGAACACACCCTCCGGTTCCCCTTCTTAAAGAGAGGAACCACCACCCCGGTGTGCCAATCCAGAGGTACCGCCCCTGATGTCCACGCGATGTTGCAGAGTCTTGTCAACTAAAACAGCCCCACAGCATCCAGAGCCTTAAGAGCTCATCCACCCCCGGGGCCTTGCCACCGAGGAGCTTTTAAAACTACCTTGGCAACCTCAGCCCCAGAAATAGGAGAGCCCACCACAAATTCCCCAGGCACTGCTTGGCCTGTCGGTATGCCCGCTGCCTCTGGAGTCCCATGAGCCAAAAGGACCAGATAAGCTCTTTCTTCAGCTTGACGGCATCCCGCACTGCTGGTGGCCACCAGCGGGTTCTAGGATTACCGCCACGACAGGCACCAAACACCTTGCGGCCACAGCTCCAATCAGCTGGCTTGACAAGAGAGGCACGAACATGATCCATTCATACTCAATGTCCAGCACCTCCTTTGTGACATGTTCAAAGTTCCTCCGGAGGTGGAAAAAGAAACTCTCTCTGACAGGAGACTCTGCTAGGCATTCCCAAAAGACTCTCACAATGCGTTTGGGCCTGCCAGGTCTGTCCGGGATCCTACCCCACCATCGGAGCCAGCTCACCAGGTGGTGATCGGTAGAAAGCTCGCCCCTCTCTTCACCCGAGTGTCCAAAACATGAGGCCGCAAATCCCATGACACAACTACAAAGTCAATAATGGAACTGCGGCCGAGGGTGTCCTGGTGCCAAGTGCACATATGGACACTCTTATGTTTGAACATTGTGTTTGTTATGGACAATCCGTGACGAGCACAAAAGTCCAATAACAAAGCACCACTTGGGCCACCCGGATGGCCACACTCCATCCGGGTGGCCATTTTTCCCAATCACGACTCTCCAGGTTTCAAAGTCGTTGCCAACATGAGCGTTGAAGACCCCCAGCAGAACAAGGGAATCACCCGAGGGAGCACTCTCAAGGGAATCCAAAAAGAGTGGGTACTCTGAGCTGCTGTTTGGTGCGTAAACACCAACAACAGTCAGGACCCATCACCCAACCCGAAAGCGGAGGGAAGCTACCATCTCGTCTTCTGGGTTAAGTCCAACGTGCAGGCTTTGAGCTGGGGGGCAACAAGAATTGCCAACCCAGCCTCTCATTACTTGCAACGCCAGAGTGGAAGAGAGTCCAACCCCTCTTGAGAGAACAGGTTCCAGAGCCCTTGCTGTGCGTCGAAGTGAGTCCAGCTTTATCTAGCCGGGAACTTCTCCACCTCGCGAGGTGACGTTCCACGTCCCAAGAGCGAGCTTATGTAGCCGATAATCGGACCGCCAAGTGCCCTGCCTTCGGCTTCCGCCCAGCTAACACTGCACCCGACCTCTGTGAGCCAGCCCATGAGTGGTGAGCCTATTGCAGGGGGGACCCACGTTGCCTCTTCGAGCTGGGCCCCATGGGCACCAGTCGCTCGCCATCGTGCCCCACCTCTGGGCCTGGCTCCACAGGGGAGACACGGTGACCTGCGTCCGGGCGAGAAAATATCTAGGTCCTCGATTTGTACTTTTCATAAAGGTCTTTGAGCTGCTCTTTGTCTGATTCCTCACCTAGGACCTGTTTGTCTTGGGGGACCCTACCAGGGGGAATAGAAGCCCCCGGACAACATAGCTCCTAGGATCAGTGGGACACGCAAACCACAAAGGTGGCGGCTCAGAAAGCAGGTTATATAAACATAACTCCAAAACCAAACATGCAAGATGTCTAAACATGCCTGTAATATTGTATCAATGTGAGTTTTACTAGAATCAGTTGTTTTTGTAAGGCTTGCAAACACAAAAGGTTTTTTTTACTCAATATGACAGTAAGTTCTTAAAATGCTGAGATAATGTGAAAAAAACAATACAAATGTATTCCAACATGATTCCTAAACCAAACATGCAAAATGTCTAAAAATGCCTGTAATATTGAATCCATGTGAGTTTTACTAGAATCATTTGTTTTTGTAAGGTTTGCAAATACAAAAATTGAGTTTTATGACAGACACAAGTTAGTTTTTTTTACTCATTATAACAGTATAGATGTCATACTATATATTAAAGTTATATGAACATAACTCCAAAACCAAACGTGCATTATGTCCAAAATTGCCTGTAATATTGTATAGATGTGAGTTTTACTAGAATCAGGTTTGCAAATACAAAAATTGGCTTTTATGACAGTATACTGTCACACTCAATATGACAGTATAACTGTCATACTAAATCCATCCATTTTCTTCCGCTTATCCGAGGTCGGGTTGCGGGGGCAGCAGCCTAAGCAGAGAGCCCAGACTTCCCTCTCCCCAGCCACTTTGTCCAGCTCTTCTCGGGGGATCCCGAGGCGTTCCCAGGCCATAGTCTTTCCAATGTATCCTAGGTCTTCCCCATGGCCTCCTGCCGTTCGGACCTAGGGAGGCGTTCGGGTGGCTTCCCGAGCAGATGCCCGAACCACCTCATCTGGCTCCTCTCAATGTGGAGGAGCAGCGGCTTTACACTGAGTTCCTCCCAGATGACAGAGCTTCTCACCCTATCTCTAAGGGAGAGACCCACCACCCGGCGGAGGAAACTCATTTCGGCCGCTTGTACCCGTGACCTTGTCCTTTCGGTCATAACCCAAAGCTCATGACCATAGGTGAGGATGGGAACGTTGATCGACCGGTAAATTGAAAGCTTTTCCTTCTGGCTCAGCTCCTTCTTCACCACAACGGATCGCTATAGCGTCCTCATTACTGAAGACGCCGCACCGATCCGCCTGTAGATCTCACAATCCACTCTATCCTCACTCGTGAACAAGACTCCTAGGTACTTGAACTCCTTCACTTGGGGCAAGATCTCTTTCCCAACCTCGAGATGGCACTCCACCCTTTCCCGGGCGAGAACCATGGACTCGGACATGGAGGTGCTGATTCTCATCCCAGTCGCTTCACTGCGAACCGATCCAATGAAAGCTGAAGATCTTGGCCAGTTGAAGCCATCAGGACCACATCATCTGCAAAAAGCAGAGACCTAATCCTGCAGCCACCAAACCAGGCGCAGTCATGGCGTTGAGGGGATCCTCAAAGCCATGACTGCGCCTAGATATTCTGTCCATTAAAGTTATGAACAGAATCGGTGACAAAGGGCAGCCTTGGCGGAGTCCAACCCTCACTGGAAAGGGGTCCGACATACTGCCGGCAATGCGGACCAAGCTCTGACACTGATCATACAGGGAGACACCCGCCACAATCAGACATGCCGATACTCCATACTCTCTGAGCACTCCCCACAGGATTTACCGGGGGCCAAGGTCGAATGTCTTCTCCAAGTCCACAAAACTTATGTAGACTGGTTGGGCAAACTCCCATGCACACTCAAGGACCCTGCCGAGAGTATAGAGCTGGTCTACCGTTCCACGACCAGGACGAAAACCACACTGTTCGTCCTGGATCCGAGGTTCCTCCTCTCCATTACACATGAATAGACCTTACCGGGAAGGCTGAGGAGTGTGATCTACGATAGTTGGAACACACCCTCCGGTTCCCCTTCTTAAAGAGAGGAACCACCACCCCGGTCTGCCAATCCAGAGGTACCGCCCCTGATGTAGACGCAATGTTGCAGAGTCTTGTCAACCAAGACTGCCCCACAGCATCCAGAGCCTTAAGGAACTCCGGACGGAGCTCATACCCCCGGGGCCTTGCCACCGAGGAGCTTTTTAACTACCTTGGCAACCTCAGCCCCAGAAATAGGAGAGCCCACCACAGACTTCCCAGGCACTGTTTCCTCATAGGAAGACGTGTTGGTGGGACTGAGGAGGTCTCGCTTGGCCTGTCGATATGCCCACTGCCTCTGGAGTCCCATGAGCCAAAAGGACCCGGTGGCTCTTTCTTCAGCTTGACAGCATCCCACGACAGGCACCAAACATCTTGCGGCCACAGCTTCAATCAGCTGGCTCAACAAGAGAACATGGTCCACTCAGACTCAATGTCCAGCACCTCCCTCGTGACATGTTCAAAGTTCTTCCGGACATGTTCAAAGTTCTTCAGGAGACTCTGCTAGGTGTTCCCAGCAGACCCTTACAATGCGTTTGGGCCTGCCAGGTCTGACCGGCAACCTCCCCTACCATCGGAGCCAGCTCACCACCAGGTGGTGGTTGGTAGAAAGCTCTGCACCTCTCTTCACCGAGTGTCCAAAACATGAGGCCGCAAATCCCATGACACAACTACAAAGTCAATCATGCGGCCGAGGGTGTCCTTGTGCCAAGTGCACATATGGACACCCTTATGTTTGAACATTGTGTTTGTTATGGACAATCCGTGACAAGCACAAAAGTCCAATAACAAAGCACCACTTGGGTTCAGATCCGGGTGGCCATTTTTCCCAATCACGACTCTCCAGGTTTCACTGTCGTTGCCAACATAGCGTTGAAGTCCACCAGCAGAAAAAGGGAATCACCCGAGGGAGCACTCTCCAGTACTCCCTCAAGGGAATCCAAAAAGAGTTGGTACTCTGAGCTGCTGTTTGGTGTGTAAACACAAACAACAGTCAGGACCCGTCACCCAACCCGAAGGCTGAAGGAAGCTACCATCTCGTCTATTGGGTTTAAAGTCCAACGTGCAGGCTTTGAGCCGGGGGGCAACAAGAATTGCCACCCCAGCCTCTCATTAGTTGCAACGCCAGTGTGGAATCTCTTCCACTCTGGCATTGCAAGTAATGAAAGTTCAGCTCAGTCCAGCCCCTCTGAGAGAACAGGTTCCAGAGCCCTTGCTGTGAGTCCAACTATATCTAGCCGGGAACTTCTCCACCTCAAGCACCAGCTCAGGCTCCTTCCCTCCCAGCGAGGTGACGTTCCATGTCCCAAGAGCGAGCTTATGTAGCCGATAATCGGACCACCAAGTGCCCTGCCTTCGGCTGCCGCCCAGCTCACACTGCACCCTCTATGACCCAGCCCATGAGTGGTGAGCCCTGGAGGGGGGATCCACGTTGCCTCTTCGAGCTGAGCACGGCTGGGCCCCATGGGGACAGGCCCGTCAATCGCCATCGTGCCACACCTCTGGGCCTGGCTCCACAGGGGAGCCACGGTGACCTGCGTCCGGGCGAGAAAAAATCTAGGTCCTCAATTGTACTTTTAATAAAGGTCTTTGAGCTGCTCTTTGTCTGATCCCTCACCTAGGACCTGTTTGTCCTGGATCAGTGGGACACGCAAACCACAAAGGTGGCGGCTCAGAAAGCAGGTTATATAAATATAACTCCAAAACCAAACATGCAATATGTCTAAACATGCCTGTAATATTGTATCAATGTGACTTTTCCTAGAATCGGTTGTTTTTGTAAGGTTTGCAAATACAAAAATTAGGTTTTACTCACAATGACAAAATCACACTCAATATGACAGTTATTTAAACATAACTCATAAACCACACAAAAAAATGGCTAATAATGCCTGAAATAATGAATCATTGGGAGTTTTACTGAGTTTTATATTTTGCAAACACAAAAAGTAGTTTTTTACTTGACTGTAATGTTCTTAGAACCCTGAGATAATGGGAAAAAAGCAATAAAAATGTATTTAAACCTAACTCCTAAACAACACATGCAAAATGGCTAATAATGCCTAGGGAGACATGTAACGTTGTTAGTTTAAAAAAATGATCTTTTGTAAAGATATCAAAGACACTAGCTAGTTTTTTTTATTCAATATGACAGTATAACAGTCATACTAAATATGAAAGTTATATAAACATAACTCCGAAACCAAACATGTGTCATGTCTAAAAATGTATTTATGTGAGTTTGTAAGGTTTGCAAAAACAAAAAGTAGTTTTTTACTCAATATGAAAGTAATGTTCTTAGAATCCTGAGATAATGCGAAAAAAGCAATACAAATGTATTCAAACACAAATTTTAAACCAAACATGTAAAATGTCTAAAAATGCCTGTAATATTGAATCCATATAAGTTTTACTAGAATCAATTGTTTTTGTAAGGTTTGCAAATACAAAAATTAGGTTTTACACATAATGACATTAAAACTGTAACACTCAATATAACAATTATTTATTTATAACTCCTAACCACACATGAAACATGTCTAATAATGCGTGAAAAAATTTATCTTTGTGAGTGTTACTAGAAACATTTTCTTTTGTAAGGTTTACAAATACAGGTTAGTTTTTTTTACTCCATATGACAGTATAACTGCCACACTCAATATGACAGTTATTTAAACATAACTCTTAAACTACACATGAAAAATGATTAACAATGCCTGAAATAATGCATTCTTGTAAGTTTTACTCGAAACATATGCTTTTTTAAGGCTTGCAAACACAAAAATTATTTCTTTACTCAATATGACAGTAATGTTCTAAAATTCTGAGAAAATACGAACAAATTAATAAAAATGATTCCAACATAATTCCTAAACCAAATATGCAAAATGTCTAAAAATGTCTGTAATATTGAATCCATGTGAGTTTTACTAGATTTAAATTATTTTGTAAGGTTTGCAAATACATAAATTAAGTTTTACTTACTATGTCATATCTGACAGTATATGACAGTTATTTAACCATAACTCAAACCACACATGAAAAATGGCTAATAATGCCTGAAATAATGCATCCTTGGCCGTTTTACTCGAAACACATGCTTTTTTAAATCTTGCAAACACAAAAAGTAGTTTTTTTACTCAATATGACTGTAATGTTCTTAAAATCCTGAGATAATGCGAAAAAAGCAATAAAAATGTATTTAAACATTACTCCTAAACAACATATGCAAAATGGCTAATAATGCCTGGAAACACGTATCTTTGTTAGTTTTACTGGAAAAGGGATCTTTTGTAAAGTTTGCAAAGACACAAGCCAGTTTTTTTTAATTCAATATGACAGTATAACAGTCATTTTAAATATCAAAGTTATATAAACATAACTCCAAAACCAAACATGTGTCATGTCTAAAAATGCCTGTAATAATGTATTAATGTGAGTTTGTAAGGTTTTCAAAAACAAAAAGTAGTTTTTTACTCAATATGAAAGTAATGATCTTAGAATCCTGAGATAATGCGAAAAAAGCAATAAAAATGTATTCAAACATAACTCCTAAACAACCCAGGCAAAATGGGTAATAATGCCTGGAGACATGTATCTTTGTTAGTTTTACTAGAAAATGTATTTTTTGTAAAGATATCAAAGACAAAAGCTAGTTTTTTTTATTCAATATGACAGTATAACAGTCCTACTAAATATGAAAGTTATCAAAACATAACTCCAAAACCAAACATGTGTTATGTCTAAAAATGCCTGTAATAATGTATTTTATGTGAGTTTGTAAGGTTTGCAAAAACAAAAAGTAGTTTTTTACTCAATATGAAAGTAATGATCTTAGAATCCTGAGATAATGCGAAAAAAGCAATAAAAATGTATTTAAACATAATTCCTAAACAACCCATGCAAAATGGGTAATAATGCCTGGAGACATGTATCTTTGTTAGTTTTACTAGAAAAATGATCTTTTGTAAAGTTTGCAAAGACACAAGCTACTTTTTTTTTATTCAATATGACTGTATAACAGTCATACTAAATATAAAAGTTATATAAACATAACTCCTAAACCAAACATGTGTCATGTCTAAAAATGCCTGTAATAATGTATTAATGTGAGTTTGTAAGGTTTGCAAAAACAAAAAGTAGTTTTTTACTCAATATGAAAGTAATGATCTTAAAATCCTGAGATAATGCGAAAAAAGCAATAAAAATTTATTTAAACATAATTCCTAAACAACCCATGCAAAATGGGTAATAATGCCTGGAGACATGTATCTTTGTTAGTTTTACTAGAAAAATGATCTTTTGTAAAGTTTGCAAAGACACAAGCTACTTTTTTTTAATTCAATATGACAGTATAACAGTCATACTAAATATGAAAGTTATATAAACATAACTCCAAAACCAAACATGTGTCATGTCTAAAAATGCCTGTAATAATGTATTAATGTGAGTTTGTAAGGTTTGCAAAAACAAAAAGTAGTTTTTTACTCAATATGAAAGTAATGATCTTAAAATCCTGAGATAATGCGAAAAAAGCAATAAAAATGTATTTAAACATAATTCCTAAACAACCCATGCAAAATGGGTAATAATGCCTGGAGACATGTATCTTTGTTAGTTTTACTAGAAAAATGATCTTTTGTAAAGTTTGCAAAGACACAAGCTAATTTTTTTTATTCAATATGACAGTATAACAGTCATACTAAATATAAAAGTTATATAAACATAACTCCAAAACCAAACATGTGTCATGTCTAAAAATGTCTGTAATAATGTATTTATGTGAGTTTGTAAGGTTTGCAAAAACAAAAAGTAGTTTTTTACTCAATATGAAAGTAATGATCTTGGAATCCTGAGATAATGCGAAAAAAGCAATAAAAATGTATTTAAACATAACTCCTAAACAACCCAGGCAAAATGGGTAATAATGCCTGGAGACATGTATCTTTGTTAGTTTTACTAGGAAATGTATATTTTGTAAAGTTTGCAAAGACACAAGCTAGTTGTTTTTATTCAATAAGACAGTATAACAGTCATACTAAATATGAAAGTTATATAAACATAACTCCAGAACCAAACGTGTGTCATGTCTAAAATTGCCTATAATAATGTATTTATGTGAGTTTGTAAGGTTTGCAAAAACAAAAAGTAGTTTTTTCCTCAATATGAAAGTAGGGATTTTAGAATCCTGAGATAATGCGAAAAAAGCAATAAAAATGTATTTAAACATAATTCCTAAACAACCCATGCAAAATGGCTAATAATGCCTGGAGACATGTATCTTTGTTAATTTTACTAGAAAAATGATATTTTGTAAAGTTTGCAAAGACACAAGCTAGTTTTTTTTTATTCAATATGACAGTATAACACTCATATTAAATATAGAAGTCATATAAACATAACTCCAAAACCAAACATGTGTCATGTCTAAAAATGCCTGTTATAATGTATTTATGTGAGTTTGTAAGGTTTGCAAAAACAAAAAGTAGTTTTTTTACTCAATATGAAAGTAATGATCTTAGAATCCTGAGATAATGCGAAAAAAGCAATAAAAATGTCTTTAAACATAATTCCTAAACAACCCATGCAAAATGGGTAATAATGCCTGGAGACATGTATCTTTGTTAGTTTTACTAGAAAAATGATCTTTTGTAAAGTTTGCAAAGACACAAGCTAGTTTTTTTTTATTCAATATGACAGTATAACAGTCATACTAAATATGAAAGTTATATAAACATAACTCCAAAACCAAACATGTGAATTGTCTAAAAATGCCTGTAATATTGAATTTATGTAAGTTTTACTAGAATCAATTGTTTTTGTAAGGTTTGCAAATACAAAAATTAGGTTTTACACATAATGACATTATAACTTTAACACTCAATATGAAAGTTATTTAATTATAACTCCTAAATACACATGAAACATGTCTAATAGCGTGAAAAAAATTATCTTTGTGAGTGTTGCTGGAAACATTTTCTTTTGTAAGGTTTGCAAAGACACAAGTTAGATTTTTTTAACTCAATATGACAGTATAACGCCACACTCAATATGACAGTTATTTAAACATAACTCCTAAACCACACCTGAAAAATGGCTAATAATGCCTGAAATAATGCATCTTTGGGAGTTTTACTGGAAACATATGCTTTTTTTAAGGCTTGCAAACACAAAAATTATTTTTTTACTCAATATGACAGTAATGTTCTAAAATTCTGAGAAAATACGAACAAATTAATAAAAATGATTCCAACATAATTCCTAAACCAAACATGCAAAATGTCTGAAAATGCCTGTAATATTGAATCCATGTGAGTTTTATTTGAATCAGTTTGCTAATACAAAAATTGGGTTTTATGACAAACACAAGTTAGTTTTTTTACTCAATATAACAGTTTAGCTGTCATACTATATATGAAAGTTATATAAACATAACTCCAAAACCAAACCATTATGTCCAAAACTGCCTGTAATATTGTATATATGTGAGTTTTACTAGAATCAGGGTTGCAAATACAAAAATTGGGTTTTATGACAGTATACTGTCACACTCAATATGACAGTTATTTAAACATAACTCAAATAACACATGCAAAATAGCTAATAATGCCTGGAGCATGTATCTTAGTTAGTTTTACTAGAAAAATGGTATTTTGTAAGGTTTTGTTAGTTGTTGTTTTTATTCAATATGACAGTATAACTGTCATACTAAATATGAAAGTTATATAAACATAACTCTAAAACCAAACATGCATTGTGTCTAAAAATGCCTGTAATATTGTATCTGTGTGAGTTTAACTAGATTTAGTTGTTTTTGTATGGTTTGCAAATACAAAATAAGGGTTTTACTCACTATGACAGTTTACTGTCACACTCAATCTGACAGTTATTTATTTAAACATAACTCCTAAACCACCCATGCAAAATGGCTAATAATGCCTGGAGATATGTATCTTTGTGAGTTTTACTAGAAACATTATATTGTGTAAGGTTTAGTTAGTTTTTGTACTCAATCTGACAGTATAACTGTCATTCTAAATCCATCCATTTTCTTCCGCTTATCCGAGGTCGGGTTGCGGGGGCAGCAGCCTGAGCAGAAAATCCAAGACTTCCCTCTCCCCAGCCACTTCGTCCAGCTCTTCTCGGGGTATTCCGAGGCGTTCCCAGGCCAGCCGGGGACATAGTCTTTCCAATGTGTCCTAGGTCTTCCCCGTGGCCTCCTGCCACACCTCCCTAGAGGCGTTCGGGTGGCATCTTGAGCAGATGCCCGAACCACCTCATGGCTCCTCTCAATGTGGAGGAGCAGCGGCTTTACTTTGAGTTCCTCCCGGATGACAGAGCTTCTCACCCTGTCTCTAAGGTAGAGACCCACCACCCGGCAGAGGAAACGCATTTCGGCCGCTTGTCCTTTCGGTCATAACCCAAAGCTGGGAACGTAGATCGACGGTAAATTGAGAGCTTTTCCTTCTGGCTCAGCTCCTTCTTCACCACAACGGATCGATATAGCGTCCTCAATACTGAAGACGCCGCACCAAATCGCCTGTGGATCTCTCGATCCACTCTATCCTCACTCGTGAACAAGACTCCTAGGTACTTGAACTCCTCCACTTGGGGCAAGATCTCCTCCCCAACCTGGAGATGGCACTCGACCCTTTCCTGCGCGAGAACCATGGACTTGGACTTGGAGGTGCTGATTCTCATCCCAGTCTCTTCACACTCAAGGACCCTGCCGAGAGTATAGACCTGGTCTACCGTTCCACGACCAGGACGAAAACCACACTGTTCGTCCTGGATCCGAGTTTCCTCCTCTCCAGTACACATGAATAGACCTTACCGGGAAGGCTGAGGAGTGTGTTTCACGATAGTTGGAACACACCCTCCGGTTCCCCTTCTTAAAGAGAGGAACCACCACCCCGGTGTGCCAATCCAGAGGTACCACCCCCAATGTTCACGCGATGTTGCAGAGTCTTGTCAACCAAGACAGCCCCACAGTATCCAGAACCTTAAGGAACTCATCCACCACCGGGGCCTTGCCACAGAGGAGCTTTTTAACTACCTAGGCAACCTAAGCCCCAGAAATAGGAGAGTCCACCACAGATTCCCCAGGCACTGCTTGGCCTGTCGGTATGCCCGCTGCCTCTGGAGTCCCATGAGCCAAAAGGACCCGATAGGCTCTTTCTTCAGCTTGACGGCATCCCTCCCTGCTGGTGGCCACCAGCGAGTTCTAGGATTACCGCCACGACAGGCACCAAACACCTTGCGGCCACAGCTCCAATCAGCAGGCTCGACAAGAGAGGCACGGAACATGGTCCACTCAGACTCAATGTCCAGCACCTCCCTCGTGACATGTTTAAAGTTCTTCCTTATGTTTTGAACATTGTGTTTGTTTTGGACAATCCGTGACAAGCACAAAAGTCCAATAACAAAGCACCACTTGGGTTCAGATCCGGGTGGCCATTTTTCCCAATCACGACTCTCCAGGTTTCACTGTCCTTGCCAACATGAGCATTGAAGTCCCCCAACAGAACAAGGGAATCACCCGAGGGAGCACTCTCCAGTACTCCCTCAAGGGAATCCAAAAAGAGTGGGTACTCTGATCTGCTGTTTGGTGCGTAAACACAAACAACAGTCAGGACCCGTCACCCAACCCAAAGGCGGAGGGAAGCTACCATCTCGTCTACTGGGTCCAACGTGCAGGCTTTGAGCAACAACAATTGCCACCCCAGCCTCTCATTGCTTGCAACGCCAGAGTGGAAGAGAGTCCAGCCCCTCTTGAGAGAACAGGTTCCAGAGCTCTTGCTGTGCGTCGAAGTGAGTCCAACTATATCTTGCCGGAACTTCTTCACCTCGCGCACCAGCTCAGGCTCTTTCCCTCCCAGCGAGGTGACGTTCCACGTCCCAAGGGCGAGCTTATGTAGCCGATAATTGGACTGCCAAGTGCCCTGCCTTCGGCTGCCGCCCAGTTCACACTGCATCCGACCTCTATGACCTCAATGGGCCCATGAGTGGTGAGCCCATTGGAGGGTTGACCCACGTTGCCTCTTCGAAATGAGCCCGGCAGGGCCCCATGGAGACAGGCCCGGCCACCAGTCGCTCGCCATCGTGCCCCACCTCTGCGCCTGGCTCCACAGGGGAGCCACGGTGACCTGCGCCTGGGCGAGAAAAAATCTAGGTCCTCGATTTGTACTTTTCATAAAGGTCTTTGAGCTGCTCTTTGTCCGATCCCTCACCTAGGACCTTTTCCCAGGGGATCCCGAGGCGTTCCCAGGCCAGCCGGGAGACATAGTGTTCCCAATGTGTCCTGGGTCTTCCCCGTGGCCTCCAGGATGACAGAGCTTCACCTTCACCAGGGGTGTCAAACTCAAATACAGAGTGGGCCAAAGTTTAAAACTGAAAAAAGCCGCGGGCCAAGGTTGAACAAATTAACCTTTTAATAGGGACCCAAACACGTTTTGCATTGAATATTGAACAAGCAAGGCTTATATAACTTTATAGTGACATGCAAAATGGAGTTTCAAATAATAATAATAATAATTAAAAAATATCAATTGCATATCAAATATAATTTAAATACAAATTGAATGCCTCTTTTCTATTTGCAGCCTTCTGAGGTAAACATCAACATTAACTTTATCCACAGGCTAATAAATTTGAAAATAAAATAACAATGAATAAAACAACCATTCAGGACTTTAAACTGCTCAGTTTGCAACACACTGATCTAATTTGATGTGCCCAAGCCAGATACCTGGCATCTTTTTTTAGATGCTAGTTCTTTAATGTCGGGGCTCAGGCTTTGAGCTGAGGCAACTTTCATTATCGAACAAGATGTTCAACAGTCATATCTCGTACACCCAATTCTAACATCATTCAGACCCAGTCACAAGATATGTGCAGCTACAGCACGCATACACAAATGAATGCAACGCATACTTCATCAACAGCGATACAGGTTACACTGAGGGTGCCAGTATAAAAAACTTTAACACTGTTAGAAATATACGCCACACTGTGAACCCACACCAAACAAAAATAAAAAACACTTTTCGGGAGAACATCCGCACCGTAACACAACATAAACACAAAAGAACAAATACCCAGAATCTTTTGCAGCACTAACTCTTTCGGGACGCTACAAAATACACCCCCGCTACCACCAAACCTCCCCCCCCCCCCACACACACACACCTTGTAGCGTCTCGGAAGATTTAGTGCTACAAAGGGTTCTGGTATTTGTTGTGTTGTGTTTATGTTGTGTTACGGTGCGGATGTTCTCCCGAAATGTGTTTGTCATTCTTGTTTGGTGTGGATTCACAGTGTGGCGTATATTTCTAAAAGTGTTAAAGTTTTTTATTTGGCTACCGTCAGTGTAACCTGTATCGCTGTTGATGAAGTATGCGTTGCATTCAATTGTGTGTGGGTGCAGAAGCTGCACTGACATGAAACTGGGCTGGCACTCGTTTGACTAGCTGGAAAAAAAAAAAAAATTCGGGAGGAGTGCTGGAGTCACTCCCGGGAGGGTTGGCAAGTATTAGAAGTAGCGGCACAGCCGCAATGTATAATCGAAGATCCAGCTTTAGTGTTAATTTGATATTGCCTCAAGGGCCAAGTCAAATTACACGTTGGGCCAAATTTGGCCCACGGGCCAGAGTTTGACACCCATGACCTTCACTGTAAAAAATTACTGTAAAAATAAAAATAAAATTACAGTTATATACTCCATCCATCCATCCATTTTCTACCGCTTATTCCCTTCGGGGTCGCGGGGGGCGCTGGAGCCTATCTCAGCTACAATCAGGCGGAAGGCGGGGTACACCCTGGACAAGTCGCCACCTCATTGCAGGGCCAACACAGATAGACAGACAACATTCACACTCACATTCACACACTAGGGCCAATTTAGTGTTGCCAATCAACCTATCATGTTCTTCTTAAATGCAGTTAAGTACTGTAAATTTTGTTGCATTTTTCAAAAAATATCGACCAGCAGTAAGTTACTGTAAAACCTACAGTGTAATTCAGTATTTTTCAGACTTGTTTCTTGGGTCCGCCCACAATTCGTCCAACCGAGCTTCATTTCACCTGGCCGACCCTGCTAAATCCATCCTACTGCATCGTGTGTTTTTGATAACAAGGTAAGAGTCACTTGTACCTTGATGTGTCATTTTCTGTTTGAATTACTTTATATATATATTTATAAAGTCCGAAATGACATAGCGTCACAGTCAGCATCACAGACACTATCGTTGACCACGCGCATGTACCGCCGCATGCTAGCTAGCTAAGTTTTCTTCTTTTTTGTCATAGTCATCATAAAAGATGATAACTTGCAACATATGTGCTACGACTTGCAGCAATGTATTTGCGTATGTTAGACACATGCGAAGTCATAGTTGTATGCCTAATGCATCGTTTAAGTGTGCTTTCCCTAAATGCACAAGAGTTTTTTCCAACTTCTCAGCCTTCAAAACTCACAGCCGTCGTCATAAATATGGCAAGAGTAGGACTGATATGTATAGCGCAGAAGGTTTACCTTGTAATATTGTCTCATGTAGCGCGAAGTGCGATGATATACGAGCCTTTCTCCTGCATTTGAAAAGTCATATTACCGAAGGTAGGACAGTTACGTGCCCCTTCAGTCAATGTGAAAAAAGATTTACAGTTAAGTCTACTTTCACATCGCACGTGTCAAGGAAGCACTACGGCTACACTGAACGAAGTTTGACTTGATCAACAGCAAATCCAAGCAGCTCTTGTGTTATTAACACTGATGATGACTATTGTGATATGCAACTTGAGGATTCAGGATATTCCTGTTATGAAGACATGGAGGTCTACTTGCATTAAAAAAATGTTCACAGCACTGAAAAAAGGTTGAGAACCACTGCCTTAGGACAGTGGTTCTCAACCTTTTTTCAGTGATGTACCCCTGTGAACATTTTTTAAATTCAAGTACCCCCTAATCAGAGCAAAGCATTTTTGGTTGAAAAAAAAGAGATAAAGAAGTAAAATACAGCACTATGTCATCAGTTTCTGATTTATTAAATTGTATAACAGTGCAAAATATTGCTCATTTGTTGTGGTCTTTCTTGAACTATTTGGAAAAAAAGATATAAAAATAACTAAAAACGTGTTGAAAAATAACCAAGTGATTCAATTATAAATAAAGATTTTTACACATAGAAGTAATCAACTTAAAGTGCCCTCTTTGGGGATTGTAATAGAGATCCATCTGGATTCATGAACTTCATTCTCAACATTTCTTCACAAAAAAAGAAATCTTTAACATCAATATTTATGGAACATGTCCACTACGCTTTAACCAAGCCTCCATTGTTTTCTACATGGATAGTTGATTGACAGTTGGTGCCGTGTGGCACCGCCAGGTAGGGTCAAACCATCATGGCATGGGGGAAACTCTGGCTTTATGGTAATGAATGGAATAGCCTACTTGATTAGTTGTTCAGTTTATGAACTTACATTCATATTTTGTCGAAGTATTATTCAATAAATATATTTATAAAGGATTTTTGAATTGTTGCTATTTTTAGAATATTTAAAAAAAATTTCACGTACCCCTTGGCATACCTTCAAGTACCCCCAGGAGTATGCGTACCCCCATTTGAGAACCACTGCCTTAGGAGACTAGATGTAAACAGAGGAAAGAGAGAGCGAGTGAGGTGGCCATTCCAAATACTTTTAAAATGCTACCCATATTGGATACTGTTTAGGAACATAAACTGCATTTCTTGACTGTACCAGTTGCTGGTGATGATCAGCATGGAAGGTGATGTCATCTGCAAAGGCGTCCAACCTAGCTTAATCTCAGGGCTTGCTGCCCTTCTTGCCACATACTATGTGTTCAACTTGGAATACCAAGAGGAAGGTCCTCGGACATTGGAATTTGTTCAAAGGTAAATCCTCTTGATACTGTTAAAATACTGTTAGGATATTTTATTTTATATTTCTCACCTCTGTTCAGGAATTTGACTTGTCATTTCCCCAATTGTGTGCCTTAAATCAATGACTCTTCTGTTCCTTTGTGGACCTTCTTATTAGGGACCGAAGCACCAGTTTGACTCTAGGATACAGAGAAGGTAGGTCATGTGCAGGTAAAGATATGTTGACTGGGTCAAAGAAGGAAGCACCTGTTTGACCCCAGGATGCAGAAAAAGTAGATAATTTGCAGGTAAAGACATGTTGACTGGATGATGGCAGGAAGCACCAGCTTGACCCGAGAATGCAGAGCAAGTAGGTAATGTGCGGGTGAAGATATGTTGAATGGGTAAAGGCAGGAAGCACCAGTGTGACCCCACTATGCAGGGAAGGTAGGTAATGTGCGGGTGAAGGTATGTTGAATGGGTGAAAGAAGGAAGCGCAGGTGTGGTCGAGGCCATGCAGACAAGGTAGGTATGTGCAGGTGAAGATATGTTGTATGGTGAAAGAAAGAAGCACCAGTGTGACCCAAGGATGCAGGGAAGGTAGGTAATGTGCAGGTAAAGATATGTTGAATGGGTGAAGGCAGGAAACACCAGCTAGACGCCAGGATACAGAGAAGGTAGGTAATGTGCAGGTAAAGATAAGTTGAATGAGTAAAGGCAGGAAACACCAGCTTGACTCCAGGATATAGAGAAGGTAGGTAATGTGCAGGTAAAGATATGTTGAATGGGTGAAGGTAGAAAGCACCAGCGTGACCACACTATGCAGAGAAGGTAGGTAATGTGCAGGTAAAGATATGTTGAATGGGTAAAGGCAAGAAGCACCAGTGTGACCCCAGGATGCAGAAAAGATAGGTAATGAGCAGGTAACGATATGTTAAATGGGTGAAAGCAGGAAACATCAGCGTAAATACACGGTCCCGTAGATGGAGAGAAAACATGAATAGAGAGAGGGGTTGGGGAGGCTTTAGCATTGTCTTCCTCTCTAAATTTGTCTTAATGGGTTTTAGAGCATTCACTCATCTACAGCTGTGGTTATGGTATAGGCTCACATATATCCTAAAATTGATATTAATATTTGTGCAGTGCATATTCCTAAATAACAATGTGAGGGGGGTTCTGTATCGACTACAAGTAATCTGCAATCACAACAGAATATCTAATATGCTTTCTCTCTTTTTTAGGCGATTCATTGGCGTTAACCCTGAGAGGGGAACAAAGGCTAGCCAGGGAAAGGTGGTGTCCAAGAAGACCGGGAAGCTGGTCCAGAAAAAGGCAGCAACTGTAAATCCTCACGTAGCCACCCTTATAAAACATCTCACAGACTTTGAGTGGGGCTTTATGTAGCCGACAACTAAACACTGGACTCGTGTTCAGTGTTTTGTCTCCAGTTAGAAATTAAGTGGACATGTTATAAATGTTAAAATGCTTTACTGAAAATAAGAAGAATGCACTAAATGTACATTGAATGTATTTGATGCACTTTAAAATAATGGGTTAATAAAAACATAATCTTGCAAGGCCATTTCTCCAGTCAGTTTTATGCCAGCAGATTGCAGGGGTTTTGATTTTGAAAAATTAAAAGTTCAACTCATTAACTTCTAGTGGCATTATACTGTAAAGCTCAGTCTATAGTGCTTACAATTATTTTACTGTAATTAACTGTTAATGGATATTACAGTAGATACACTAAAATAACAGTGTAATGCCGCTAAACAGATGACAGTATTATGCTGTGAAGCGTATATTTGATACAGCACAGTACTGTGATACTTTTTACAGTAATAAACTGTAGTGATAAATCACAGTATGTGTGCTGTAGAAAAACAGTTTTATACTGGAACCATTAGCTGCCAGTAGGTTACTGTAATTAAACGGTGAAAATTCTTACAGTAAGGGAGAGACCCGCCACCCAGCGGAGAAAACTCATTTCGGCCGCTTGTACCCGTGATGTTGTCCTTTCGGTCATAACCCAAAGCTCATGACCATAGGTGAGGATGGGAACGTAGATTGACCGGTAAATTGAGAGCTTTTCCCTCTGGCGCAGCTCCTTCTTACCACAACGAATCGATATAACGTCCTCATTACTGAAGACGCCGCACCGATCAGCCTGTGCATCTCACAATCCACTCTTCCCTCACTCATGAACAAGACTCCAGGTACTTGAACTCATCCACTTGGGGCAAGATCTCCTGCCCAACCTCGAGATGGCACTCCACCCTTTCCCGGGCGAGAACCTCAGACTTGGAGGTGCTGATTCTCATCCCAGTCGCTTCACACTCGGCTGCGAACCAATCCAATGAGAGCTGAAGATCCTGGCCAGTTAAAGCCATAAGGACCACATCATCTGCAAAAAGGAGAGACCTAATCCTGCAGCCACCAAACCGGATCCCCTCAACGCCATGACTGCGCCTAGAAATTCTGTCCATAAAATTTATGAACACATTTGGTGACAAAGGGCAGCCAACTTATTGCTGGCAATGCGGACCAAGCTCTGACACTGATCATACAGGGAGCGACCCGCCACAATCAGACATGCCGATACCCCATACTATCTGAGCACTCCCCACAGGACTTCCCGGGGTGGCCACGGTCGAATGTCTTCTCCAAGTCCACAAAGCACATGTAGACTGGTTGGACAAACTCCCATGCACACTCAAGGACCCTGCCGAGAGTATAGAGCTGGTCTACCGTTCCACGACCAGGACGAAAACCACACTGTTCGTCCTGGATCCGAGGTTCCTCCTCTCCAGTACACATGAATAGACCTTACCGGGAAGGCTGAGGAGTGTGATCTACGATAGTTGGAAAACACCCTCCGGTTCCCCTTCTTAAAGAGAGGAACCACCACCCCGGTCTGCCAATCCAGAGGTACCGCCCCTGATGTCCACGCGATGTTGCAGAGTCTTGTCAACTAAAACAGCCCCACAGCATCCAGAGCCTTAAGAGCTCATCCACCCCCGGGGCCTTGCCACCGAGGAGCTTTTAAAACTACCTTGGCAACCTCAGCCCCAGAAATAGGAGAGCCCACCACAAATTCCCCAGGCACTGCTTGGCCTGTCGGTATGCCCGCTGCCTCTGGAGTCCCATGAGCCAAAAGGACCAGATAAGCTCTTTCTTCAGCTTGACGGCATCCCGCACTGCTGGTGGCCACCAGCGGGTTCTAGGATTACCGCCACGACAGGCACCAAACACCTTGCGGCCACAGCTCCAATCAGCTGGCTTGACAAGAGAGGCACGGAACATGATCCATTCAGACTCAATGTCCAGCACCTCCTTTGTGACATGTTCAAAGTTCCTCCGGAGGTGGAAAAAGAAACTCTCTCTGACAGGAGACTCTGCTAGGCATTCCCAAAAGACTCTCACAATGCGTTTGGGCCTGCCAGGTCTGTCCGGGATCCTACCCCACCATCGGAGCCAGCTCACCAGGTGGTGATCGGTAGAAAGCTCGCCCCTCTCTTCACCCGAGTGTCCAAAACATGAGGCCGCAAATCCCATGACACAACTACAAAGTCAATAATGGAACTGCGGCCGAGGGTGTCCTGGTGCCAAATGCACATATGGACACCCTTATGTTTGAACATTGTGTTTGTTATGGACAATCCGTGACGAGCACAAAAGTCCAATAACAAAGCACCACTTGGGTTCAGATCCGGGTGGCCATTTTTCCCAATCACGACTCTCCAGGTTTCAAAGTCGTTGCCAACATGAGCGTTGAAGACCCCCAGCAGAACAAGGGAATCACCCGAGGGAGCACTCTCAAGGGAATCCAAAAGAGTGGGTACTCTGAGCTGCTGTTTGGTGCGTAAACACCAACAACAGTCAGGACCCATCACCCAACCCGAAAGCGGAGGGAAGCTACCATCTCGTCTTCTGGGTTAAGTCCAACGTGCAGGCTTTGAGCTGGGGGGCAACAAGAATTGCCAACCCAGCCTCTCATTACTTGCAACGCCAGAGTGGAAGAGAGTCCAACCCCTCTTGAGAGAACAGGTTCCAGAGCCCTTGCTGTGCGTCGAAGTGAGTCCAGCTTTATCTAGCCGGGAACTTCTCCACCTCGCGAGGTGACGTTCCACGTCCCAAGAGCGAGCTTATGTAGCCGATAATCGGACCGCCAAGTGCCCTGCCTTCGGCTTCCGCCCAGCTAACACTGCACCCGACCTCTGTGACCCAGCCCATGAGTGGTGAGCCTATTGCAGGGGGGACCCACGTTGCCTCTTCGAGCTGGGCCCCATGGGCACCAGTCGCTCGCCATTGTGCCCCACCTCTGGGCCTGGCTCCACAGGGGAGCCACGGTGACCTGCGTCCGGGCGAGAAAATATCTAGGTCCTCGATTTGTACTTTTCATAAAGGTCTTTGAGCTGCTCTTTGTCTGATTCCTCACCTAGGACCTGTTTGTCTTGGGGGACCCTACCAGAGGGCATAGAAGCCCCCGGACAACATAGCTCCTAGGATCAGTGGGACACGCAAACCACAAAGGTGGCGGCTCAGAAAGCAGGTTATATAAACATAACTCCAAAACCAAACATGCAAGATGTCTAAACATGCCTGTAATATTGTATCAATGTGAGTTTTACTAGAATCGGTTGTTTTTTTAAGGCTTGCAAACACAAAAGGTTTTTTTTTACTCAATATGACAGTAAGTTCTTAAAATACTGAGATAATGTGAAAAAAACAATACAAATGTATTCCAACATGATTCCTAAACCAAACATGCAAAATGTCTAAAAATGCCTGTAATATTGAATCCATGTGAGTTTTACTAGAATCATTTGTTTTTGTAAGGTTTGCAAATACAAAAATTGAGTTTTATGACAGACACAAGTTAGTTTTTTTACTCATTATAACAGTATAGATGTCATACTATATATTAAAGTTATATGAACATAACTCCAAAACCAAACGTGCATTATGACCAAAATTGCCTGTAATATTGTATAGATGTGAGTTTTACTAGAATCAGGTTTGCAAATACAAAAATTGGGTTTTATGACAGTATACTGTCACACTCAATATGACAGTATAACTGTCATACTAAATCCATCCATTTTCTTCCGCTTATCCGAGGTCGGGTTGCGGGGGCAGCAGCCTAAGCAGAGAGCCCAGACTTCCCTCCCCCCAGCCACTTTGTCCAGCTCTTCTCGGGGGATCCCGAGGCGTTCCCAGGCCATAGTCTTTCCAATGTATCCTAGGTCTTCCCCATGGCCTCCTGCCGTTCGGACCTAGGGAGGCGTTCGGGTGGCATCCTGAGCAGATGCCCGAACCACCTTATCTGGCTCCTCTCAATGTGGAGGAGCAGCGGCTTTACACTGAGTTCCTCCCAGATGACAGAGCTTCTCACCCTATCTCTAAGGGAGAGACCCACCACCCGGCGGAGGAAACTCATTTCGGCCGCTTGTACCCGTGACCTTGTCCTTTCGGTCATAACCCAAAGCTCATGACCATAGGTGAGGATGGGAACGTTGATCGACCGGTAAATTGAAAGCTTTTCCTTCTGGCTCAGCTCCTTCTTCACCACAACGGATCGCTATAGCGTCCTCATTACTGAAGACGCCGCACCGATCCGCCTGTAGATCTCACAATCCACTCTATCCTCACTCGTGAACAAGACTCCTAGGTACTTGAACTCCTTCACTTGGGGCAAGATCTCTTTCCCAACCTCGAGATGGCACTCCACCCTTTCCCGGGCGAGAACCATGGACTCGGACATGGAGGTGCTGATTCTCATCCCAGTCGCTTCACTGCGAACCGATCCAATGAAAGCTGAAGATCTTGGCCAGTTGAAGCCATCAGGACCACATCATCTGCAAAAAGCAGAGACCTAATCCTGCAGCCACCAAACCAGGCGCAGTCATGGCGTTGAGGGGATCCTCAAAGCCATGACTGCGCCTAGATATTCTGTCCATTAAAGTTATGAACAGAATCGGTGACAAAGGGCAGCCTTGGCGGAGTCCAACCCTCACTGGAAAGAGGTCCGACATACTGCCGGCAATGCGGACCAAGCTCTGACACTGATCATACAGGGAGACACCCGCCACAATCAGACATGCCGATACTCCATACTCTCTGAGCACTCCCCACAGGATTTACCGGGGGCCAAGGTCGAATGTCTTCTCCAAGTCCACAAAACTTATGTAGACTGGTTGGGCAAACTCCCATGCACACTCAAGGACCCTGCCGAGAGTATAGAGCTGGTCTACCGTTCCACGACCAGGACGAAAACCACACTGTTCGTCCTGGATCCGAGGTTCCTCCTCTCCATTACACATGAATAGACCTTACCGGGAAGGCTGAGGAGTGTGATCTACGATAGTTGGAACACACCCTCCGGTTCCCCTTCTTAAAGAGAGGAACCACCACCCCGGTGTGCCAATCCAGAGGTACCGCCCCTGATGTAGACGCAATGTTGCAGAGTCTTGTCAACCAAGACTGCCCCACAGCATCCAGAGCCTTAAGGAACTACGGACGGAGCTCATACCCCCGGGGCCTTGCCACCGAGGAGCTTTTTAACTACCTTGGCAACCTCAGCCCCAGAAATAGGAGAGCCCACCACAGACTTCCCAGGCACTGTTTCCTCATAGGAAGACGTGTTGGTGGGACTGAGGAGGTCTCGCTTGGCCTGTCGATATGCCCACTGCCTCTGGAGTCCCATGAGCCAAAAGGACCCGGTGGCTCTTTCTTCAGCTTGACAGCATCCCTCGGTGCTGGTGGATTACCGCCACGACAGGCACCAAACACCTTGCGGCCACAGCTTCAATCAGCTGGCTCAACAAGAGAACATGGTCCACTCAGACTCAATGTCCAGCACCTCCCTCGTGACATGTTCAAAGTTCTTCCGGACATGTTCAAAGTTCTTCAGGAGACTCTGCTAGGTGTTCCCAGCAGACCCTTACAATGCGTTTGGGCCTGCCAGGTCTGACCGGCAACCTCCCCTACCATCGGAGCCAGCTCACCACCAGGTGGTGGTTGGTAGAAAGCTCTGCCCCTCTCTTCACCGAGTGTCCAAAACATGAGGCCGCAAATCCCATGACACAACTACAAAGTCAATCATGCGGCCGAGGGTGTCCTTGTGCCAAGTGCACATATGGACACCCTTATGTTTGAACATTGTGTTTGTTATGGACAATCCGTGACAAGCACAAAAGTCCAATAACAAAGCACCACTTGGGTTCAGATCCGGGTGGCCATTTTTCCCAATCACGACTCTCCAGGTTTCACTGTCGTTGCCAACATAGCGTTGAAGTCCACCAGCAGAAAAAGGGAATCACCCGAGGGAGCACTCTCCAGTACTCCCTCAAGGGAATCCAAAAAGAGTTGGTACTCTGAGCTGCTGTTTGGTGTGTAAACACAAACAACAGTCAGGACCCGTCACCCAACCCGAAGGCTGAAGGAAGCTACCATCTCGTCTATTGGGTTTAAAGTCCAACGTGCAGGCTTTGAGCCGGCGGGCAACAAGAATTGCCACCCCAGCCTCTCATTAGTTGCAACGCCAGTGTGGAATCTCTTCCACTCTGGCGTTGCAAGTAATGAAAGTTCAGCTCAGTCCAGCCCCTCTGAGAGAACAGGTTCCAGAGCCCTTGCTGTGAGTCCAACTATATCTAGCCGGGAACTTCTCCACCTCAAGCACCAGCTCAGGCTCCTTCCCTCCCAGCGAGGTGACGGTCCATGTCCCAAGAGCGAGCTTATGTAGCCAATAATCGGACCACCAAGTGCCCTGCCTTCGGCTGCCGCCCAGCTCACGCTGCACCCTCTATGACCCAGCCCATGAGTGGTGAGCCCTGGAGGGGGGATCCACGTTGCCTCTTCGAGCTGAGCACGGCTGGGCCCCATGGGGACAGGCCCGTCAATCGCCATCGTGCCACACCTCTGGGCCTGGCTCCACAGGGGAGCCACGGTGACCTGCGTCCGGGCGAGAAAAAATCTAGGTCCTCAATTGTACTTTTAATAAAGGTCTTTGAGCTGCTCTTTGTCTGATCCCTCACCTAGGACCTGTTTGTCCTGGATCAGTGGGACACGCAAACCACAAAGGTGGCGGCTCAGAAAGCAGGTTATATAAATATAACTCCAAAACCAAACATGCAATATGTCTAAACATGACTGTAATATTGTATCAATGTGACTTTTCCTAGAATCGGTTGTTTTTGTAAGGTTTGCAAATACAAAAATTAGGTTTTACTCACAATGACAAAATCACACTCAATATGACAGTTATTTAAACATAACTCATAAACCACACAAAAAAATGGCTAATAATGCCTGAAATAATGAATCATTGGGAGTTTTACTGAGTTTTATATTTTGCAAACACAAAAAGTAGTTTTTTACTTGACTGTAATGTTCTTAGAACCCTGAGATAATGGGAAAAAAGCAATAAAAATGTATTTAAACCTAACTCCTAAACAACACATGCAAAATGGCTAATAATGCCTAGGGAGACATGTAACGTTGTTAGTTTAAAAAAATGATCTTTTGTAAAGATATCAAAGACACTAGCTAGTTTTTTTTATTCAATATGACAGTATAACAGTCATACTAAATATGAAAGTTATATAAACATAACTCCAAAACCAAACATGTGTCATGTCTAAAAATGTATTTATGTGAGTTTGTAAGGTTTGCAAAAACAAAAAGTAGTTTTTTCCTCAATATGAAAGTAATGTTCTTAGAATCCTGAGATAATGCGAAAAAAGCAATACAAATGTATTCAAACACAAATTTTAAACCAAACATGTAAAATGTCTAAAAATGCCTGTAATATTGAATCCATATAAGTTTTACTAGAATCAATTGTTTTTGTAAGGTTTGCAAATACAAAAATTAGGTTTTACACATAATGACATTAAAACTGTAACACTCAATATGACAATTATTTATTTATAACTCCTAACCACACATGAAACATGTCTAATAATGCGTGAAAAAATTTATCTTTGTGAGTGTTACTAGAAACATTTTCTTTTGTAAGGTTTGCAAATACAGGTTAGTTTTTTTTACTCCATATGACAGTATAACTGCCACACTCAATATGACAGTTATTTAAACATAACTCTTAAACTACACATGAAAAATGATTAACAATGCCTGAAATAATGCATTTTTGTAAGTTTTACTCGAAACATATGCTTTTTTAAGGCTTGCAAACACAAAAATTATTTCTTTACTCAATATGACAGTAATGTTCTAAAATTCTGAGAAAATACGAACAAATTAATAAAATGATTCCAACATAATTCCTAAACCAAATATGCAAAATGTCTAAAAATGTCTGTAATATTGAATCCATGTGAGTTTTACTAGATTTAAATGATTTTGTAAGGTTTGCAAATACATAAATTAGGTTTTACTTACTATGTCATATCTGACGGTATATGACAGTTATTTAACCATACCTCAAACCACACATGAAAAATGGCTAATAATACCTGAAATAATGCATCCTTGGCCGTTTTACTCGAAACACATGCTTTTTTAAATCTTGCAAACACAAAAAGTAGTTTTTTTACTCAATATGACTGTAATGTTCTTAAAATCCTGAGATAATGCGAAAAAAGCAATAAAAATGTATTTAAACATTACTCCTAAACAACATATGCAAAATGGCTGATAATGCCTGGAAACATGTATCTTTGTTAGTTTTACTGGGAAAATGATCTTTTGTAAAGTTTGCAAAGACACAAGCCAGTTTTTTTTTTATTCAATATGACAGTATAACAGTCATTTTAAATATCAAAGTTATATAAACATAACTCCAAAACCAAACATGTGTCATGTCTAAAAATGCCTGTAATAATGTATTAATGTGAGTTTGTAAGGTTTGCAAAAACAAAAAGTAGTTTTTTACTCAATATGAAAGTAATGATCTTAGAATCCTGAGATAATGCGAAAAAAGCAATAAAAATGTATTCAAACATAACTCCTAAACAACCCAGGCAAAATGGGTAATAATGCCTGGAGACATGTATCTTTGTTAGTTTTACTAGAAAATGTATTGTTTGTAAAGTTTGCAAAGACAAAAGCTAGTTGTTTTTATTCAATAAGACAGTATAACTGTCATACTACATATGAAAGTTATATAAACATAACTCCAGAACCAAACGTGTGTCATGTCTAAAATGGCCTATAATAATGTATTTATGTGAGTTTGTAAGGTTTGCAAAAACAAAAAGTAGTTTTTTCCTCAATATGAAAGTAAGGATTTTAGAATCCTGGGATAATGCGAAAAAAGCAATAAAAATGTATTTAAACATAATTCCTAAACAACCCATGCAAAATGGCTAATAATGCCTGGAGACATGTATCTTTGTTAGTTTTACTAGAAAAATGATCTTTTGTAAAGATATCAAAGACAAAAGCTAGTTTTTTTTATTCAATATGACAGTATAACAGTCCTACTAAATATGAAAGTTATCAAAACATAACTCCAAAACCAAACATGTGTTGTGTCTAAAAATGCCTGTAATAATGTATTTATGTGAGTTTGTAAGGTTTGCAAAAACAAAAAGTAGTTTTTTACTCAATATGAAAGTAATGATCTTAGAATCCTGAGATAATGCGAAAAAAGCAATACAAATATATTTAAACATAAATCCTAAACAACCCATGCAAAATGGCTAATAATGCCTGGAGACATGTATCTTTGTTAGTTTTACTAGAAAAATGATCTTTTGTAAAGTTTGCAAAGACACAAGCTAGTTTTTTTTTTATTCAATATGACTGTATAACAGTCATACTAAATATAAAAGTTATATAAACATAACTCCAAAACCAAACATGTGTCATGTCTAAAAATGCCTGTAATAATGTATTAATGTGAGTTTGTAAGGTTTGCAAAAAAAAAAAAGTAGTTTTTTACTCAATATGAAAGTAATGATCTTAAAATCCTGAGATAATGCGAAAAAAGCAATAAAAATGTATTTAAACATAATTCCTAAACAACCCATGCAAAATGGGTAATAATGCCTGGAGACATGTATCTTTGTTAGTTTTACTAGAAAAATGATCTTTTGTAAAGTTTGCAAAGACACAAGCTAGTTTTTTTTTATTCAATATGACAGTATAACAGTCATACTAAATATGAAAGTTATATAAACATAACTCCAAAACCAAACATGTGTCATGTCTAAAAATGCCTGTAATCATGTATTAATGTGAGTTTGTAAGGTTTGCAAAAACAAAAAGTAGTTTTTTACTCAATATGAAAGTAATGATCTTAAAATCCTGAGATAATGCGAAAAAAGCAATAAAAATGTATTTAAACATAATTCCTAAACAACCCAGGCAAAATGGGTAATAATGCCTGGAGACATGTATCTTTGTTAGTTTTACTAGAAAAATGATCTTTTGTAAAGTTTGCAAAGACACAAGCTAATTTTTTTTATTCAATATGACAGTATAACAGTCATACTAAATATAAAAGTTATATAAACATAACTCCAAAACCAAACATGTGTCATGTCTAAAAATGTCTGTAATAATGTATTTATGTGAGTTTGTAAGGTTTGCAAGAATAAAAAGTAATTTTTTACTCAATATGAAAGTAATGATCTTGGAATCCTGAGATAATGCGAAAAAAGCAATAAAAATGTATTTAAACATAACTCCTAAACAACCCAGGCAAAATGGGTAATAATGCCTGGAGACATGTATCTTTGTTAGTTTTACTAGGAAATGTATATTTTGTAAAGTTTGCAAAGACACAAGGTAGTTGTTTTTATTCAATAAGACAGTATAACAGTCATACTAAATATGAAAGTTATATAAACATAACTCCAGAACCAAACGTGTGTCATGTCTAAAATTGCCTATAATAATGTATTTATGTGAGTTTGTAAGGTTTGCAAAAACAAAAAGTAGTTTTTTCCTCAATATGAAAGTAGGGATTTTAGAATCCTGAGATAATGCGAAAAAAGCAATAAAAATGTATTTAAACATAATTCCTAAACAACCCATGCAAAATGGCTAATAATGCCTGGAGACATGTATCTTTGTTAATTTTACTAGAAAAATGATATTTTGTAAAGTTTGCAAAGACACAAGCTAGTTTTTTTTAATTCAATATGACAGTATAACAGTCATATTAAATATAGAAGTTATATAAACATAACTCCAAAACCAAACATGTCTCATGTCTAAAAATGCCTGTAATAATGTATTTATGTGTTTGTAAGGTTTGCAAAAACAAAAAGTAGTTTTTTACTCAATATGAGAGTAATGATCTTAGAATCCTGAGATAATGCGAAAAAAGCAATAAAAATGTCTTTAAACATAATTCCTAAACAACCCATGCAAAATGGGTAATAATGCCTGGAGACATGTATCTTTGTTAGTTTTACTAGAAAAATGATCTTTTGTAATGTTTGCAAAGACACAAGCTATTTTTTTTTTATTCAATATGACAGTATAACAATCCTACTAAATATGAAAGTTATATAAACATAACTCCAAAACCAAACATGTGTCATGTCTAAAAATGCCTGTAATAATGTATTTATGTGAGTTTGTAAGGTTTGCAAAAACAAAAAGTAGTTTTTTACTCAATATGAAAGTAATGATCTTAGAATCCTGAGATAATGCGAAAAAAGCAATAAAAATGTATTTAAACATAATTCCTAAACAACCCATGCAAAATGGCTAATAATGCCTGGAGACATTTATCTTTGTTAGTTTTACTAGAAAAATGATATTTTGTAAAGTTTGCAAAGACACAAGCTAGTTTTTTTTTATTCAATATGACAGTATAACAGTCATACTAAATATAAAAGTTATATAAACATAACTCCAAAACCAAACATGTGTCATGTCTAAAAATGTCTGTAATAATGTATTTATGTGAGTTTGTAAGGTTTGCAAAAACAAAAAGTAGTTTTTTACTCAATATGAAAGTAATGATCTTGGAATCCTGAGATAATGCGAAAAAAGCAATAAAAATGTATTTAAACATAACTCCTAAACAACCCAGGCAAAATGGGTAATAATGCCTGGAGACATGTATCTTTGTTAGTTTTACTAGGCAATGTATATTTTGTAAAGTTTGCAAAGACACAAGCTAGTTGTTTTTATTCAATAAGACAGTATAACAGTCATACTAAATATGAAAGTTATATAAACATAACTCCAGAACCAAACGTGTGTCATGTCTAAAATTGCCTATAATAATGTATTTATGTGAGTTTGTAAGGTTTGCAAAAACAAAAAGTAGTTTTTTCCTCAATATAAAAGTAGGGATTTTAGAATCCTGAGATAATGCGAAAAAAGCAATAAAAATGTATTCAAACATAATTCCTAAACAATTCATGCAAAATGGCTAATAATGCCTGGAGACATGTATCTTTGTTAATTTTACTAGAAAAATGATATTTTGTAAAGTTTGCAAAGACACAAGCTAGTTTTTTTAATTCAATATGACAGTATAACAGTCATATTAAATATAGAAGTTATATAAACATAACTCCAAAACCAAACATGTCTCATGTCTAAAAATGCCTGTAATAATGTATGTATGTGAGTTTGTAAGGTTTGCAAAAACAAAAAGTAGTTTTTTACTCAATATGAAAGTAATGATCTTAGAATCCTGAGATAATGCAAAAAAAGCAATAAAAATGTCTTTAAACATAATTCTTAAACAACCCATGCAAAATGGGTAATAATGCCTGGAGACATGTATCTTTGTTAGTTTTACTAGAAAAATGATCTTTTGTAATGTTTGCAAAGACACAAGCTAGTTTTTTTTTATTCAATATGACAGTATAACAATCATACTAAATATGAAAGTTATATAAACATAACTCCAAAACCAAACATGTGTCATGTCTAAAAATGCCTGTAATAATGTATTTATGTGAGTTTGTAAGGTTTGCAAAAACAAAAAGTAGTTTTTTACTCAATATGAAAGTAATGATCTAAGAATCCTGAGATAATGCGAAAAAAGCAATAAAAATGTATTTAAACATAATTCCTAAACAACCCATGCAAAATGGGTAATAATGCCTGGAGACATGTATCTTTGTTAGTTTTACTAGAAAAATGATCTTTTGTAAAGTTTGCAAAGACACAAGCTAGTTTTTTTTATTCAATATGACAGTATAACAGTCATACTAAATATAAAAGTTATATAAACATAACTCCAGAACCAAACGTGTGTCATGTCTAAAATTGCTTACTTATTATGTATTTTGTGGGTTTGTAAGGTTTGCAAAAACAAAAAGTACTGTTTTACTCAATATGAAAGTAATGATCTTAGAATCCTGAGATAATGCGAAAAAAGCAATACAAATGTATTCAAACACAATTTTTAAACCAAACATGTGAATTGTCTAAAAATGCCTGTAATATTGAATTTATGTAAGTTTTACTAGAATCATTTGTTTTTGTAAGGTTTGCAAATACAAAAATTAGGGTTTACACATAATGACATTATAACTTTAACACTCAATATGAAAGTTATTTAATTATAACTCCTAAATACACATGAAACATGTCTAATAGCGTGAAAAAAATTATCTTTGTGAGTGTTGCTAGAAACATTTTCTTTTGTAAGGTTTGCAAAGACACAAGTTAGATTTTTTTAACACAATATGACAGTATAACGCCACACTCAATATGACAGTTATTTAAACATAACTCCTAAACCACACCTGAAAAATGGCTAATAATGCCTGAAATAATGCATCTTTGGGAGTTTTACTGGAAACATAGGCTTTTTTTAAGGCTTGCAAACACAAAAATTATTTTTTTACTCAATATGACGGTAATGTTCTAAAATTCTGAGAAAATACGAACAAATTAATAAAAATGATTCCAACATAATTCCTAAACCAAACATGCAAAATGTCTGAAAATGCCTGTAATATTGAATCCATGTGAGTTTTATTTGAATCAGTTGTATGGTTTGCTAATACAAAAATTGGGTTTTATGACAAACACAAGTTATTTTTTTTACTCAATATAACAGTTTAGCTGTCATACTATATATGAAAGTTATATAAACATAACTCCAAAACCAAACCATTATGTCCAAAACTGCCTGTAATATTGTATATATGTGAGTTTTACTAGAATCAGGGTTGCAAATACAAAAATTGGGTTTTATGACAGTATACTGTCACACTCAATATGACAGTTATTTAAACATAACTCAAACAACACATGCAAAATAGCTAATAATGCCTGGAGCATGTATCTTAGTTAGTTTTACTAGAAAAATTGTATTTTGTAAGGTTTTGTTAGTTGTTGTTTTTATTCAATATGACAGTATAACTGTCATACTAAATATGAAAGTTATATAAACATAACTCTAAAACCAAACATGCATTGTGTCTAAAAATGCCTGTAATATTGTATCTGTGTGAGTTTAACTAGATTTAGTTGTTTTTGTAAGGTTTGCAAATACAAAATAAGGGTTTTACTCACTATGACAGTTTACTGTCACACTCAATCTGACAGTTATTTATTTAAACATAACTCCTAAACCACACATGCAAAATGGCTAATAATGCCTCGAGATATGTATCTTTGTGAGTTTTACTAGAAACATTATATTGTGTAAGGTTTAGTTAGTTTTTGTACTCAATCTGACAGTATAACTGTCATTCTAAATCCATCCATTTTCTTCCGCTTATCCGAGGTCGGGTTGCGGGGGCAGCAGCCTGAGCAGAAAATCCCAGACTTCCCTCTCCCCAGCCACTTCGTCCAGCTCTTCTCGGGGTATTCCGAGGCGTTCCCAGGCCAGCCGGGGACATAGTCTTTCCAATGTGACCTAGGTCTTCCCCGTGGCCTCCTGCCACACCTCCCTAGAGGCGTTCGGGTGGCATCCTGAGCAGATGCCCGAACCACCTCATGGCTCCTCTCAATGTGGAGGAGCAGCGGCTTTACTTTGAGTTCCTCCCGGATGACAGAGCTTCTCACCCTGTCTCTAAGGTAGAGACCCACCACCCGGCAGAGGAAACGCATTTCGGCCGCTTGTCCTTTCGGTCATAACCCAAAGCTGGGAACGTAGATCGACGGTAAATTGAGAGCTTTTCCTTCTGGCTCAGCTCCTTCTTCACCACAACGGATCGATATAGCGTCCTCAATACTGAAGACGCCGCACCAAATCGCCTGTGGATCTCTCGATCCACTCTATCCTCACTCGTGAACAAGACTCCTAGGTACTTGAACTCCTCCACTTGGGGCAAGATCTCCTCCCCAACCTGGAGATGGCACTCGACCCTTTCCTGCGCGAGAACCATGGACTTGGACTTGGAGGTGCTGATTCTCATCCCAGTCGCTTCACACTCAAGGACCCTGCCGAGAGTATAGACCTGGTCTACCGTTCCACGACCAGGACGAAAACCACACTGTTCGTCCTGGATCCGAGTTTCCTCCTCTCCAGTACACATGAATAGACCTTACCGGGAAAGCTGAGGAGTGTGTTTCACGATAGTTGGAACACACCCTCCGGTTCTCCTTCTTAAAGAGAGGAACCACCACCCCGGTGTGCCAATCCAGAGGTACCACCCCCAATGTTCACGCGATGTTGCAGAGTCTTGTCAACCAAGACAGCCCCACAGTATCCAGAGCCTTAAGGAACTCATCCACCACCGGGGCCTTGCCACAGAGGAGCTTTTTAACTACCTAGGCAACCTAAGCCCCAGAAATAGGAGAGTCCACCACAGATTCCCCAGGCACTGCTTGGCCTGTCGGTATGCCCGCTGCCTCTGGAGTCCCATGAGCCAAAAGGACCCGATAGGCTCTTTCTTCAGCTTGACGGCATCCCTCCCTGCTGGTGGCCACCAGTGAGTTCTAGGATTACCGCCACGACAGGCACCAAACACCTTGCGGCCACAGCTCCAATCAGCAGGCTCGACAAGAGAGGCACGGAACATGGTCCACTCAGACTCAATGTCCAGCACCTCCCTCGTGACATGTTTAAAGTTCTTCCTTATGTTTGAACATTGTGTTTGTTATGGACAATCCGTGACGAGCACAAAAGTCCAATAACAAAGCACCACTTGGGTTCAGATCTGGGTGGCCATTTTTCCCAATCACGACTCTCCAGGTTTCACTGTCCTTGCCAACATGAGCATTGAAGTCCCCCAACAGAACAAGGGAATCACCCGAGGGAGCACTCTCCAGTACTCCCTCAAGGGAATCCAAAAAGAGTGGGTACTCTGAGCTGCTGTTTGGTGCGTAAACACAAACAACAGTCAGGACCCGTCACCCAACCCAAAGGCGGAGGGAAGCTACCATCTCGTCTACTGGGTCCAACGTGCAGGCTTTGAGCAACAACAATTGCCACCCCAGCCTCTCATTGCTTGCAACGCCAGAGTGGAAGAGAGTCCAGCCCCTCTTGAGAGAACAGGTTCCAGAGCCCTTGCTGTGCGTCGAAGTGAGTCCAACTATATCTAGCCGGAACTTCTTCACCTTGCGCACCAGCTCAGGCTCTTTCCCTCCCAGCGAGGTGACGTTCCACGTCCCAAGAGCGAGCTTATGTAGCCGATAATCGGACTGCCAAGTGCCCTGCCTTCGGCTGCCGCCCAGTTCACACTGCATCCGACCTCTATGACCTCAATGGGCCCATGAGTGGTGAGCCCATTGGAGGGTTGACCCACGTTGCCTCTTCGAAATGAGCCCGGCAGGGCCCCATGGAGACAGGCCCGGCCACAAGTCGCTCGCCATCGTGCCCCACCTCTGCGCCTGGCTCCACAGGGGAGCCACGGTGACCTGCGCCTGGGCGAGAAAAAATCTAGGTCCTCGATTTGTACTTTTCATAAAGGTCTTTGAGCTGCTCTTTGTCTGATCCCTCACCTAGGATCTTTTCTCAGGGGATCCCGAGGCGTTCCCAGGCCAGCCGGGAGACATAGTGTTCCCAATGTGTCCTGGGTCTTCCCCGTGGCCTCCAGGATGACAGAGCTTCACCTTCACCAGGGGTGTCAAACTCAAATACAGAGTGGGCCAAAGTTTAAAACTGAACAAAGCCGCGGGCCAAGGTTGAACAAATTAACCTTTTAATAGGGACCCAAACACGTTTTGCATTGAATATTGAACAAGCAAGGCTTATATAACTTTATAGTGACATGCAAAATGGAGTTTCAAATAATAATAATAATCATTAAAAAATATCAATTGCATATCAAATATAATTTAAATACAAATTGAATGCCTCTTTTCTATTTGCAGCCTTCTGAGGTAAATATCAACATTAACTTTATCCACAGGCTAATAAATTTGAAAATAAAATAACAATGAATAAAACAACCATTCAGGACTTTAAACTGCTCAGTTTGCAACACACTGATCTAATTTGATGTGCGCAAGCCAGATACCTGGCATCTTTTTTTAGATGCTAGTTCTTTAATGTCGGGGCTCAGGCTTTGAGCTGAGGCAACTTTCATTATCGAACAAGATGTTCAACAGTCATATCTCGTACACCCAATTCTAACATCATTCAGACCCAGTCACAAGATATGTGCAGCTACAGCACGCATACACAAATGAATGCAACGCATACTTCATCAACAGCGATACAGGTTACACTGAGGGTGCCAGTATAAAAAACTTTAACACTGTTAGAAATATACGCCACACTGTGAACCCACACCAAACAAAAATAAAAAACACTTTTCGGGAGAACATCCGCACCGTAACACAACATAAACACAAAAGAACAAATACCCAGAATCTTTTGCAGCACTAACTCTTTCGGGACGCTACAAAATACACCCCCGCTACCACCAAACCTCCCCCCCCCCCACACACACACACCTTGTAGCGTCTCGGAAGATTTAGTGCTACAAAGGGTTCTGGGTATTTGTTGTGTTGTGTTTATGTTGTGTTACGGTGCGGATGTTCTCCCGAAATGTGTTTGTCATTCTTGTTTGGTGTGGATTCACAGTGTGGCGTATATTTCTAAAAGTGTTAAAGTTTTTTATTGGCTACCGTCAGTGTAACCTGTATCGCTGTTGATGAAGTATGCGTTGCATTCAATTGTGTGTGGGTGCAGAAGCTGCACTGACATGAAACTGGGCTGGCACTCGTTTGACTAGCTGGAAAAAAAAAAAAAAAAAAAAAATTCGGGAGGAGTGCTGGAGTCACTCCCGGGAGGGTTGGCAAGTATTAGAAGTAGCGGCACTGCCGCAATGTATAATCGAAGGTCCAGCTTTAGTGTTAATTTGATATTGCCTCAAGGGCCAAGTCAAATTACACGTTGGGCCAAATTTGGCCCACGGGCCAGAGTTTGACACCCATGACCTTCACTGTAAAAAGTTACTGTAAAAATAAAAAATAAAATTACAGTTATATACTCCATCCATCCATCCATTTTCTACCGCTTATTCCCTTCGGGGTCACGGGGGGCGCTGGAGCCTATCTCAGCTACAATCAGGCAGAAGGCGGGGTACACCCTGGACAAGTCGCCACCTCATCGCAGGGCCAACACAGATAGACAGACAACATTCACACTCACATTCACACACTAGGGCCAATTTAGTGTTGCCAATCAACCTATCATGTTCTTCTTAAATGCAGTTAAGTACTGTAAATTTTGTTGCATTTTTCAAAAAATATCGACCAGCAGTAAGTTACTGTAAAACCTACAGTGTAATTCAGTTATTTTCAGACTTGTTTCTTGGGTCCGCCCACAATTCGTCCAACCGAGCTTCATTTCACCTGGCCGACCCTGCTAAATCCATCCTACTGCATCGTGTGTTTTTGATAACAAGGTAAGAGTCACTTGTACCTTGATGTGTCATTTTCTGTTTGAATTACTTTATATATATATTTATAAAGTCCGAAATGACATAGCGTCACAGTCAGCATCACAGACACTATCGTTGACCACGCGCATGTACCGCCGCATGCTAGCTAGCTAAGTTTTCTTCTTTTTTGTCATAGTCATCATAAAAGATGATAACTTGCAACATATGTGCTACGACTTGCAGCAATGTATTTGCGTATGTTAGACACATGCGAAGTCATAGTTGTATGCCTAATGCATCGTTTAAGTGTGCTTTCCCTAAATGCACAAGAGTTTTTTCCAACTTCTCAGCCTTCAAAACTCACAGCCGTCGTCATAAATATGGCAAGAGTAGGACTGATATGTATAGCGCAGAAGGTTTACCTTGTAATATTGTCTCATGTAGCGCGAAGTGCGATGATATACGAGCCTTTCTCCTGCATTTGAAAAGTCATATTACCGAAGGTAGGACAGTTACGTGCCCCTTCAGTCAATGTGAAAAAAGATTTACAGTTAAGTCTACTTTCACATCGCACGTGTCAAGGAAGCACTACGGCTACACTGAACGAAGTTTGACTTGATCAACAGCAAATCCAAGCAGCTCTTGTGTTATTAACACTGATGATGACTATTGTGATATGCAACTTGAGGATTCAGGATATTCCTGTTATGAAGACATGGAGGTCTACTTGCATTAAAAAAATGTTCACAGCACTGAAAAAAGGTTGAGAACCACTGCCTTAGGACAGTGGTTCTCAACCTTTTTTCAGTGATGTACCCCTGTGAACATTTTTTAAATTCAAGTACCCCCTAATCAGAGCAAAGCATTTTTGGTTGAAAAAAAGAGATAAAGACGTAAAATACAGCACTATGTCATCAGTTTCTGATTTATTAAATTGTATAACAGTGCAAAATATTGCTCATTTGTTGTGGTCTTTCTTGAACTATTTGGAAAAAAAGATATAAAAATAACTAAAAACTTGTTGAAAAATAACCAAGTGATTCAATTATAAATAAATATTTTTACACATAGAAGTAATCAACTTAAAGTGCCCTCTTTGGGGATTGTAATAGAGATCCATCTGGATTCATGAACTTCATTCTCAACATTTCTTCACAAAAAAAGAAATCTTTAACATCAATATTTATGGAACATGTCCACTACGCTTTAACCAAGCCTCCATTGTTTTCTACATGGATAGTTGATTGACAGTTGGTGCCGTGTGGCACCGCCAGGTAGGGTCAAACCATCATGGCATGGGGGAAACTCTGGCTTTATGGTAATGAATGGAATAGCCTACTTGATTAGTTGTTCAGTTTATGAACTTACATTCATATTTTGTCGAAGTATTATTCAATAAATATATTTATAAAGGATTTTTGAATTGTTGCTATTTTTAGAATATTTAAAAAAAATCTCACGTACCCCTTGGCATACCTTCAAGTACCCCCAGGAGTACGCGTACCCCCATTTGAGAACCACTGCCTTAGGAGACTAGATGTAAACAGAGGAAAGAGAGAGCGAGTGAGGTGGCCATTCCAAATACTTTTAAAATGCTACCCATATTGGATACTGTTTAGGAACATAAACTGCATTTCTTGACTGTACCAGTTGCTGGTGACAAAGTCACAATAAAACGTTGGATGATCAGCATGGAAGGTGATGTCATCTGCAAAGGCGTCCAACCTAGCTTAATCTCAGGGCTTGCTGCCCTTCTTGCCACATACTATGTGTTCAACTTGGAATACCAAGAGGAAGGTCCTCGGACATTGGAATTTGTTCAAAGGTAAATCCTCTTGATACTGTTAAAATACTGTTAGGATATTTTATTTTATATTTCTCACCTCTGTTCAGGAATTTGACTTGTCATTTCCCCAATTGTGTGCCTTAAATCAATGACTCTTCTGTTCCTTTGTGGACCTTCTTATTAGGGACCGAAGCACCAGTTTGACTCTAGGATACAGAGAAGGTAGGTAATGTGCAGGTAAAGATATGTTGACTGGGTCAAAGAAGGAAGCACCTGTTTGACCCCAGGATGCAGAAAAAGTAGATAATTTGCAGGTAAAGACATGTTGACTGGATGATGGCAGGAAGCACCAGCTTGACCCGAGAATGCAGAGCAAGTAGGTAATGTGCGGGTGAAGATATGTTGAATGGGTAAAGGCAGGAAGCACCAGTGTGACCCCACTATGCAGGGAAGGTAGGTAATGTGCGGGTGAAGGTATGTTGAATGGGTGAAAGAAGGAAGCGCAGGTGTGGTCGAGGCCATGCAGACAAGGTAGGTATGTGCAGGTGAAGATATGTTGTATGGTGAAAGAAAGAAGCACCAGTGTGACCCAATGATGCAGGGAAGGTAGGTAATGTGCAGGTAAAGATATGTTGAATGGGTGAAGGCAGGAAACACCAGCTAGACGCCAGGATACAGAGAAGGTAGGTAATGTGCAGGTAAAGATATGTTGAATGAGTAAAGGCAGGAAACACCAGCTTGACTCCAGGATATAGAGAAGGTAGGTAATGTGCAGGTAAAGATATGTTGAATGGGTGAAGGTAGAAAGCACCAGCGTGACCACATTATGCAGAGAAGGTAGGTAATGTGCAGGTAAAGATATGTTGAATGGGTAAAGGCAAGAAGCACCAGTGTGACCCCAGGATGCAGAGAAGATAGGTAATGAGCAGGAAACGATATGTTAAATGGGTGAAAGCAGGAAACATCAGCGTAAATACACGGTCCCGTAGATGGAGAGAAAACATGAATAGAGAGAGGGGTTGGGGAGGCTTTAGCATTGTCTTCCTCTCTGAATTTGTCTTAATGGGTTTTAGAGCATTCACTCATCTACAGCTGTGGTTATGGTATAGGCTCACATATATCCTAAAATTGATATTAATATTTGTGCAGTGCATATTCCTAAATAACAATGTGAGGGGGGTTCTGTATCGACTACAAGTAATCTTCAATCACAAAAGAATATCTAATATGCTTTCTCTCTTTTTTAGGCGATTCATTGGCGTTAACCCTGAGAGGGGAACAAAGGCTAGCCAGGGAAAGGTGGTGTCCAAGAAGACCGAGAAGCTGGTCCAGAAAAAGGCAGCAACTGTAAATCCTCACATAGCCACCCTTATAAAACATCTCACAGACTTTGAGTGGGGCTTTATGTAGCCGACAACTAAACACTGGACTCGTGTTCAGTGTTTTGTCTCCAGTTAGAAATTAAGTGGACATGTTATAAATGTTAAAATGCTTTACTGAAAATAAGAAGAATGCACTAAATGTACATTGAATGTATTTGATGCACTTTAAAATAATGGGTTAATAAAAACATAATCTTGCAAGGCCATTTCTCCAGTCATTTTTATGCCAGCAGATTGCAGGGGTTTTGATTTTGAAAAATTAAAAGTTCAACTCATTAACTTCTAGTGGCATTATACTGTAAAGCTCAGTCTATAGTGCTTACAATTATTTTACTGTAATTAACTGTTAATGGATATTACAGTAGATACACTAAAATAACAGTGTAATGCCGCTAAACAGATGACAGTATTATGCTGTGAAGCGTATATTTGATACAGCACAGTACTGTGATACTTTTTACAGTAATAAACTGTAGTGATAAATCACAGTATGTGTGCTGTAGAAAAACAGTTTTATACTGGAACCATTAGCTGCCAGTAGGTTACTGTAATTAAACGGTGAAAATTCTTACAGTAAGGGAGAGACCCGCCACCCAGCGGAGAAAACTCATTTCGGCCGCTTGTACCCGTGATGTTGTCCTTTCGGTCATAACCCAAAGCTCATGACCATAGGTGAGGATGGGAACGTAGATTGACCGGTAAATTGAGAGCTTTTCCCTCTGGCGCAGCTCCTTCTTACCACAACGAATCGATATAGCGTCCTCATTACTGAAGACGCCGCACCGATCAGCCTGTGCATCTCACGATCCACTCTTCCCTCACTCATGAACAAGACTCCAGGTACTTGAACTCATCCACTTGGGGCAAGATCTCCTGCCCAACCTCGAGATGGCACTCCACCCTTTCCCGGGCGAGAACCTCAGACTTGGAGGTGCTGATTCTCATCCCAGTCGCTTCACACTCGGCTGCGAACCAATCCAATGAGAGCTGAAGATCCTGGCCAGTTAAAGCCACATCATCTGCAAAAAGGAGAGACCTAATCCTGCAGCCACCAAACCGGATCCCCTCAACGCCATGACTGCGCCTAGAAATTCTGTCCATAAAATTTATGAACACATTTGGTGACAAAGGGCAGCCAACTTATTGCTGGCAATGCGGACCAAGCTCTGACACTGATCATACAGGGAGCGACCCGCCACAATCAGACATGCCGATACCCCATACTATCTGAGCACTCCCCACAGGACTTCCCGGGGTGGCCACGGTCGAATGTCTTCTCCAAGTCCACAAAGCACATGTAGACTGGTTGGACAAACTCCCATGCACACTCAAGGACCCTGCCGAGAGTATAGAGCTGGTCTACCGTTCCACGACCAGGACGAAAACCACACTGTTCGTCCTGGATCCGAGGTTCCTCCTCTCCAGTACACATGAATAGACCTTACCGGGAAGGCTGAGGAGTGTGATCTACGATAGTTGGAACACACCCTCCGGTTCCCCTTCTTAAAGAGAGGAACCACCACCCCGGTGTGCCAATCCAGAGGTACCGCCCCTGATGTCCACGCGATGTTGCAGAGTCTTGTCAACTAAAACAGCCCCACAGCATCCAGAGCCTTAAGAGCTCATCCACCCCCGGGGCCTTGCCACCGAGGAGCTTTTAAAACTACCTTGGCAACCTCAGCCCCAGAAATAGGAGAGCCCACCACAAATTCCCCAGGCACTGCTTGGCCTGTCGGTATGCCCGCTGCCTCTGGAGTCCCATGAGCCAAAAGGACCAGATAAGCTCTTTCTTCAGCTTGACGGCATCCCGCACTGCTGGTGGCCACCAGCGGGTTCTAGGATTACCGCCACGACAGGCACCAAACACCTTGCGGCCACAGCTCGAATCAGCTGGCTTGACAAGAGAGGCACGAACATGATCCATTCAGACTCAATGTCCAGCACCTCCTTTGTGACATGTTCAAAGTTCCTCCGGAGGTGGAAAAAGAAACTCTCTCTGACAGGAGACTCTGCTAGGCATTCCCAAAAGACTCTCACAATGCGTTTGGGCCTGCCAGGTCTGTCCGGGATCCTACCCCACCATCGGAGCCAGCTCACCAGGTGGTGATCGGTAGAAAGCTCGCCCCTCTCTTCACCCGAGTGTCCAAAATATGAGGCCGCAAATCCCATGACACAACTACAAAGTCAATAATGGAACTGCGGCCGAGGGTGTCCTGGTGCCAAGTGCACATATGGACACTCTTATGTTTGAACATTGTGTTTGTTATGGACAATCCGTGACGAGCACAAAAGTCCAATAACAAAGCACCACTTGGGCCACCCGGATGGCCACACTCCATCCGGGTGGCCATTTTTCCCAATCACGACTCTCCAGGTTTCAAAGTCGTTGCCAACATGAGCGTTGAAGACCCCCAGCAGAACAAGGGAATCACCCGAGGGAGCACTCTCAAGGGAATCCAAAAAGAGTGGGTACTCTGAGCTGCTGTTTGGTGCGTAAACACCAACAACAGTCAGGACCCATCACCCAACCCGAAAGCGGAGGGAAGCTACCATCTCGTCTTCTGGGTTAAGTCCAACGTGCAGGCTTTGAGCTGGGGGGCAACAAGAATTGCCAACCCAGCCTCTCATTACTTGCAACGCCAGAGTGGAAGAGAGTCCAACCCCTCTTGAGAGAACAGGTTCCAGAGCCCTTGCTGTGCGTCGAAGTGAGTCCAGCTTTATCTAGCCGGGAACTTCTCCACCTCGCGAGGTGACGTTCCACGTCCCAAGAGCGAGCTTATGTAGCCGATAATCGGACCGCCAAGTGCCCTGCCTTCGGCTTCCGCCCAGCTAACACTGCACCCGACCTCTGTGAGCCAGCCCATGAGTGGTGAGCCTATTGCAGGGGGGACCCACGTTGCCTCTTCGAGCTGGGGCACCAGTCGCTCGCCATCGTGCCCCACCTCTGGGCCTGGCTCCACAGGGGAGCCACGGTGACCTGCGTCCGGGCGAGAAAATATCTAGGTCCTCGATTTGTACTTTTCATAAAGGTCTTTGAGCTGCTCTTTGTCTGATTCCTCACCTAGGACCTGTTTGTCTTGGGGGACCCTACCAGGGGGAATAGAAGCCCCCGGACAACATAGCTCCTAGGATCAGTGGGACACGCAAACCACAAAGGCGGCGGCTCAGAAAGCAGGTTATATAAACATAACTCCAAAACCAAACATGCAAGATGTCTAAACATGCCTGTAATATTGTATCAATGTGAGTTTTACTAGAATCAGTTGTTTTTGTAAGGCTTGCAAACACAAAAGGTTTTTTTTACTCAATATGACAGTAAGTTCTTAAAATGCTGAGATAATGTGAAAAAAACAATACAAATGTATTCCAACATGATTCCTAAACCAAACATGCAAAATGTCTAAAAATGCCTGTAATATTGAATCCATGTGAGTTTTACTAGAATCATTTGTTTTTGTAAGGTTTGCAAATACAAAAATTGAGTTTTATGACAGACACAAGTTAGTTTTTTTACTCATTATAACAGTATAGATGTCATACTATATATTAAAGTTGTATGAACATAACTCCAAAACCAAACGTGCATTATGTCCAAAATTGCCTGTAATATTGTATAGATGTGAGTTTTACTAGAATCAGGTTTGCAAATACAAAAATTGGCTTTTATGACAGTATACTGTCACACTCAATATGACAGTATAACTGTCATACTAAATCCATCCATTTTCTTCCGCTTATCCGAGGTCGGGTTGCGGGGGCAGCAGCCTAAGCAGAGAGCCCAGACTTCCCTCTCCCCAGCCACTTTGTCCAGCTCTTCTCGGGGGATCCCGAGGCGTTCCCAGGCCATAGTCTTTCCAATGTATCCTAGGTCTTCCCCATGGCCTCCTGCCGTTCGGACCTAGGGAGGCGTTCGGGTGGCTTCCTGAGCAGATGCCCGAACCACCTCATCTGGCTCCTCTCAATGTGGAGGAGCAGCGGCTTTACACTGAGTTCCTCCCAGATGACAGAGCTTCTCACCCTATCTCTAAGGGAGAGACCCACCACCCGGCGGAGGAAACTCATTTCGGCCGCTTGTACCCGTGACCTTGTCCTTTCGGTCATAACCCAAAGCTCATGACCATAGGTGAGGATGGGAACGTTGATCGACCGGTAAATTGAAAGCTTTTCCTTCTGGCTCAGCTCCTTCTTCACCACAACGGATCGCTATAGCGTCCTCATTACTGAAGACGCCGCACCGATCCGCCTGTAGATCTCACAATCCACTCTATCCTCACTCGTGAACAAGACTCCTAGGTACTTGAACTCCTTCACTTGGGGCAAGATCTCTTTCCCAACCTCGAGATGGCACTCCACCCTTTCCCGGGCGAGAACCATGGACTCGGACATGGAGGTGCTGATTCTCATCCCAGTCGCTTCACTGCGAACCGATCCAATGAAAGCTGAAGATCTTGGCCAGTTGAAGCCATCAGGACCACATCATCTGCAAAAAGCAGAGACCTAATCCTGCAGCCACCAAACCAGGCGCAGTCATGGCGTTGAGGGGATCCTCAAAGCCATGACTGCGCCTAGATATTCTGTCCATTAAAGTTATGAACAGAATCGGTGACAAAGGGCAGCCTTGGCGGAGTCCAACCCTCACTGGAAAGGGGTCCGACATACTGCCGGCAATGCGGACCAAGCTCTGACACTGATCATACAGGCAGACACCCGCCACAATCAGACATGCCGATACTCCATACTCTCTGAGCACTCCCCACAGGATTTACCGGGGGCCAAGGTCGAATGTCTTCTCCAAGTCCACAAAACTTATGTAGACTGGTTGGGCAAACTCCCATGCACACTCAAGGACCCTGCCGAGAGTATAGAGCTGGTCTACCGTTCCACGACCAGGACGAAAACCACACTGTTCGTCCTGGATCCGAGGTTCCTCCTCTCCATTACACATGAATAGACCTTACCGGGAAGGCTGAGGAGTGTGATCTACGATAGTTGGAACACACCCTCCGGTTCCCCTTCTTAAAGAGAGGAACCACCACCCCGGTCTGCCAATCCAGAGGTACCGCCCCTGATGTAGACGCAATGTTGCAGAGTCTTGTCAACCAAGACTGCCCCACAGCATCCAGAGCCTTAAGGAACTCCGGACGGAGCTCATACCCCCGGGGCCTTGCCACCGAGGAGCTTTTTAACTACCTTGGCAACCTCAGCCCCAGAAATAGGAGAGCCCACCACAGACTTCCCAGGCACTGTTTCCTCATAGGAAGACGTGTTGGTGGGACTGAGGAGGTCTCGCTTGGCCTGTCGATATGCCCACTGCCTCTGGAGTCCCATGAGCCAAAAGGACCCGGTGGCTCTTTCTTTAGCTTGACAGCATCCCTCGGTGCTGGTGGATTACCGCCACGACAGGCACCAAACACCTTGCGGCCACAGCTTCAATCAGCTGGCTCAACAAGAGAACATGGTCCACTCAGACTCAATGTCCAGCACCTCCCTCGTGACATGTTCAAAGTTCTTCCGGACATGTTCAAAGTTCTTCAGGAGACTCTGCTAGGTGTTCCCAGCAGACCCTTACAATGCGTTTGGGCCTGCCAGGTCTGACCGGCAACCTCCCCTACCATCGGAGCCAGCTCACCACCAGGTGGTGGTTGGTAGAAAGCTCTGCCCCTCTCTTCACCGAGTGTCCAAAACATGAGGCCGCAAATCCCATGACACAACTACAAAGTCAATCATGCGGCCGAGGGTGTCCTTGTGCCAAGTGCACATATGGATACCCTTATGTTTGAACATTGTGTTTGTTATGGACAATCCGTGACAAGCACAAAAGTCCAATAACAAAGCACCACTTGGGTTCAGATCCGGGTGGCCATTTTTCCCAATCACGACTCTCCAGGTTTCACTGTCGTTGCCAACATAGCGTTGAAGTCCACCAGCAGAAAAAGGGAATCACCCGAGGGAGCACTCTCCAGTACTCCCTCAAGGGAATCCAAAAAGAGTTGGTACTCTGAGCTGCTGTTTGGTGTGTAAACACAAACAACAGTCAGGACCCGTCACCCAACCCGAAGGCTGAAGGAAGCTACCATCTCGTCTATTGGGTTTAAAGTCCAACGTGCAGGCTTTGAGCCGGGGGGCAACAAGAATTGCCACCCCAGCCTCTCATTAGTTGCAACGCCAGTGTGGAATCTCTTCCACTCTGGCATTGCAAGTAATGAAAGTTCAGCTCAGTCCAGCCCCTCTGAGAGAACAGGTTCCAGAGCCCTTGCTGTGAGTCCAACTATATCTAGCCGGGAACTTCTCCACCTCAAGCACCAGCTCAGGCTCCTTCCCTCCCAGCGAGGTGACGTTCCATGTCCCAAGAGCGAGCTTATGTAGCCGATAATCGGACCACCAAGTGCCCTGCCTTCGGCTTCCGCCCAGCTCACACTGCACCCTCTATGACCCAGCCCATGAGTGGTGAGCCCTGGAGGGGGGATCCACGTTGCCTCTTCGAGCTGAGCACGGCTGGGCCCCATGGGGACAGGCCCGTCAATCGCCATCGTGCCACACCTCTGGGCCTGGCTCCACAGGGGAGCCACGGTGACCTGCGTCCGGGCGAGAAAAAATCTAGGTCCTCAATTGTACTTTTAATAAAGGTCTTTGAGCTGCTCTTTGTCTGATCCCTCACCTAGGACCTGTTTGTCCTGGATCAGTGGGACACGCAAACCACAAAGGTGGCGGCTCAGAAAGCAGGTTATATAAATATAACTCCAAAACCAATCATGCAATATGTCTAAACATGCCTGTAATATTGTATCAATGTGACTTTTCCTAAAATCGGTTGTTTTTGTAAGGTTTGCAAATACAAAAATTAGGTTTTACTCACAATGACAAAATCACACTCAATATGGCTAATAATGCCTGAAATAATGAATAATTGGGAGTTTTACTGAGTTTTATATTTTGCAAACACAAAAAGTAGTTTTTTACTTGACTGTAATGTTCTTAGAACCCTGAGATAATGGGAAAAAAGCAATAAAAATGTATTTAAACCTAACTCCTAAACAACACATGCAAAATGGCTAATAATGCCTAGGGAGACATGTAACGTTGTTAGTTTAAAAAAATGATCTTTTGTAAAGATATCAAAGACACTAGCTAGTTTTTTTTATTCAATATGACAGTATAACAGTCATACTAAATATGAAAGTTATATAAACATAACTCCGAAACCAAACATGTGTCATGTCTAAAAATGTATTTATGTGAGTTTGTAAGGTTTGCAAAAACAAAAAGTAGTTTTTTACTCAATATGAAAGTAATGTTCTTAGAATCCTGAGATAATGCGAAAAAAGCAATACAAATGTATTCAAACACAAATTTTAAACCAAACATGTAAAATGTCTAAAAATGCCTGTAATATTGAATCCATATAAGTTTTACTAGAATCAATTGTTTTTGTAAGGTTTGCAAATACAAAAATTAGGTTTTACACATAATGACATTAAAACTGTAACACTCAATATAACAATTATTTATTTATAACTCCTAACCACACATGAAACATGTCTAATAATGCGTGAAAAAATGTATCTTTGTGAGTGTTACTAGAAACATTTTCTTTTGTAAGGTTTACAAATACAGGTTAGTTTTTTTTACTCCATATGACAGTATAACTGCCACACTCAATATGACAGTTATTTAAACATAACTCTTAAACTACACATGAAAAATGATTAACAATGTCTGAAATAATGCATTCTTGTAAGTTTTACTCGAAACATATGCTTTTTTAAGGCTTGCAAACACAAAAATTATTTCTTTACTCAATATGACAGTAATGTTCTAAAATTCTGAGAAAATACGAACAAATTAATAAAAAATGATTCCAACATAATTCCTAAACCAAATATGCAAAATGTCTAAAAATGTCTGTAATATTGAATCCATGTGAGTTTTACTAGATTTAAATTATTTTGTAAGGTTTGCAAATACATAAATTAAGTTTTACTTACTATGTCATATCTGACAGTATATGACAGTTATTTAACCATAACTCAAACCACACATGAAAAATGGCTAATAATGCCTGAAATAATGCATCCTTGGCCGTTTTACTCGAAACACATGCTTTTTTAAATCTTGCAAACACAAAAAGTAGTTTTTTTACTCAATATGACTGTAATGTTCTTAAAATCCTGAGATAATGCGAAAAAAGCAATAAAAATGTATTTAAACATTACTCCTAAACAACATATGCAAAATGGCTAATAATGCCTGGAAACATGTATCTTTGTTAGTTTTACTGGAAAAAGGATCTTTTGTAAAGTTTGCAAAGACACAAGCCAGTTTTTTTTTTATTCAATATGACAGTATAACAGTCATTTTAAATATCAAAGTTATATAAACATAACTCCAAAACCAAACATGTGTCATGTCTAAAAATGCCTGTAATAATGTATTAATGTGAGTTTGTAAGGTTTTGAAAAACAAAAAGTAGTTTTTTACTCAATATGAAAGTAATGATCTTAGAATCCTGAGATAATGCGAAAAAAGCAATAAAAATGTATTCAAACATAACTCCTAAACAACCCAGGCAAAATGGGTAATAATGCCTGGAGACATGTATCTTTGTTAGTTTTACTAGAAAATGTATTTTTTGTAAAGTTTGCAAAGACACAAGCTAGTTGTTTTTATTCAATAAGACAGTATAACTGTCATACTACATATGAAAGTTATATAAACATAACTCCAGAACCAAACGTGTGTCATGTCTAAAATTGCCTATAATAATGTATTTATGTGAGTTTGTAAGGTTTGCAAAAACAAAAAGTAGTTTTTTCCTCAATATGAAAGTAAGGATTTTAGAATCCTGAGATAATGCGAAAAAAGCAATAAAAATGTATTTAAACATAATTCCTAAACAACCCATGCAAAATGGCTAATAATGCCTGGAGACATGTATGTTTGTTAGTTTTACTAGAAAAATGATCTTTTGTAAAGATATCAAAGACAAAAGCTAGTTTTTTTTATTCAATATGACAGTATAACAGTCCTACTAAATATGAAAGTTATCAAAACATAACTCCAAAACCAAACATGTGTTATGTCTAAAAATGCCTGTAATAATGTATTTTATGTGAGTTTGTAAGGTTTGCAAAAACAAAAAGTAGTTTTTTACTCAATATGATAGTAATGATCTTAGAATCCTGAGATAATGCGAAAAAAGCAATAAAAATGTATTTAAACATAATTCCTAAACAACCCATGCAAAATGGGTAATAATGCCTGGAGACATGTATCTTTGTTAGTTTTACTAGAAAAATGATCTTTTGTAAAGTTTGCAAAGACACAAGCTACTTTTTTTTTATTCAATATGACAGTATAACAGTCATACTAAATATGAAAGTTATATAAACATAACTCCAAAACCGACATGTGTCATGTCTAAAAATGCCTGTAATAATGTATTAATGTGAGTTTGTAAGGTTTGCAAAAACAAAAAGTAGTTTTTTACTCAATATGAAAGTAATGATCTTAAAATCCTGAGATAATGCGAAAAAAGCAATAAAAATGTATTTAAACATAATTCCTAAACAACCCATGCAAAATGGGTAATAATGCCTGGAGACATGTATCTTTGTTAGTTTTACTAGAAAAATGATCTTTTGTAAAGTTTGCAAAGACACAAGCTAATTTTTTTTATTCAATATGACAGTATAACAGTCATACTAAATATAAAAGTTATATAAACATAACTCCAAAACCAAACATGTGTCATGTCTAAAAATGTCTGTAATAATGTATTTATGTGAGTTTGTAAGGTTTGCAAAAACAAAAAGTAGTTTTTTACTCAATATGAAAGTAATGATCTTGGAATCCTGAGATAATGCGAAAAAAGCAATAAAAATGTATTTAAACATAACTCCTAAACAACCCAGGCAAAATGGGTAATAATGCCTGGAGACATGTATCTTTGTTAGTTTTACTAGGAAATGTATATTTTGTAAAGTTTGCAAAGACACAAGCTAGTTGTTTTTATTCAATAAGACAGTATAACAGTCATACTAAATATGAAAGTTATATAAACATAACTCCAGAACCAAACGTGTGTCATGTCTAAAATTGCCTATAATAATGTATTTATGTGAGTTTGTAAGGTTTGCAAAAACAAAAAGTAGTTTTTTCCTCAATATGAAAGTAGGGATTTTAGAATCCTGAGATAATGCGAAAAAAGCAATAAAAATGTATTTAAACATAATTCCTAAACAACCCATGCAAAATGGCTAATAATGCCTGGAGACATGTATCTTTGTTAATTTTACTAGAAATATGATATTTTGTAAAGTTTGCAAAGACACAAGCTAGTTTTTTTTATTCAATATGACAGTATAACACTCATATTAAATATAGAAGTTATATAAACATAACTCCAAAACCAAACATGTGTCATATCTAAAAATGCCTGTTATAATGTATTTATGTGAGTTTGTAAGGTTTGCAAAAACAAAAAGTAGTTTTTTTACTCAATATGAAAGTAATGATCTTAGAATCCTGAGATAATGCGAAAAAAGCAATAACAATGTCTTTAAACATAATTCCTAAACAACCCATGCAAAATGGGTAATAATGCCTGGAGACATGTATCTTTGTTAGTTTTACTAGAAAAATGATCTTTTGTAAAGTTTGCAAAGACACAAGCTAGTTTTTTTTTATTCAATATGACAGTATAACAGTCATACTAAATATGAAAGTTATATAAAAATAACTCCAAAACCAAACATGTGAATTGTCTAAAAATGACTGTAATATTGAATTTATGTAAGTTTTACTAGAATCAATTGTTTTTGTAAGGTTTGCAAATACAAAAATTAGGTTTTACACATAATGACATTATAACTTTAACACTCAATATGAAAGTTATTTAATTATAACTCCTAAATACATGTCTAATAGCGTGAAAAAAATTATCTTTGTGAGTGTTGCTGGAAACATTTTCTTTTGTAAGGTTTGCAAAGACACAAGTTAGATTTTTTTAACTCAATATGACAGTATAACGCCACACTCAATATGACAGTTATTTAAACATAACTCCTAAACCACACCTGAAAAATGGCTAATAATGCCTGAAATAATGCATCTTTGGGAGTTTTACTGGAAACATATGCTTTTTTTAAGGCTTGCAAACACAAAAATTATTTTTTTACTCAATATGACAGTAATGTTCTAAAATTCTGAGAAAATACGAACAAATTAATAAAAATGATTCCAACATAATTCCTAAACCAAACATGCAAAATGTCTAAAAAGGCCTGTAATATTGAATCCATGTGAGTTTTATTTGAATCAGTTGTATGGTTTGCTAATACAAAAATTGGGTTTTATGACAAACACAAGTTAGTTTTTTTACTCAATATAACAGTTTAGCTGTCATACTATATATGAAAGTTATATAAACATAACTCCAAAACCAAACCATTATGTCCAAAACTGCCTGTAATATTGTATATATGTGAGTTTTACTAGAATCAGGGTTGCAAATACAAAAATTGGGTTTTATGACAGTATACTGTCACACTCAATATGACAGTTATTTAAACATAACTCAAACAACACATGCAAAATAGCTAATAATGCCTGGAACATGTATCTTAGTTAGTTTTACTAGAAAAATTGTATTTTGTAAGGTTTTGTTAGTTGTTGTTTTTATTCAATATGACAGTATAACTGTCATACTAAATATGAAAGTTATATAAACATAACTCTAAAACCAAACATGCATTGTGTCTAAAAATGCCTGTAATATTGTATCTGTGTGAGTTTAACTAGATTTAGTTGTTTTTGTATGGTTTGCAAATACAAAATAAGGGTTTTACTCACTATGACAGTTTACTGTCACACTCAATCTGACAGTTATTTATTTAAACATAACTCCTAAACCACCCATGCAAAATGGCTAATAATGCCTGGAGATATGTATCTTTGTGAGTTTTACTAGAAACATTATATTGTGTAAGGTTTAGTTAGTTTTTGTACTCAATCTGACAGTATAACTGTCATTCTAAATCCATCCATTTTCTTCCGCTTATCCGAGGTCGGGTTGCGGGGGCAGCAGCCTGAGCAGAAAATCCCAGACTTCCCTCTCCCCAGCCACTTCGTCCAGCTCTTCTCGGGGTATTCCGAGGCGTTCCCAGGCCAGCCGGGGACATAGTCTTTCCAATGTGTCCTAGGTCTTCCCCGTGGCCTCCTGCCACACCTCCCTAGAGGCGTTCGGGTGGCATCCTGAGCAGATGCCCGAACCACCTCATGGCTCCTCTCAATGTGGAGGAGCAGCGGCTTTACTTTGAGTTCCTCCCGGATGACAGAGCTTCTCACCCTGTCTCTAAGGTAGAGACCCACCACCCGGCAGAGGAAACGCATTTCGGCCGCTTGTCCTTTCGGTCATAACCCAAAGCTGGGAACGTAGATCGACGGTAAATTGAGAGCTTTTCCTTCTGGCTCAGCTCCTTCTTCACCACAACGGATCGATATAGCGTCCTCAATACTGAAGACGCCGCACCAAATCGCCTGTGGATCTCTCGATCCACTCTATCCTCACTCGTGAACAAGACTCCTAGGTACTTGAACTCCTCCACTTGGGGCAAGATCTCCTCCCCAACCTGGAGATGGCACTCGACCCTTTCCTGCGCGAGAACCATGGACTTGGACTTGGAGGTGCTGATTCTCATCCCAGTCGCTTCACACTCAAGGACCCTGCCGAGAGTATAGACCTGGTCTACCGTTCCACGACCAGGACGAAAACCACACTGTTCGTCCTGGATCCGAGTTTCCTCCTCTCCAGTACACATGAATAGACCTTACCGGGAAGGCTGAGGAGTGTGTTTCACGATAATTGGAACACACCCTCCGGTTCCCCTTCTTAAAGAGAGGAACCACCACCCCGGTGTGCCAATCCAGAGGTACCACCCCCAATGTTCACGCGATGTTGCAGAGTCTTGTCAACCAAGACAGCCCCACAGTATCCAGAACCTTAAGGAACTCATCCACCACCGGGGCCTTGCCACAGAGGAGCTTTTTAACTACCTAGGCAACCTAAGCCCCAGAAATAGGAGAGTCCACCACAGATTCCCCAGGCACTGCTTGGCCTGTCGGTATGCCCGCTGCCTCTGGAGTCCCATGAGCCAAAAGGACCCGATAGGATCTTTCTTCAGCTTGACGGCATCCCTCCCTGCTGGTGGCCACCAGCGAGTTCTAGGATTACCGCCACGACAGGCACCAAACACCTTGCGGCCACAGCTCCAATCAGCAGGCTCGACAAGAGAGGCACGGAACATGGTCCACTCAGACTCAATGTCCAGCACCTCCCTCGTGACATGTTTAAAGTTCTTCCTTATGTTTTGAACATTGTGTTTGTTTTGGACAATCCGTGACAAGCACAAAAGTCCAATAACAAAGCACCACTTGGGTTCAGATCCGGGTGGCCATTTTTCCCAATCACGACTCTCCAGGTTTCACTGTCCTTGCCAACATGAGCATTGAAGTCCCCCAACAGAACAAGGGAATCACCCGAGGGAGCACTCTCCAGTACTCCCTCAAGGGAATCCAAAAAGAGTGGGTACTCTGAGCTGCTGTTTGGTGCGTAAACACAAACAACAGTCAGGACCCGTCACCCAACCCAAAGGCGGAGGGAAGCTACCATCTCGTCTACTGGGTCCAACGTGCAGGCTTTGAGCAACAACAATTGCCACCCCAGCCTCTCATTGCTTGCAACGCCAGAGTGGAAGAGAGTCCAGCCCCTCTTGAGAGAACAGGTTCCAGAGCTCTTGCTGTGCGTCGAAGTGAGTCCAACTATATCTAGCCGGAACTTCTTCACCTCGCGCACCAGCTCAGGCTCTTTCCCTCCCAGCGAGGTGACGTTCCACGTCCCAAGGGCGAGCTTATGTAGCCGATAATTGGACTGCCAAGTGCCCTGCCTTCGGCTGCCGCCCAGTTCACACTGCATCCGACCTCTATGACCTCAATGGGCCCATGAGTGGTGAGCCCATTGGAGGGTTGACCCACGTTGCCTCTTCGAAATGAGCCCGGCAGGGCCCCATGGAGACAGGCCCGGCCACCAGTCGCTCGCCATCGTGCCCCACCTCTGCGCCTGGCTCCACAGGGGAGCCACGGTGACCTGCGCCTGGGCGAGAAAAAATCTAGGTCCTCGATTTGTACTTTTCATAAAGGTCTTTGAGCTGCTCTTTGTCTGATCCCTCACCTAGGACCTTTTCTCAGGGGATCCCGAGGCGTTCCCAGGCCAGCCGGGAGACATAGTGTTCCCAATGTGTCCTGGGTCTTCCCCGTGGCCTCCAGGATGACAGAGCTTCACCTTCACCAGGGGTGTCAAACTCAAATACAGAGTGGGCCAAAGTTTAAAACTGAACAAAGCCGCGGGCCAAGGTTGAACAAATTAACCTTTTAATAGGGACCCAAACACGTTTTGCATTGAATATTGAACAAGCAAGGCTTATATAACTTTATAGTGACATGCAAAATGGAGTTTCAAATAATAATAATAATAATTTAAAAATATCAATTGCATATCAAATATAATTTAAATACAAATTGAATGCCTCTTTTCTATTTGCAGCCTTCTGAGGTAAACATCAACATTAACTTTATCCACAGGCTAATAAATTTGAAAATAAAATAACAATGAATAAAACAACCATTCAGGACTTTAAACTGCTCAGTTTGCAACACACTGATCTAATTTGATGTGCCCAAGCCAGATACCTGGCATCTTTTTTTAGATGCTAGTTCTTTAATGTCGGGGCTCAGGCTTTGAGCTGAGGCAACTTTCATTATCGAACAAGATGTTCAACAGTCATATCTCGTACACCCAATTCTAACATCATTCAGACCCAGTCACAGGATATGTGCAGCTACAGCACGCATACACAAATGAATGCAACGCATACTTCATCAACAGCGATACAGGTTACACTGAGGGTGCCAGTATAAAAAACTTTAACACTGTTAGAAATATACGCCACACTGTGAACCCACACCAAACAAAAATAAAAAACACTTTTCGGGAGAACATCCGCACCGTAACACAACATAAACACAAAAGAACAAATACCCAGAATCTTTTGCAGCACTAACTCTTTCGGGACGCTACAAAATACACCCCCCGCTACCACCAAACCTCCCCCCCCCACACACACACACCTTGTAGCGTCTCGGAAGATTTAGTGCTACAAAGGGTTCTGGTATTTGTTGTGTTGTGTTTATGTTGTGTTACGGTGCGGATGTTCTCCCGAAATGTGTTTGTCATTCTTGTTGGTGTGGATTCACAGTGTGGCGTATATTTCTAAAAGTGTTAAAGTTTTTTATTTGGCTACCGTCAGTGTAACCTGTATCGCTGTTGATGAAGTATGCGTTGCATTCAATTGTGTGTGGGTGCAGAAGCTGCACTGACATGAAACTGGGCTGGCACTCGTTTGACTAGCTGGAAAAAAAAAAAAATTCGGGAGGAGTGCTGGAGTCACTCCCGGGAGGGTTGGCAAGTATTAGAAGTAGCGGCACAGCCGCAATGTATAATCGAAGGTCCAGCTTTAGTGTTAATTTGATATTGCCTCAAGGGCCAAGTCAAATTACACGTTGGGCCAAATTTGGCCCACGGCCAGAGTTTGACACCCATGACCTTCACTGTTAAAAATTACTGTAAAAATAAAAAATAAAATTACAGTTATATACTCCATCCATCCATCCATTTTCTACCGCTTATTCCCTTCGGGGTCGCGGGGGGCGCTGGAGCCTATCTCAGCTACAATCAGGCGGAAGGCGGGGTACACCCTGGACAAGTCGCCACCTCATTGCAGGGCCAACACAGATAGACAGACAACATTCACACTCACATTCACACACTAGGGCCAATTTAGTGTTGCCAATCAACCTATCATGTTCTTCTTAAATGCAGTTAAGTACTGTAAATTTTGTTGCATTTTTCAAAAAATATCGACCAGCAGTAAGTTACTGTAAAACCTACAGTGTAATTCAGTATTTTTCAGACTTGTTTCTTGGGTCCGCCCACAATTCGTCCAACCGAGCTTCATTTCACCTGGCCGACCCTGCTAAATCCATCCTACTGCATCGTGTGTTTTTGATAACAAGGTAAGAGTCACTTGTACCTTGATGTGTCATTTTCTGTTTGAATTACTTTATATATATATTTATAAAGTCCGAAATGACATAGCGTCACAGTCAGCATCACAGACACTATCGTTGACCACGCGCATGTACCGCCGCATGCTAGCTAGCTAAGTTTTCTTCTTTTTTGTCATAGTCATCATAAAAGATGATAACTTGCAACATATGTGCTACGACTTGCAGCAATGTATTTGCGTATGTTAGACACATGCGAAGTCATAGTTGTATGCCTAATGCATCGTTTAAGTGTGCTTTCCCTAAATGCACAAGAGTTTTTTCCAACTTCTCAGCCTTCAAAACTCACAGCCGTCGTCATAAATATGGCAAGAGTAGGACTGATATGTATAGCGCAGAAGGTTTACCTTGTAATATTGTCTCATGTAGCGCGAAGTGCGATGATATACGAGCCTTTCTCCTGCATTTGAAAAGTCATATTACCGAAGGTAGGACAGTTACGTGCCCCTTCAGTCAATGTGAAAAAAGATTTACAGTTAAGTCTACTTTCACATCGCACGTGTCAAGGAAGCACTACGGCTACACTGAACGAAGTTTGACTTGATCAACAGCAAATCCAAGCAGCTCTTGTGTTATTAACACTGATGATGACTATTGTGATATGCAACTTGAGGATTCAGGATATTCCTGTTATGAAGACATGGAGGTCTACTTGCATTAAAAACATGTTCACAGCACTGAAAAAAGGTTGAGAACCACTGCCTTAGGACAGTGGTTCTCAACCTTTTTTCAGTGATGTACCCCTGTGAACATTTTTTAAATTCAAGTACCCCCTAATCAGAGCAAAGCATTTTTGGTTGAAAAAAAAGAGATAAAGAAGTAAAATACAGCACTATGTCATCAGTTTCTGATTTCTTAAATTGTATAACAGTGCAAAATATTGCTCATTTGTTGTGGTCTTTCTTGAACTATTTGGAAAAAAAGATATAAAAATAACTAAAAACGTGTTGAAAAATAACCAAGTGATTCAATTATAAATAAAGATTTTTACACATAGAAGTAATCAACTTAAAGTGCCCTCTTTGGGGATTGTAATAGAGATCCATCTGGATTCATGAACTTCATTCTCAACATTTCTTCACAAAAAAAGAAATCTTTAACATCAATATTTATGGAACATGTCCACTACGCTTTAACCAAGCCTCCATTGTTTTCTACATGGATAGTTGATTGACAGTTGGTGCCGTGTGGCACCGCCAGGTAGGGTCAAACCATCATGGCATGGGGGAAACTCTGGCTTTATGGTAATGAATGGAATAGCCTACTTGATTAGTTGTTCAGTTTATGAACTTACATTCATATTTTGTCGAAGTATTATTCAATAAATATATTTATAAAGGATTTTTGAATTGTTGCTATTTTTAGAATATTTAAAAAAAATCTCACGTACCCCTTGGCATACCTTCAAGTACCCCCAGGAGTATGCGTACCCCCATTTGAGAACCACTGCCTTAGGAGACTAGATGTAAACAGAGGAAAGAGAGAGCGAGTGAGGTGGCCATTCCAAATACTTTTAAAATGCTACCCATATTGGATACTGTTTAGGAACATAAACTGCATTTCTTGACTGTACCAGTTGCTGGTGATGATCAGCATGGAAGGTGATGTCATCTGCAAAGGCGTCCAACCTAGCTTAATCTCAGGGCTTGCTGCCCTTCTTGCCACATACTATGTGTTCAACTTGGAATACCAAGAGGAAGGTCCTCGGACATTGGAATTTGTTCAAAGGTAAATCCTCTTGATACTGTTAAAATACTGTTAGGATATTTTATTTTATATTTCTCACCTCTGTTCAGGAATTTGACTTGTCATTTCCCCAATTGTGTGCCTTAAATCAATGACTCTTCTGTTCCTTTGTGGACCTTCTTATTAGGGACCGAAGCACCAGTTTGACTCTAGGATACAGAGAAGGTAGGTAATGTGCAGGTAAAGATATGTTGACTGGGTCAAAGAAGGAAGCACCTGTTTGACCCCAGGATGCAGAAAAAGTAGATAATTTGCAGGTAAAGACATGTTGACTGGATGATGGCAGGAAGCACCAGCTTGACCCGAGAATGCAGAGCAAGTAGGTAATGTGCGGGTGAAGATATGTTGAATGGGTAAAGGCAGGAAGCACCAGTGTGACCCCACTATGCAGGGAAGGTAGGTAATGTGCGGGTGAAGGTATGTTGAATGGGTGAAAGAAGGAAGCGCAGGTGTGGTCGAGGCCATGCAGACAAGGTAGGTATGTGCAGGTGAAGATATGTTGTATGGTGAAAGAAAGAAGCACCAGTGTGACCCAAGGATGCAGGGAAGGTAGGTAATGTGCAGGTAAAGATATGTTGAATGGGTGAAGGCAGGAAACACCAGCTAGACGCCAGGATACAGAGAAGGTAGGTAATGTGCAGGTAAAGATATGTTGAATGAGTAAAGGCAGGAAACACCAGCTTGACTCCAGGATATAGAGAAGGTAGGTAATGTGCAGGTAAAGATATGTTGAATGGGTGAAGGTAGAAAGCACCAGCGTGACCACACTATGCAGAGAAGGTAGGTAATGTGCAGGTAAAGATATGTTGAATGGGTAAAGGCAAGAAGCACCAGTGTGACCCCAGGATGCAGGAAAGATAGGTAATGAGCAGGTAACGATATGTTAAATGGGTGAAAGCAGGAAACATCAGCGTAAATACACGGTCCCGTAGATGGAGAGAAAACATGAATAGAGAGAGGGGTTGGGGAGGCTTTAGCATTGTCTTCCTCTCTGAATTTGTCTTAATGGGTTTTAGAGCATTCACTCATCTACAGCTGTGGTTATGGTATAGGCTCACATATATCCTAAAATTGATATTAATATTTGTGCAGTGCATATTCCTAAATAACAATGTGAGGGGGGTTCTGTATCGACTACAAGTAATCTTCAATCACAACAGAATATCTAATATGCTTTCTCTCTTTTTTAGGCGATTCATTGGCGTTAACCCTGAGAGGGGAACAAAGGCTAGCCAGGGAAAGGTGGTGTCCAAGAAGACCGGGAAGCTGGTCCAGAAAAAGGCAGCAACTGTAAATCCTCACGTAGCCACCCTTATAAAACATCTCACAGACTTTGAGTGGGGCTTTATGTAGCCGACAACTAAACACTGGACTCGTGTTCAGTGTTTTGTCTCCAGTTAGAAATTAAGTGGACATGTTATAAATGTTAAAATGCTTTACTGAAAATAAGAAGAATGCACTAAATGTACATTGAATGTATTTGATGCACTTTAAAATAATGGGTTAATAAAAACATAATCTTGCAAGGCCATTTCTCCAGTCAGTTTTATGCCAGCAGATTGCAGGGGTTTTGATTTTGAAAAATTAAAAGTTCAACTCATTAACTTCTAGTGGCATTATACTGTAAAGCTCAGTCTATAGTGCTTACAATTATTTTACTGTAATTAACTGTTAATGGATATTACAGTAGATACACTAAAATAACAGTGTAATGCCGCTAAACAGATGACAGTATTATGCTGTGAAGCGTATATTTGATACAGCACAGTACTGTGATACTTTTTACAGTAATAAACTGTAGTGATAAATCACAGTATGTGTGCTGTAGAAAAACAGTTTTATACTGGAACCATTAGCTGCCAGTAGGTTACTGTAATTAAACGGTGAAAATTCTTACAGTAAGGGAGAGACCCGCCACCCAGCGGAGAAAACTCATTTCGGCCGCTTGTACCCGTGATGTTGTCCTTTCGGTCATAACCCAAAGCTCATGACCATAGGTGAGGATGGGAACGTAGATTGACCGGTAAATTGAGAGCTTTTCCCTCTGGCGCAGCTCCTTCTTACCACAACGAATCGATATAGCGTCCTCATTACTGAAGACGCCGCACCGATCAGCCTGTGCATCTCACAATCCACTCTTCCCTCACTCATGAACAAGACTCCAGGTACTTGAACTCATCCACTTGGGGCAAGATCTCCTGCCCAACCTCGAGATGGCACTCCACCCTTTCCCGGGCGAGAACCTCAGACTTGGAGGTGCTGATTCTCATCCCAGTCGCTTCACACTCGGCTGCGAACCAATCCAATGAGAGCTGAAGATCCTGGCCAGTTAAAGCCATAAGGACCACATCATCTGCAAAAAGGAGAGACCTAATCCTGCAGCCACCAAACCGGATCCCCTCAACGCCATGACTGCGCTTAGAAATTCTGTCCATAAAATTTATGAATACATTTGGTGACAAAGGGCAGCCAACTTATTGCTGGCAATGCGGACCAAGCTCTGACACTGATCATACAGGGAGCGACCCGCCACAATCAGACATGCCGATACCCCATACTATCTGAGCACTCCCCACAGGACTTCCTGGGGTGGCCACGGTCGAATGTCTTCTCCAAGTCCACAAAGCACATGTAGACTGGTTGGACAAACTCCCATGCACACTCAAGGACCCTGCCGAGAGTATAGAGCTGGTCTACCGTTCCACGACCAGGACGAAAACCACACTGTTCGTCCTGGATCCGAGGTTCCTCCTCTCCAGTACACATGAATAGACCTTACCGGGAAGGCTGAGGAGTGTGATCTACGATAGTTGGAACACACCCTCCGGTTCCCCTTCTTAAAGAGAGGAACCACCACCCCGGTCTGCCAATCCAGAGGTACCGCCCCTGATGTCCACGCGATGTTGCAGAGTCTTGTCAACTAAAACAGCCCCACAGCATCCAGAGCCTTAAGAGCTCATCCACCCCCGGGGCCTTGCCACCGAGGAGCTTTTAAAACTACCTTGGCAACCTCAGCCCCAGAAATAGGAGAGCCCACCACAAATTCCCCAGGCACTGCTTGGCCTGTCGGTATGCCCGCTGCCTCTGGAGTCCCATGAGCCAAAAGGACCAGATAAGCTCTTTCTTCAGCTTGACGGCATCCCGCACTGCTGGTGGCCACCAGCGGGTTCTAGGATTACCGCCACGACAGGCACCAAACACCTTGCGGCCACAGCTCCAATCAGCTGGCTTGACTAGAGAGGCACGGAACATGATCCATTCAGACTCAATGTCCAGCACCTCCTTTGTGACATGTTCAAAGTTCCTCCGGAGGTGGAAAAAGAAACTCTCTCTGACAGGAGACTTGCTAGGCATTCCCAAAAGACTCTCACAATGCGTTTGGGCCTGCCAGGTCTGTCCGGGATCCTACCCCACCATCGGAGCCAGCTCACCAGGTGGTGATCGGTAGAAAGCTCGCCCCTCTCTTCACCCGAGTGTCCAAAACATGAGGCCGCAAATCCCATGACACAACTACAAAGTCAATAATGGAACTGCGGCCGAGGGTGTCCTGGTGCCAAATGCACATATGGACACCCTTATGTTTGAACATTGTGTTTGTTATGGACAATCCGTGACGAGCACAAAAGTCCAATAACAAAGCACCACTTGGGTTCAGATCCGGGTGGCCATTTTTCCCAATCACGACTCTCCAGGTTTCAAAGTCGTTGCCAACATGAGCGTTGAAGACCCCCAGCAGAACAAGGGAATCACCCGAGGGAGCACTCTCAAGGGAATCCAAAAGAGTGGGTACTCTGAGCTGCTGTTTGGTGCGTAAACACCAACAACAGTCAGGACCCATCACCCAACCCGAAAGCGGAGGGAAGCTACCATCTCGTCTTCTGGGTTAAGTCCAACGTGCAGGCTTTGAGCTGGGGGGCAACAAGAATTGCCAACCCAGCCTCTCATTACTTGCAACGCCAGAGTGGAAGAGAGTCCAACCCCTCTTGAGAGAACAGGTTCCAGAGCCCTTGCTGTGCGTCGAAGTGAGTCCAGCTTTATCTAGCCGGGAACTTCTCCACCTCGCGAGGTGACGTTCCACGTCCCAAGAGCGAGCTTATGTAGCCGATAATCGGACCGCCAAGTGCCCTGCCTTCGGCTTCCGCCCAGCTAACACTGCACCCGACCTCTGTGACCCAGCCCATGAGTGGTGAGCCTATTGCAGGGGGGACCCACGTTGCCTCTTCGAGCTGGGCCCCATGGGCACCAGTCGCTCGCCATCGTGCCCCACCTCTGGGCCTGGCTCCACAGGGGAGCCACGGTGACCTGCGTCCGGGCGAGAAAATATCTAGGTCCTCGATTTGTACTTTTCATAAAGGTCTTTGAGCTGCTCTTTGTCTGATTCCTCACCTAGGACCTGTTTGTCTTGGGGGACCCTACCAGAGGGCATAGAAGCCCCCGGACAACATAGCTCCTAGGATCAGTGGGACACGCAAACCACAAAGGTGGCGGCTCAGAAAGCAGGTTATATAAACATAACTCCAAAACCAAACATGCAAGATGTCTAAACATGCCTGTAATATTGTATCAATGTGAGTTTTACTAGAATCGGTTGTTTTTTTAAGGCTTGCAAACACAAAAGGTTTTTTTTTACTCAATATGACAGTAAGTTCTTAAAATGCTGAGATAATGTGAAAAAAACAATACAAATGTATTCCAACATGATTCCTAAACCAAACATGCAAAATGTCTAAAAATGCCTGTAATATTGAATCCATGTGAGTTTTACTAGAATCATTTGTTTTTGTAAGGTTTGCAAATACAAAAATTGAGTTTTATGACTGACACAAGTTAGTTTTTTTACTCATTATAACAGTAGAGATGTCATACTATATATTAAAGTTATATGAACATAACTCCAAAACCAAACGTGCATTATGACCAAAATTGCCTGTAATATTGTATAGATGTGAGTTTTACTAGAATCAGGTTTGCAAATACAAAAATTGGCTTTTATGACAGTATACTGTCACACTCAATATGACAGTATAACTGTCATACTAAATCCATCCATTTTCTTCCGCTTATCCTAGGTCGGGTTGCGGGGGCAGCAGCCTAAGCAGAGAGCCCAGACTTCCCTCCCCCCAGCCACTTTGTCCAGCTCTTCTCGGGGGATCCCGAGGCGTTCCCAGGCCATAGTCTTTCCAATGTATCCTAGGTCTTCCCCATGGCCTCCTGCCGTTCGGACCTAGGGAGGCGTTCGGGTGGCATCCTGAGCAGATGCCCGAACCACCTCATCTGGCTCCTCTCAATGTGGAGGAGCAGCGGCTTTACACTGAGTTCCTCCCAGATGACAGAGCTTCTCACCCTATCTCTAAGGGAGAGACCCACCACCCGGCGGAGGAAACTCATTTCGGCCGCTTGTACCCGTGACCTTGTCCTTTCGGTCATAACCCAAAGCTCATGACCATAGGTGAGGATGGGAACGTTGATCGACCGGTAAATTGAAAGCTTTTCCTTCTGGCTCAGCTCCTTCTTCACCACAACGGATCGCTATAGCGTCCTCATTACTGAAGACGCCGCACCGATCCGCCTGTAGATCTCACAATCCACTCTATCCTCACTCGTGAACAAGACTCCTAGGTACTTGAACTCCTTCACTTGGGGCAAGATCTCTTTCCCAACCTCGAGATGGCACTCCACCCTTTCCCGGGCGAGAACCATGGACTCGGACATGGAGGTGCTGATTCTCATCCCAGTCGCTTCACTGCGAACCGATCCAATGAAAGCTGAAGATCTTGGCCAGTTGAAGCCATCAGGACCACATCATCTGCAAAAAGCAGAGACCTAATCCTGCAGCCACCAAACCAGGCGCAGTCATGGCGTTGAGGGGATCCTCAAAGCCATGACTGCGCCTAGATATTCTGTCCATTAAAGTTATGAACAGAATCGGTGACAAAGGGCAGCCTTGGCGGAGTCCAACCCTCACTGGAAAGGGGTCCGACATACTGCGGACCAAGCTCTGACACTGATCATACAGGGAGACACCCGCCACAATCAGACATGCCGATACTCCATACTCTCTGAGCACTCCCCACAGGATTTACCGGGGGCCAAGGTCGAATGTCTTCTCCAAGTCCACAAAACTTATGTAGACTGGTTGGGCAAACTCCCATGCACACTCAAGGACCCTGCCGAGAGTATAGAGCTGGTCTACCGTTCCACGACCAGGACGAAAACCACACTGTTCGTCCTGGATCCGACGTTCCTCCTCTCCATTACACATGAATAGACCTTACCGGGAAGGCTGAGGAGTGTGATCTACGATAGTTGGAACACACCCTCCGGTTCCCCTTCTTAAAGAGAGGAACCACCACCCCGGTCTGCCAATCCAGAGGTACCGCCCCTGATGTAGACGCAATGTTGCAGTCTTGTCAACCAAGACTGCCCCACAGCATCCAGAGCCTTAAGGAACTCCGGACGGAGCTCATACCCCCGGGGCCTTGCCACCGAGGAGCTTTTTAACTACCTTGGCAACCTCAGCCCCAGAAATAGGAGAGCCCACCACAGACTTCCCAGGCACTGTTTCCTCATAGGAAGACGTGTTGGTGGGACTGAGGAGGTCTCGCTTGGCCTGTCGATATGCCCACTGCCTCTGGAGTCCCATGAGCCAAAAGGACCCGGTGGCTCTTTCTTCAGCTTGACAGCATCCCTCGGTGCTGGTGGATTACCGCCACGACAGGCACCAAACACCTTGCGGCCACAGCTTCAATCAGCTGGCTCAACAAGAGAACATGGTCCACTCAGACTCAATGTCCAGCACCTCCCTCGTGACATGTTCAAAGTTCTTCCGGACATGTTCAAAGTTCTTCAGGAGACTCTGCTAGGTGTTCCCAGCAGACCCTTACAATGCGTTTGGGCCTGCCAGGTCTGACCGGCAACCTCCCCTACCATCGGAGCCAGCTCACCACCAGGTGGTGGTTGGTAGAAAGCTCTGCCCCTCTCTTCACCGAGTGTCCAAAACATGAGGCCGCAAATCCCATGACACAACTACAAAGTCAATCATGCGGCCGAGGGTGTCCTTGTGCCAAGTGCACATATGGACACCCTTATGTTTGAACATTGTGTTTGTTATGGACAATCCGTGACAAGCACAAAAGTCCAATAACAAAGCACCACTTGGGTTCAGATCCGGGTGGCCATTTTTCCCAATCACGACTCTCCAGGTTTCACTGTCGTTGCCAACATAGCGTTGAAGTCCACCAGCAGAAAAAGGGAATCACCCGAGGGAGCACTCTCCAGTACTCCCTCAAGGGAATCCAAAAAGAGTTGGTACTCTGAGCTGCTGTTTGGTGTGTAAACACAAACAACAGTCAGGACCCGTCACCCAACCCGAAGGCTGAAGGAAGCTACCATCTCGTCTATTGGGTTTAAAGTCCAACGTGCAGGCTTTGAGCCGGCGGGCAACAAGAATTGCCACCCCAGCCTCTCATTAGTTGCAACGCCAGTGTGGAATCTCTTCCACTCTGGCGTTGCAAGTAATGAAAGTTCAGCTCAGTCCAGCCCCTCTGAGAGAACAGGTTCCAGAGCCCTTGCTGTGAGTCCAACTATATCTAGCCGGGAACTTCTCCACCTCAAGCACCAGCTCAGGCTCCTTCCCTCCCAGCGAGGTGACGGTCCATGTCCCAAGAGCGAGCTTATGTAGCCGATAATCGGACCACCAAGTGCCCTGCCTTCGGCTGCCGCCCAGCTCACGCTGCACCCTCTATGACCCAGCCCATGAGTGGTGAGCCCTGGAGGGGGGATCCACGTTGCCTCTTCGAGCTGAGCACGGCTGGGCCCCATGGGGCCCGTCAATCGCCATCGTGCCACACCTCTGGGCCTGGCTCCACAGGGGAGCCACGGTGACCTGCGTCCGGGCGAGAAAAAATCTAGGTCCTCAATTGTACTTTTAATAAAGGTCTTTGAGCTGCTCTTTGTCTGATCCCTCACCTAGGACCTGTTTGTCCTGGATCAGTGGGACACGCAAACCACAAAGGTGGCGGCTCAGAAAGCAGGTTATATAAATATAACTCCAAAACCAAACATGCAATATGTCTAAACATGCCTGTAATATTGTATCAATGTGACTTTTCCTAGAATCGGTTGTTTTTGTAAGGTTTGCAAATACAAAAATTAGGTTTTACTCACAATGACAAAATCACACTCAATATGACAGTTATTTAAACATAACTCATAAACCACACAAAAAAATGGCTAATAATGCCTGAAATAATGAATCATTGGGAGTTTTACTGAGTTTTATATTTTGCAAACACAAAAAGTAGTTTTTTACTTGACTGTAATGTTCTTAGAACCCTGAGATAATGGGAAAAAAGCAATAAAAATGTATTTAAACCTAACTCCTAAACAACACATGCAAAATGGCTAATAATGCCTAGGGAGACATGTAACGTTGTTAGTTTAAAAAAATGATCTTTTGTAAAGATATCAAAGACACTAGCTAGTTTTTTTTATTCAATATGACAGTATAACAGTCATACTAAATATGAAAGTTATATAAACATAACTCCAAAACCAAACATGTGTCATGTCTAAAAATGTATTTATGTGAGTTTGTAAGGTTTGCAAAAACAAAAAGTAGTTTTTTACTCAATATGAAAGTAATGTTCTTAGAATCCTGAGATAATGCGAAAAAAGCAATACAAATGTATTCAAACACAAATTTTAAACCAAACATGTAAAATGTCTAAAAATGCCTGTAATATTGATACATATAAGTTTTACTAGAATCAATTGTTTTTGTAAGGTTTGCAAATACAAAAATTAGGTTTTACACATAATGACATTAAAACTGTAACACTCAATATAACAATTATTTATTTATAACTCCTAACCACACATGAAACATGTCTAATAATGCGTGAAAAAATGTATCTTTGTGAGTGTTACTAGAAACATTTTCTTTTGTAAGGTTTGCAAATACAGGTTAGTTTTTTTTACTCCATATGACAGTATAACTGCCACACTCAATATGACAGTTATTTAAACATAACTCTTAAACTACACATGAAAAATGATTAACAATGCCTGAAATAATGCATTCTTGTAAGTTTTACTCGAAACATATGCTTTTTTAAGGCTTGCAAACACAAAAATTATTTCTTTACTCAATATGACAGTAATGTTCTAAAATTCTGAGAAAATACGAACAAATTAATAAAATGATTCCAACATAATTCCTAAACCAAATATGCAAAATGTCTAAAAATGTCTGTAATATTGAGTCCATGTGAGTTTTACTAGATTTAAATGATTTTGTAAGGTTTGCAAATACATAAATTAGGTTTTACTTACTATGTCATATCTGACAGTATATGACAGTTATTTAACCATACCTCAAACCACACATGAAAAATGGCTAATAATACCTGAAATAATGCATCCTTGGCCGTTTTACTCGAAACACATGCTTTTTTAAATCTTGCAAACACAAAAAGTAGTTTTTTTACTCAATATGACTGTAATGTTCTTAAAATCCTGAGATAATGCGAAAAAAGCAATAAAAATGTATTTAAACATTACTCCTAAACAACATATGCAAAATGGCTGATAATGCCTGGAAACATGTATCTTTGTTAGTTTTACTGGAAAAATGATCTTTTGTAAAGTTTGCAAAGACACAAGCCAGTTTTTTTTTATTCAATATGACAGTATAACAGTCATTTTAAATATCAAAGTTATATAAACATAACTCCAAAACCAAACATGTGTCATGTCTAAAAATGCCTGTAATAATGTATTAATGTGAGTTTGTAAGGTTTGCAAAAACAAAAAGTAGTTTTTTACTCAATATGAAAGTAATGATCTTAGAATCCTGAGATAATGCGAAAAAAGCAATAAAAATGTATTCAAACATAACTCCTAAACAACCCAGGCAAAATGGGTAATAATGCCTGGAGACATGTATCTTTGTTAGTTTTACTAGAAAATGTATTGTTTGTAAAGTTTGCAAAGACACAAGCTAGTTGTTTTTATTCAATAAGACAGTATAACTGTCATACTACATATGAAAGTTATATAAACATAACTCCAGAACCAAACGTGTGTCATGTCTAAAATTGCCTATAATAATGTATTTATGTGAGTTTGTAAGGTTTGCAAAAACAAAAAGTAGTTTTTTCCTCAATATGAAAGTAAGGATTTTAGAATCCTGAGATAATGCGAAAAAAGCAATAAAAATGTATTCAAACATAATTCCTAAACAACCCATGCAAAATGGCTAATAATGCCTGGAGACATGTATCTTTGTTAGTTTTACTAGAAAAATGATCTTTTGTAAAGATATCAAAGACAAAAGCTAGTTTTTTTTATTCAATATGACAGTATAACAGTCCTACTAAATATGAAAGTTATCAAAACATAACTCCAAAACCAAACATGTGTTGTGTCTAAAAATGCCTGTAATAATGTATTTATGTGAGTTTCTAAGGTTTGCAAAAACAAAAAGTAGTTTTTTACTCAATATGAAAGTAATGATCTTAGAATCCTGAGATAATGCGAAAAAAGCAATACAAATGTATTTAAACATAAATCCTAAACAACCCATGCAAAATGGGTAATAATGCCTGGAGACATGTATCTTTGTTAGTTTTACTAGAAAAATGATCTTTTGTAAAGTTTGCAAAGACACAAGCTAGTTTTTTTTTATTCAATATGACTGTATAACAGTCATACTAAATATAAAAGTTATATAAACATAACTCCAAAACCAAACATGTGTCATGTCTAAAAATGCCTGTAATAATGTATTAATGTGAGTTTGTAAGGTTTGCAAATAAAAAAAGTAGTTTTTTACTCAATATGAAAGTAATGATCTTAAAATCCTGAGATAATGCGAAAAAAGCAATAAAAATGTATTTAAACATAATTCCTAAACAACCCGTGCAAAATGGGTAATAATGCCTGGAGACATGTATCTTTGTTAGTTTTACTAGAAAAATGATCTTTTGTAAAGTTTGCAAAGACACAAGCTAGTTTTTTTTTATTCAATATGACAGTATAACAGTCATACTAAATATGAAAGTTATATAAACATAACTCCAAAACCAAACATGTGTCATGTCTAAAAATGTCTGTAATAATGTATTTATGTGAGTTTGTAAGGTTTGCAAGAACAAAAAGTAATTTTTTACTCAATATGAAAGTAATGATCTTGGAATCCTGAGATAATGCGAAAAAAGCAATAAAAATGTATTTAAACATAACTCCTAAACAACCCAGGCAAAATGGGTAATAATGCCTGGAGACATGTATCTTTGTTAGTTTTACTAGGAAATGTATATTTTGTAAAGTTTGCAAAGACACAAGCTAGTTGTTTTTATTCAATAAGACAGTATAACAGTCATACTAAATATGAAAGTTATATAAACATAACTCCAGAACCAAACGTGTGTCATGTCTAAAATTGCCTATAATAATGTATTTATGTGAGTTTGTAAGGTTTGCAAAAACAAAAAGTAGTTTTTTCCTCAATATGAAAGTAGGGATTTTAGAATCCTGAGATAATGCGAAAAAAGCAATAAAAATGTATTTAAACATAATTCCTAAACAACCCATGCAAAATGGCTAATAATGCCTGGAGACATGTATCTTTGTTAATTTTACTAGAAAAATGATATTTTGTAAAGTTTGCAAAGACACAAGCTAGTTTTTTTTAATTCAATATGACAGTATAACAGTCATATTAAATATAGAAGTTATATAAACATAACTCCAAAACCAAACATGTGTCATGTCTAAAAATGCCTGTAATAATGTATTTATGTGAGTTTGTAAGGTTTGCAAAAACAAAAAGTAGTTTTTTACTCAATATGAAAGTAATGATCTTAGAATCCTGAGATAATGCGAAAAAAGCAATAAAAATGTCTTTAAACATAATTCCTAAACAACCCATGCAAAATGGGTAACAATGCCTGGAGACATGTATCTTTGTTAGTTTTACTAGAAAAATGATCTTTTGTAATGTTTGCAAAGACACAAGCTATTTTTTTTTATTCAATATGACAGTATAACAATCATACTAAATATGAAAGTTATATAAACATAACTCCAAAACCAAACATGTGTCATGTCTAAAAACGCCTGTAATAATGTATTTATGTGAGTTTGTAAGGTTTTCAAAAACAAAAAGTAGTTTTTTACTCAATATGAAAGTAATGATCTTAGAATCCTGAGATAATGCGAAAAAAGCAATAAAAATATATTTAAACATAATTCCTAAACAACCCATGCAAAATGGCTAATAATGCCTGGAGACATGTATCTTTGTTAGTTTTACTAGAAAAATGATATTTTGTAAAGTTTGAAAAGACACAAGCTAGTTTTTTTTTATTCAATATGACAGTATAACAGTCATACTAAATATAAAAGTTATATAAACATAACTCCAAAACCAAACATGTGTCATGTCTAAAAATGTCTGTAATAATGTATTTATGTGAGTTTGTAAGGTTTGCAAAAACAAAAAGTAGTTTTTTACTCAATATGAAAGTAATGATCTTGGAATCCTGAGATAATGCGAAAAAAGCAATAAAAATGTATTTAAACATAACTCCTAAACAACCCAGGCAAAATGGGTAATAATGCCTGGAGACATGTATCTTTGTTAGTTTTACTAGGAAATGTATATTTTGTAAAGTTTGCAAAGACACAAGCTAGTTGTTTTTATTCAATAAGACAGTATAACAGTCATACTAAATATGAAAGTTATATAAACATAACTCCAGAACCAAACGTGTGTCATGTCTAAAATTGCCTATAATAATGTATTTATGTGAGTTTGTAAGGTTTGCAAAAACAAAAAGTAGTTTTTTCCTCAATATGAAAGTAGGGATTTTAGAATCCTGAGATAATGCAAAAAAGCAATAAAAATGTATTTAAACATAATTCCTAAACAACCCATGCAAAATGGCTAATAATGCCTGGAGACATGTATCTTTGTTAATTTTACTAGAAAAATGATATTTTGTAAAGTTTGCAAAGACACAAGCTAGTTTTTTTAATTCAATATGACAGTATAACAGTCATATTAAATATAGAAGTTATATAAACATAACTCCAAAACCAAACATGTCTCATGTCTAAAAATGCCTGTAATAATGTATGTATGTGAGTTTGTAAGGTTTGCAAAAACAAAAAGTAGTTTTTTACTCAATATGAAAGTAATGATCTTAGAATCCTGAGATAATGCGAAAAAAGCAATAAAAATGTCTTTAAACATAATTCCTAAACAACCCATGCAAAATGGGTAATAATGCCTGGAGACATGTATCTTTGTTAGTTTTACTAGAAAAATGATCTTTTGTAATGTTTGCAAAGACACAAGCTAGTTTTTTTTAATTCAATATGACAGTATAACAATCATACTAAATATGAAAGTTATATAAACATAACTCCAAAACCAAACATGTGTCATGTCTAAAAATGCCTGTAATAATGTATTTATGTGAGTTTGTAAGGTTTGCAAAAACAAAAAGTAGTTTTTTACTCAATATGAAAGTAATGATCTAAGAATCCTGAGATAATGCGAAAAAAGCAATAAAAATGTATTTAAACATAATTCCTAAACAACCCATGCAAAATGGGTAATAATGCCTGGAGACATGTATCTTTGTTAGTTTTACTAGAAAAATGATCTTTTGTAAAGTTTGCAAAGACACAAGCTAGTTTTTTTTTATTCAATATGACAGTATAACAGTCATACTAAATATAAAAGTTATATAAACATAACTCCAGAACCAAACGTGTGTCATGTCTAAAATTGCTTACTTATTATGTATTCATGTGGGTTTGTAAGGTTTGCAAAAACAAAAAGTAGTGTTTTACTCAATATGAAAGTAATGATCTTAGAATCCTGAGATAATGCGAAAAAAGCAATACAAATGTATTCAAACACAATTTTTAAACCAAACATGTGAATTGTCTAAAAATGCCTGTAATATTGAATTTATGTAAGTTTTACTAGAATCATTTGTTTTTGTAAGGTTTGCAAATACAAAAATTAGGGTTTACACATAATGACATTATAACTTTAACACTCAATATGAAAGTTATTTAATTATAACTCCTAAATACACATGAAACATGTCTAATAGCGTGAAAAAAATTATCTTTGTGAGTGTTGCTGGAAACATTTTCTTTTGTAAGGTTTGCAAAGACACAAGTTAGATTTTTTTAACTCAATATGACAGTATAACGCCACACTCAATATGACAGTTATTTAAACATAACTCCTAAACCACACCTGAAAAATGGCTAATAATGCCTGAATTAATGCATCTTTGGGAGTTTTACTGGAAACATAAGCTTTTTTTAAGGCTTGCAAACACAAAAATTATTTTTTTACTCAATATGACGGTAATGTTCTAAAATTCTGAGAAAATACGAACAAATTAATAAAAATGATTCCAACATAATTCCTAAACCAAACATGCAAAATGTCTGAAAATGCCTGTAATATTGAATCCATGTGAGTTTTATTTGAATCAGTTGTATGGTTTGCTAATACAAAAATTGGGTTTTATGACAAACACAAGTTATTTTTTTTACTCAATATAACAGTTTAGCTGTCATACTATATATGAAAGTTATATAAACATAACTCCAAAACCAAACCATTATGTCCAAAACTGCCTGTAATATTGTATATATGTGAGTTTTACTAGAATCAGGGTTGCAAATACAAAAATTGGGTTTTATGACAGTATACTGTCACACTCAATATGACAGTTATTTAAACATAACTCAAACAACACATGCAAAATAGCTAATAATGCCTGGAGCATGTATCTTAGTTAGTTTTACTAGAAAAATTGTATTTTGTAAGGTTTTGTTAGTTGTTGTTTTTATTCAATATGACAGTATAACTGTCATACTAAATATGAAAGTTATATAAACATAACTCTAAAACCAAACATGCATTGTGTCTAAAAATGCCTGTAATATTGTATCTGTGTGAGTTTAACTAGATTTAGTTGTTTTTGTAAGGTTTGCAAATACAAAATAAGGGTTTTACTCACTATGACAGTTTACTGTCACACTCAATCTGACAGTTATTTATTTAAACATAACTCCTAAACCACACATGCAAAATGGCTAATAATGCCTGGAGATATGTATCTTTGTGAGTTTTACTAGAAACATTATATTGTGTAAGGTTTAGTTAGTTTTTGTACTCAATCTGACAGTATAACTGTCATTCTAAATCCATCCATTTTCTTCCGCTTATCCGAGGTCGGGTTGCGGGGGCAGCAGCCTGAGCAGAAAATCCCAGACTTCCCTCTCCCCAGCCACTTCGTCCAGCTCTTCTCGGGGTATTCCGAGGCGTTCTCAGGCCAGCCGGGGACATAGTCTTTCCAATGTGTCCTAGGTCTTCCCCGTGGCCTCCTGCCACACCTCCCTAGAGGCGTTCGGGTGGCATCCTGAGCAGATGCCCGAACCACCTCATGGCTCCTCTCAATGTGGAGGAGCAGCGGCTTTACTTTGAGTTCCTCCCGGATGACAGAGCTTCTCACCCTGTCTCTAAGGTAGAGACCCACCACCCGGCAGAGGAAACGCATTTCGGCCGCTTGTCCTTTCGGTCATAACCCAAAGCTGGGAACGTAGATCGACGGTAAATTGAGAGCTTTTCTTTCTGGCTCAGCTCCTTCTTCACCACAACGGATCGATATAGCGTCCTCAATACTGAAGACGCCGCACCAAATCGCCTGTGGATCTCTCGATCCACTCTATCCTCACTCGTGAACAAGACTCCTAGGTACTTGAACTCCTCCACTTGGGGCAAGATCTCCTCCCCAACCTGGAGATGGCACTCGACCCTTTCCTGCGCGAGAACCATGGACTTGGACTTGGAGGTGCTGATTCTCATCCCAGTCGCTTCACACTCAAGGACCCTGCCGAGAGTATAGACCTGGTCTACCGTTCCACGACCAGGACGAAAACCACACTGTTCGTCCTGGATCCGAGTTTCCTCCTCTCCAGTACACATGAATAGACCTTACCGGGAAAGCTGAGGAGTGTGTTTCACGATAGTTGGAACACACCCTCCGGTTCTCCTTCTTAAAGAGAGGAACCACCACCCCGGTGTGCCAATCCAGAGGTACCACCCCCAATGTTCACGCGATGTTGCAGAGTCTTGTCAACCAAGACAGCCCCACAGTATCCAGAGCCTTAAGGAACTCATCCACCACCGGGGCCTTGCCACAGAGGAGCTTTTTAACTACCTAGGCAACCTAAGCCCCAGAAATAGGAGAGTCCACCACAGATTCCCCAGGCACTGCTTGGCCTGTCGGTATGCCCGCTGCCTCTGGAGTCCCATGAGCCAAAAGGACCCGATAGGCTCTTTCTTCAGCTTGACGGCATCCCTCCCTGCTGGTGGCCACCAGCGAGTTCTAGGATTACCGCCACGACAGGCACCAAACACCTTGCGGCCACAGCTCCAATCAGCAGGCTCGACAAGAGAGGCACGGAACATGGTCCACTCAGACTCAATGTCCAGCACCTCCCTCGTGACATGTTCAAAGTTCTTCCTTATGTTTGAACATTGTGTTTGTTATGGACAATCCGTGACGAGCACAAAAGTCCAATAACAAAGCACCACTTGGGTTCAGATCTGGGTGGCCATTTTTCCCAATCACGACTCTCCAGGTTTCACTGTCCTTGCCAACATGAGCATTGAAGTCCCCCAACAGAACAAGGGAATCACCCGAGGGAGCACTCTCCAGTACTCCCTCAAGGGAATCCAAAAAGAGTGGGTACTCTGAGCTGCTGTTTGGTGCGTAAACACAAACAACAGTCAGGACCCGTCACCCAACCCAAAGGCGGAGGGAAGCTACCATCTCGTCTACTGGGTCCAACGTGCAGGCTTTGAGCAACAACAATTGCCACCCCAGCCTCTCATTGCTTGCAACGCCAGAGTGGAAGAGAGTCCAGCCCCTCTTGAGAGAACAGGTTCCAGAGCCCTTGCTGTGCGTCGAAGTGAGTCCAACTATATCTAGCCGGAACTTCTTCACCTCGCGCACCAGCTCAGGCTCTTTCCCTCCCAGCGAGGTGACGTTCCACGTCCCAAGAGCGAGCTTATGTAGCCGATAATCGGACTGCCAAGTGCCCTGCCTTCGGCTGCCGCCCAGTTCACACTGCATCCGACCTCTATGACCTCAATGGGCCCATGAGTGGTGAGCCCATTGGAGGGTTGACCCACGTTGCCTCTTCGAAATGAGCCCGGCAGGGCCCCATGGAGACAGGCCCGGCCACAAGTCGCTCGCCATCGTGCCCCACCTCTGCGCCTGGCTCCACAGGGGAGCCACGGTGACCTGCGCCTGGGCGAGAAAAAATCTAGGTCCTCGATTTGTACTTTTCATAAAGGTCTTTGAGCTGCTCTTTGTCTGATCCCTCACCTAGGATCTTTTCTCAGGGGATCCCGAGGCGTTCCCAGGCCAGCCGGGAGACATAGTGTTCCCAATGTGTCCTGGGTCTTCCCCGTGGCCTCCAGGATGACAGAGCTTCACCTTCACCAGGGGTGTCAAACTCAAATACAGAGTGGGCCAAAGTTTAAAACTGAACAAAGCCGCGGGCCAAGGTTGAACAAATTAACCTTTTAATAGGGACCCAAACACGTTTTGCATTGAATATTGAACAAGCAAGGCTTATATAACTTTATAGTGACATGCAAAATGGAGTTTCAAATAATAATAATAATCATTAAAAAATATCAATTGCATATCAAATATAATTTAAATACAAATTGAATGCCTCTTTTCTATTTGCAGCCTTCTGAGGTAAACATCAACATTAACTTTATCCACAGGCTAATACATTTGAAAATAAAATAACAATGAATAAAACAACCATTCAGGACTTTAAACTGCTCAGTTTGCAACACACTGATCTAATTTGATGTGCCCACGCCAGATACCTGGCATCTTTTTTTAGATGCTAGTTCTTTAATGTTGGGGCTCAGGCTTTGAGCTGAGGCAACTTTCATTATCGAACAAGATGTTCAACAGTCATATCTCGTACACCCAATTCTAACATCATTCAGACCCAGTCACAAGATATGTGCAGCTACAGCACACATACACAAATGAATGCAACGCATACTTCATCAACAGCGATACAGGTTACACTGAGGGTGCCAGTATAAAAAACTTTAACACTGTTAGAAATATACGCCACACTGTGAACCCACACCAAACAAAAATAAAAAACACTTTTCGGGAGAACATCCGCACCGTAACACAACATAAACACAAGAGAACAAATACCCAGAATCTTTTGCAGCACTAACTCTTTCGGGACGCTACAAAATACACCCCCGCTACCACCAAACCTCCTCCCCCCCACACACACACACCTTGTAGCGTCTCGGAAGATTGAGTGCTACAAAGGGTTCTGGGTATTTGTTGTGTTGTGTTTATGTTGTGTTACGGTGCGGATGTTCTCCCGAAATGTGTTTGTCATTCTTGTTTGGTGTGGATTCACAGTGTGGCGTATATTTCTAAAAGTGTTAAAGTTTTTTATTTGGCTACCGTCAGTGTAACCTGTATCGCTGTTGATGAAGTATGCGTTGCATTCAATTGTGTGTGGGTGCAGAAGCTGCACTGACATAAAACTGGGCTGGCACTCGTTTGACTAGCTGGAAAAAAAAAAAAAAAAAATTCGGGAGGAGTGCTGGAGTCACTCCCGGGAGGGTTGGCAAGTATTAGAAGTAGCGGCACTGCCGCAATGTATAATCGAAGGTCCAGCTTTAGTGTTAATTTGATATTGCCTCAAGGGCCAAGTCAAATTACACGTTGGGCCAAATTTGGCCCACGGGCCAGAGTTTGACACCCATGACCTTCACTGTAAAAAATTACTGTAAAAATAAAAAATAAAATTACAGTTATATACTCCATCCATCCATCCATTTTCTACCGCTTATTCCCTTCGGGGTCGCGGGGGGCGCTGGAGCCTATCTCAGCTACAATCAGGCGGAAGGCGGGGTACACCCTGGACAAGTCGCCACCTCATCGCAGGGCCAACACAGATAGACAGACAACATTCACACTCACATTCACACACTAGGGCCAATTTAGTGTTGCCAATCAACCTATCATGTTCTTCTTAAATGCAGTTAAGTACTGTAAATTTTGTTGCATTTTTCAAAAAATATCGACCAGCAGTAAGTTACTGTAAAACCTACAGTGTAATTCAGTTATTTTCAGACTTGTTTCTTGGGTCCGCCCACAATTCGTCCAACCGAGCTTCATTTCACCTGGCCGACCCTGCTAAATCCATCCTACTGCATCGTGTGTTTTTGATAACAAGGTAAGAGTCACTTGTACCTTGATGTGTCATTTTCTGTTTGAATTACTTTATATATATATTTATAAAGTCCGAAATGACATAGCGTCACAGTCAGCATCACAGACACTATCGTTGACCACGCGCATGTACCGCCGCATGCTAGCTAGCTAAGTTTTCTTCTTTTTTGTCATAGTCATCATAAAAGATGATAACTTGCAACATATGTGCTACGACTTGCAGCAATGTATTTGCGTATGTTAGACACATGCGAAGTCATAGTTGTATGCCTAATGCATCGTTTAAGTGTGCTTTCCCTAAATGCACAAGAGTTTTTTCCAACTTCTCAGCCTTCAAAACTCACAGCCGTCGTCATAAATATGGCAAGAGTAGGACTGATATGTATAGCGCAGAAGGTTTACCTTGTAATATTGTCTCATGTAGCGCGAAGTGCGATGATATACGAGCCTTTCTCCTGCATTTGAAAAGTCATATTACCGAAGGTAGGACAGTTACGTGCCCCTTCAGTCAATGTGAAAAAAGATTTACAGTTAAGTCTACTTTCACATCGCACGTGTCAAGGAAGCACTACGGCTACACTGAACGAAGTTTGACTTGATCAACAGCAAATCCAAGCAGCTATTGTGTTATTAACACTGATGATGACTATTGTGATATGCAACTTGAGGATTCAGGATATTCCTGTTATGAAGACATGGAGGTCTACTTGCATTAAAAAAATGTTCACAGCACTGAAAAAAGGTTGAGAACCACTGCCTTAGGACAGTGGTTCTCAACCTTTTTTCAGTGATGTACCCCTGTGAACATTTTTTAAATTCAAGTACCCCCTAATCAGAGCAAAGCATTTTTGGTTGAAAAAAAGAGATAAAGACGTAAAATACAGCACTATGTCATCAGTTTCTGATTTATTAAATTGTATAACAGTGCAAAATATTGCTCATTTGTTGTGGTCTTTCTTGAACTATTTGGAAAAAAAGATATAAAAATAACTAAAAACTTGTTGAAAAATAACCAAGTGATTCAATTATAAATAAAGATTTTTACACATAGAAGTAATCAACTTAAAGTGCCCTCTTTGGGGATTGTAATAGAGATCCATCTGGATTCATGAACTTCATTCTCAACATTTCTTCACAAAAAAAGAAATCTTTAACATCAATATTTATGGAACATGTCCACTACGCTTTAACCAAGCCTCCATTGTTTTCTACATGGATAGTTGATTGACAGTTGGTGCCGTGTGGCACCGCCAGGTAGGGTCAAACCATCATGGCATGGGGGAAACTCTGGCTTTATGGTAATGAATGGAATAGCCTACTTGATTAGTTGTTCAGTTTATGAACTTACATTCATATTTTGTCGAAGTATTATTCAATAAATATATTTATAAAGGATTTTTGAATTGTTGCTATTTTTAGAATATTTAAAAAAAATCTCACGTACCCCTTGGCATACCTTCAAGTACCCCCAGGAGTACGCGTACCCCCATTTGAGAACCACTGCCTTAGGAGACTAGATGTAAACAGAGGAAAGAGAGAGCGAGTGAGGTGGCCATTCCAAATACTTTTAAAATGCTACCCATATTGGATACTGTTTAGGAACATAAACTGCATTTCTTGACTGTACCAGTTGCTGGTGACAAAGTCACAATAAAACGTTGGATGATCAGCATGGAAGGTGATGTCATCTGCAAAGGCGTCCAACCTAGCTTAATCTCAGGGCTTGCTGCCCTTCTTGCCACATACTATGTGTTCAACTTGGAATACCAAGAGGAAGGTCCTCGGACATTGGAATTTGTTCAAAGGTAAATCCTCTTGATACTGTTAAAATACTGTTAGGATATTTTATTTTATATTTCTCACCTCTGTTCAGGAATTTGACTTGTCATTTCCCCAATTGTGTGCCTTAAATCAATGACTCTTCTGTTCCTTTGTGGACCTTCTTATTAGGGACCGAAGCACCAGTTTGACTCTAGGATACAGAGAAGGTAGGTAATGTGCAGGTAAAGATATGATGACTGGGTCAAAGAAGGAAGCACCTGTTTGACCCCAGGATGCAGAAAAAGTAGATAATTTGCAGGTAAAGACATGTTGACTGGATGATGGCAGGAAGCACCAGCTTGACCCGAGAATGCAGAGCAAGTAGGTAATGTGCGGGTGAAGATATGTTGAATGGGTAAAGGCAGGAAGCACCAGTGTGACCCCACTATGCAGGGAAGGTAGGTAATGTGCGGGTGAAGGTATGTTGAATGGGTGAAAGAAGGAAGCGCAGGTGTGGTCGAGGCCATGCAGACAAGGTAGGTATGTGCAGGTGAAGATATGTTGTATGGTGAAAGAAAGAAGCACCAGTGTGACCCAAGGATGCAGGGAAGGTAGGTAATGTGCAGGTAAAGATATGTTGAATGGGTGAAGGCAGGAAACACCAGCTAGACGCCAGGATACAGAGAAGGTAGGTAATGTGCCGGTAAAGATATGTTGAATGAGTAAAGGCAGGAAACACCAGCTTGACTCCAGGATATAGAGAAGGTAGGTAATGTGCAGGTAAAGATATGTTGAATGGGTGAAGGTAGAAAGCACCAGCGTGACCACACTATGCAGAGAAGGTAGGTAATGTGCAGGTAAAGATATGTTGAATGGGTAAAGGCAAGAAGCACCAGTGTGACCCCAGGATGCAGAGAAGATAGGTAATGAGCAGGAAACGATATGTTAAATGGGTGAAAGCAGGAAACATCAGCGTAAATACACGGTCCCGTAGATGGAGAGAGGGGTTGGGGAGGCTTTAGCATTGTCTTCCTCTCTGAATTTGTCTTAATGGGTTTTAGAGCATTCACTCATCTACAGCTGTGGTTATGGTATAGGCTCACATATATCCTAAAATTGATATTAATATTTGTGCAGTGCATATTCCTAAATAACAATGTGAGGGGGGTTCTGTATCGACTACAAGTAATCTTCAATCACAAAAGAATATCTAATATGCTTTCTCTCTTTTTTAGGCGATTCATTGGCGTTAACCCTGAGAGGGGAACAAAGGCTAGCCAGGGAAAGGTGGTGTCCAAGAAGACCGGGAAGCTGGTCCAGAAAAAGGCAGCAACTGTAAATCCTCACATAGCCACCCTTATAAAACATCTCACAGACTTTGAGTGGGGCTTTATGTAGCCGACAACTAAACACTGGACTCGTGTTCAGTGTTTTGTCTCCAGTTAGAAATTAAGTGGACATGTTATAAATGTTAAAATGCTTTACTGAAAATAAGAAGAATGCACTAAATGTACATTGAATGTATTTGATGCACTTTAAAATAATGGGTTAATAAAAACATAATCTTGCAAGGCCATTTCTCCAGTCATTTTTATGCCAGCAGATTGCAGGGGTTTTGATTTTGAAAAATTAAAAGTTCAACTCATTAACTTCTAGTGGCATTATACTGTAAAGCTCAGTCTATAGTGCTTACAATTATTTTACTGTAATTAACTGTTAATGGATATTACAGTAGATACACTAAAATAACAGTGTAATGCCGCTAAACAGATGACAGTATTATGCTGTGAAGCGTATATTTGATACAGCACAGTACTGTGATACTTTTTACAGTAATAAACTGTAGTGATATGCCTATGACCAGTATGTGTGCTGTAGAAAAACAGTTTTATACTGGAACCATTAGCTGCCAGTAGGTTACTGTAATTAAACGGTGAAAATTCTTACAGTAAGGGAGAGACCCGCCACCCAGCGGAGAAAACTCATTTCGGCCGCTTGTACCCGTGATGTTGTCCTTTCGGTCATAACCCAAAGCTCATGACCATAGGTGAGGATGGGAACGTAGATTGACCGGTAAATTGAGAGCTTTTCCCTCTGGCGCAGCTCCTTCTTACCACAACGAATCGATATAGCGTCCTCATTACTGAAGACGCCGCACCGATCAGCCTGTGCATCTCACGATCCACTCTTCCCTCACTCATGAACAAGACTCCAGGTACTTGAACTCATCCACTTGGGGCAAGATCTCCTGCCCAACCTCGAGATGGCACTCCACCCTTTCCCGGGCGAGAACCTCAGACTTGGAGGTGCTGATTCTCATCCCAGTCGCTTCACACTCGGCTGCGAACCAATCCAATGAGAGCTGAAGATCCTGGCCAGTTAAAGCCACATCATCTGCAAAAAGGAGAGACCTAATCCTGCAGCCACCAAACCGGATCCCCTCAACGCCATGACTGCGCCTAGAAATTCTGTCCATAAAATTTATGAACACATTTGGTGACAAAGGGCAGCCAACTTATTGCTGGCAATGCGGACCAAGCTCTGACACTGATCATACAGGGAGCGACCCGCCACAATCAGACATGCCGATACCCCATACTATCTGAGCACTCCCCACAGGACTTCCCGGGGTGGCCACGGTCGAATGTCTTCTCCAAGTCCACAAAGCACATGTAGACTGGTTGGACAAACTCCCATGCACACTCAAGGACCCTGCCGAGAGTATAGAGCTGGTCTACCGTTCCACGACCAGGACGAAAACCACACTGTTCGTCCTGGATCCGAGGTTCCTCCTCTCCAGTACACATGAATAGACCTTACCGGGAAGGCTGAGGAGTGTGATCTACGATAGTTGGAACACACCCTCCGGTTCCCCTTCTTAAAGAGAGGAACCACCACCCCGGTGTGCCAATCCAGAGGTACCGCCCCTGATGTCCACGCGATGTTGCAGAGTCTTGTCAACTAAAACAGCCCCACAGCATCCAGAGCCTTAAGAGCTCATCCACCCCCGGGGCCTTGCCACCGAGGAGCTTTTAAAACTACCTTGGCAACCTCAGCCCCAGAAATAGGAGAGCCCACCACAAATTCCCCAGGCACTGCTTGGCCTGTCGGTATGCCCGCTGCCTCTGGAGTCCCATGAGCCAAAAGGACCAGATAAGCTCTTTCTTCAGCTTGACGGCATCCCGCACTGCTGGTGGCCACCAGCGGGTTCTAGGATTACCGCCACGACAGGCACCAAACACCTTGCGGCCACAGCTCCAATCAGCTGGCTTGACAAGAGAGGCACGAACATGATCCATTCAGACTCAATGTCCAGCACCTCCTTTGTGACATGTTCAAAGTTCCTCCGGAGGTGGAAAAAGAAACTCTCTCTGACAGGAGACTCTGCTAGGCATTCCCAAAAGACTCTCACAATGCGTTTGGGCCTGCCAGGTCTGTCCGGGATCCTACCCCACCATCGGAGCCAGCTCACCAGGTGGTGATCGGTAGAAAGCTCGCCCCTCTCTTCACCCGAGTGTCCAAAACATGAGGCCGCAAATCCCATGACACAACTACAAAGTCAATAATGGAACTGCGGCCGAGGGTGTCCTGGTGCCAAGTGCACATATGGACACTCTTATGTTTGAACATTGTGTTTGTTATGGACAATCCGTGACGAGCACAAAAGTCCAATAACAAAGCACCACTTGGGCCACCCGGATGGCCACACTCCATCCGGGTGGCCATTTTTCCCAATCACGACTCTCCAGGTTTCAAAGTCGTTGCCAACATGAGCGTTGAAGACCCCCAGCAGAACAAGGGAATCACCCGAGGGAGCACTCTCAAGGGAATCCAAAAAGAGTGGGTACTCTGAGCTGCTGTTTGGTGCGTAAACACCAACAACAGTCAGGACCCATCACCCAACCCGAAAGCGGAGGGAAGCTACCATCTCGTCTTCTGGGTTAAGTCCAACGTGCAGGCTTTGAGCTGGGGGGCAACAAGAATTGCCAACCCAGCCTCTCATTACTTGCAACGCCAGAGTGGAAGAGAGTCCAACCCCTCTTGAGAGAACAGGTTCCAGAGCCCTTGCTGTGCGTCGAAGTGAGTCCAGCTTTATCTAGCCGGGAACTTCTCCACCTCGCGAGGTGACGTTCCACGTCCCAAGAGCGAGCTTATGTAGCCGATAATCGGACCGCCAAGTGCCCTGCCTTCGGCTTCCGCCCAGCTAACACTGCACCCGACCTCTGTGAGCCAGCCCATGAGTGGTGAGCCTATTGCAGGGGGGACCCACGTTGCCTCTTCGAGCTGGGCCCCATGGGCACCAGTCGTTCGCCATCGTGCCCCACCTCTGGGCCTGGCTCCACAGGGGAGCCACGGTGACCTGCGTCCGGGCGAGAAAATATCTAGGTCCTCGATTTGTACTTTTCATAAAGGTCTTTGAGCTGCTCTTTGTCTGATTCCTCACCTAGGACCTGTTTGTCTTGGGGGACCCTACCAGGGGGAATAGAAGCCCCCGGACAACATAGCTCCTAGGATCAGTGGGACACGCAAACCACAAAGGTGGCGGCTCAGAAAGCAGGTTATATAAACATAACTCCAAAACCAAACATGCAAGATGTCTAAACATGCCTGTAATATTGTATCAATGTGAGTTTTACTAGAATCAGTTGTTTTTGTAAGGCTTGCAAACACAAAAGGTTTTTTTTACTCAATATGACAGTAAGTTCTTAAAATGCTGAGATAATGTGAAAAAAACAATACAAATGTATTCCAACATGATTCCTAAACCAAACATGCAAAATGTCTAAAAATGCCTGTAATATTGAATCCATGTGAGTTTTACTAGAATCATTTGTTTTTGTAAGGTTTGCAAATACAAAAATTGAGTTTTATGACAGACACAAGTTAGTTTTTTTACTCATTATAACAGTATAGATGTCATACTATATATTAAAGTTATATGAACATAACTCCAAAACCAAACGTGCATTATGTCCAAAATTGCCTGTAATATTGTATAGATGTGAGTTTTACTAGAATCAGGTTTGCAAATACAAAAATTGGGTTTTATGACAGTATACTGTCACACTCAATATGACAGTATAACTGTCATACTAAATCCATCCATTTTCTTCCGCTTATCCGAGGTCGGGTTGCGGGGGCAGCAGCCTAAGCAGAGAGCCCAGACTTCCCTCTCCCCAGCCACTTTGTCCAGCTCTTCTCGGGGGATCCCGAGGCGTTCCCAGGCCATAGTCTTTCCAATGTATCCTAGGTCTTCCCCATGGCCTCCTGCCGTTCGGACCTAGGGAGGCGTTCGGGTGGCTTCCTGAGCAGATGCCCGAACCACCTCATCTGGCTCCTCTCAATGTGGAGGAGCAGCGGCTTTACACTGAGTTCCTCCCAGATGACAGAGCTTCTCACCCTATCTCTAAGGGAGAGACCCACCACCCGGCGGAGGAAACTCATTTCGGCCGCTTGTACCCGTGACCTTGTCCTTTCGGTCATAACCCAAAGCTCATGACCATAGGTGAGGATGGGAACGTTGATCGACCGGTAAATTGAAAGCTTTTCCTTCTGGCTCAGCTCCTTCTTCACCACAACGGATCGCTATAGCGTCCTCATTACTGAAGACGCCGCACCGATTCGCCTGTAGATCTCACAATCCACTCTATCCTCACTCGTGAACAAGACTCCTAGGTACTTGAACTCCTTCACTTGGGGCAAGATCTCTTTCCCAACCTCGAGATGGCACTCCACCCTTTCCCGGGCGAGAACCATGGACTCGGACATGGAGGTGCTGATTCTCATCCCAGTCGCTTCACTGCGAACCGATCCAATGAAAGCTGAAGATCTTGGCCAGTTGAAGCCATCAGGACCACATCATCTGCAAAAAGCAGAGACCTAATCCTGCAGCCACCAAACCAGGCGCAGTCATGGCGTTGAGGGGATCCTCAAAGCCATGACTGCGCCTAGATATTCTGTCCATTAAAGTTATGAACAGAATCGGTGACAAAGGGCAGCCTTGGCGGAGTCCAACCCTCACTGGAAAGGGGTCCGACATACTGCCGGCAATGCGGACCAAGCTCTGACACTGATCATACAGGGAGACACCCGCCACAATCAGACATGCCGATACTCCATACTCTCTGAGCACTCCCCACAGGATTTACCGGGGGCCAAGGTCGAATGTCTTCTCCAAGTCCACAAAACTTATGTAGACTGGTTGGGCAAACTCCCATGCACACTCAAGGACCCTGCCGAGAGTATAGAGCTGGTCTACCGTTCCACGACCAGGACGAAAACCACACTGTTCGTCCTGGATCCGAGGTTCCTCCTCTCCATTACACATGAATAGACCTTACCGGGAAGGCTGAGGAGTGTGATCTACGATAGTTGGAACACACCCTCCGGTTCCCCTTCTTAAAGAGAGGAACCACCACCCCGGTCTGCCAATCCAGAGGTACCGCCCCTGATGTAGACGCAATGTTGCAGAGTCTTGTCAACCAAGACTGCCCCACAGCATCCAGAGCCTTAAGGAACTCCGGACGGAGCTCATACCCCCGGGGCCTTGCCACCGAGGAGCTTTTTAACTACCTTGGCAACCTCAGCCCCAGAAATAGGAGAGCCCACCACAGACTTCCCAGGCACTGTTTCCTCATAGGAAGACGTGTTGGTGGGACTGAGGAGGTCTCGCTTGGCCTGTCGATATGCCCACTGCCTCTGGAGTCCCATGAGCCAAAAGGACCCGGTGGCTCTTTCTTCAGCTTGACAGCATCCCACGACAGGCACCAAACACCTTGCGGCCACAGCTTCAATCAGCTGGCTCAACAAGAGAACATGGTCCACTCAGACTCAATGTCCAGCACCTCCCTCGTGACATGTTCAAAGTTCTTCCGGACATGTTCAAAGTTCTTCAGGAGACTCTGCTAGGTGTTCCCAGCAGACCCTTACAATGCGTTTGGGCCTGCCAGGTCTGACCGGCAACCTCCCCTACCATCGGAGCCAGCTCACCACCAGGTGGTGGTTGGTAGAAAGCTCTGCCCCTCTCTTCACCGAGTGTCCAAAACATGAGGCCGCAAATCCCATGACACAACTACAAAGTCAATCATGCGGCCGAGGGTGTCCTTGTGCCAAGTGCACATATGCACACCCTTATGTTTGAACATTGTGTTTGTTATGGACAATCCGTGACAAGCACAAAAGTCCAATAACAAAGCACCACTTGGGTTCAGATCCGGGTGGCCATTTTTCCCAATCACGACTCTCCAGGTTTCACTGTCGTTGCCAACATAGCGTTGAAGTCCACCAGCAGAAAAAGGGAATCACCCGAGGGAGCACTCTCCAGTACTCCCTCAAGGGAATCCAAAAAGAGTTGGTACTCTGAGCTGCTGTTTGGTGTGTAAACACAAACAACAGTCAGGACCCGTCACCCAACCCGAAGGCTGAAGGAAGCTACCATCTCGTCTATTGGGTTTAAAGTCCAACGTGCAGGCTTTGAGCCGGGGGGCAACAAGAATTGCCACCCCAGCCTCTCATTAGTTGCAACGCCAGTGTGGAATCTCTTCCACTCTGGCATTGCAAGTAATGAAAGTTCAGCTCAGTCCAGCCCCTCTGAGAGAACAGGTTCCAGAGCCCTTGCTGTGAGTCCAACTATATCTAGCCGGGAACTTCTCCACCTCAAGCACCAGCTCAGGCTCCTTCCCTCCCAGCGAGGTGACGTTCCATGTCCCAAGAGCGAGCTTATGTAGCCGATAATCGGACCACCAAGTGCCCTGCCTTCGGCTGCCGCCCAGCTCACACTGCACCCTCTATGACCCAGCCCATGAGTGGTGAGCCCTGGAGGGGGCATCCACGTTGCCTCTTCGAGCTGAGCACGGCTGGGCCCCATGGGGACAGGCCCGTCAATCGCCATCGTGCCACACCTCTGGGCCTGGCTCCACAGGGGAGCCACGGTGACCTGCGTCCGGGCGAGAAAAAATCTAGGTCCTCAATTGTACTTTTAATAAAGGTCTTTGAGCTGCTCTTTGTCTGATCCCTCACCTAGGACCTGTTTGTCCTGGATCAGTGGGACACGCAAACCACAAAGGTGGCGGCTCAGAAAGCAGGTTATATAAATATAACTCCAAAACCAAACATGCAATATGTCTAAACATGCCTGTAATATTGTATCAATGTGACTTTTCCTAGAATCGGTTGTTTTTGTAAGGTTTGCAAATACAAAAATTAGGTTTTACTCACAATGACAAAATCACACTCAATATGACAGTTATTTAAACATAACTCATAAACCACACAAAAAAATGGCTAATAATGCCTGAAATAATGAATCATTGGGAGTTTTACTGAGTTTTATATTTTGCAAACACAAAAAGTAGTTTTTTACTTGACTGTAATGTTCTTAGAACCCTGAGATAATGGGAAAAAAGCAATAAAAATGTATTTAAACCTAACTCCTAAACAACACATGCAAAATGGCTAATAATGCCTAGGGAGACATGTAACGTTGTTAGTTTAAAAAAATGATCTTTTGTAAAGATATCAAAGACACTAGCTAGTTTTTTTTATTCAATATGACAGTATAACAGTCATACTAAATATGAAAGTTATATAAACATAACTCCGAAACCAAACATGTGTCATGTCTAAAAATGTATTTATGTGAGTTTGTAAGGTTTGCAAAAACAAAAAGTAGTTTTTTACTCAATATGAAAGTAATGTTCTTAGAATCCTGAGATAATGCGAAAAAAGCAATACAAATGTATTCAAACACAAATTTTAAACCAAACATGTAAAATGTCTAAAAATGCCTGTAATATTGAATCCATATAAGTTTTACTAGAATCAATTGTTTTTGTAAGGTTTGCAAATACAAAAATTAGGTTTTACACATAATGACATTAAAACTGTAACACTCAATATAACAATTATTTATTTATAACTCCTAACCACACATGAAACATGTCTAATAATGCGTGAAAAAATTTATCTTTGTGAGTGTTACCAGAAACATTTTCTTTTGTAAGGTTTACAAATACAGGTTAGTTTTTTTTACTCCATATGACAGTATAACTGCCACACTCAATATGACAGTTATTTAAACATAACTCTTAAACTACACATGAAAAATGATTAACAATGCCTGAAATAATGCATTCTTGTAAGTTTTACTCGAAACATATGCTTTTTTAAGGCTTGCAAACACAAAAATTATTTCTTTACTCAATATGACAGTAATGTTCTAAAATTCTGAGAAAATACGAACAAATTAATAAAAATGATTCCAACATAATTCCTAAACCAAATATGCAAAATGTCTAAAAATGTCTGTAATATTGAATCCATGTGAGTTTTACTAGATTTAAATTATTTTGTAAGGTTTGCAAATATATAAATTAAGTTTTACTTACTATGTCATATCTGACAGTATATGACAGTTATTTAACCATAACTCAAACCACACATGAAAAATGGCTAATAATGCCTGAAATAATGCATCCTTGGCCGTTTTACTCGAAACACATGCTTTTTTAAATCTTGCAAACACAAAAAGTAGTTTTTTTACTCAATATGACTGTAATGTTCTTAAAATCCTGAGATAATGCGAAAAAAGCAATAAAAATGTATTTAAACATTACTCCTAAACAACATATGCAAAATGGCTAATAATGCCTGGAAACACGTATCTTTGTTAGTTTTACTGGAAAAAGGATCTTTTGTAAAGTTTGCAAAGACACAAGCCAGTTTTTTTTAATTCAATATGACAGTATAACAGTCATTTTAAATATCAAAGTTATATAAACATAACTCCAAAACCAAACATGTGTCATGTCTAAAAATGCCTGTAATAATGTATTAATGTGAGTTTGTAAGGTTTTCAAAAACAAAAAGTAGTTTTTTACTCAATATGAAAGTAATGATCTTAGAATCCTGAGATAATGCGAAAAAAGCAATAAAAATGTATTCAAACATAACTCCTAAACAACCCAGGCAAAATGGGTAATAATGCCTGGAGACATGTATCTTTGTTAGTTTTACTAGAAAATGTATTTTTTGTAAAGATATCAAAGACAAAAGCTAGTTTTTTTTTATTCAATATGACTGTATAACAGTCATACTAAATATAAAAGTTATATAAACATAACTCCAAAACCAAACATGTGTCATGTCTAAAAATGCCTGTAATAATGTATTAATGTGAGTTTGTAAGGTTTGCAAAAACAAAAAGTAGTTTTTTACTCAATATGAAAGTAATGATCTTAGAATCCTGAGATAATGCGAAAAAAGCAATAAAAATGTATTTAAACATAATTCCTAAACAACCCATGCAAAATGGGTAATAATGCCTGGAGACATGTATCTTTGTTAGTTTTACTAGAAAAATGATCTTTTGTAAAGTTTGCAAAGACACAAGCTACTTTTTTTTTATTCAATATGACTGTATAACAGTCATACTAAATATAAAAGTTATATAAACATAACTCCAAAACCAAACATGTGTCATGTCTAAAAATGCCTGTAATAATGTATTAATGTGAGTTTGTAAGGTTTGCAAAAACAAAAAGTAGTTTTTTACTCAATATGAAAGTAATGATCTTAAAATCCTGAGATAATGCGAAAAAAGCAATAAAAATTTATTTAAACATAATTCCTAAACAACCCATGCAAAATGGGTAATAATGCCTGGAGACATGTATCTTTGTTAGTTTTACTAGAAAAATGATCTTTTGTAAAGTTTGCAAAGACACAAGCTACTTTTTTTAAATTCAATATGACAGTATAACAGTCATACTAAATATGAAAGTTATATAAACATAACTCCAAAACCAAACATGTGTCATGTCTAAAAATGCCTGTAATAATGTATTAATGTGAGTTTGTAAGGTTTGCAAAAACAAAAAGTAGTTTTTTACTCAATATGAAAGTAATGATCTTAAAATCCTGAGATAATGCGAAAAAAGCAATAAAAATGTATTTAAACATAATTCCTAAACAACCCATGCAAAATGGGTAATAATGCCTGGAGACATGTATCTTTGTTAGTTTTACTAGAAAAATGATCTTTTGTAAAGTTTGCAAAGACACAAGCTAATTTTTTTTATTCAATATGACAGTATAACAGTCATACTAAATATAAAAGTTATATAAACATAACTCCAAAACCAAACATGTGTCATGTCTAAAAATGTCTGTAATAATGTATTTATGTGAGTTTGTAAGGTTTGCAAAAACAAAAAGTAGTTTTTTACTCAATATGAAAGTAATGATCTTGGAATCCTGAGATAATGCGAAAAAAGCAATAAAAATGTATTTAAACATAACTCCTAAACAACCCAGGCAAAATGGGTAATAATGCCTGGAGACATGTATCTTTGTTAGTTTTACTAGGAAATGTATATTTTGTAAAGTTTGCAAAGACACAAGCTAGTTGTTTTTATTCAATAAGACAGTATAACAGTCATACTAAATATGAAAGTTATATAAACATAACTCCAGAACCAAACGTGTGTCATGTCTAAAATTGCCTATAATAATGTATTTATGTGAGTTTGTAAGGTTTGCAAAAACAAAAAGTAGTTTTTTCCTCAATATGAAAGTAGGGATTTTAGAATCCTGAGATAATGCGAAAAAAGCAATAAAAATGTATTTAAACATAATTCCTAAACAACCCATGCAAAATGGCTAATAATGCCTGGAGACATGTATCTTTGTTAATTTTACTAGAAAAATGATATTTTGTAAAGTTTGCAAAGACACAAGCTAGTTTTTTTTTATTCAATATGACAGTATAACACTCATATTAAATATAGAAGTCATATAAACATAACTCCAAAACCAAACATGTGTCATGTCTAAAAATGCCTGTTATAATGTATTTATGTGAGTTTGTAAGGTTTGCAAAAACAAAAAGTAGTTTTTTTACTCAATATGAAAGTAATGATCTTAGAATCCTGAGATAATGCGAAAAAAGCAATAAAAATGTCTTTAAACATAATTCCTAAACAACCCATGCAAAATGGGTAATAATGCCTGGAGACATGTATCTTTGTTAGTTTTACTAGAAAAATGATCTTTTGTAAAGTTTGCAAAGACACAAGCTAGTTTTTTTTTATTCAATATGACAGTATAACAGTCATACTAAATATGAAAGTTATATAAACATAACTCCAAAACCAAACATGTGAATTGTCTAAAAATGCCTGTAATATTGAATTTATGTAAGTTTTACTAGAATCAATTGTTTTTGTAAGGTTTGCAAATACAAAAATTAGGTTTTACACATAATGACATTATAACTTTAACACTCAATATGAAAGTTATTTAATTATAACTCCTAAATACACATGAAACATGTCTAATAGCGTGAAAAAAATTATCTTTGTGAGTGTTGCTGGAAACATTTTCTTTTGTAAGGTTTGCAAAGACACAAGTTAGATTTTTTTAACTCAATATGACAGTATAACGCCACACTCAATATGACAGTTATTTAAACATAACTCCTAAACCACACCTGAAAAATGGCTAATAATGCCTGAAATAATGCATCTTTGGGAGTTTTACTGGAAACATATGCTTTTTTTAAGGCTTGCAAACACAAAAATTATTTTTTTACTCAATATGACAGTAATGTTCTAAAATTCTGAGAAAATACGAACAAATTAATAAAAATGATTCCAACATAATTCCTAAACCAAACATGCAAAATGTCTAAAAATGCCTGTAATATTGAATCCATGTGAGTTTTATTTGAATCAGTTTGCTAATACAAAAATTGGGTTTTATGACAAACACAAGTTAGTTTTTTTACTCAATATAACAGTTTAGCTGTCATACTATATATGAAAGTTATATAAACATAACTCCAAAACCAAACCATTATGTCCAAAATTGCCTGTAATATTGTATATATGTGAGTTTTACTAGAATCAGGGTTGCAAATACAAAAATTGGGTTTTATGACAGTATACTGTCACACTCAATATGACAGTTATTTAAACATAACTCAAATAACACATGCAAAATAGCTAATAATGCCTGGAGCATGTATCTTAGTTAGTTTTACTAGAAAAATGGTATTTTGTAAGGTTTTGTTAGTTGTTGTTTTTATTCAATATGACAGTGTAACTGTCATACTAAATATGAAAGTTATATAAACATAACTCTAAAACCAAACATGCATTGTGTCTAAAAATGCCTGTAATATTGTATCTGTGTGAGTTTAACTAGATTTAGTTGTTTTTGTATGGTTTGCAAATACAAAATAAGGGTTTTACTCACTATGACAGTTTACTGTCACACTCAATCTGACAGTTATTTATTTAAACATAACTCCTAAACCACCCATGCAAAATGGCTAATAATGCCTGGAGATATGTATCTTTGTGAGTTTTACTAGAAACATTATATTGTGTAAGGTTTAGTTAGTTTTTGTACTCAATCTGACAGTATAACTGTCATTCTAAATCCATCCATTTTCTTCCGCTTATCCGAGGTCGGGTTGCGGGGGCAGCAGCCTGAGCAGAAAATCCAAGACTTCCCTCTCCCCAGCCACTTCGTCCAGCTCTTCTCGGGGTATTCCGAGGCGTTCCCAGGCCAGCCGGGGACATAGTCTTTCCAATGTGTCCTAGGTCTTCCCCGTGGCCTCCTGCCACACCTCCCTAGAGGCGTTCGGGTGGCATCTTGAGCAGATGCCCGAACCACCTCATGGCTCCTCTCAATGTGGAGGAGCAGCGGCTTTACTTTGAGGTCCTCCCGGATGACAGAGCTTCTCACCCTGTCTCTAAGGTAGAGACCCACCACCCGGCAGAGGAAACGCATTTCGGCCGCTTGTCCTTTCGGTCATAACCCAAAGCTGGGAACGTAGATCGACGGTAAATTGAGAGCTTTTCCTTCTGGCTCAGCTCCTTCTTCACCACAACGGATCGATATAGCGTCCTCAATACTGAAGACGCCGCACCAAATCGCCTGTGGATCTCTCGATCCACTCTATCCTCACTCGTGAACAAGACTCCTAGGTACTTGAACTCCTCCACTTGGGGCAAGATCTCCTCCCCAACCTGGAGATGGCACTCGACCCTTTCCTGCGCGAGAACCATGGACTTGGACTTGGAGGTGCTGATTCTCATCCCAGTCGCTTCACACTCAAGGACCCTGCCGAGAGTATAGACCTGGTCTACCGTTCCACGACCAGGACGAAAACCACACTGTTCGTCCTGGATCCGAGTTTCCTCCTCTCCAGTACACATGAATAGACCTTACCGGGAAGGCTGAGGAGTGTGTTTCACGATAGTTGGAACACACCCTCCGGTTCCCCTTCTTAAAGAGAGGAACCACCACCCCGGTGTGCCAATCCAGAGGTACCACCCCCAATGTTCACGCGATGTTGCAGAGTCTTGTCAACCAAGACAGCCCCACAGTATCCAGAACCTTAAGGAACTCATCCACCACCGGGGCCTTGCCACAGAGGAGCTTTTTAACTACCTAGGCAACCTAAGCCCCAGAAATAGGAGAGTCCACCACAGATTCCCCAGGCACTGCTTGGCCTGTCGGTATGCCCGCTGCCTCTGGAGTCCCATGAGCCAAAAGGACCCGATAGGCTCTTTCTTCAGCTTGACGGCATCCCTCCCTGCTGGTGGCCACCAGCGAGTTCTAGGATTACCGCCACGACAGGCACCAAACACCTTGCGGCCACAGCTCCAATCAGCAGGCTCGACAAGAGAGGCACGGAACATGGTCCACTCAGACTCAATGTCCAGCACCTCCCTCGTGACATGTTTAAAGTTCTTCCTTATGTTTTGAACATTGTGTTTGTTTTGGACAATCCGTGACAAGCACAAAAGTCCAATAACAAAGCACCACTTGGGTTCAGATCCGGGTGGCCATTTTTCCCAATCACGACTCTCCAGGTTTCACTGTCCTTGCCAACATGAGCATTGAAGTCCCCCAACAGAACAAGGGAATCACCCGAGGGAGCACTCTCCAGTACTCCCTCAAGGGAATCCAAAAAGAGTGGGTACTCTGATCTGCTGTTTGGTGCGTAAACACAAACAACAGTCAGGACCCGTCACCCAACCCAAAGGCGGAGGGAAGCTACCATCTCGTCTACTGGGTCCAACGTGCAGGCTTTGAGCAACAACAATTGCCACCCCAGCCTCTCATTGCTTGCAACGCCAGAGTGGAAGAGAGTCCAGCCCCTCTTGAGAGAACAGGTTCCAGAGCTCTTGCTGTGCGTCGAAGTGAGTCCAACTATATCTTGCCGGAACTTCTTCACCTCGCGCACCAGCTCAGGCTCTTTCCCTCCCAGCGAGGTGACGTTCCACGTCCCAAGGGCGAGCTTATGTAGCCGATAATTGGACTGCCAAGTGCCCTGCCTTCGGCTGCCGCCCAGTTCACACTGCATCCGACCTCTATGACCTCAATGGGCCCATGAGTGGTGAGCCCATTGGAGGGTTGACCCACGTTGCCTCTTCGAAATGAGCCCGGCAGGGCCCCATGGAGACAGGCCCGGCCACCAGTCGCTCGCCATCGTGCCCCACCTCTGCGCCTGGCTCCACAGGGGAGCCACGGTGACCTGCGCCTGGGCGAGAAAAAATCTAGGTCCTCGATTTGTACTTTTCATAAAGGTCTTTGAGCTGCTCTTTGTCCGATCCCTCACCTAGGACCTTTTCTCAGGGGATCCCGAGGCGTTCCCAGGCCAGCCGGGAGACATAGTGTTCCCAATGTGTCCTGGGTCTTCCCCGTGGCCTCCAGGATGACAGAGCTTCACCTTCACCAGGGGTGTCAAACTCAAATACAGAGTGGGCCAAAGTTTAAAACTGAAAAAAGCCGCGGGCCAAGGTTGAACAAATTAACCTTTTAATAGGGACCCAAACACGTTTTGCATTGAATATTGAACAAGCAAGGCTTATATAACTTTATAGTGACATGCAAAATGGAGTTTCAAATAATAATAATAATAATTAAAAAATATCAATTGCATATCAAATATAATTTAAATACAAATTGAATGCCTCTTTTCTATTTGCAGCCTTCTGAGGTAAACATCAACATTAACTTTATCCACAGGCTAATAAATTTGAAAATAAAATAACAATGAATAAAACAACCATTCAGGACTTTAAACTGCTCAGTTTGCAACACACTGATCTAATTTGATGTGCCCAAGCCAGATACCTGGCATCTTTTTTTAGATGCTAGTTCTTTAATGTCGGGGCTCAGGCTTTGAGCTGAGGCAACTTTCATTATCGAACAAGATGTTCAACAGTCATATCTCGTACACCCAATTCTAACATCATTCAGACCCAGTCACAAGATATGTGCAGCTACAGCACGCATACACAAATGAATGCAACGCATACTTCATCAACAGCGATACAGGTTACACTGAGGGTGCCAGTATAAAAAACTTTAACACTGTTAGAAATATACGCCACACTGTGAACCCACACCAAACAAAAATAAAAAACACTTTTCGGGAGAACATCCGCACCGTAACACAACATAAACACAAAAGAACAAATACCCAGAATCTTTTGCAGCACTAACTCTTTCGGGACGCTACAAAATACACCCCCGCTACCACCAAACCTCCCCCCCCCCACACACACACACCTTGTAGCGTCTCGGAAGATTTAGTGCTACAAAGGGTTCTGGTATTTGTTGTGTTGTGTTTATGTTGTGTTACGGTGCGGATGTTCTCCCGAAATGTGTTTGTCATTCTTGTTTGGTGTGGATTCACAGTGTGGCGTATATTTCTAAAAGTGTTAAAGTTTTTTATTTGGCTACCGTCAGTGTAACCTGTATCGCTGTTGATGAAGTATGCGTTGCATTCAATTGTGTGTGGGTGCAGAAGCTGCACTGACATGAAACTGGGCTGGCACTCGTTTGACTAGCTGGAAAAAAAAAAAAAATTCGGGAGGAGTGCTGGAGTCACTCCCGGGAGGGTTGGCAAGTATTAGAAGTAGCGGCACAGCCGCAATGTATAATCGAAGATCCAGCTTTAGTGTTAATTTGATATTGCCTCAAGGGCCAAGTCAAATTACACGTTGGGCCAAATTTGGCCCACGGGCCAGAGTTTGACACCCATGACCTTCACTGTAAAAAATTACTGTAAAAATAAAAAATAAAATTACAGTTATATACTCCATCCATCCATCCATTTTCTACCGCTTATTCCCTTCGGGGTCGCGGGGGGCGCTGGAGCCTATCTCAGCTACAATCAGGCGGAAGGCGGGGTACACCCTGGACAAGTCGCCACCTCATTGCAGGGCCAACACAGATAGACAGACAACATTCACACTCACATTCACACACTAGGGCCAATTTAGTGTTGCCAATCAACCTATCATGTTCTTCTTAAATGCAGTTAAGTACTGTAAATTTTGTTGCATTTTTCAAAAAATATCGACCAGCAGTAAGTTACTGTAAAACCTACAGTGTAATTCAGTATTTTTCAGACTTGTTTCTTGGGTCCGCCCACAATTCGTCCAACCGAGCTTCATTTCACCTGGCCGACCCTGCTAAATCCATCCTACTGCATCGTGTGTTTTTGATAACAAGGTAAGAGTCACTTGTACCTTGATGTGTCATTTTCTGTTTGAATTACTTTATATATATATTTATAAAGTCCGAAATGACATAGCGTCACAGTCAGCATCACAGACACTATCGTTGACCACGCGCATGTACCGCCGCATGCTAGCTAGCTAAGTTTTCTTCTTTTTTGTCATAGTCATCATAAAAGATGATAACTTGCAACATATGTGCTACGACTTGCAGCAATGTATTTGCGTATGTTAGACACATGCGAAGTCATAGTTGTATGCCTAATGCATCGTTTAAGTGTGCTTTCCCTAAATGCACAAGAGTTTTTTCCAACTTCTCAGCCTTCAAAACTCACAGCCGTCGTCATAAATATGGCAAGAGTAGGACTGATATGTATAGCGCAGAAGGTTTACCTTGTAATATTGTCTCATGTAGCGCGAAGTGCGATGATATACGAGCCTTTCTCCTGCATTTGAAAAGTCATATTACCGAAGGTAGGACAGTTACGTGCCCCTTCAGTCAATGTGAAAAAAGATTTACAGTTAAGTCTACTTTCACATCGCACGTGTCAAGGAAGCACTACGGCTACACTGAACGAAGTTTGACTTGATCAACAGCAAATCCAAGCAGCTCTTGTGTTATTAACACTGATGATGACTATTGTGATATGCAACTTGAGGATTCAGGATATTCCTGTTATGAAGACATGGAGGTCTACTTGCATTAAAAAAATGTTCACAGCACTGAAAAAAGGTTGAGAACCACTGCCTTAGGACAGTGGTTCTCAACCTTTTTTCAGTGATGTACCCCTGTGAACATTTTTTAAATTCAAGTACCCCCTAATCAGAGCAAAGCATTTTTGGTTGAAAAAAAAGAGATAAAGAAGTAAAATACAGCACTATGTCATCAGTTTCTGATTTATTAAATTGTATAACAGTGCAAAATATTGCTCATTTGTTGTGGTCTTTCTTGAACTATTTGGAAAAAAAGATATAAAAATAACTAAAAACGTGTTGAAAAATAACCAAGTGATTCAATTATAAATAAAGATTTTTACACATAGAAGTAATCAACTTAAAGTGCCCTCTTTGGGGATTGTAATAGAGATCCATCTGGATTCATGAACTTCATTCTCAACATTTCTTCACAAAAAAAGAAATCTTTAACATCAATATTTATGGAACATGTCCACTACGCTTTAACCAAGCCTCCATTGTTTTCTACATGGATAGTTGATTGACAGTTGGTGCCGTGTGGCACCGCCAGGTAGGGTCAAACCATCATGGCATGGGGGAAACTCTGGCTTTATGGTAATGAATGGAATAGCCTACTTGATTAGTTGTTCAGTTTATGAACTTACATTCATATTTTGTCGAAGTATTATTCAATAAATATATTTATAAAGGATTTTTGAATTGTTGCTATTTTTAGAATATTTAAAAAAAATTTCACGTACCCCTTGGCATACCTTCAAGTACCCCCAGGAGTATGCGTACCCCCATTTGAGAACCACTGCCTTAGGAGACTAGATGTAAACAGAGGAAAGAGAGAGCGAGTGAGGTGGCCATTCCAAATACTTTTAAAATGCTACCCATATTGGATACTGTTTAGGAACATAAACTGCATTTCTTGACTGTACCAGTTGCTGGTGATGATCAGCATGGAAGGTGATGTCATCTGCAAAGGCGTCCAACCTAGCTTAATCTCAGGGCTTGCTGCCCTTCTTGCCACATACTATGTGTTCAACTTGGAATACCAAGAGGAAGGTCCTCGGACATTGGAATTTGTTCAAAGGTAAATCCTCTTGATACTGTTAAAATACTGTTAGGATATTTTATTTTATATTTCTCACCTCTGTTCAGGAATTTGACTTGTCATTTCCCCAATTGTGTGCCTTAAATCAATGACTCTTCTGTTCCTTTGTGGACCTTCTTATTAGGGACCGAAGCACCAGTTTGACTCTAGGATACAGAGAAGGTAGGTAATGTGCAGGTAAAGATATGTTGACTGGGTCAAAGAAGGAAGCACCTGTTTGACCCCAGGATGCAGAAAAAGTAGATAATTTGCAGGTAAAGACATGTTGACTGGATGATGGCAGGAAGCACCAGCTTGACCCGAGAATGCAGAGCAAGTAGGTAATGTGCGGGTGAAGATATGTTGAATGGGTAAAGGCAGGAAGCACCAGTGTGACCCCACTATGCAGGGAAGGTAGGTAATGTGCGGGTGAAGGTATGTTGAATGGGTGAAAGAAGGAAGCGCAGGTGTGGTCGAGGCCATGCAGACAAGGTAGGTATGTGCAGGTGAAGATATGTTGTATGGTGAAAGAAAGAAGCACCAGTGTGACCCAAGGATGCAGGGAAGGTAGGTAATGTGCAGGTAAAGATATGTTGAATGGGTGAAGGCAGGAAACACCAGCTAGACGCCAGGATACAGAGAAGGTAGGTAATGTGCAGGTAAAGATAAGTTGAATGAGTAAAGGCAGGAAACACCAGCTTGACTCCAGGATATAGAGAAGGTAGGTAATGTGCAGGTAAAGATATGTTGAATGGGTGAAGGTAGAAAGCACCAGCGTGACCACACTATGCAGAGAAGGTAGGTAATGTGCAGGTAAAGATATGTTGAATGGGTAAAGGCAAGAAGCACCAGTGTGACCCCAGGATGCAGAAAAGATAGGTAATGAGCAGGTAACGATATGTTAAATGGGTGAAAGCAGGAAACATCAGCGTAAATACACGGTCCCGTAGATGGAGAGAAAACATGAATAGAGAGAGGGGTTGGGGAGGCTTTAGCATTGTCTTCCTCTCTAAATTTGTCTTAATGGGTTTTAGAGCATTCACTCATCTACAGCTGTGGTTATGGTATAGGCTCACATATATCCTAAAATTGATATTAATATTTGTGCAGTGCATATTCCTAAATAACAATGTGAGGGGGGTTCTGTATCGACTACAAGTAATCTGCAATCACAACAGAATATCTAATATGCTTTCTCTCTTTTTTAGGCGATTCATTGGCGTTAACCCTGAGAGGGGAACAAAGGCTAGCCAGGGAAAGGTGGTGTCCAAGAAGACCGGGAAGCTGGTCCAGAAAAAGGCAGCAACTGTAAATCCTCACGTAGCCACCCTTATAAAACATCTCACAGACTTTGAGTGGGGCTTTATGTAGCCGACAACTAAACACTGGACTCGTGTTCAGTGTTTTGTCTCCAGTTAGAAATTAAGTGGACATGTTATAAATGTTAAAATGCTTTACTGAAAATAAGAAGAATGCACTAAATGTACATTGAATGTATTTGATGCACTTTAAAATAATGGGTTAATAAAAACATAATCTTGCAAGGCCATTTCTCCAGTCAGTTTTATGCCAGCAGATTGCAGGGGTTTTGATTTTGAAAAATTAAAAGTTCAACTCATTAACTTCTAGTGGCATTATACTGTAAAGCTCAGTCTATAGTGCTTACAATTATTTTACTGTAATTAACTGTTAATGGATATTACAGTAGATACACTAAAATAACAGTGTAATGCCGCTAAACAGATGACAGTATTATGCTGTGAAGCGTATATTTGATACAGCACAGTACTGTGATACTTTTTACAGTAATAAACTGTAGTGATAAATCACAGTATGTGTGCTGTAGAAAAACAGTTTTATACTGGAACCATTAGCTGCCAGTAGGTTACTGTAATTAAACGGTGAAAATTCTTACAGTAAGGGAGAGACCCGCCACCCAGCGGAGAAAACTCATTTCGGCCGCTTGTACCCGTGATGTTGTCCTTTCGGTCATAACCCAAAGCTCATGACCATAGGTGAGGATGGGAACGTAGATTGACCGGTAAATTGAGAGCTTTTCCCTCTGGCGCAGCTCCTTCTTACCACAACGAATCGATATAACGTCCTCATTACTGAAGACGCCGCACCGATCAGCCTGTGCATCTCACAATCCACTCTTCCCTCACTCATGAACAAGACTCCAGGTACTTGAACTCATCCACTTGGGGCAAGATCTCCTGCCCAACCTCGAGATGGCACTCCACCCTTTCCCGGGCGAGAACCTCAGACTTGGAGGTGCTGATTCTCATCCCAGTCGCTTCACACTCGGCTGCGAACCAATCCAATGAGAGCTGAAGATCCTGGCCAGTTAAAGCCATAAGGACCACATCATCTGCAAAAAGGAGAGACCTAATCCTGCAGCCACCAAACCGGATCCCCTCAACGCCATGACTGCGCCTAGAAATTCTGTCCATAAAATTTATGAACACATTTGGTGACAAAGGGCAGCCAACTTATTGCTGGCAATGCGGACCAAGCTCTGACACTGATCATACAGGGAGCGACCCGCCACAATCAGACATGCCGATACCCCATACTATCTGAGCACTCCCCATAGGACTTCCCGGGGTGGCCACGGTCGAATGTCTTCTCCAAGTCCACAAAGCACATGTAGACTGGTTGGACAAACTCCCATGCACACTCAAGGACCCTGCCGAGAGTATAGAGCTGGTCTACCGTTCCACGACCAGGACGAAAACCACACTGTTCGTCCTGGATCCGAGGTTCCTCCTCTCCAGTACACATGAATAGACCTTACCGGGAAGGCTGAGGAGTGTGATCTACGATAGTTGGAACACACCCTCCGGTTCCCCTTCTTAAAGAGAGGAACCACCACCCCGGTCTGCCAATCCAGAGGTACCGCCCCTGATGTCCACGCGATGTTGCAGAGTCTTGTCAACTAAAACAGCCCCACAGCATCCAGAGCCTTAAGAGCTCATCCACCCCCGGGGCCTTGCCACCGAGGAGCTTTTAAAACTACCTTGGCAACCTCAGCCCCAGAAATAGGAGAGCCCACCACAAATTCCCCAGGCACTGCTTGGCCTGTCGGTATGCCCGCTGCCTCTGGAGTCCCATGAGCCAAAAGGACCAGATAAGCTCTTTCTTCAGCTTGACGGCATCCCGCACTGCTGGTGGCCACCAGCGGGTTCTAGGATTACCGCCACGACAGGCACCAAACACCTTGCGGCCACAGCTCCAATCAGCTGGCTTGACAAGAGAGGCACGGAACATGATCCATTCAGACTCAATGTCCAGCACCTCCTTTGTGACATGTTCAAAGTTCCTCCGGAGGTGGAAAAAGAAACTCTCTCTGACAGGAGACTCTGCTAGGCATTCCCAAAAGACTCTCACAATGCGTTTGGGCCTGCCAGGTCTGTCCGGGATCCTACCCCACCATCGGAGCCAGCTCACCAGGTGGTGATCGGTAGAAAGCTCGCCCCTCTCTTCACCCGAGTGTCCAAAACATGAGGCCGCAAATCCCATGACACAACTACAAAGTCAATAATGGAACTGCGGCCGAGGGTGTCCTGGTGCCAAATGCACATATGGACACCCTTATGTTTGAACATTGTGTTTGTTATGGACAATCCGTGACGAGCACAAAAGTCCAATAACAAAGCACCACTTGGGTTCAGATCCGGGTGGCCATTTTTCCCAATCACGACTCTCCAGGTTTCAAAGTCGTTGCCAACATGAGCGTTGAAGACCCCCAGCAGAACAAGGGAATCACCCGAGGGAGCACTCTCAAGGGAATCCAAAAGAGTGGGTACTCTGAGCTGCTGTTTGGTGCGTAAACACCAACAACAGTCAGGACCCATCACCCAACCCGAAAGCGGAGGGAAGCTACCATCTCGTCTTCTGGGTTAAGTCCAACGTGCAGGCTTTGAGCTGGGGGGCAACAAGAATTGCCAACCCAGCCTCTCATTACTTGCAACGCCAGAGTGGAAGAGAGTCCAACCCCTCTTGAGAGAACAGGTTCCAGAGCCCTTGCTGTGCGTCGAAGTGAGTCCAGCTTTATCTAGCCGGGAACTTCTCCACCTCGCGAGGTGACGTTCCACGTCCCAAGAGCGAGCTTATGTAGCCGATAATCGGACCGCCAAGTGCCCTGCCTTCGGCTTCCGCCCAGCTAACACTGCACCCGACCTCTGTGACCCAGCCCATGAGTGGTGAGCCTATTGCAGGGGGGACCCACGTTGCCTCTTCGAGCTGGGCCCCATGGGCACCAGTCGCTCGCCATCGTGCCCCACCTCTGGGCCTGGCTCCACAGGGGAGCCACGGTGACCTGCGTCCGGGCGAGAAAATATCTAGGTCCTCGATTTGTACTTTTCATAAAGGTCTTTGAGCTGCTCTTTGTCTGATTCCTCACCTAGGACCTGTTTGTCTTGGGGGACCCTACCAGAGGGCATAGAAGCCCCCGGACAACATAGCTCCTAGGATCAGTGGGACACGCAAACCACAAAGGTGGCGGCTCAGAAAGCAGGTTATATAAACATAACTCCAAAACCAAACATGCAAGATGTCTAAACATGCCTGTAATATTGTATCAATGTGAGTTTTACTAGAATCGGTTGTTTTTTTAAGGCTTGCAAACACAAAAGGTTTTTTTTTACTCAATATGACAGTAAGTTCTTAAAATGCTGAGATAATGTGAAAAAAACAATACAAATGTATTCCAACATGATTCCTAAACCAAACATGCAAAATGTCTAAAAATGCCTGTAATATTGAATCCATGTGAGTTTTACTAGAATCATTTGTTTTTGTAAGGTTTGCAAATACAAAAATTGAGTTTTATGACAGACACAAGTTAGTTTTTTTACTCATTATAACAGTATAGATGTCATACTATATATTAAAGTTATATGAACATAACTCCAAAACCAAACGTGCATTATGACCAAAATTGCCTGTAATATTGTATAGATGTGAGTTTTACTAGAATCAGGTTTGCAAATACAAAAATTGGGTTTTATGACAGTATACTGTCACACTCAATATGACAGTATAACTGTCATACTAAATCCATCCATTTTCTTCCGCTTATCCGAGGTCGGGTTGCGGGGGCAGCAGCCTAAGCAGAGAGCCCAGACTTCCCTCCCCCCAGCCACTTTGTCCAGCTCTTCTCGGGGGATCCCGAGGCGTTCCCAGGCCATAGTCTTTCCAATGTATCCTAGGTCTTCCCCATGGCCTCCTGCCGTTCGGACCTAGGGAGGCGTTCGGGTGGCATCCTGAGCAGATGCCCGAACCACCTTATCTGGCTCCTCTCAATGTGGAGGAGCAGCGGCTTTACACTGAGTTCCTCCCAGATGACAGAGCTTCTCACCCTATCTCTAAGGGAGAGACCCACCACCCGGCGGAGGAAACTCATTTCGGCCGCTTGTACCCGTGACCTTGTCCTTTCGGTCATAACCCAAAGCTCATGACCATAGGTGAGGATGGGAACGTTGATCGACCGGTAAATTGAAAGCTTTTCCTTCTGGCTCAGCTCCTTCTTCACCACAACGGATCGCTATAGCGTCCTCATTACTGAAGACGCCGCACCGATCCGCCTGTAGATCTCACAATCCACTCTATCCTCACTCGTGAACAAGACTCCTAGGTACTTGAACTCCTTCACTTGGGGCAAGATCTCTTTCCCAACCTCGAGATGGCACTCCACCCTTTCCCGGGCGAGAACCATGGACTCGGACATGGAGGTGCTGATTCTCATCCCAGTCGCTTCACTGCGAACCGATCCAATGAAAGCTGAAGATCTTGGCCAGTTGAAGCCATCAGGACCACATCATCTGCAAAAAGCAGAGACCTAATCCTGCAGCCACCAAACCAGGCGCAGTCATGGCGTTGAGGGGATCCTCAAAGCCATGACTGCGCCTAGATATTCTGTCCATTAAAGTTATGAACAGAATCGGTGACAAAGGGCAGCCTTGGCGGAGTCCAACCCTCACTGGAAAGAGGTCCGACATACTGCCGGCAATGCGGACCAAGCTCTGACACTGATCATACAGGGAGACACCCGCCACAATCAGACATGCCGATACTCCATACTCTCTGAGCACTCCCCACAGGATTTACCGGGGGCCAAGGTCGAATGTCTTCTCCAAGTCCACAAAACTTATGTAGACTGGTTGGGCAAACTCCCATGCACACTCAAGGACCCTGCCGAGAGTATAGAGCTGGTCTACCGTTCCACGACCAGGACGAAAACCACACTGTTCGTCCTGGATCCGAGGTTCCTCCTCTCCATTACACATGAATAGACCTTACCGGGAAGGCTGAGGAGTGTGATCTACGATAGTTGGAACACACCCTCCGGTTCCCCTTCTTAAAGAGAGGAACCACCACCCCGGTGTGCCAATCCAGAGGTACCGCCCCTGATGTAGACGCAATGTTGCAGAGTCTTGTCAACCAAGACTGCCCCACAGCATCCAGAGCCTTAAGGAACTACGGACGGAGCTCATACCCCCGGGGCCTTGCCACCGAGGAGCTTTTTAACTACCTTGGCAACCTCAGCCCCAGAAATAGGAGAGCCCACCACAGACTTCCCAGGCACTGTTTCCTCATAGGAAGACGTGTTGGTGGGACTGAGGAGGTCTCGCTTGGCCTGTCGATATGCCCACTGCCTCTGGAGTCCCATGAGCCAAAAGGACCCGGTGGCTCTTTCTTCAGCTTGACAGCATCCCTCGGTGCTGGTGGATTACCGCCACGACAGGCACCAAACACCTTGCGGCCACAGCTTCAATCAGCTGGCTCAACAAGAGAACATGGTCCACTCAGACTCAATGTCCAGCACCTCCCTCGTGACATGTTCAAAGTTCTTCCGGACATGTTCAAAGTTCTTCAGGAGACTCTGCTAGGTGTTCCCAGCAGACCCTTACAATGCGTTTGGGCCTGCCAGGTCTGACCGGCAACCTCCCCTACCATCGGAGCCAGCTCACCACCAGGTGGTGGTTGGTAGAAAGCTCTGCCCCTCTCTTCACCGAGTGTCCAAAACATGAGGCCGCAAATCCCATGACACAACTACAAAGTCAATCATGCGGCCGAGGGTGTCCTTGTGCCAAGTGCACATATGGACACCCTTATGTTTGAACATTGTGTTTGTTATGGACAATCCGTGACAAGCACAAAAGTCCAATAACAAAGCACCACTTGGGTTCAGATCCGGGTGGCCATTTTTCCCAATCACGACTCTCCAGGTTTCACTGTCGTTGCCAACATAGCGTTGAAGTCCACCAGCAGAAAAAGGGAATCACCCGAGGGAGCACTCTCCAGTACTCCCTCAAGGGAATCCAAAAAGAGTTGGTACTCTGAGCTGCTGTTTGGTGTGTAAACACAAACAACAGTCAGGACCCGTCACCCAACCCGAAGGCTGAAGGAAGCTACCATCTCGTCTATTGGGTTTAAAGTCCAACGTGCAGGCTTTGAGCCGGCGGGCAACAAGAATTGCCACCCCAGCCTCTCATTAGTTGCAACGCCAGTGTGGAATCTCTTCCACTCTGGCGTTGCAAGTAATGAAAGTTCAGCTCAGTCCAGCCCCTCTGAGAGAACAGGTTCCAGAGCCCTTGCTGTGAGTCCAACTATATCTAGCCGGGAACTTCTCCACCTCAAGCACCAGCTCAGGCTCCTTCCCTCCCAGCGAGGTGACGGTCCATGTCCCAAGAGCGAGCTTATGTAGCCGATAATCGGACCACCAAGTGCCCTGCCTTCGGCTGCCGCCCAGCTCACGCTGCACCCTCTATGACCCAGCCCATGAGTGGTGAGCCCTGGAGGGGGGATCCACGTTGCCTCTTCGAGCTGAGCACGGCTGGGCCCCATGGGGACAGGCCCGTCAATCGCCATCGTGCCACACCTCTGGGCCTGGCTCCACAGGGGAGCCACGGTGACCTGCGTCCGGGCGAGAAAAAATCTAGGTCCTCAATTGTACTTTTAATAAAGGTCTTTGAGCTGCTCTTTGTCTGATCCCTCACCTAGGACCTGTTTGTCCTGGATCAGTGGGACACGCAAACCACAAAGGTGGCGGCTCAGAAAGCAGGTTATATAAATATAACTCCAAAACCAAACATGCAATATGTCTAAACATGCCTGTAATATTGTATCAATGTGACTTTTCCTAGAATCGGTTGTTTTTGTAAGGTTTGCAAATACAAAAATTAGGTTTTACTCACAATGACAAAATCACACTCAATATGACAGTTATTTAAACATAACTCATAAACCACACAAAAAAATGGCTAATAATGCCTGAAATAATGAATCATTGGGAGTTTTACTGAGTTTTATATTTTGCAAACACAAAAAGTAGTTTTTTACTTGACTGTAATGTTCTTAGAACCCTGAGATAATGGGAAAAAAGCAATAAAAATGTATTTAAACCTAACTCCTAAACAACACATGCAAAATGGCTAATAATGCCTAGGGAGACATGTAACGTTGTTAGTTTAAAAAAATGATCTTTTGTAAAGATATCAAAGACACTAGCTAGTTTTTTTTATTCAATATGACAGTATAACAGTCATACTAAATATGAAAGTTATATAAACATAACTCCAAAACCAAACATGTGTCATGTCTAAAAATGTATTTATGTGAGTTTGTAAGGTTTGCAAAAACAAAAAGTAGTTTTTTCCTCAATATGAAAGTAATGTTCTTAGAATCCTGAGATAATGCGAAAAAAGCAATACAAATGTATTCAAACACAAATTTTAAACCAAACATGTAAAATGTCTAAAAATGCCTGTAATATTGAATCCATATAAGTTTTACTAGAATCAATTGTTTTTGTAAGGTTTGCAAATACAAAAATTAGGTTTTACACATAATGACATTAAAACTGTAACACTCAATATGACAATTATTTATTTATAACTCCTAACCACACATGAAACATGTCTAATAATGCGTGAAAAAATTTATCTTTGTGAGTGTTACTAGAAACATTTTCTTTTGTAAGGTTTGCAAATACAAGTTAGTTTTTTTTACTCCATATGACAGTATAACTGCCACACTCAATATGACAGTTATTTAAACATAACTCTTAAACTACACATGAAAAATGATTAACAATGCCTGAAATAATGCATTCTTGTAAGTTTTACTCGAAACATATGCTTTTTTAAGGCTTGCAAACACAAAAATTATTTCTTTACTCAATATGACAGTAATGTTCTAAAATTCTGAGAAAATACGAACAAATTAATAAAATGATTCCAACATAATTCCTAAACCAAATATGCAAAATGTCTAAAAATGTCTGTAATATTGAATCCATGTGAGTTTTACTAGATTTAAATGATTTTGTAAGGTTTGCAAATACATAAATTAGGTTTTACTTACTATGTCATATCTGACAGTATATGACAGTTATTTAACCATACCTCAAACCACACATGAAAAATGGCTAATAATACCTGAAATAATGCATCCTTGGCCGTTTTACTCGAAACACATGCTTTTTTAAATCTTGCAAACACAAAAAGTAGTTTTTTTACTCAATATGACTGTAATGTTCTTAAAATCCTGAGATAATGCGAAAAAAGCAATAAAAATGTATTTAAACATTACTCCTAAACAACATATGCAAAATGGCTGATAATGCCTGGAAACATGTATCTTTGTTAGTTTTACTGGGAAAATGATCTTTTGTAAAGTTTGCAAAGACACAAGCCAGTTTTTTTTTTATTCAATATGACAGTATAACAGTCATTTTAAATATCAAAGTTATATAAACATAACTCCAAAACCAAACATGTGTCATGTCTAAAAATGCCTGTAATAATGTATTAATGTGAGTTTGTAAGGTTTGCAAAAACAAAAAGTAGTTTTTTACTCAATATGAAAGTAATGATCTTAGAATCCTGAGATAATGCGAAAAAAGCAATAAAAATGTATTCAAACATAACTCCTAAACAACCCAGGCAAAATGGGTAATAATGCCTGGAGACATGTATCTTTGTTAGTTTTACTAGAAAATGTATTGTTTGTAAAGTTTGCAAAGACAAAAGCTAGTTGTTTTTATTCAATAAGACAGTATAACTGTCATACTACATATGAAAGTTATATAAACATAACTCCAGAACCAAACGTGTGTCATGTCTAAAATGGCCTATAATAATGTATTTATGTGAGTTTGTAAGGTTTGCAAAAACAAAAAGTAGTTTTTTCCTCAATATGAAAGTAAGGATTTTAGAATCCTGGGATAATGCGAAAAAAGCAATAAAAATGTATTTAAACATAATTCCTAAACAACCCATGCAAAATGGCTAATAATGCCTGGAGACATGTATCTTTGTTAGTTTTACTAGAAAAATGATCTTTTGTAAAGATATCAAAGACAAAAGCTAGTTTTTTTTATTCAATATGACAGTATAACAGTCCTACTAAATATGAAAGTTATCAAAACATAACTCCAAAACCAAACATGTGTTGTGTCTAAAAATGCCTGTAATAATGTATTTGTGTGAGTTTGTAAGGTTTGCAAAAACAAAAAATAGTTTTTTACTCAATATGAAAGTAATGATCTTAGAATCCTGAGATAATGCGAAAAAAGCAATACAAATATATTTAAACATAAATCCTAAACAACCCATGCAAAATGGCTAATAATGCCTGGAGACATGTATCTTTGTTAGTTTTACTAGAAAAATGATCTTTTGTAAAGTTTGCAAAGACACAAGCTAGTTTTTTTTTAATTCAATATGACTGTATAACAGTCATACTAAATATAAAAGTTATATAAACATAACTCCAAAACCAAACATGTGTCATGTCTAAAAATGCCTGTAATAATGTATTAATGTGAGTTTGTAAGGTTTGCAAAAAAAAAAAAGTAGTTTTTTACTCAATATGAAAGTAATGATCTTAAAATCCTGAGATAATGCGAAAAAAGCAATAAAAATGTATTTAAACATAATTCCTAAACAACCCATGCAAAATGGGTAATAATGCCTGGAGACATGTATCTTTGTTAGTTTTACTAGAAAAATGATCTTTTGTAAAGTTTGCAAAGACACAAGCTAGTTTTTTTTTATTCAATATGACAGTATAACAGTCATACTAAATATGAAAGTTATATAAACATAACTCCAAAACCAAACATGTGTCATGTCTAAAAATGCCTGTAATCATGTATTAATGTGAGTTTGTAAGGTTTGCAAAAACAAAAAGTAGTTTTTTACTCAATATGAAAGTAATGATCTTAAAATCCTGAGATAATGCGAACAAAGCAATAAAAATGTATTTAAACATAATTCCTAAACAACCCAGGCAAAATGGGTAATAATGCCTGGAGACATGTATCTTTGTTAGTTTTACTAGAAAAATGATCTTTTGTAAAGTTTGCAAAGACACAAGCTAATTTTTTTTATTCAATATGACAGTATAACAGTCATACTAAATATAAAAGTTATATAAACATAACTCCAAAACCAAACATGTGTCATGTCTAAAAATGTCTGTAATAATGTATTTATGTGAGTTTGTAAGGTTTGCAAGAATAAAAAGTAATTTTTTACTCAATATGAAAGTAATGATCTTGGAATCCTGAGATAATGCGAAAAAAGCAATAAAAATGTATTTAAACATAACTCCTAAACAACCCAGGCAAAATGGGTAATAATGCCTGGAGACATGTATCTTTGTTAGTTTTACTAGGAAATGTATATTTTGTAAAGTTTGCAAAGACACAAGGTAGTTGTTTTTATTCAATAAGACAGTATAACAGTCATACTAAATATGAAAGTTATATAAACATAACTCCAGAACCAAACGTGTGTCATGTCTAAAATTGCCTATAATAATGTATTTATGTGAGTTTGTAAGGTTTGCAAAAACAAAAAGTAGTTTTTTCCTCAATATGAAAGTAGGGATTTTAGAATCCTGAGATAATGCGAAAAAAGCAATAAAAATGTATTTAAACATAATTCCTAAACAACCCATGCAAAATGGCTAATAATGCCTGGAGACATGTATCTTTGTTAATTTTACTAGAAAAATGATATTTTGTAAAGTTTGCAAAGACACAAGCTAGTTTTTTTTAATTCAATATGACAGTATAACAGTCATATTAAATATAGAAGTTATATAAACATAACTCCAAAACCAAACATGTCTCATGTCTAAAAATGCCTGTAATAATGTATTTATGTGTTTGTAAGGTTTGCAAAAACAAAAAGTAGTTTTTTACTCAATATGAGAGTAATGATCTTAGAATCCTGAGATAATGCGAAAAAAGCAATAAAAATGTCTTTAAACATAATTCCTAAACAACCCATGCAAAATGGGTAATAATGCCTGGAGACATGTATCTTTGTTAGTTTTACTAGAAAAATGATATTTTGTAATGTTTGCAAAGACACAAGCTATTTTTTTTTATTCAATATGACAGTATAACAATCCTACTAAAAATGAAAGTTATATAAACATAACTCCAAAACCAAACATGTGTCATGTCTAAAAATGCCTGTAATAATGTATTTATGTGAGTTTGTAAGGTTTTCAAAAACAAAAAGTAGTTTTTTACTCAATATGAAAGTAATGATCTTAGAATCCTGAGATAATGCGAAAAAAGCAATAAAAATGTATTTAAACATAATTCCTAAACAACCCATGCAAAATGGCTAATAATGCCTGGAGACATGTATCTTTGTTAGTTTTACTAGAAAAATGATATTTTGTAAAGTTTGCAAAGACACAAGCTAGTTTTTTTTTTATTCAATATGACAGTATAACAGTCATACTAAATATAAAAGTTATATAAACATAACTCCAAAACCAAACATGTGTCATGTCTAAAAATGTCTGTAATAATGTATTTATGTGAGTTTGTAAGGTTTGCAAAAACAAAAAGTAGTTTTTTACTCAATATGAAAGTAATGATCTTGGAATCCTGAGATAATGCGAAAAAAGCAATAAAAATGTATTTAAACATAACTCCTAAACAACCCAGGCAAAATGGGTAATAATGCCTGGAGACATGTATCTTTGTTAGTTTTACTAGGCAATGTATATTTTGTAAAGTTTGCAAAGACACAAGCTAGTTGTTTTTATTCAATAAGACAGTATAACAGTCATACTAAATATGAAAGTTATATAAACATAACTCCAGAACCAAACGTGTGTCATGTCTAAAATTGCCTATAATAATGTATTTATGTGAGTTTGTAAGGTTTGCAAAAACAAAAAGTAGTTTTTTCCTCAATATGAAAGTAGGGATTTTAGAATCCTGAGATAATGCGAAAAAAGCAATAAAAATGTATTTAAACATAATTCCTAAACAACCCATTCAAAATGGCTAATAATGCCTGGAGACATGTATCTTTGTTAATTTTACTAGAAAAATGATATTTTGTAAAGTTTGCAAAGACACAAGCTAGTTTTTTTTAATTCAATATGACAGTATAACAGTCATATTAAATATAGAAGTTATATAAACATAACTCCAAAACCAAACATGTCTCATGTCTAAAAATGCCTGTAATAATGTATGTATGTGAGTTTGTAAGGTTTGCAAAAACAAAAAGTAGTTTTTTACTCAATATGAAAGTAATGATCTTAGAATCCTGAGATAATGCAAAAAAAGCAATAAAAATGTCTTTAAACATAATTCCTAAACAACCCATGCAAAATGGGTAATAATGCCTGGAGACATGTATCTTTGTTGGTTTTACTAGAAAAATGATCTTTTGTAATGTTTGCAAAGACACAAGCTAGTTTTTTTTAATTCAATATGACAGTATAACAATCATACTAAATATGAAAGTTATATAAACATAACTCCAAAACCAAACATGTGTCATGTCTAAAAATGCCTGTAATAATGTATTTATGTGAGTTTGTAAGGTTTGCAAAAACAAAAAGTAGTTTTTTACTCAATATGAAAGTAATGATCTAAGAATCCTGAGATAATGCGAAAAAAGCAATAAAAATGTATTTAAACATAATTCCTAAACAACCCATGCAAAATGGGTAATAATGCCTGGAGACATGTATCTTTGTTAGTTTTACTAGAAAAATGATCTTTTGTAAAGTTTGCAAAGACACAAGCTAGTTTTTTTTTATTCAATATGACAGTATAACAGTCATACTAAATATAAAAGTTATATAAACATAACTCCAGAACCAAACGTGTGTCATGTCTAAAATTGCTTACTTATTATGTATTCATGTGGGTTTGTAAGGTTTGCAAAAACAAAAAGTAGTGTTTTACTCAATATGAAAGTAATGATCTTAGAATCCTGAGATAATGCGAAAAAAGCAATACAAATGTATTCAAACACAATTTTTAAACCAAACATGTGAATTGTCTAAAAATGCCTGTAATATTGAATTTATGTAAGTTTTACTAGAATCATTTGTTTTTGTAAGGTTTGCAAATACAAAAATTAGGGTTTACACATAATGACATTATAACTTTAACACTCAATATGAAAGTTATTTAATTATAACTCCTAAATACACATGAAACATGTCTAATAGCGTGAAAAAAATTATCTTTGTGAGTGTTGCTAGAAACATTTTCTTTTGTAAGGTTTGCAAAGACACAAGTTAGATTTTTTTAACTCAATATGACAGTATAACGCCACACTCAATATGACAGTTATTTAAACATAACTCCTAAACCACACCTGAAAAATGGCTAATAATGCCTGAAATAATGCATCTTTGGGAGTTTTACTGGAAACATAGGCTTTTTTTAAGGCTTGCAAACACAAAAATTATTTTTTTACTCAATATGACGGTAATGTTCTAAAATTCTGAGAAAATACGAACAAATTAATAAAAATGATTCCAACATAATTCCTAAACCAAACATGCAAAATGTCTGAAAATGCCTGTAATATTGAATCCATGTGAGTTTTATTTGAATCAGTTGTATGGTTTGCTAATACAAAAATTGGGTTTTATGACAAACACAAGTTAGTTTTTTTACTCAATATAACAGTTTAGCTGTCATACTATATATGAAAGTTATATAAACATAACTCCAAAACCAAACCATTATGTCCAAAACTGCCTGTAATATTGTATATATGTGAGTTGTACTAGAATCAGGGTTGCAAATACAAAAATTGGGTTTTATGACAGTATACTGTCACACTCAATATGACAGTTATTTAAACATAACTCAAACAACACATGCAAAATAGCTAATAATGCCTGGAGCATGTATCTTAGTTAGTTTTACTAGAAAAATTGTATTTTGTAAGGTTTTGTTAGTTGTTGTTTTTATTCAATATGACAGTATAACTGTCATACTAAATATGAAAGTTATATAAACATAACTCTAAAACCAAACATGCATTGTGTCTAAAAATGCCTGTAATATTGTATCTGTGTGAGTTTAACTAGATTTAGTTGTTTTTGTAAGGTTTGCAAATACAAAATAAGGGTTTTACTCACTATGACAGTTTACTGTCACACTCAATCTGACAGTTATTTATTTAAACATAACTCCTAAACCACACATGCAAAATGGCTAATAATGCCTGGAGATATGTATCTTTGTGAGTTTTACTAGAAACATTATATTGTGTAAGGTTTAGTTAGTTTTTGTACTCAATCTGACAGTATAACTGTCATTCTAAATCCATCCATTTTCTTCCGCTTATCCGAGGTCGGGTTGCGGGGGCAGCAGCCTGAGCAGAAAATCCCAGACTTCCCTCTCCCCAGCCACTTCGTCCAGCTCTTCTCGGGGTATTCCGAGGCGTTCCCAGGCCAGCCGGGGACATAGTCTTTCCAATGTGACCTAGGTCTTCCCCGTGGCCTCCTGCCACACCTCCCTAGAGGCGTTCGGGTGGCATCCTGAGCAGATGCCCGAACCACCTCATGGCTCCTCTCAATGTGGAGGAGCAGCGGCTTTACTTTGAGTTCCTCCCGGATGACAGAGCTTCTCACCCTGTCTCTAAGGTAGAGACCCACCACCCGGCAGAGGAAACGCATTTCGGCCGCTTGTCCTTTCGGTCATAACCCAAAGCTGGGAACGTAGATCGACGGTAAATTGAGAGCTTTTCCTTCTGGCTCAGCTCCTTCTTTACCACAACGGATCGATATAGCGTCCTCAATACTGAAGACGCCGCACCAAATCGCCTGTGGATCTCTCGATCCACTCTATCCTCACTCGTGAACAAGACTCCTAGGTACTTGAACTCCTCCACTTGGGGCAAGATCTCCTCCCCAACCTGGAGATGGCACTCGACCCTTTCCTGCGCGAGAACCATGGACTTGGACTTGGAGGTGCTGATTCTCATCCCAGTCGCTTCACACTCAAGGACCCTGCCGAGGGTATAGACCTGGTCTACCGTTCCACGACCAAGACGAAAACCACACTGTTCGTCCTGGATCCGAGTTTCCTCCTCTCCAGTACACATGAATAGACCTTACCGGGAAAGCTGAGGAGTGTGTTTCACGATAGTTGGAACACACCCTCCGGTTCTCCTTCTTAAAGAGAGGAACCACCACCCCGGTGTGCCAATCCAGAGGTACCACCCCCAATGTTCACGCGATGTTGCAGAGTCTTGTCAACCAAGACAGCCCCACAGTATCCAGAGCCTTAAGGAACTCATCCACCACCGGGGCCTTGCCACAGAGGAGCTTTTTAACTACCTAGGCAACCTAAGCCCCAGAAATAGGAGAGTCCACCACAGATTCCCCAGGCACTGCTTGGCCTGTCGGTATGCCCGCTGCCTCTGGAGTCCCATGAGCCAAAAGGACCCGATAGGCTCTTTCTTCAGCTTGACGGCATCCCTCCCTGCTGGTGGCCACCAGTGAGTTCTAGGATTACCGCCACGACAGGCACCAAACACCTTGCGGCCACAGCTCCAATCAGCAGGCTCGACAAGAGAGGCACGGAACATGGTCCACTCAGACTCAATGTCCAGCACCTCCCTCGTGACATGTTTAAAGTTCTTCCTTATGTTTGAACATTGTGTTTGTTATGGACAATCCGTGACGAGCACAAAAGTCCAATAACAAAGCACCACTTGGGTTCAGATCTGGGTGGCCATTTTTCCCAATCACGACTCTCCAGGTTTCACTGTCCTTGCCAACATGAGCATTGAAGTCCCCCAACAGAACAAGGGAATCACCCGAGGGAGCACTCTCCAGTACTCCCTCAAGGGAATCCAAAAAGAGTGGGTACTCTGAGCTGCTGTTTGGTGCGTAAACACAAACAACAGTCAGGACCCGTCACCCAACCCAAAGGCGGAGGGAAGCTACCATCTCGTCTACTGGGTCCAACGTGCAGGCTTTGAGCAACAACAATTGCCACCCCAGCCTCTCATTGCTTGCAACGCCAGAGTGGAAGAGAGTCCAGCCCCTCTTGAGAGAACAGGTTCCAGAGCCCTTGCTGTGCGTCGAAGTGAGTCCAACTATATCTAGCCGGAACTTCTTCACCTCGCGCACCAGCTCAGGCTCTTTCCCTCCCAGCGAGGTGACGTTCCACGTCCCAAGAGCGAGCTTATGTAGCCGATAATCGGACTGCCAAGTGCCCTGCCTTCGGCTGCCGCCCAGTTCACACTGCATCCGACCTCTATGACCTCAATGGGCCCATGAGTGGTGAGCCCATTGGAGGGTTGACCCACGTTGCCTCTTCGAAATGAGCCCGGCAGGGCCCCATGGAGACAGGCCCGGCCACAAGTCGCTCGCCATCGTGCCCCACCTCTGCGCCTGGCTCCACAGGGGAGCCACGGTGACCTGCGCCTGGGCGAGAAAAAATCTAGGTCCTCGATTTGTACTTTTCATAAAGGTCTTTGAGCTGCTCTTTGTCTGATCCCTCACCTAGGATCTTTTCTCAGGGGATCCCGAGGCGTTCCCAGGCCAGCCGGGAGACATAGTGTTCCCAATGTGTCCTGGGTCTTCCCCGTGGCCTCCAGGATGACAGAGCTTCACCTTCACCAGGGGTGTCAAACTCAAATACAGAGTGGGCCAAAGTTTAAAACTGAACAAAGCCGCGGGCCAAGGTTGAACAAATTAACCTTTTAATAGGGACCCAAACACGTTTTGCATTGAATATTGAACAAGCAAGGCTTATATAACTTTATAGTGACATGCAAAATGGAGTTTCAAATAATAATAATAATCATTAAAAAATATCAATTGCATATCAAATATAATTTAAATACAAATTGAATGCCTCTTTTCTATTTGCAGCCTTCTGAGGTAAATATCAACATTAACTTTATCCACAGGCTAATAAATTTGAAAATAAAATAACAATGAATAAAACAACCATTCAGGACTTTAAACTGCTCAGTTTGCAACACACTGATCTAATTTGACGTGCGCAAGCCAGATACCTGGCATCTTTTTTTAGATGCTAGTTCTTTAATGTCGGGGCTCAGGCTTTGAGCTGAGGCAACTTTCATTATCGAACAAGATGTTCAACAGTCATATCTCGTACACCCAATTCTAACATCATTCAGACCCAGTCACAAGATATGTGCAGCTACAGCACGCATACACAAATGAATGCAACGCATACTTCATCAACAGCGATACAGGTTACACTGAGGGTGCCAGTATAAAAAACTTTAACACTGTTAGAAATATACGCCACACTGTGAACCCACACCAAACAAAAATAAAAAACACTTTTCGGGAGAACATCCGCACCGTAACACAACATAAACACAAAAGAACAAATACCCAGAATCTTTTGCAGCACTAACTCTTTCGGGACGCTACAAAATACACCCCCGCTACCACCAAACCCCCCCCCCCCCCACACACACACACACCTTGTAGCGTCTCGGAAGATTTAGTGCTACAAAGGGTTCTGGGTATTTGTTGTGTTGTGTTTATGTTGTGTTACGGTGCGGATGTTCTCCCGAAATGTGTTTGTCATTCTTGTTTGGTGTGGATTCACAGTGTGGCGTATATTTCTAAAAGTGTTAAAGTTTTTTATTGGCTACCGTCAGTGTAACCTGTATCGCTGTTGATGAAGTATGCGTTGCATTCAATTGTGTGTGGGTGCAGAAGCTGCACTGACATGAAACTGGGCTGGCACTCGTTTGACTAGCTGGAAAAAAAAAAAAAAAAAAAAAATTCGGGAGGAGTGCTGGAGTCACTCCCGGGAGGGTTGGCAAGTATTAGAAGTAGCGGCACTGCCGCAATGTATAATCGAAGGTCCAGCTTTAGTGTTAATTTGATATTGCCTCAAGGGCCAAGTCAAATTACACGTTGGGCCAAATTTGGCCCACGGGCCAGAGTTTGACACCCATGACCTTCACTGTAAAAAGTTACTGTAAAAATAAAAAATAAAATTACAGTTATATACTCCATCCATCCATCCATTTTCTACCGCTTATTCCCTTCGGGGGCGCGGGGGGCGCTGGAGCCTATCTCAGCTACAATCAGGCAGAAGGCGGGGTACACCCTGGACAAGTCGCCACCTCATCGCAGGGCCAACACAGATAGACAGACAACATTCACACTCACATTCACACACTAGGGCCAATTTAGTGTTGCCAATCAACCTATCATGTTCTTCTTAAATGCAGTTAAGTACTGTAAATTTTGTTGCATTTTTCAAAAAATATCGACCAGCAGTAAGTTACTGTAAAACCTACAGTGTAATTCAGTTATTTTCAGACTTGTTTCTTGGGTCCGCCCACAATTCGTCCAACCGAGCTTCATTTCACCTGGCCGACCCTGCTAAATCCATCCTACTGCATCGTGTGTTTTTGATAACAAGGTAAGAGTCACTTGTACCTTGATGTGTCATTTTCTGTTTGAATTACTTTATATATATATTTATAAAGTCCGAAATGACATAGCGTCACAGTCAGCATCACAGACACTATCGTTGACCACGCGCATGTACCGCCGCATGCTAGCTAGCTAAGTTTTCTTCTTTTTTGTCATAGTCATCATAAAAGATGATAACTTGCAACATATGTGCTACGACTTGCAGCAATGTATTTGCGTATGTTAGACACATGCGAAGTCATAGTTGTATGCCTAATGCATCGTTTAAGTGTGCTTTCCCTAAATGCACAAGAGTTTTTTCCAACTTCTCAGCCTTCAAAACTCACAGCCGTCGTCATAAATATGGCAAGAGTAGGACTGATATGTATAGCGCAGAAGGTTTACCTTGTAATATTGTCTCATGTAGCGCGAAGTGCGATGATATACGAGCCTTTCTCCTGCATTTGAAAAGTCATATTACCGAAGGTAGGACAGTTACGTGCCCCTTCAGTCAATGTGAAAAAAGATTTACAGTTAAGTCTACTTTCACATCGCACGTGTCAAGGAAGCACTACGGCTACACTGAACGAAGTTTGACTTGATCAACAGCAAATCCAAGCAGCTCTTGTGTTATTAACACTGATGATGACTATTGTGATATGCAACTTGAGGATTCAGGATATTCCTGTTATGAAGACATGGAGGTCTACTTGCATTAAAAAAATGTTCACAGCACTGAAAAAAGGTTGAGAACCACTGCCTTAGGACAGTGGTTCTCAACCTTTTTTCAGTGATGTACCCCTGTGAACATTTTTTAAATTCAAGTACCCCCTAATCAGAGCAAAGCATTTTTGGTTGAAAAAAAGAGATAAAGACGTAAAATACAGCACTATGTCATCAGTTTCTGATTTATTAAATTGTATAACAGTGCAAAATATTGCTCATTTGTTGTGGTCTTTCTTGAACTATTTGGAAAAAAAGATATAAAAATAACTAAAAACTTGTTGAAAAATAACCAAGTGATTCAATTATAAATAAAGATTTTTACACATAGAAGTAATCAACTTAAAGTGCCCTCTTTGGGGATTGTAATAGAGATCCATCTGGATTCATGAACTTCATTCTCAACATTTCTTCACAAAAAAAGAAATCTTTAACATCAATATTTATGGAACATGTCCACTACGCTTTAACCAAGCCTCCATTGTTTTCTACATGGATAGTTGATTGACAGTTGGTGCCGTGTGGCACCGCCAGGTAGGGTCAAACCATCATGGCATGGGGGAAACTCTGGCTTTATGGTAATGAATGGAATAGCCTACTTGATTAGTTGTTCAGTTTATGAACTTACATTCATATTTTGTCGAAGTATTATTCAATAAATATATTTATAAAGGATTTTTGAATTGTTGCTATTTTTAGAATATTTTAAAAAAATCTCACGTACCCCTTGGCATACCTTCAAGTACCCCCAGGAGTACGCGTACCCCCATTTGAGAACCACTGCCTTAGGAGACTAGATGTAAACAGAGGAAAGAGAGAGCGAGTGAGGTGGCCATTCCAAATACTTTTAAAATGCTACCCATATTGGATACTGTTTAGGAACATAAACTGCATTTCTTGACTGTACCAGTTGCTGGTGACAAAGTCACAATAAAACGTTGGATGATCAGCATGGAAGGTGATGTCATCTGCAAAGGCGTCCAACCTAGCTTAATCTCAGGGCTTGCTGCCCTTCTTGCCACATACTATGTGTTCAACTTGGAATACCAAGAGGAAGGTCCTCGGACATTGGAATTTGTTCAAAGGTAAATCCTCTTGATACTGTTAAAATACTGTTAGGATATTTTATTTTATATTTCTCACCTCTGTTCAGGAATTTGACTTGTCATTTCCCCAATTGTGTGCCTTAAATCAATGACTCTTCTGTTCCTTTGTGGACCTTCTTATTAGGGACCGAAGCACCAGTTTGACTCTAGGATACAGAGAAGGTAGGTAATGTGCAGGTAAAGATATGTTGACTGGGTCAAAGAAGGAAGCACCTGTTTGACCCCAGGATGCAGAAAAAGTAGATAATTTGCAGGTAAAGACATGTTGACTGGATGATGGCAGGAAGCACCAGCTTGACCCGAGAATGCAGAGCAAGTAGGTAATGTGCGGGTGAAGATATGTTGAATGGGTAAAGGCAGGAAGCACCAGTGTGACCCCACTATGCAGGGAAGGTAGGTAATGTGCGGGTGAAGGTATGTTGAATGGGTGAAAGAAGGAAGCGCAGGTGTGGTCGAGGCCATGCAGACAAGGTAGGTATGTGCAGGTGAAGATATGTTGTATGGTGAAAGAAAGAAGCACCAGTGTGACCCAATGATGCAGGGAAGGTAGGTAATGTGCAGGTAAAGATATGTTGAATGGGTGAAGGCAGGAAACACCAGCTAGACGCCAGGATACAGAGAAGGTAGGTAATGTGCAGGTAAAGATATGTTGAATGAGTAAAGGCAGGAAACACCAGCTTGACTCCAGGATATAGAGAAGGTAGGTAATGTGCAGGTAAAGATATGTTGAATGGGTGAAGGTAGAAAGCACCAGCGTGACCACATTATGCAGAGAAGGTAGGTAATGTGCAGGTAAAGATATGTTGAATGGGTAAAGGCAAGAAGCACCAGTGTGACCCCAGGATGCAGAGAAGATAGGTAATGAGCAGGAAACGATATGTTAAATGGGTGAAAGCAGGAAACATCAGCGTAAATACACGGTCCCGTAGATGGAGAGAAAACATGAATAGAGAGAGGGGTTGGGGAGGCTTTAGCATTGTCTTCCTCTCTGAATTTGTCTTAATGGGTTTTAGAGCATTCACTCATCTACAGCTGTGGTTATGGTATAGGCTCACATATATCCTAAAATTGATATTAATATTTGTGCAGTGCATATTCCTAAATAACAATGTGAGGGGGGTTCTGTATCGACTACAAGTAATCTTCAATCACAAAAGAATATCTAATATGCTTTCTCTCTTTTTTAGGCGATTCATTGGCGTTAACCCTGAGAGGGGAACAAAGGCTAGCCAGGGAAAGGTGGTGTCCAAGAAGACCGAGAAGCTGGTCCAGAAAAAGGCAGCAACTGTAAATCCTCACATAGCCACCCTTATAAAACATCTCACAGACTTTGAGTGGGGCTTTATGTAGCCGACAACTAAACACTGGACTCGTGTTCAGTGTTTTGTCTCCAGTTAGAAATTAAGTGGACATGTTATAAATGTTAAAATGCTTTACTGAAAATAAGAAGAATGCACTAAATGTACATTGAATGTATTTGATGCACTTTAAAATAATGGGTTAATAAAAACATAATCTTGCAAGGCCATTTCTCCAGTCATTTTTATGCCAGCAGATTGCAGGGGTTTTGATTTTGAAAAATTAAAAGTTCAACTCATTAACTTCTAGTGGCATTATACTGTAAAGCTCAGTCTATAGTGCTTACAATTATTTTACTGTAATTAACTGTTAATGGATATTACAGTAGATACACTAAAATAACAGTGTAATGCCGCTAAACAGATGACAGTATTATGCTGTGAAGCGTATATTTGATACAGCACAGTACTGTGATACTTTTTACAGTAATAAACTGTAGTGATAAATCACAGTATGTGTGCTGTAGAAAAACAGTTTTATACTGGAACCATTAGCTGCCAGTAGGTTACTGTAATTAAACGGTGAAAATTCTTACAGTAAGGGAGAGACCCGCCACCCAGCGGAGAAAACTCATTTCGGCCGCTTGTACCCGTGATGTTGTCCTTTCGGTCATAACCCAAAGCTCATGACCATAGGTGAGGATGGGAACGTAGATTGACCGGTAAATTGAGAGCTTTTCCCTCTGGCGCAGCTCCTTCTTACCACAACGAATCGATATAGCGTCCTCATTACTGAAGACGCCGCACCGATCAGCCTGTGCATCTCACGATCCACTCTTCCCTCACTCATGAACAAGACTCCAGGTACTTGAACTCATCCACTTGGGGCAAGATCTCCTGCCCAACCTCGAGATGGCACTCCACCCTTTCCCGGGCGAGAACCTCAGACTTGGAGGTGCTGATTCTCATCCCAGTCGCTTCACACTCGGCTGCGAACCAATCCAATGAGAGCTGAAGATCCTGGCCAGTTAAAGCCACATCATCTGCAAAAAGGAGAGACCTAATCCTGCAGCCACCAAACCGGATCCCCTCAACGCCATGACTGCGCCTAGAAATTCTGTCCATAAAATTTATGAACACATTTGGTGACAAAGGGCAGCCAACTTATTGCTGGCAATGCGGACCAAGCTCTGACACTGATCATACAGGGAGCGACCCGCCACAATCAGACATGCCGATACCCCATACTATCTGAGCACTCCCCACAGGACTTCCCGGGGTGGCCACGGTCGAATGTCTTCTCCAAGTCCACAAAGCACATGTAGACTGGTTGGACAAACTCCCATGCACACTCAAGGACCCTGCCGAGAGTATAGAGCTGGTCTACCGTTCCACGACCAGGACGAAAACCACACTGTTCGTCCTGGATCCGAGGTTCCTCCTCTCCAGTACACATGAATAGACCTTACCGGGAAGGCTGAGGAGTGTGATCTACGATAGTTGGAACACACCCTCCGGTTCCCCTTCTTAAAGAGAGGAACCACCACCCCGGTGTGCCAATCCAGAGGTACCGCCCCTGATGTCCACGCGATGTTGCAGAGTCTTGTCAACTAAAACAGCCCCACAGCATCCAGAGCCTTAAGAGCTCATCCACCCCCGGGGCCTTGCCACCGAGGAGCTTTTAAAACTACCTTGGCAACCTCAGCCCCAGAAATAGGAGAGCCCACCACAAATTCCCCAGGCACTGCTTGGCCTGTCGGTATGCCCGCTGCCTCTGGAGTCCCATGAGCCAAAAGGACCAGATAAGCTCTTTCTTCAGCTTGACGGCATCCCGCACTGCTGGTGGCCACCAGCGGGTTCTAGGATTACCGCCACGACAGGCACCAAACACCTTGCGGCCACAGCTCCAATCAGCTGGCTTGACAAGAGAGGCACGAACATGATCCATTCAGACTCAATGTCCAGCACCTCCTTTGTGACATGTTCAAAGTTCCTCCGGAGGTGGAAAAAGAAACTCTCTCTGACAGGAGACTCTGCTAGGCATTCCCAAAAGACTCTCACAATGCGTTTGGGCCTGCCAGGTCTGTCCGGGATCCTACCCCACCATCGGAGCCAGCTCACCAGGTGGTGATCGGTAGAAAGCTCGCCCCTCTCTTCACCCGAGTGTCCAAAACATGAGGCCGCAAATCCCATGACACAACTACAAAGTCAATAATGGAACTGCGGCCGAGGGTGTCCTGGTGCCAAGTGCACATATGGACACTCTTATGTTTGAACATTGTGTTTGTTATGGACAATCCGTGACGAGCACAAAAGTCCAATAACAAAGCACCACTTGGGCCACCCGGATGGCCACACTCCATTTTTCCCAATCACGACTCTCCAGGTTTCAAAGTCGTTGCCAACATGAGCGTTGAAGACCCCCAGCAGAACAAGGGAATCACCCGAGGGAGCACTCTCAAGGGAATCCAAAAAGAGTGGGTACTCTGAGCTGCTGTTTGGTGCGTAAACACCAACAACAGTCAGGACCCATCACCCAACCCGAAAGCGGAGGGAAGCTACCATCTCGTCTTCTGGGTTAAGTCCAACGTGCAGGCTTTGAGCTGGGGGGCAACAAGAATTGCCAACCCAGCCTCTCATTACTTGCAACGCCAGAGTGGAAGAGAGTCCAACCCCTCTTGAGAGAACAGGTTCCAGAGCCCTTGCTGTGCGTCGAAGTGAGTCCAGCTTTATCTAGCCGGGAACTTCTCCACCTCGCGAGGTGACGTTCCACGTCCCAAGAGCGAGCTTATGTAGCCGATAATCGGACCGCCAAGTGCCCTGCCTTCGGCTTCCGCCCAGCTAACACTGCACCCGACCTCTGTGAGCCAGCCCATGAGTGGTGAGCCTATTGCAGGGGGGACCCACGTTGCCTCTTCGAGCTGGGGCACCAGTCGCTCGCCATCGTGCCCCACCTCTGGGCCTGGCTCCACATGGGAGCCACGGTGACCTGCGTCCGGGCGAGAAAATATCTAGGTCCTCGATTTGTACTTTTCATAAAGGTCTTTGAGCTGCTCTTTGTCTGATTCCTCACCTAGGACCTGTTTGTCTTGGGGGACCCTACCAGGGGGAATAGAAGCCCCCGGACAACATAGCTCCTAGGATCAGTGGGACACGCAAACCACAAAGGCGGCGGCTCAGAAAGCAGGTTATATAAACATAACTCCAAAACCAAACATGCAAGATGTCTAAACATGCCTGTAATATTGTATCAATGTGAGTTTTACTAGAATCAGTTGTTTTTGTAAGGCTTGCAAACACAAAAGGTTTTTTTTACTCAATATGACAGTAAGTTCTTAAAATGCTGAGATAATGTGAAAAAAACAATACAAATGTATTCCAACATGATTCCTAAACCAAACATGCAAAATGTCTAAAAATGCCTGTAATATTGAATCCATGTGAGTTTTACTAGAATCATTTGTTTTTGTAAGGTTTGCAAATACAAAAATTGAGTTTTATGACAGACACAAGTTAGTTTTTTTACTCATTATAACAGTATAGATGTCATACTATATATTAAAGTTGTATGAACATAACTCCAAAACCAAACGTGCATTATGTCCAAAATTGCCTGTAATATTGTATAGATGTGAGTTTTACTAGAATCAGGTTTGCAAATACAAAAATTGGCTTTTATGACAGTATACTGTCACACTCAATATGACAGTATAACTGTCATACTAAATCCATCCATTTTCTTCCGCTTATCCGAGGTCGGGTTGCGGGGGCAGCAGCCTAAGCAGAGAGCCCAGACTTCCCTCTCCCCAGCCACTTTGTCCAGCTCTTCTCGGGGGATCCCGAGGCGTTCCCAGGCCATAGTCTTTCCAATGTATCCTAGGTCTTCCCCATGGCCTCCTGCCGTTCGGACCTAGGGAGGCGTTCGGGTGGCTTCCTGAGCAGATGCCCGAACCACCTCATCTGGCTCCTCTCAATGTGGAGGAGCAGCGGCTTTACACTGAGTTCCTCCCAGATGACAGAGCTTCTCACCCTATCTCTAAGGGAGAGACCCACCACCCGGCGGAGGAAACTCATTTCGGCCGCTTGTACCCGTGACCTTGTCCTTTCGGTCATAACCCAAAGCTCATGACCATAGGTGAGGATGGGAACGTTGATCGACCGGTAAATTGAAAGCTTTTCCTTCTGGCTCAGCTCCTTCTTCACCACAACGGATCGCTATAGCGTCCTCATTACTGAAGACGCCACACCGATCCGCCTGTAGATCTCACAATCCACTCTATCCTCACTCGTGAACAAGACTCCTAGGTACTTGAACTCCTTCACTTGGGGCAAGATCTCTTTCCCAACCTCGAGATGGCACTCCACCCTTTCCCGGGCGAGAACCATGGACTCGGACATGGAGGTGCTGATTCTCATCCCAGTCGCTTCACTGCGAACCGATCCAATGAAAGCTGAAGATCTTGGCCAGTTGAAGCCATCAGGACCACATCATCTGCAAAAAGCAGAGACCTAATCCTGCAGCCACCAAACCAGGCGCAGTCATGGCGTTGAGGGGATCCTCAAAGCCATGACTGCGCCTAGATATTCTGTCCATTAAAGTTATGAACAGAATCGGTGACAAAGGGCAGCCTTGGCGGAGTCCAACCCTCACTGGAAAGGGGTCCGACATACTGCCGGCAATGCGGACCAAGCTCTGACACTGATCATACAGGCAGACACCCGCCACAATCAGACATGCCGATACTCCATACTCTCTGAGCACTCCCCACAGGATTTACCGGGGGCCAAGGTCGAATGTCTTCTCCAAGTCCACAAAACTTATGTAGACTGGTTGGGCAAACTCCCATGCACACTCAAGGACCCTGCCGAGAGTATAGAGCTGGTCTACCGTTCCACGACCAGGACGAAAACCACACTGTTCGTCCTGGATCCGAGGTTCCTCCTCTCCATTACACATGAATAGACCTTACCGGGAAGGCTGAGGAGTGTGATCTACGATAGTTGGAACACACCCTCCGGTTCCCCTTCTTAAAGAGAGGAACCACCACCCCGGTCTGCCAATCCAGAGGTACCGCCCCTGATGTAGACGCAATGTTGCAGAGTCTTGTCAACCAAGACTGCCCCACAGCATCCAGAGCCTTAAGGAACTCCGGACGGAGCTCATACCCCCGGGGCCTTGCCACCGAGGAGCTTTTTAACTACCTTGGCAACCTCAGCCCCAGAAATAGGAGAGCCCACCACAGACTTCCCAGGCACTGTTTCCTCATAGGAAGACGTGTTGGTGGGACTGAGGAGGTCTCGCTTGGCCTGTCGATATGCCCACTGCCTCTGGAGTCCCATGAGCCAAAAGGACCCGGTGGCTCTTTCTTTAGCTTGACAGCATCCCTCGGTGCTGGTGGATTACCGCCACGACAGGCACCAAACACCTTGCGGCCACAGCTTCAATCAGCTGGCTCAACAAGAGAACATGGTCCACTCAGACTCAATGTCCAGCACCTCCCTCGTGACATGTTCAAAGTTCTTCCGGACATGTTCAAAGTTCTTCAGGAGACTCTGCTAGGTGTTCCCAGCAGACCCTTACAATGCGTTTGGGCCTGCCAGGTCTGACCGGCAACCTCCCCTACCATCGGAGCCAGCTCACCACCAGGTGGTGGTTGGTAGAAAGCTCTGCCCCTCTCTTCACCGAGTGTCCAAAACATGAGGCCGCAAATCCCATGACACAACTACAAAGTCAATCATGCGGCCGAGGGTGTCCTTGTGCCAAGTGCACATATGGATACCCTTATGTTTGAACATTGTGTTTGTTATGGACAATCCGTGACAAGCACAAAAGTCCAATAACAAAGCACCACTTGGGTTCAGATCCGGGTGGCCATTTTTCCCAATCACGACTCTCCAGGTTTCACTGTCGTTGCCAACATAGCGTTGAAGTCCACCAGCAGAAAAAGGGAATCACCCGAGGGAGCACTCTCCAGTACTCCCTCAAGGGAATCCAAAAAGAGTTGGTACTCTGAGCTGCTGTTTGGTGTGTAAACACAAACAACAGTCAGGACCCGTCACCCAACCCGAAGGCTGAAGGAAGCTACCATCTCGTCTATTGGGTTTAAAGTCCAACGTGCAGGCTTTGAGCCGGGGGGCAACAAGAATTGCCACCCCAGCCTCTCATTAGTTGCAACGCCAGTGTGGAATCTCTTCCACTCTGGCATTGCAAGTAATGAAAGTTCAGCTCAGTCCAGCCCCTCTGAGAGAACAGGTTCCAGAGCCCTTGCTGTGAGTCCAACTATATCTAGCCGGGAACTTCTCCACCTCAAGCACCAGCTCAGGCTCCTTCCCTCCCAGCGAGGTGACGTTCCATGTCCCAAGAGCGAGCTTATGTAGCCGATAATCGGACCACCAAGTGCCCTGCCTTCGGCTGCCGCCCAGCTCACACTGCACCCTCTATGACCCAGCCCATGAGTGGTGAGCCCTGGAGGGGGGATCCACGTTGCCTCTTCGAGCTGAGCACGGCTGGGCCCCATGGGGACAGGCCCGTCAATCGCCATCGTGCCACACCTCTGGGCCTGGCTCCACAGGGGAGCCACGGTGACCTGCGTCCGGGCGAGAAAAAATCTAGGTCCTCAATTGTACTTTTAATAAAGGTCTTTGAGCTGCTCTTTGTCTGATCCCTCACCTAGGACCTGTTTGTCCTGGATCAGTGGGACACGCAAACCACAAAGGTGGCGGCTCAGAAAGCAGGTTATATAAATATAACTCCAAAACCAATCATGCAATATGTCTAAACATGCCTGTAATATTGTATCAATGTGACTTTTCCTAAAATCGGTTGTTTTTGTAAGGTTTGCAAATACAAAAATTAGGTTTTACTCACAATGACAAAATCACACTCAATATGACAGTTATTTAAACATAACTCATAAACCACACAAAAAAATGGCTAATAATGCCTGAAATAATGAATCATTGGGAGTTTTACTGAGTTTTATATTTTGCAAACACAAAAAGTAGTTTTTTACTTGACTGTAATGTTCTTAGAACCCTGAGATAATGGGAAAAAAGCAATAAAAATGTATTTAAACCTAACTCCTAAACAACACATGCAAAATGGCTAATAATGCCTAGGGAGACATGTAACGTTGTTAGTTTAAAAAAATGATCTTTTGTAAAGATATCAAAGACACTAGCTAGTTTTTTTTATTCAATATGACAGTATAACAGTCATACTAAATATGAAAGTTATATAAACATAACTCCGAAACCAAACATGTGTCATGTCTAAAAATGTATTTATGTGAGTTTGTAAGGTTTGCAAAAACAAAAAGTAGTTTTTTACTCAATATGAAAGTAATGTTCTTAGAATCCTGAGATAATGCGAAAAAAGCAATACAAATGTATTCAAACACAAATTTTAAACCAAACATGTAAAATGTCTAAAAATGCCTGTAATATTGAATCCATATAAGTTTTACTAGAATCAATTGTTTTTGTAAGGTTTGCAAATACAAAAATTAGGTTTTACACATAATGACATTAAAACTGTAACACTCAATATAACAATTATTTATTTATAACTCCTAACCACACATGAAACATGTCTAATAATGCGTGAAAAAATTTATCTTTGTGAGTGTTACTAGAAACATTTTCTTTTGTAAGGTTTACAAATACAGGTTAGTTTTTTTTACTCCATATGACAGTATAACTGCCACACTCAATATGACAGTTATTTAAACATAACTCTTAAACTACACATGAAAAATGATTAACAATGTCTGAAATAATGCATTCTTGTAAGTTTTACTCGAAACATATGCTTTTTTAAGGCTTGCAAACACAAAAATTATTTCTTTACTCAATATGACAGTAATGTTCTAAAATTCTGAGAAAATACGAACAAATTAATAAAAATGATTCCAACATAATTCCTAAACCAAATATGCAAAATGTCTAAAAATGTCTGTAATATTGAATCCATGTGAGTTTTACTAGATTTAAATTATTTTGTAAGGTTTGCAAATACATAAATTAAGTTTTACTTACTATGTCATATCTGACAGTATATGACAGTTATTTAACCATAACTCAAACCACACATGAAAAATGGCTAATAATGCCTGAAATAATGCATCCTTGGCCGTTTTACTCGAAACACATGCTTTTTTAAATCTTGCAAACACAAAAAGTAGTTTTTTTACTCAATATGACTGTAATGTTCTTAAAATCCTGAGATAATGCGAAAAAAGCAATAAAAATGTATTTAAACATTACTCCTAAACAACATATGCAAAATGGCTAATAATGCCTGGAAACATGTATCTTTGTTAGTTTTACTGGAAAAAGGATCTTTTGTAAAGTTTGCAAAGACACAAGCCAGTTTTTTTTTTATTCAATATGACAGTATAACAGTCATTTTAAATATCAAAGTTATATAAACATAACTCCAAAACCAAACATGTGTCATGTCTAAAAATGCCTGTAATAATGTATTAATGTGAGTTTGTAAGGTTTTGAAAAACAAAAAGTAGTTTTTTACTCAATATGAAAGTAATGATCTTAGAATCCTGAGATAATGCGAAAAAAGCAATAAAAATGTATTCAAACATAACTCCTAAACAACCCAGGCAAAATGGGTAATAATGCCTGGAGACATGTATCTTTGTTAGTTTTACTAGAAAATGTATTTTTTGTAAAGTTTGCAAAGACACAAGCTAGTTGTTTTTATTCAATAAGACAGTATAACTGTCATACTACATATGAAAGTTATATAAACATAACTCCAGAACCAAACGTGTGTCATGTCTAAAATTGCCTATAATAATGTATTTATGTGAGTTTGTAAGGTTTGCAAAAACAAAAAGTAGTTTTTTCCTCAATATGAAAGTAAGGATTTTAGAATCCTGAGATAATGCGAAAAAAGCAATAAAAATGTATTTAAACATAATTCCTAAACAACCCATGCAAAATGGCTAATAATGCCTGGAGACATGTATGTTTGTTAGTTTTACTAGAAAAATGATCTTTTGTAAAGATATCAAAGACAAAAGCTAGTTTTTTTTATTCAATATGACAGTATAACAGTCCTACTAAATATGAAAGTTATCAAAACATAACTCCAAAACCAAACATGTGTTATGTCTAAAAATGCCTGTAATAATGTATTTTATGTGAGTTTGTAAGGTTTGCAAAAACAAAAAGTAGTTTTTTACTCAATATGAAAGTAATGATCTTAGAATCCTGAGATAATGCGAAAAAAGCAATAAAAATGTATTTAAACATAATTCCTAAACAACCCATGCAAAATGGGTAATAATGCCTGGAGACATGTATCTTTGTTAGTTTTACTAGAAAAATGATCTTTTGTAAAGTTTGCAAAGACACAAGCTTTTTTTTTTATTCAATATGACTGTATAACAGTCATACTAAATATAAAAGTTATATAAACATAACTCCAAAACCAAACATGTGTCATGTCTAAAAATGCCTGTAATAATGTATTAATGTGAGTTTGTAAGGTTTGCAAAAACAAAAAGTAGTTTTTTACTCAATATGAAAGTAATGATCTTAAAATCCTGAGATAATGCGAAAAAAGCAATAAAAATGTATTTAAACATAATTCCTAAACAACCCATGCAAAATGGGTAATAATGCCTGGAGACATGTATCTTTGTTAGTTTTACTAGAAAAATGATCTTTTGTAAAGTTTGCAAAGACACAAGCTACTTTTTTTTTATTCAATATGACAGTATAACAGTCATACTAAATATGAAAGTTATATAAACATAACTCCAAAACCGACATGTGTCATGTCTAAAAATGCCTGTAATAATGTATTAATGTGAGTTTGTAAGGTTTGCAAAAACAAAAAGTAGTTTTTTACTCAATATGAAAGTAATGATCTTAAAATCCTGAGATAATGCGAAAAAAGTAATAAAAATGTATTTAAACATAATTCCTAAACAACCCATGCAAAATGGGTAATAATGCCTGGAGACATGTATCTTTGTTAGTTTTACTAGAAAAATGATCTTTTGTAAAGTTTGCAAAGACACAAGCTAATTTTTTTTATTCAATATGACAGTATAACAGTCATACTAAATATAAAAGTTATATAAACATAACTCCAAAACCAAACATGTGTCATGTCTAAAAATGTCTGTAATAATGTATTTATGTGAGTTTGTAAGGTTTGCAAAAACAAAAAGTAGTTTTTTACTCAATATGAAAGTAATGATCTTGGAATCCTGAGATAATGCGAAAAAAGCAATAAAAATGTATTTAAACATAACTCCTAAACAACCCAGGCAAAATGGGTAATAATGCCTGGAGACATGTATCTTTGTTAGTTTTACTAGGAAATGTATATTTTGTAAAGTTTGCAAAGACACAAGCTAGTTGTTTTTATTCAATAAGACAGTATAACAGTCATACTAAATATGAAAGTTATATAAACATAACTCCAGAACCAAACGTGTGTCATGTCTAAAATTGCCTATAATAATGTATTTATGTGAGTTTGTAAGGTTTGCAAAAACAAAAAGTAGTTTTTTCCTCAATATGAAAGTAGGGATTTTAGAATCCTGAGATAATGCGAAAAAAGCAATAAAAATGTATTTAAACATAATTCCTAAACAACCCATGCAAAATGGCTAATAATGCCTGGAGACATGTATCTTTGTTAATTTTACTAGAAATATGATATTTTGTAAAGTTTGCAAAGACACAAGCTAGTTTTTTTTATTCAATATGACAGTATAACACTCATATTAAATATAGAAGTTATATAAACATAACTCCAAAACCAAACATGTGTCATGTCTAAAAATGCCTGTTATAATGTATTTATGTGAGTTTGTAAGGTTTGCAAAAACAAAAAGTAGTTTTTTTACTCAATATGAAAGTAATGATCTTAGAATCCTGAGATAATGCGAAAAAAGCAATAAAAATGTCTTTAAACATAATTCCTAAACAACCCATGCAAAATGGGTAATAATGCCTGGAGACATGTATCTTTGTTAGTTTTACTAGAAAAATGATCTTTTGTAAAGTTTGCAAAGACACAAGCTAGTTTTTTTTTATTCAATATGACAGTATAACAGTCATACTAAATATGAAAGTTATATAAAAATAACTCCAAAACCAAACATGTGAATTGTCTAAAAATGACTGTAATATTGAATTTATGTAAGTTTTACTAGAATCAATTGTTTTTGTAAGGTTTGCAAATACAAAAATTAGGTTTTACACATAATGACATTATAACTTTAACACTCAATATGAAAGTTATTTAATTATAACTCCTAAATACATGTCTAATAGCGTGAAAAAAATTATCTTTGTGAGTGTTGCTGGAAACATTTTCTTTTGTAAGGTTTGCAAAGACACAAGTTAGATTTTTTTAACTCAATATGACAGTATAACGCCACACTCAATATGACAGTTATTTAAACATAACTCCTAAACCACACCTGAAAAATGGCTAATAATGCCTGAAATAATGCATCTTTGGGAGTTTTACTGGAAACATATGCTTTTTTTAAGGCTTGCAAACACAAAAATTATTTTTTTACTCAATATGACAGTAATGTTCTAAAATTCTGAGAAAATACGAACAAATTAATAAAAATGATTCCAACATAATTCCTAAACCAAACATGCAAAATGTCTAAAAATGCCTGTAATATTGAATCCATGTGAGTTTTATTTGAATCAGTTGTATGGTTTGCTAATACAAAAATTGGGTTTTATGACAAACACAAGTTAGTTTTTTTACTCAATATAACAGTTTAGCTGTCATACTATATATGAAAGTTATATAAACATAACTCCAAAACCAAACCATTATGTCCAAAACTGCCTGTAATATTGTATATATGTGAGTTTTACTAGAATCAGGGTTGCAAATACAAAAATTGGGTTTTATGACAGTATACTGTCACACTCAATATGACAGTTATTTAAACATAACTCAAACAACACATGCAAAATAGCTAATAATGCCTGGAGCATGTATCTTAGTTAGTTTTACTAGAAAAATGGTATTTTGTAAGGTTTTGTTAGTTGTTGTTTTTATTCAATATGACAATATAACTGTCATACTAAATATGAAAGTTATATAAACATAACTCTAAAACCAAACATGCATTGTGTCTAAAAATGCCTGTAATATTGTATCTGTGTGAGTTTAACTAGATTTAGTTGTTTTTGTATGGTTTGCAAATACAAAATAAGGGTTTTACTCACTATGACAGTTTACTGTCACACTCAATCTGACAGTTATTTATTTAAACATAACTCCTAAACCACCCATGCAAAATGGCTAATAATGCCTGGAGATATGTATCTTTGTGAGTTTTACTAGAAACATTATATTGTGTAAGGTTTAGTTAGTTTTTGTACTCAATCTGACAGTATAACTGTCATTCTAAATCCATCCATTTTCTTCCGCTTATCCGAGGTCGGGTTGCGGGGGCAGCAGCCTGAGCAGAAAATCCCAGACTTCCCTCTCCCCAGCCACTTCGTCCAGCTCTTCTCGGGGTATTCCGAGGCGTTCCCAGGCCAGCCGGGGACATAGTCTTTCCAATGTGTCCTAGGTCTTCCCCGTGGCCTCCTGCCACACCTCCCTAGAGGCGTTCGGGTGGCATCCTGAGCAGATGCCCGAACCACCTCATGGCTCCTCTCAATGTAGAGGAGCAGCGGCTTTACTTTGAGTTCCTCCCGGATGACAGAGCTTCTCACCCTGTCTCTAAGGTAGAGACCCACCACCCGGCAGAGGAAACGCATTTCGGCCGCTTGTCCTTTCGGTCATAACCCAAAGCTGGGAACGTAGATCGACGGTAAATTGAGAGCTTTTCCTTCTGGCTCAGCTCCTTCTTCACCACAACGGATCGATATAGCGTCCTCAATACTGAAGACGCCGCACCAAATCGCCTGTGGATCTCTCGATCCACTCTATCCTCACTCGTGAACAAGACTCCTAGGTACTTGAACTCCTCCACTTGGGGCAAGATCTCCTCCCCAACCTGGAGATGGCACTCGACCCTTTCCTGCGCGAGAACCATGGACTTGGACTTGGAGGTGCTGATTCTCATCCCAGTCGCTTCACACTCAAGGACCCTGCCGAGAGTATAGACCTGGTCTACCGTTCCACGACCAGGACGAAAACCACACTGTTCGTCCTGGATCCGAGTTTCCTCCTCTCCAGTACACATGAATACACCTTACCGGGAAGGCTGAGGAGTGTGTTTCACGATAGTTGGAACACACCCTCCGGTTCCCCTTCTTAAAGAGAGGAACCACCACCCCGGTGTGCCAATCCAGAGGTACCACCCCCAATGTTCACGCGATGTTGCAGAGTCTTGTCAACCAAGACAGCCCCACAGTATCCAGAACCTTAAGGAACTCATCCACCACCGGGGCCTTGCCACAGAGGAGCTTTTTAACTACCTAGGCAACCTAAGCCCCAGAAATAGGAGAGTCCACCACAGATTCCCCAGGCACTGCTTGGCCTGTCGGTATGCCCGCTGCCTCTGGAGTCCCATGAGCCAAAAGGACCCGATAGGATCTTTCTTCAGCTTGACGGCATCCCTCCCTGCTGGTGGCCACCAGCGAGTTCTAGGATTACCGCCACGACAGGCACCAAACACCTTGCGGCCACAGCTCCAATCAGCAGGCTCGACAAGAGAGGCACGGAACATGGTCCACTCAGACTCAATGTCCAGCACCTCCCTCGTGACATGTTTAAAGTTCTTCCTTATGTTTTGAACATTGTGTTTGTTTTGGACAATCCGTGACAAGCACAAAAGTCCAATAACAAAGCACCACTTGGGTTCAGATCCGGGTGGCCATTTTTCCCAATCACGACTCTCCAGGTTTCACTGTCCTTGCCAACATGAGCATTGAAGTCCCCCAACAGAACAAGGGAATCACCCGAGGGAGCACTCTCCAGTACTCCCTCAAGGGAATCCAAAAAGAGTGGGTACTCTGAGCTGCTGTTTGGTGCGTAAACACAAACAACAGTCAGGACCCGTCACCCAACCCAAAGGCGGAGGGAAGCTACCATCTCGTCTACTGGGTCCAACGTGCAGGCTTTGAGCAACAACAATTGCCACCCCAGCCTCTCATTGCTTGCAACGCCAGAGTGGAAGAGAGTCCAGCCCCTCTTGAGAGAACAGGTTCCAGAGCTCTTGCTGTGCGTCGAAGTGAGTCCAACTATATCTAGCCGGAACTTCTTCACCTCGCGCACCAGCTCAGGCTCTTTCCCTCCCAGCGAGGTGACGTTCCACGTCCCAAGGGCGAGCTTATGTAGCCGATAATTGGACTGCCAAGTGCCCTGCCTTCGGCTGCCGCCCAGTTCACACTGCATCCGACCTCTATGACCTCAATGGGCCCATGAGTGGTGAGCCCATTGGAGGGTTGACCCACGTTGCCTCTTCGAAATGAGCCCGGCAGGGCCCCATGGAGACAGGCCCGGCCACCAGTCGCTCGCCATCGTGCCCCACCTCTGCGCCTGGCTCCACAGGGGAGCCACGGTGACCTGCGCCTGGGCGAGAAAAAATCTAGGTCCTCGATTTGTACTTTTCATAAAGGTCTTTGAGCTGCTCTTTGTCTGATCCCTCACCTAGGACCTTTTCTCAGGGGATCCCGAGGCGTTCCCAGGCCAGCCGGGAGACATAGTGTTCCCAATGTGTCCTGGGTCTTCCCCGTGGCCTCCAGGATGACAGAGCTTCACCTTCACCAGGGGTGTCAAACTCAAATACAGAGTGGGCCAAAGTTTAAAACTGAACAAAGCCGCGGGCCAAGGTTGAACAAATTAACCTTTTAATAGGGACCCAAACACGTTTTGCATTGAATATTGAACAAGCAAGGCTTATATAACTTTATAGTGACATGCAAAATGGAGTTTCAAATAATAATAATAATAATTTAAAAATATCAATTGCATATCAAATATAATTTAAATACAAATTGAATGCCTCTTTTCTATTTGCAGCCTTCTGAGGTAAACATCAACATTAACTTTATCCACAGGCTAATAAATTTGAAAATAAAATAACAATGAATAAAACAACCATTCAGGACTTTAAACTGCTCAGTTTGCAACACACTGATCTAATTTGATGTGCCCAAGCCAGATACCTGGCATCTTTTTTTAGATGCTAGTTCTTTAATGTCGGGGCTCAGGCTTTGAGCTGAGGCAACTTTCATTATCGAACAAGATGTTCAACAGTCATATCTCGTACACCCAATTCTAACATCATTCAGACCCAGTCACAGGATATGTGCAGCTACAGCACGCATACACAAATGAATGCAACGCATACTTCATCAACAGCGATACAGGTTACACTGAGGGTGCCAGTATAAAAAACTTTAACACTGTTAGAAATATACGCCACACTGTGAACCCACACCAAACAAAAATAAAAAACACTTTTCGGGAGAACATCCGCACCGTAACACAACATAAACACAAAAGAACAAATACCCAGAATCTTTTGCAGCACTAACTCTTTCGGGACGCTACAAAATACACCCCCGCTACCACCAAACCTCCCCCCCCCACACACACACACCTTGTAGCGTCTCGGAAGATTTAGTGCTACAAAGGGTTCTGGTATTTGTTGTGTTGTGTTTATGTTGTGTTACGGTGCGGATGTTCTCCCGAAATGTGTTTGTCATTCTTGTTTGGTGTGGATTCACAGTGTGGCGTATATTTCTAAAAGTGTTAAAGTTTTTTATTTGGCTACCGTCAGTGTAACCTGTATCGCTGTTGATGAAGTATGCGTTGCATTCAATTGTGTGTGGGTGCAGAAGCTGCACTGACATGAAACTGGGCTGGCACTCGTTTGACTAGCTGGAAAAAAAAAAAAAATTCGGGAGGAGTGCTGGAGTCACTCCCGGGAGGGTTGGCAAGTATTAGAAGTAGCGGCACAGCCGCAATGTATAATCGAAGGTCCAGCTTTAGTGTTAATTTGATATTGCCTCAAGGGCCAAGTCAAATTACACGTTGGGCCAAATTTGGCCCACGGGCCAGAGTTTGACACCCATGACCTTCACTGTAAAAAATTACTGTAAAAATAAAAAATAAAATTACAGTTATATACTCCATCCATCCATCCATTTTCTACCGCTTATTCCCTTCGGGGTCGCGGGGGGCGCTGGAGCCTATCTCAGCTACAATCAGGCGGAAGGCGGGGTACACCCTGGACAAGTCGCCACCTCATTGCAGGGCCAACACAGATAGACAGACAACATTCACACTCACATTCACACACTAGGGCCAATTTAGTGTTGCCAATCAACCTATCATGTTCTTCTTAAATGCAGTTAAGTACTGTAAATTTTGTTGCATTTTTCAAAAAATATCGACCAGCAGTAAGTTACTGTAAAACCTACAGTGTAATTCAGTATTTTTCAGACTTGTTTCTTGGGTCCGCCCACAATTCGTCCAACCGAGCTTCATTTCACCTGGCCGACCCTGCTAAATCCATCCTACTGCATCGTGTGTTTTTGATAACAAGGTAAGAGTCACTTGTACCTTGATGTGTCATTTTCTGTTTGAATTACTTTATATATATATTTATAAAGTCCGAAATGACATAGCGTCACAGTCAGCATCACAGACACTATCGTTGACCACGCGCATGTACCGCCGCATGCTAGCTAGCTAAGTTTTCTTCTTTTTTGTCATAGTCATCATAAAAGATGATAACTTGCAACATATGTGCTACGACTTGCAGCAATGTATTTGCGTATGTTAGACACATGCGAAGTCATAGTTGTATGCCTAATGCATCGTTTAAGTGTGCTTTCCCTAAATGCACAAGAGTTTTTTCCAACTTCTCAGCCTTCAAAACTCACAGCCGTCGTCATATGGCAAGAGTAGGACTGATATGTATAGCGCAGAAGGTTTACCTTGTAATATTGTCTCATGTAGCGCGAAGTGCGATGATATACGAGCCTTTCTCCTGCATTTGAAAAGTCATATTACCGAAGGTAGGACAGTTACGTGCCCCTTCAGTCAATGTGAAAAAAGATTTACAGTTAAGTCTACTTTCACATCGCACGTGTCAAGGAAGCACTACGGCTACACTGAACGAAGTTTGACTTGATCAACAGCAAATCCAAGCAGCTCTTGTGTTATTAACACTGATGATGACTATTGTGATATGCAACTTGAGGATTCAGGATATTCCTGTTATGAAGACATGGAGGTCTACTTGCATTAAAAAAATGTTCACAGCACTGAAAAAAGGTTGAGAACCACTGCCTTAGGACAGTGGTTCTCAACCTTTTTTCAGTGATGTACCCCTGTGAACATTTTTTAAATTCAAGTACCCCCTATTCAGAGCAAAGCATTTTTGGTTGAAAAAAAAGAGATAAAGAAGTAAAATACAGCACTATGTCATCAGTTTCTGATTTATTAAATTGTATAACAGTGCAAAATATTGCTCATTTGTTGTGGTCTTTCTTGAACTATTTGGAAAAAAAGATATAAAAATAACTAAAAACGTGTTGAAAAATAACCAAGTGATTCAATTATAAATAAAGATTTTTACACATAGAAGTAATCAACTTAAAGTGCCCTCTTTGGGGATTGTAATAGAGATCCATCTGGATTCATGAACTTCATTCTCAACATTTCTTCACAAAAAAAGAAATCTTTAACATCAATATTTATGGAACATGTCCACTACGCTTTAACCAAGCCTCCATTGTTTTCTACATGGATAGTTGATTGACAGTTGGTGCCGTGTGGCACCGCCAGGTAGGGTCAAACCATCATGGCATGGGGGAAACTCTGGCTTTATGGTAATGAATGGAATAGCCTACTTGATTAGTTGTTCAGTTTATGAACTTACATTCATATTTTGTCGAAGTATTATTCAATAAATATATTTATAAAGGATTTTTGAATTGTTGCTATTTTTAGAATATTTTAAAAAAATTTCACGTACCCCTTGGCATACCTTCAAGTACCCCCAGGAGTATGCGTACCCCCATTTGAGAACCACTGCCTTAGGAGACTAGATGTAAACAGAGGAAAGAGAGAGCGAGTGAGGTGGCCATTCCAAATACTTTTAAAATGCTACCCATATTGGATACTGTTTAGGAACATAAACTGCATTTCTTGACTGTACCAGTTGCTGGTGATGATCAGCATGGAAGGTGATGTCATCTGCAAAGGCGTCCAACCTAGCTTAATCTCAGGGCTTGCTGCCCTTCTTGCCACATACTATGTGTTCAACTTGGAATACCAAGAGGAAGGTCCTCGGACATTGGAATTTGTTCAAAGGTAAATCCTCTTGATACTGTTAAAATACTGTTAGGATATTTTATTTTATATTTCTCACCTCTGTTCAGGAATTTGACTTGTCATTTCCCCAATTGTGTGCCTTAAATCAATGACTCTTCTGTTCCTTTGTGGACCTTCTTATTAGGGACCGAAGCACCAGTTTGACTCTAGGATACAGAGAAGGTAGGTAATGTGCAGGTAAAGATATGTTGACTGGGTCAAAGAAGGAAGCACCTGTTTGACCCCAGGATGCAGAAAAAGTAGATAATTTGCAGGTAAAGACATGTTGACTGGATGATGGCAGGAAGCACCAGCTTGACCCGAGAATGCAGAGCAAGTAGGTAATGTGCGGGTGAAGATATGTTGAATGGGTAAAGGCAGGAAGCACCAGTGTGACCCCACTATGCAGGGAAGATAGGTAATGTGCGGGTGAAGGTATGTTGAATGGGTGAAAGAAGGAAGCGCAGGTGTGGTCGAGGCCATGCAGACAAGGTAGGTATGTGCAGGTGAAGATATGTTGTATGGTGAAAGAAAGAAGCACCAGTGTGACCCAAGGATGCAGGGAAGGTAGGTAATGTGCAGGTAAAGATATGTTGAATGGGTGAAGGCAGGAAACACCAGCTAGACGCCAGGATACAGAGAAGGTAGGTAATGTGCAGGTAAAGATATGTTGAATGAGTAAAGGCAGGAAACACCAGCTTGACTCCAGGATATAGAGAAGGTAGGTAATGTGCAGGTAAAGATATGTTGAATGGGTGAAGGTAGAAAGCACCAGCGTGACCACATTATGCAGAGAAGGTAGGTAATGTGCAGGTAAAGATATGTTGAATGGGTAAAGGCAAGAAGCACCAGTGTGACCCCAGGATGCAGAGAAGATAGGTAATGAGCAGGAAACGATATGTTAAATGGGTGAAAGCAGGAAACATCAGCGTAAATACACGGTCCCGTAGATGGAGAGAAAACATGAATAGAGAGAGGGGTTGGGGAGGCTTTAGCATTGTCTTCCTCTCTGAATTTGTCTTAATGGGTTTTAGAGCATTCACTCATCTACAGCTGTGGTTATGGTATAGGCTCACATATATCCTAAAATTGATATTAATATTTGTGCAGTGCATATTCCTAAATAACAATGTGAGGGGGGTTCTGTATCGACTACAAGTAATCTTCAATCACAAAAGAATATCTAATATGCTTTCTCTCTTTTTTAGGCGATTCATTGGCGTTAACCCTGAGAGGGGAACAAAGGCTAGCCAGGGAAAGGTGGTGTCCAAGAAGACCGAGAAGCTGGTCCAGAAAAAGGCAGCAACTGTAAATCCTCACATAGCCACCCTTATAAAACATCTCACAGACTTTGAGTGGGGCTTTATGTAGCCGACAACTAAACACTGGACTCGTGTTCAGTGTTTTGTCTCCAGTTAGAAATTAAGTGGACATGTTATAAATGTTAAAATGCTTTACTGAAAATAAGAAGAATGCACTAAATGTACATTGAATGTATTTGATGCACTTTAAAATAATGGGTTAATAAAAACATAATCTTGCAAGGCCATTTCTCCAGTCAGTTTTATGCCAGCAGATTGCAGGGGTTTTGATTTTGAAAAATTAAAAGTTCAACTCATTAACTTCTAGTGGCATTATACTGTAAAGCTCAGTCTATAGTGCTTACAATTATTTTACTGTAATTAACTGTTAATGGATATTACAGTAGATACACTAAAATAACAGTGTAATGCCGCTAAACAGATGACAGTATTATGCTGTGAAGCGTATATTTGATACAGCACAGTACTGTGATACTTTTTACAGTAATAAACTGTAGTGATAAATCACAGTATGTGTGCTGTAGAAAAACAGTTTTATACTGGAACCATTAGCTGCCAGTAGGTTACTGTAATTAAACGGTGAAAATTCTTACAGTAAGGGAGAGACCCGCCACCCAGCGGAGAAAACTCATTTCGGCCGCTTGTACCCGTGATGTTGTCCTTTCGGTCATAACCCAAAGCTCATGACCATAGGTGAGGATGGGAACGTAGATTGACCGGTAAATTGAGAGCTTTTCCCTCTGGCGCAGCTCCTTCTTACCACAACGAATCGATATAGCGTCCTCATTACTGAAGACGCCGCACCGATCAGCCTGTGCATCTCACGATCCACTCTTCCCTCACTCATGAACAAGACTCCAGGTACTTGAACTCATCCACTTGGGGCAAGATCTCCTGCCCAACCTCGAGATGGCACTCCACCCTTTCCCGGGCGAGAACCTCAGACTTGGAGGTGCTGATTCTCATCCCAGTCGCTTCACACTCGGCTGCGAACCAATCCAATGAGAGCTGAAGATCCTGGCCAGTTAAAGCCATAAGGACCACATCATCTGCAAAAAGGAGAGACCTAATCCTGCAGCCACCAAACCGGATCCCCTCAACGCCATGACTGCGCCTAGAAATTCTGTCCATAAAATTTATGAACACATTTGGTGACAAAGGGCAGCCAACTTATTGCTGGCAATGCGGACCAAGCTCTGACACTGATCATACAGGGAGCGACCCGCCACAATCAGACATGCCGATACCCCATACTATCTGAGCACTCCCCACAGGACTTCCCGGGGTGGCCACGGTCGAATGTCTTCTCCAAGTCCACAAAGCACATGTAGACTGGTTGGACAAACTCCCATGCACACTCAAGGACCCTGCCGAGAGTATAGAGCTGGTCTACCGTTCCACGACCAGGACAAAAACCACACTGTTCGTCCTGGATCCGAGGTTCCTCCTCTCCAGTACACATGAATAGACCTTACCGGGAAGGCTGAGGAGTGTGATCTACGATAGTTGGAACACACCCTCCGGTTCCCCTTCTTAAAGAGAGGAACCACCACCCCGGTCTGCCAATCCAGAGGTACCGCCCCTGATGTCCACGCGATGTTGCAGAGTCTTGTCAACTAAAACAGCCCCACAGCATCCAGAGCCTTAAGAGCTCATCCACCCCCGGGGCCTTGCCACCGAGGAGCTTTTAAAACTACCTTGGCAACCTCAGCCCCAGAAATAGGAGAGCCCACCACAAATTCCCCAGGCACTGCTTGGCCTGTCGGTATGCCCGCTGCCTCTGGAGTCCCATGAGCCAAAAGGACCAGATAAGCTCTTTCTTCAGCTTGACGGCATCCCGCACTGCTGGTGGCCACCAGCGGGTTCTAGGATTACCGCCACGACAGGCACCAAACACCTTGCGGCCACAGCTCCAATCAGCTGGCTTGACAAGAGAGGCACGGAACATGATCCATTCAGACTCAATGTCCAGCACCTCCTTTGTGACATGTTCAAAGTTCCTCCGGAGGTGGAAAAAGAAACTCTCTCTGACAGGAGACTCTGCTAGGCATTCCCAAAAGACTCTCACAATGCGTTTGGGCCTGCCAGGTCTGTCCGGGATCCTACCCCACCATCGGAGCCAGCTCACCAGGTGGTGATCGGTAGAAAGCTCGCCCCTCTCTTCACCCGAGTGTCCAAAACATGAGGCCGCAAATCCCATGACACAACTACAAAGTCAATAATGGAACTGCGGCCGAGGGTGTCCTGGTGCCAAATGCACATATGGACACCCTTATGTTTGAACATTGTGTTTGTTATGGACAATCCGTGACGAGCACAAAAGTCCAATAACAAAGCACCACTTGGGTTCAGATCCGGGTGGCCATTTTTCCCAATCACGACTCTCCAGGTTTCAAAGTCGTTGCCAACATGAGCGTTGAAGACCCCCAGCAGAACAAGGGAATCACCCGAGGGAGCACTCTCAAGGGAATCCAAAAGAGTGGGTACTCTGAGCTGCTGTTTGGTGCGTAAACACCAACAACAGTCAGGACCCATCACCCAACCCGAAAGCGGAGGGAAGCTACCATCTCGTCTTCTGGGTTAAGTCCAACGTGCAGGCTTTGAGCTGGGGGGCAACAAGAATTGCCAACCCAGCCTCTCATTACTTGCAACGCCAGAGTGGAAGAGAGTCCAACCCCTCTTGAGAGAACAGGTTCCAGAGCCCTTGCTGTGCGTCGAAGTGAGTCCAGCTTTATCTAGCCGGGAACTTCTCCACCTCGCGAGGTGACGTGCCACGTCCCAAGAGCGAGCTTATGTAGCCGATAATCGGACCGCCAAGTGCCCTGCCTTCGGCTTCCGCCCAGCTAACACTGCACCCGACCTCTGTGACCCAGCCCATGAGTGGTGAGCCTATTGCAGGGGGGACCAACGTTGCCTCTTCGAGCTGGGCCCCATGGGCACCAGTCGCTCGCCATCGTGCCCCACCTCTGGGCCTGGCTCCACAGGGGAGCCACGGTGACCTGCGTCCGGGCGAGAAAATATCTAGGTCCTCGATTTGTACTTTTCATAAAGGTCTTTGAGCTGCTCTTTGTCTGATTCCTCACCTAGGACCTGTTTGTCTTGGGGGACCCTACCAGAGGGCATTAAAAGCCCCCGGACAACATAGCTCCTAGGATCAGTGGGACACGCAAACCACAAAGGTGGCGGCTCAGAAAGCAGGTTATATAAACATAACTCCAAAACCAAACATGCAAGATGTCTAAACATGCCTGTAATATTGTATCAATGTGAGTTTTACTAGAATCGGTTGTTTTTTTAAGGCTTGCAAACACAAAAGGTTTTTTTTTACTCAATATGACAGTAAGTTCTTAAAATGCTGAGATAATGTGAAAAAAACAATACAAATGTATTCCAACATGATTCCTAAACCAAACATGCAAAATGTCTAAAAATGCCTGTAATATTGAATCCATGTGAGTTTTACTAGAATCATTTGTTTTTGTAAGGTTTGCAAATACAAAAATTGAGTTTTATGACAGACACAAGTTAGTTTTTTTACTCATTATAACAGTATAGATGTCATACTATATATTAAAGTTATATGAACATAACTCCAAAACCAAACGTGCATTATGACCAAAATTGCCTGTAATATTGTATAGATGTGAGTTTTACTAGAATCAGGTTTGCAAATACAAAAATTGGGTTTTATGACAGTATACTGTCACACTCAATATGACAGTATAACTGTCATACTAAATCCATCCATTTTCTTCCGCTTATCCGAGGTCGGGTTGCGGGGGCAGCAGCCTAAGCAGAGAGCCCAGACTTCCCTCCCCCCAGCCACTTTGTCCAGCTCTTCTCGGGGGATCCCGAGGCGTTCCCAGGCCATAGTCTTTCCAATGTATCCTAGGTCTTCCCCATGGCCTCCTGCCGTTCGGACCTAGGGAGGCGTTCGGGTGGCATCCTGAGCAGATGCCCGAACCACCTCATCTGGCTCCTCTCAATGTGGAGGAGCAGCGGCTTTACACTGAGTTCCTCCCAGATGACAGAGCTTCTCACCCTATCTCTAAGGGAGAGACCCACCACCCGGCGGAGGAAACTCATTTCGGCCGCTTGTACCCGTGACCTTGTCCTTTCGGTCATAACCCAAAGCTCATGACCATAGGTGAGGATGGGAACGTTGATCGACCGGTAAATTGAAAGCTTTTCCTTCTGGCTCAGCTCCTTCTTCACCACAACGGATCGCTATAGCGTCCTCATTACTGAAGACGCCGCACCGATCCGCCTGTAGATCTCACAATCCACTCTATCCTCACTCGTGAACAAGACTCCTAGGTACTTGAACTCCTTCACTTGGGGCAAGATCTCTTTCCCAACCTCGAGATGGCACTCCACCCTTTCCCGGGCGAGAACCATGGACTCGGACATGGAGGTGCTGATTCTCATCCCAGTCGCTTCACTGCGAACCGATCCAATGAAAGCTGAAGATCTTGGCCAGTTGAAGCCATCAGGACCACATCATCTGCAAAAAGCAGAGACCTAATCCTGCAGCCACCAAACCAGGCGCAGTCATGGCGTTGAGGGGATCCTCAAAGCCATGACTGCGCCTAGATATTCTGTCCATTAAAGTTATGAACAGAATCGGTGACAAAGGGCAGCCTTGGCGGAGTCCAACCCTCACTGGAAAGGGGTCCGACATACTGCCGGCAATGCGGACCAAGCTCTGACACTGATCATACAGGGAGACACCCGCCACAATCAGACATGCCGATACTCCATACTCTCTGAGCACTCCCCACAGGATTTACCGGGGGCCAAGGTCGAATGTCTTCTCCAAGTCCACAAAACTTATGTAGACTGGTTAGGCAAACTCCCATGCACACTCAAGGACCCTGCCGAGAGTATAGAGCTGGTCTACCGTTCCACGACCAGGACGAAAACCACACTGTTCGTCCTGGATCCGAGGTTCCTCCTCTCCATTACACATGAATAGACCTTACCGGGAAGGCTGAGGAGTGTGATCTACGATAGTTGGAACACACTCTCCGGTTCCCCTTCTTAAAGAGAGGAACCACCACCCCGGTCTGCCAATCCAGAGGTACCGCCCCTGATGTAGACGCAATGTTGCAGAGTCTTGTCAACCAAGACTGCCCCACAGCATCCAGAGCCTTAAGGAACTACGGACGGAGCTCATACCCCCGGGGCCTTGCCACCGAGGAGCTTTTTAACTACCTTGGCAACCTCAGCCCCAGAAATAGGAGAGCCCACCACAGACTTCCCAGGCACTGTTTCCTCATAGGAAGACGTGTTGGTGGGACTGAGGAGGTCTCGCTTGGCCTGTCGATATGCCCACTGCCTCTGGAGTCCCATGAGCCAAAAGGACCCGGTGGCTCTTTCTTCAGCTTGACAGCATCCCTCGGTGCTGGTGGATTACCGCCACGACAGGCACCAAACACCTTGCGGCCACAGCTTCACTCAGCTGGCTCAACAAGAGAACATGGTCCACTCAGACTCAATGTCCAGCACCTCCCTCGTGACATGTTCAAAGTTCTTCTGGACATGTTCAAAGTTCTTCAGGAGACTCTGCTAGGTGTTCCCAGCAGACCCTTACAATGCGTTTGGGCCTGCCAGGTCTGACCGGCAACCTCCCCTACCATCGGAGCCAGCTCACCACCAGGTGGTGGTTGGTAGAAAGCTCTGCCCCTCTCTTCACCGAGTGTCCAAAACATGAGGCCGCAAATCCCATGACACAACTACAAAGTCAATCATGCGGCCGAGGGTGTCCTTGTGCCAAGTGCACATATGGACACCCTTATGTTTGAACATTGTGTTTGTTATGGACAATCCGTGACAAGCACAAAAGTCCAATAACAAAGCACCACTTGGGTTCAGATCCGGGTGGCCATTTTTCCCAATCACGACTCTCCAGGTTTCACTGTCGTTGCCAACATAGCGTTGAAGTCCACCAGCAGAAAAAGGGAATCACCCGAGGGAGCACTCTCCAGTACTCCCTCAAGGGAATCCAAAAAGAGTTGGTACTCTGAGCTGCTGTTTGGTGTGTAAACACAAACAACAGTCAGGACCCGTCACCCAACCCGAAGGCTGAAGGAAGCTACCATCTCGTCTATTGGGTTTAAAGTCCAACGTGCAGGCTTTGAGCCGGCGGGCAACAAGAATTGCCACCCCAGCCTCTCATTAGTTGCAACGCCAGTGTGGAATCTCTTCCACTCTGGCGTTGCAAGTAATGAAAGTTCAGCTCAGTCCAGCCCCTCTGAGAGAACAGGTTCCAGAGCCCTTGCTGTGAGTCCAACTATATCTAGCCGGGAACTTCTCCACCTCAAGCACCAGCTCAGGCTCCTTCCCTCCCAGCGAGGTGACGGTCCATGTCCCAAGAGCGAGCTTATGTAGCCGATAATCGGACCACCAAGTGCCCTGCCTTCGGCTTCCGCCCAGCTCACGCTGCACCCTCTATGACCCAGCCCATGAGTGGTGAGCCCTGGAGGGGGGATCCACGTTGCCTCTTCGAGCTGAGCACGGCTGGGCCCCATGGGGACAGGCCCGTCAATCGCCATCGTGCCACACCTCTGGGCCTGGCTCCACAGGGGAGCCACGGTGACCTGCGTCCGGGCGAGAAAAAATCTAGGTCCTCAATTGTACTTTTAATAAAGGTCTTTGAGCTGCTCTTTGTCTGATCCCTCACCTAGGACCTGTTTGTCCTGGATCAGTGGGACACGCAAACCACAAAGGTGGCGGCTCAGAAAGCAGGTTATATAAATATAACTCCAAAACCAAACATGCAATATGTCTAAACATGCCTGTAATATTGTATCAATGTGACTTTTCCTAGAATCGGTTGTTTTTGTAAGGTTTGCAAATACAAAAATTAGGTTTTACTCACAATGACAAAATCACACTCAATATGACAGTTATTTAAACATAACTCATAAACCACACAAAAAAATGGCTAATAATGCCTGAAATAATGAATCATTGGGAGTTTTACTGAGTTTTATATTTTGCAAACACAAAAAGTAGTTTTTTACTTGACTGTAATGTTCTTAGAACCCTGAGATAATGGGAAAAAAGCAATAAAAATGTATTTAAACCTAACTCCTAAACAACACATGCAAAATGGCTAATAATGCCTAGGGAGACATGTAACGTTGTTAGTTTAAAAAAATGATCTTTTGTAAAGATATCAAAGACACTAGCTAGTTTTTTTTATTCAATATGACAGTATAACAGTCATACTAAATATGAAAGTTATATAAACATAACTCCAAAACCAAACATGTGTCATGTCTAAAAATGTATTTATGTGAGTTTGTAAGGTTTGCAAAAACAAAAAGTAGTTTTTTACTCAATATGAAAGTAATGTTCTTAGAATCCTGAGATAATGCGAAAAAAGCAATACAAATGTATTCAAACACAAATTTTAAACCAAACATGTAAAATGTCTAAAAATGCCTGTAATATTGAATCCATATAAGTTTTACTAGAATCAATTGTTTTTGTAAGGTTTGCAAATACAAAAATTAGGTTTTACACATAATGACATTAAAACTGTAACACTCAATATGACAATTATTTATTTATAACTCCTAACCACACATGAAACATGTCTAATAATGCGTGAAAAAATTTATCTTTGTGAGTGTTACTAGAAACATTTTCTTTTGTAAGGTTTGCAAATACAGGTTAGTTTTTTTTACTCCATATGACAGTATAACTGCCACACTCAATATGACAGTTATTTAAACATAACTCTTAAACTACACATGAAAAATGATTAACAATGCCTGAAATAATGCATTCTTGTAAGTTTTACTCGAAACATATGCTTTTTTAAGGCTTGCAATCACAAAAATTATTTCTTTACTCAATATGACAGTAATGTTCTAAAATTCTGAGAAAATACGAACAAATTAATAAAATGATTCCAACATAATTCCTAAACCAAATATGCAAAATGTCTAAAAATGTCTGTAATATTGAATCCATGTGAGTTTTACTAGATTTAAATGATTTTGTAAGGTTTGCAAATACATAAATTAGGTTTTACTTACTATGTCATATCTGACAGTATATGACAGTTATTTAACCATACCTCAAACCACACATGAAAAATGGCTAATAATACCTGAAATAATGCATCCTTGGCCGTTTTACTCGAAACACATGCTTTTTTAAATCTTGCAAACACAAAAAGTAGTTTTTTTACTCAATATGACTGTAATGTTCTTAAAATCCTGAGATAATGCGAAAAAAGCAATAAAAATGTATTTAAACATTACTCCTAAACAACATATGCAAAATGGCTGATAATGCCTGGAAACATGTATCTTTGTTAGTTTTACTGGAAAAATGATCTTTTGTAAAGTTTGCAAAGACACAAGCTAGTTTTTTTTTTATTCAATATGACAGTATAACAGTCATTTTAAATATCAAAGTTATATAAGCATAACTCCAAAACCAAACATGTGTCATGTCTAAAAATGCCTGTAATAATGTATTAATGTGAGTTTGTAAGGTTTGCAAAAACAAAAAGTAGTTTTTTACTCAATATGAAAGTAATGATCTTAGAATCCTGAGATAATGCGAAAAAAGCAATAAAAATGTATTCAAACATAACTCCTAAACAACCCAGGCAAAATGGGTAATAATGCCTGGAGACATGTATCTTTGTTAGTTTTACTAGAAAATGTATTGTTTGTAAAGTTTGCAAAGACACAAGCTAGTTGTTTTTATTCAATAAGACAGTATAACTGTCATACTACATATGAAAGTTATATAAACATAACTCCAGAACCAAACGTGTGTCATGTCTAAAATTGCCTATAATAATGTATTTATGTGAGTTTGTAAGGTTTGCAAAAACAAAAAGTAGTTTTTTCCTCAATATGAAAGTAAGGATTTTAGAATCCTGAGATAATGCGAAAAAAGCAATAAAAATGTATTTAAACATAATTCCTAAACAACCCATGCAAAATGGCTAATAATGCCTGGAGACATGTATCTTTGTTAGTTTTACTAGAAAAATGATCTTTTGTAAAGATATCAAAGACAAAAGCTACTTTTTTTTATTCAATATGACAGTATAACAGTCCTACTAAATATGAAAGTTATCAAAACATAACTCCAAAACCAAACATGTGTTGTGTCTAAAAATGCCTGTAATAATGTATTTATGTGAGTTTGTAAGGTTTGCAAAAACAAAAAGTAGTTTTTTACTCAATATGAAAGTAATGATCTTAGAATCCTGAGATAATGCAAAAAAAGCAATACAAATATATTTAAACATAAATCCTAAACAACCCATGCAAAATGGGTAATAATGCCTGGAGACATGTATCTTTGTTAGTTTTACTAGAAAAATGATCTTTTGTAAAGTTTGCAAAGACACAAGCTAGTTTTTTTTTATTCAATATGACTGTATAACAGTCATACTAAATATAAAAGTTATATAAACAAAACTCCAAAACCAAACATGTGTCATGTCTAAAAATGCCTGGAATAATGTATTAATGTGAGTTTGTAAGGTTTGCAAAAAAAAAAACTAGTTTTTTACTCAATATGAAAGTAATGATCTTAAAATCCTGAGATAATGCGAAAAAAGCAATAAAAATGTATTTAAACATAATTCCTAAACAACCCATGCAAAATGGGTAATAATGCCTGGAGACATGTATCTTTGTTAGTTTTACTAGAAAAATGATCTTTTGTAAAGTTTGCAAAGACACAAGCTAGTTTTTTTTTATTCAATATGACAGTATAACAGTCATACTAAATATGAAAGTTATATAAACATAACTCCAAAACCAAACATGTGTCATGTCTAAAAATGCCTGTAATCATGTATTAATGTGAGTTTGTAAGGTTTGCAAAAACAAAAAGTAGTTTTTTACTCAATATGAAAGTAATGATCTTAAAATCCTGAGATAATGCGAAAAAAGCAATAACAATGTATTTAAACATAATTCCTAAACAACCCATGCAAAATGGCTAATAATGCCTGGAGACATGTATCTTTGTTAATTTTACTAGAAAAATTATATTTTGTAAAGTTTGCAAAGACACAAGCTAGTTTTTTTTAATTCAATATGACAGTATAACAGTCACATTAAATATAGAAGTTATATAAACATAACTCCAAAACCAAACATGTCTCATGTCTAAAAATGCCTGTAATAATGTATTTATGTGAGTTTGTAAGGTTTGCAAAAACAAAAAGTAGTTTTTTACTCAATATGAAAGTAATGATCTTAGAGTCCTGAGATAATGCGAAAAAAGCAATAAAAATGTCTTTAAACATAATTCCTAAACAACCCATGCAAAATGGGTAATAATGCCTGGAGACATGTATCTTTGTTAGTTTTACTAGAAAAATGATCTTTTGTAATGTTTGCAAAGACACAAGCTATTTTTTTTTATTCAATATGACAGTATAACAATCATACTAAATATGAAAGTTATATAAACATAACTCCAAAACCAAACATGTGTCATGTCTAAAAATGCCTGTAATAATGTATTTATGTGAGTTTGTAAGGTTTTCAAAAACAAAAAGTAGTTTTTTACTCAATATGAAAGTAATGATCTTAGAATCCTGAGATAATGCGAAAAAAGCAATAAAAATGTATTTAAACATATTTCCTAAACAACCCATGCAAAATGGCTAATAATGCCTGGAGACATGTATCTTTGTTAGTTTTACTAGAAAAATGATATTTTGTAAAGTTTGCAAAGACACAAGCTAGTTTTTTTTTATTCAATATGACAGTATAACAGTCATACTAAATATGAAAGTTATATAAACATAACTCCAAAACCAAACATGTGTCATGTCTAAAAATGTCTGTAATAATGTATTTATGTGAGTTTGTAAGGTTTGCAAAAACAAAAAGTAGTTTTTTACTCAATATGAAAGTAATGATCTTGGAATCCTGAGATAATGCGAAAAAAGCAATAAAAATGTATTTAAACATAACTCCTAAACAACCCAGGCAAAATGGGTAATAATGCCTGGAGACATGTATCTTTGTTAGTTTTACTAGGAAATGTATATTTTGTAAAGTTTGCAAAGACACAAGGTAGTTGTTTTTATTCAATAAGACAGTATAACAGTCATACTAAATATGAAAGTTATATAAACATAACTCCAGAACCAAACGTGTGTCATGTCTAAAATTGCCTATAATAATGTATTTATGTGAGTTTGTAAGGTTTGCAAAAACAAAAAGTAGTTTTTTCCTCAATATGAAAGTAGGGATTTTAGAATCCTGAGATAATGCGAAAAAAGCAATAAAAATGTATTTAAACATAATTCCTAAACAACCCATGCAAAATGGCTAATAATGCCTGGAGACATGTATCTTTGTTAATTTTACTAGAAAAATGATATTTTGTAAAGTTTGCAAAGACACAAGCTAGTTTTTTTTAATTCAATATGACAGTATAACAGTCATATTAAATATAGAAGTTATATAAACATAACTCCAAAACCAAACATGTCTCATGTCTAAAAATGCCTGTAATAATGTATGTATGTGAGTTTGTAAGGTTTGCAAAAACAAAAAGTAGTTTTTTACTCAATATGAAAGTAATGATCTTAAAATCCTGAGATAATGCAAAAAAAGCAATAAAAATGTCTTTAAACATAATTCCTAAACAACCCATGCAAAATGGGTAATAATGCCTGGAGACATGTATCTTTGTTAGTTTTACTAGAAAAATGATCTTTTGTAATGTTTGCAAAGACACAAGCTAGTTTTTTTTAATTCAATATGACAGTATAACAATCATACTAAATATGAAAGTTATATAAACATAACTCCAAAACCAAACATGTGTCATGTCTAAAAATGCCTGTAATAATGTATTTATGTGAGTTTGTAAGGTTTGCAAAAACAAAAAGTAGTTTTTTACTCAATATGAAAGTAATGATCTAAGAATCCTGAGATAATGCGAAAAAAGCAATAAAAATGTATTTAAACATAATTCCTAAACAACCCATGCAAAATGGGTAATAATGCCTGGAGACATGTATCTTTGTTAGTTTTACTAGAAAAATGATCTTTTGTAAAGTTTGCAAAGACACAAGCTAGTTTTTTTTATTCAATATGACAGTATAACAGTCATACTAAATATAAAAGTTATATAAACATAACTCCAGAACCAAACGTGTGTCATGTCTAAAATTGCTTACTTATTATGTATTCATGTGGGTTTGTAAGGTTTGCAAAAACAAAAAGTAGTGTTTTACTCAATATGAAAGTAATGATCTTAGAATCCTGAGATAATGCGAAAAAAGCAATACAAATGTATTCAAACACAATTTTTAAACCAAACATGTGAATTGTCTAAAAATGCCTGTAATATTGAATTTATGTAAGTTTTACTAGAATCATTTGTTTTTGTAAGGTTTGCAAATACAAAAATTAGGGTTTACACATAATGACATTATAACTTTAACACTCAATATGAAAGTTATTTAATTATAACTCCTAAATACACATGAAACATGTCTAATAGCGTGAAAAAAATTATCTTTGTGAGTGTTGCTAGAAACATTTTCTTTTGTAAGGTTTGCAAAGACACAAGTTAGATTTTTTTAACTCAATATGACAGTATAACGCCACACTCAATATGACAGTTATTTAAACATAACTCCTAAACCACACCTGAAAAATGGCTAATAATGCCTGAAATAATGCATCTTTGGGAGTTTTACTGGAAACATAGGCTTTTTTTAAGGCTTGCAAACACAAAAATTATTTTTTTACTCAATATGACGGTAATGTTCTAAAATTCTGAGAAAATACGAACAAATTAATAAAAATGATTCCAACATAATTCCTAAACCAAACATGCAAAATGTCTGAAAATGCCTGTAATATTGAATCCATGTGAGTTTTATTTGAATCAGTTGTATGGTTTGCTAATACAAAAATTGGGTTTTATGACAAACACAAGTTAGTTTTTTTACTCAATATAACAGTTTAGCTGTCATACTATATATGAAAGTTATATAAACATAACTCCAAAACCAAACCATTATGTCCAAAACTGCCTGTAATATTGTGAGTTTTACTAGAATCAGGGTTGCAAATACAAAAATTGGGTTTTATGACAGTATACTGTCACACTCAATATGACAGTTATTTAAACATAACTCAAACAACACATGCAAAATAGCTAATAATGCCTGGAGCATGTATCTTAGTTAGTTTTACTAGAAAAATTGTATTTTGTAAGGTTTTGTTAGTTGTTGTTTTTATTCAATATGACAGTATAACTGTCATACTAAATATGAAAGTTATATAAACATAACTCTAAAACCAAACATGCATTGTGTCTAAAAATGCCTGTAATATTGTATCTGTGTGAGTTTAACTAGATTTAGTTGTTTTTGTAAGGTTTGCAAATACAAAATAAGGGTTTTACTCACTATGACAGTTTACTGTCACACTCAATCTGACAGTTATTTATTTAAACATAACTCCTAAACCACACATGCAAAATGGCTAATAATGCCTGGAGATATGTATCTTTGTGAGTTTTACTAGAAACATTATATTGTGTAAGGTTTAGTTAGTTTTTGTACTCAATCTGACAGTATAACTGTCATTCTAAATCCATCCATTTTCTTCCGCTTATCCGAGGTCGGGTTGCGGGGGCAGCAGCCTGAGCAGAAAATCCCAGACTTCCCTCTCCCCAGCCACTTCGTCCAGCTCTTCTCGGGGTATTCCGAGGCGTTCCCAGGCCAGCCGGGGACATAGTCTTTCCAATGTGTCCTAGGTCTTCCCCGTGGCCTCCTGCCACACCTCCCTAGAGGCGTTCGGGTGGCATCCTGAGCAGATGCCCGAACCACCTCATGGCTCCTCTCAATGTGGAGGAGCAGCGGCTTTACTTTGAGTTCCTCCCGGATGACAGAGCTTCTCACCCTGTCTCTAAGGTAGAGACCCACCACCCGGCAGAGGAAACGCATTTCGGCCGCTTGTCCTTTCGGTCATAACCCAAAGCTGGGAACGTAGATCGACGGTAAATTGAGAGCTTTTCCTTCTGGCTCAGCTCCTTCTTCACCACAACGGATCGATATAGCGTCCTCAATACTGAAGACGCCGCACCAAATCGCCTGTGGATCTCTCGATCCACTCTATCCTCACTCGTGAACAAGACTCCTAGGTACTTGAACTCCTCCACTTGGGGCAAGATCTCCTCCCCAACCTGGAGATGGCACTCGACCCTTTCCTGCGCGAGAACCATGGACTTGGACTTGGAGGTGCTGATTCTCATCCCAGTCGCTTCACACTCAAGGACCCTGCCGAGAGTATAGACCTGGTCTACCGTTCCACGACCAGGACGAAAACCACACTGTTCGTCCTGGATCCGAGTTTCCTCCTCTCCAGTACACATGAATAGACCTTACCGGGAAAGCTGAGGAGTGTGTTTCACGATAGTTGGAACACACCCTCCGGTTCTCCTTCTTAAAGAGAGGAACCACCACCCCGGTGTGCCAATCCAGAGGTACCACCCCCAATGTTCACGCGATGTTGCAGAGTCTTGTCAACCAAGACAGCCCCACAGTATCCAGAGCCTTAAGCAACTCATCCACCACCGGGGCCTTGCCACAGAGGAGCTTTTTAACTACCTAGGCAACCTAAGCCCCAGAAATAGGAGAGTCCACCACAGATTCCCCAGGCACTGCTTGGCCTGTCGGTATGCCCGCTGCCTCTGGAGTCCCATGAGCCAAAAGGACCCGATAGGCTCTTTCTTCAGCTTGACGGCATCCCTCCCTGCTGGTGGCCACCAGCGAGTTCTAGGATTACCGCCACGACAGGCACCAAACACCTTGCGGCCACAGCTCCAATCAGCAGGCTCGACAAGAGAGGCACGGAACATGGTCCACTCAGACTCAATGTCCAGCACCTCCCTCGTGACATGTTCAAAGTTCTTCCTTATGTTTGAACATTGTGTTTGTTATGGACAATCCGTGACGAGCACAAAAGTCCAATAACAAAGCACCACTTGGGTTCAGATCTGGGTGGCCATTTTTCCCAATCACGACTCTCCAGGTTTCACTGTCCTTGCCAACATGAGCATTGAAGTCCCCCAACAGAACAAGGGAATCACCCGAGGGAGCACTCTCCAGTACTCCCTCAAGGGAATCCAAAAAGAGTGGGTACTCTGAGCTGCTGTTTGGTGCGTAAACACAAACAACAGTCAGGACCCGTCACCCAACCCAAAGGCGGAGGGAAGCTACCATCTCGTCTACTGGGTCCAACGTGCAGGCTTTGAGCAACAACAATTGCCACCCCAGCCTCTCATTGCTTGCAACGCCAGAGTGGAAGAGAGTCCAGCCCCTCTTGAGAGAACAGGTTCCAGAGCCCTTGCTGTGCGTCGAAGTGAGTCCAACTATATCTAGCCGGAACTTCTTCACCTCGCGCACCAGCTCAGGCTCTTTCCCTCCCAGCGAGGTGACGTTCCACGTCCCAAGAGCGAGCTTATGTAGCCGATAATCGGACTGCCAAGTGCCCTGCCTTCGGCTGCCGCCCAGTTCACACTGCATCCGACCTCTATGACCTCAATGGGCCCATGAGTGGTGAGCCCATTGGAGGGTTGACCCACGTTGCCTCTTCGAAATGAGCCCGGCAGGGCCCCATGGAGACAGGCCCGGCCACAAGTCGCTCGCCATCGTGCCCCACCTCTGCGCCTGGCTCCACAGGGGAGCCACGGTGACCTGCGCCTGGGCGAGAAAAAATCTAGGTCCTCGATTTGTACTTTTCATAAAGGTCTTTGAGCTGCTCTTTGTCTGATCCCTCACCTAGGATCTTTTCTCAGGGGATCCCGAGGCGTTCCCAGGCCAGCCGGGAGACATAGTGTTCCCAATGTGTCCTGGGTCTTCCCCGTGGCCTCCAGGATGACAGAGCTTCACCTTCACCAGGGGTGTCAAACTCAAATACAGAGTGGGCCAAAGTTTAAAACTGAACAAAGCCGCGGGCCAAGGTTGAACAAATTAACCTTTTAATAGGGACCCAAACACGTTTTGCATTGAATATTGAACAAGCAAGGCTTATATAACTTTATAGTGACATGCAAAATGGAGTTTCAAATAATAATAATAATCATTAAAAAATATCAATTGCATATCAAATATAATTTAAATACAAATTGAATGCCTCTTTTCTATTCGCAGCCTTCTGAGGTAAATATCAACATTAACTTTATCCACAGGCTAATAAATTTGAAAATAAAATAACAATGAATAAAACAACCATTCAGGACTTTAAACTGCTCAGTTTGCAACACACTGATCTAATTTGATGTGCCCAAGCCAGATACCTGGCATCTTTTTTTAGATGCTAGTTCTTTAATGTCGGGGCTCAGGCTTTGAGCTGAGGCAACTTTCATTATCGAACAAGATGTTCAACAGTCATATCTCGTACACCCAATTCTAACATCATTCAGACCCAGTCACAAGATATGTGCAGCTACAGCACGCATACACAAATGAATGCAACGCATACTTCATCAACAGCGATACAGGTTACACTGAGGGTGCCAGTATAAAAAACTTTAACACTGTTAGAAATATACGCCACACTGTGAACCCACACCAAACAAAAATAAAAAACACTTTTCGGGAGAACATCCGCACCGTAACACAACATAAACACAAGAGAACAAATACCCAGAATCTTTTGCAGCACTAACTCTTTCGGGACGCTACAAAATACACCCCCGCTACCACCAAACCTCCTCCCCCCCACACACACACACCTTGTAGCGTCTCGGAAGATTGAGTGCTACAAAGGGTTCTGGGTATTTGTTGTGTTGTGTTTATGTTGTGTTACGGTGCGGATGTTCTCCCGAAATGTGTTTGTCATTCTTGTTTGGTGTGGATTCACAGTGTGGCGTATATTTCTAAAAGTGTTAAAGTTTTTTATTTGGCTACCGTCAGTGTAACCTGTATCGCTGTTGATGAAGTATGCGTTGCATTCAATTGTGTGTGGGTGCAGAAGCTGCACTGACATAAAACTGGGCTGGCACTCGTTTGACTAGCTGGAAAAAAAAAAAAAAAAATTCGGGAGGAGTGCTGGAGTCACTCCCGGGAGGGTTGGCAAGTATTAGAAGTAGCGGCACTGCCGCAATGTATAATCGAAGGTCCAGCTTTAGTGTTAATTTGATATTGCCTCAAGGGCCAAGTCAAATTACACGTTGGGCCAAATTTGGCCCACGGGCCAGAGTTTGACACCCATGACCTTCACTGTAAAAAATTACTGTAAAAATAAAAAATAAAATTACAGTTATATACTCCATCCATCCATCCATTTTCTACCGCTTATTCCCTTCGGGGTCGCGGGGGGCGCTGGAGCCTATCTCAGCTACAATCAGGCGGAAGGCGGGGTACACCCTGGACAAGTCGCCACCTCATCGCAGGGCCAACACAGATAGACAGACAACATTCACACTCACATTCACACACTAGGGCCAATTTAGTGTTGCCAATCAACCTATCATGTTCTTCTTAAATGCAGTTAAGTACTGTAAATTTTGTTGCATTTTTCAAAAAATATCGACCAGCGGTAAGTTACTGTAAAACCTACAGTGTAATTCAGTTATTTTCAGACTTGTTTCTTGGGTCCGCCCACAATTCGTCCAACCGAGCTTCATTTCACCTGGCCGACCCTGCTAAATCCATCCTACTGCATCGTGTGTTTTTGATAACAAGGTAAGAGTCACTTGTACCTTGATGTGTCATTTTCTGTTTGAATTACTTTATATATATATTTATAAAGTCCGAAATGACATAGCGTCACAGTCAGCATCACAGACACTATCGTTGACCACGCGCATGTACCGCCGCATGCTAGCTAGCTAAGTTTTCTTCTTTTTTGTCATAGTCATCATAAAAGATGATAACTTGCAACATATGTGCTACGACTTGCAGCAATGTATTTGCGTATGTTAGACACATGCGAAGTCATAGTTGTATGCCTAATGCATCGTTTAAGTGTGCTTTCCCTAAATGCACAAGAGTTTTTTCCAACTTCTCAGCCTTCAAAACTCACAGCCGTCGTCATAAATATGGCAAGAGTAGGACTGATATGTATAGCGCAGAAGGTTTACCTTGTAATATTGTCTCATGTAGCGCGAAGTACGAGCCTTTCTCCTGCATTTGAAAAGTCATATTACCGAAGGTAGGACAGTTACGTGCCCCTTCAGTCAATGTGAAAAAAGATTTACAGTTAAGTCTACTTTCACATCGCACGTGTCAAGGAAGCACTACGGCTACACTGAACGAAGTTTGACTTGATCAACAGCAAATCCAAGCAGCTCTTGTGTTATTAACACTGATGATGACTATTGTGATATGCAACTTGAGGATTCAGGATATTCCTGTTATGAAGACATGGAGGTCTACTTGCATTAAAAAAATGTTCACAGCACTGAAAAAAGGTTGAGAACCACTGCCTTAGGACAGTGGTTCTCAACCTTTTTTCAGTGATGTACCCCTGTGAACATTTTTTAAATTCAAGTACCCCCTAATCAGAACAAAGCATTTTTGGTTGAAAAAAAGAGATAAAGACGTAAAATACAGCACTATGTCATCAGTTTCTGATTTATTAAATTGTATAACAGTGCAAAATATTGCTCATTTGTTGTGGTCTTTCTTGAACTATTTGGAAAAAAAGATATAAAAATAACTAAAAACTTGTTGAAAAATAACCAAGTGATTCAATTATAAATAAAGATTTTTACACATAGAAGTAGTCAACTTGAAGTGCCCTCTTTGGGGATTGTAATAGAGATCCATCTGGATTCATGAACTTCATTCTCAACATTTCTTCACAAAAAAAGAAATCTTTAACATCAATATTTATGGAACATGTCCACTACGCTTTAACCAAGCCTCCATTGTTTTCTACATGGATAGTTGATTGACAGTTGGTGCCGTGTGGCACCGCCAGGTAGGGTCAAACCATCATGGCATGGGGGAAACTCTGGCTTTATGGTAATGAATGGAATAGCCTACTTGATTAGTTGTTCAGTTTATGAACTTACATTCATATTTTGTCGAAGTATTATTCAATAAATATATTTATAAAGGATTTTTGAATTGTTGCTATTTTTAGAATATTTAAAAAAAATCTCACGTACCCCTTGGCATACCTTCAAGTACCCCCAGGAGTACGCGTACCCCCATTTGAGAACCACTGCCTTAGGAGACTAGATGTAAACAGAGGAAAGAGAGAGCGAGTGAGGTGGCCATTCCAAATACTTTTAAAATGCTACCCATATTGGATACTGTTTAGGAACATAAACTGCATTTCTTGACTGTACCAGTTGCTGGTGACAAAGTCACAATAAAACGTTGGATGATCAGCATGGAAGGTGATGTCATCTGCAAAGGCGTCCAACCTAGCTTAATCTCAGGGCTTGCTGCCCTTCTTGCCACATACTATGTGTTCAACTTGGAATACCAAGAGGAAGGTCCTCGGACATTGGAATTTGTTCAAAGGTAAATCCTCTTGATACTGTTAAAATACTGTTAGGATATTTTATTTTATATTTCTCACCTCTGTTCAGGAATTTGACTTGTCATTTCCCCAATTGTGTGCCTTAAATCAATGACTCTTCTGTTCCTTTGTGGACCTTCTTATTAGGGACCGAAGCACCAGTTTGACTCTAGGATACAGAGAAGGTAGGTAATGTGCAGGTAAAGATATGTTGACTGGGTCAAAGAAGGAAGCACCTGTTTGACCCCAGGATGCAGAAAAAGTAGATAATTTGCAGGTAAAGACATGTTGACTGGATGATGGCAGGAAGCACCAGCTTGACCCGAGAATGCAGAGCAAGTAGGTAATGTGCGGGTGAAGATATGTTGAATGGGTAAAGGCAGGAAGCACCAGTGTGACCCCACTATGCAGGGAAGGTAGGTAATGTGCGGGTGAAGGTATGTTGAATGGGTGAAAGAAGGAAGCGCAGGTGTGGTCGAGGCCATGCAGACAAGGTAGGTATGTGCAGGTGAAGATATGTTGTATGGTGAAAGAAAGAAGCACCAGTGTGACCCAATGATGCAGGGAAGGTAGGTAATGTGCAGGTAAAGATATGTTGAATGGGTGAAGGCAGGAAACACCAGCTAGACGCCAGGATACAGAGAAGGTAGGTAATGTGCAGGTAAAGATATGTTGAATGAGTAAAGGCAGGAAACACCAGCTTGACTCCAGGATATAGAGAAGGTAGGTAATGTGCAGGTAAAGATATGTTGAATGGGTGAAGGTAGAAAGCACCAGCGTGACCACATTATGCAGAGAAGGTAGGTAATGTGCAGGTAAAGATATGTTGAATGGGTAAAGGCAAGAAGCACCAGTGTGACCCCAGGATGCAGAGAAGATAGGTAATGAGCAGGAAACGATATGTTAAATGGGTGAAAGCAGGAAACATCAGCGTAAATACACGGTCCCGTAGATGGAGAGAAAACATGAATAGAGAGAGGGGTTGGGGAGGCTTTAGCATTGTCTTCCTCTCTGAATTTGTCTTAATGGGTTTTAGAGCATTCACTCATCTACAGCTGTGGTTATGGTATAGGCTCACATATATCCTAAAATTGATATTAATATTTGTGCAGTGCATATTCCTAAATAACAATGTGAGGGGGGTTCTGTATCGACTACAAGTAATCTTCAATCACAAAAGAATATCTAATATGCTTTCTCTCTTTTTTAGGCGATTCATTGGCGTTAACCCTGAGAGGGGAACAAAGGCTAGCCAGGGAAAGGTGGTGTCCAAGAAGACCGAGAAGCTGGTCCAGAAAAAGGCAGCAACTGTAAATCCTCACATAGCCACCCTTATAAAACATCTCACAGACTTTGAGTGGGGCTTTATGTAGCCGACAACTAAACACTGGACTCGTGTTCAGTGTTTTGTCTCCAGTTAGAAATTAAGTGGACATGTTATAAATGTTAAAATGCTTTACTGAAAATAAGAAGAATGCACTAAATGTACATTGAATGTATTTGATGCACTTTAAAATAATGGGTTAATAAAAACATAATCTTGCAAGGCCATTTCTCCAGTCATTTTTATGCCAGCAGATTGCAGGGGTTTTGATTTTGAAAAATTAAAAGTTCAACTCATTAACTTCTAGTGGCATTATACTGTAAAGCTCAGTCTATAGTGCTTACAATTATTTTACTGTAATTAACTGTTAATGGATATTACAGTAGATACACTAAAATAACAGTGTAATGCCGCTAAACAGATGACAGTATTATGCTGTGAAGCGTATATTTGATACAGCACAGTACTGTGATACTTTTTACAGTAATAAACTGTAGTGATAAATCACAGTATGTGTGCTGTAGAAAAACAGTTTTATACTGGAACCATTAGCTGCCAGTAGGTTACTGTAATTAAACGGTGAAAATTCTTACAGTAAGGGAGAGACCCACCACCCAGCGGAGAAAACTCATTTCGGCCGCTTGTACCCGTGATGTTGTCCTTTCGGTCATAACCCAAAGCTCATGACCATAGGTGAGGATGGGAACGTAGATTGACCGGTAAATTGAGAGCTTTTCCCTCTGGCGCAGCTCCTTCTTACCACAACGAATCGATATAGCGTCCTCATTACTGAAGACGCCGCACCGATCAGCCTGTGCATCTCACGATCCACTCTTCCCTCACTCATGAACAAGACTCCAGGTACTTGAACTCATCCACTTGGGGCAAAATCTCCTGCCCAACCTCGAGATGGCACTCCACCCTTTCCCGGGCGAGAACCTCAGACTTGGAGGTGCTGATTCTCATCCCAGTCGCTTCACACTCGGCTGCGAACCAATCCAATGAGAGCTGAAGATCCTGGCCAGTTAAAGCCACATCATCTGCAAAAAGGAGAGACCTAATCCTGCAGCCACCAAACCGGATCCCCTCAACGCCATGACTGCGCCTAGAAATTCTGTCCATAAAATTTATGAACACATTTGGTGACAAAGGGCAGCCAACGTATTGCTGGCAATGCGGACCAAGCTCTGACACTGATCATACAGGGAGCGACCCGCCACAATCAGACATGCCGATACCCCATACTATCTGAGCATTCCCCACAGGACTTCCCGGGGTGGCCACGGTCGAATGTCTTCTCCAAGTCCACAAAGCACATGTAGACTGGTTGGACAAACTCCCATGCACACTCAAGGACCCTGCCGAGAGTATAGAGCTGGTCTACCGTTCCACGACCAGGACGAAAACCACACTGTTCGTCCTGGATCCGAGGTTCCTCCTCTCCAGTACACATGAATAGACCTTACCGGGAAGGCTGAGGAGTGTGATCTACGATAGTTGGAACACACCCTCCGGTTCCCCTTCTTAAAGAGAGGAACCACCACCCCGGTGTGCCAATCCAGAGGTACCGCCCCTGATGTCCACGCGATGTTGCAGAGTCTTGTCAACTAAAACAGCCCCACAGCATCCAGAGCCTTAAGAGCTCATCCACCCCCGGGGCCTTGCCACCGAGGAGCTTTTAAAACTACCTTGGCAACCTCAGCCCCAGAAATAGGAGAGCCCACCACAAATTCCCCAGGCACTGCTTGGCCTGTCGGTATGCCCGCTGCCTCTGGAGTCCCATGAGCCAAAAGGACCAGATAAGCTCTTTCTTCAGCTTGACGGCATCCCGCACTGCTGGTGGCCACCAGCGGGTTCTAGGATTACCGCCACGACAGGCACCAAACACCTTGCGGCCACAGCTCCAATCAGCTGGCTTGACAAGAGAGGCACGAACATGATCCATTCAGACTCAATGTCCAGCACCTCCTTTGTGACATGTTCAAAGTTCCTCCGGAGGTGGAAAAAGAAACTCTCTCTGACAGGAGACTCTGCTAGGCATTCCCAAAAGACTCTCACAATGCGTTTGGGCCTGCCAGGTCTGTCCGGGATCCTACCCCACCATCGGAGCCAGCTCACCAGGTGGTGATCGGTAGAAAGCTTGCCCCTCTCTTCACCCGAGTGTCCAAAACATGAGGCCGCAAATCCCATGACACAACTACAAAGTCAATAATGGAACTGCGGCCGAGGGTGTCCTGGTGCCAAGTGCACATATGGACACTCTTATGTTTGAACATTGTGTTTGTTATGGACAATCCGTGACGAGCACAAAAGTCCAATAACAAAGCACCACTTGGGCCACCCGGATGGCCACACTCCATCCGGGTGGCCATTTTTCCCAATCACGACTCTCCAGGTTTCAAAGTCGTTGCCAACATGAGCGTTGAAGACCCCCAGCAGAACAAGGGAATCACCCGAGGGAGCACTCTCAAGGGAATCCAAAAAGAGTGGGTACTCTGAGCTGCTGTTTGGTGCGTAAACACCAACAACAGTCAGGACCCATCACCCAACCCGAAAGCGGAGGGAAGCTACCATCTCGTCTTCTGGGTTAAGTCCAACGTGCAGGCTTTGAGCTGGGGGGCAACAAGAATTGCCAACCCAGCCTCTCATTACTTGCAACGCCAGAGTGGAAGAGAGTCCAACCCCTCTTGAGAGAACAGGTTCCAGAGCCCTTGCTGTGCGTCGAAGTGAGTCCAGCTTTATCTAGCCGGGAACTTCTCCACCTCGCGAGGTGACGTTCCACGTCCCAAGAGCGAGCTTATGTAGCCGATAATCGGACCGCCAAGTGCCCTGCCTTCGGCTTCCGCCCAGCTAACACTGCACCCGACCTCTGTGAGCCAGCCCATGAGTGGTGAGCCTATTGCAGGGGGGACCCACGTTGCCTCTTCGAGCTGGGCCCCATGGGCACCAGTCGCTCGCCATCGTGCCCCACCTCTGGGCCTGGCTCCACAGGGGAGCCACGGTGACCTGCGTCCGGGCGAGAAAATATCTAGGTCCTCGATTTGTACTTTTCATAAAGGTCTTTGAGCTGCTCTTTGTCTGATTCCTCACCTAGGACCTGTTTGTCTTGGGGGACCCTACCAGGGGGAATAGAAGCCCCCGGACAACATAGCTCCTAGGATCAGTGGGACACGCAAACCACAAAAGTGGCGGCTCAGAAAGCAGGTTATATAAACATAACTCCAAAACCAAACATGCAAGATGTCTAAACATGCCTGTAATATTGTATCAATGTGAGTTTTACTAGAATCAGTTGTTTTTGTAAGGCTTGCAAACACAAAAGGTTTTTTTTACTCAATATGACAGTAAGTTCTTAAAATGCTGAGATAATGTGAAAAAAACAATACAAATGTATTCCAACATGATTCCTAAACCAAACATGCAAACTGTCTAAAAATGCCTGTAATATTGAATCCATGTGAGTTTTACTAGAATCATTTGTTTTTGTAAGGTTTGCAAATACAAAAATTGAGTTTTATGACAGACACAAGTTAGTTTTTTTACTCATTATAACAGTATAGATGTCATACTATATATTAAAGTTATATGAACATAACTCCAAAACCAAACGTGCATTATGTCCAAAATTGCCTGTAATATTGTATAGATGTGAGTTTTACTAGAATCAGGTTTGCAAATACAAAAATTGGCTTTTATGACAGTATACTGTCACACTCAATATGACAGTATAACTGTCATACTAAATCCATCCATTTTCTTCCGCTTATCCGAGGTCGGGTTGCGGGGGCAGCAGCCTAAGCAGAGAGCCCAGACTTCCCTCTCCCCAGCCACTTTGTCCAGCTCTTCTCGGGGGATCCCGAGGCGTTCCCAGGCCATAGTCTTTCCAATGTATCCTAGGTCTTCCCCATGGCCTCCTGCCGTTCGGACCTAGGGAGGCGTTCGGGTGGCTTCCTGAGCAGATGCCCGAACCACCTCATCTGGCTCCTCTCAATGTGGAGGAGCAGCGGCTTTACACTGAGTTCCTCCCAGATGACAGAGCTTCTCACCCTATCTCTAAGGGAGAGACCCACCACCCGGCGGAGGAAACTCATTTCGGCCGCTTGTACCCGTGACCTTGTCCTTTCGGTCATAACCCAAAGCTCATGACCATAGGTGAGGATGGGAACGTTGATCGACCGGTAAATTGAAAGCTTTTCCTTCTGGCTCAGCTCCTTCTTCACCACAACGGATCGCTATAGCGTCCTCATTACTGAAGACGCCGCACCGATCCGCCTGTAGATCTCACAATCCACTCTATCCTCACTCGTGAACAAGACTCCTAGGTACTTGAACTCCTTCACTTGGGGCAAGATCTCTTTCCCAACCTCGAGATGGCACTCCACCCTTTCCCGGGCGAGAACCATGGACTCGGACATGGAGGTGCTGATTCTCATCCCAGTCGCTTCACTGCGAACCGATCCAATGAAAGCTGAAGATCTTGGCCAGTTGAAGCCATCAGGACCACATCATCTGCAAAAATCAGAGACCTAATCCTGCAGCCACCAAACCAGGCGCAGTCATGGCGTTGAGGGGATCCTCAAAGCCATGACTGCGCCTAGATATTCTGTCCATTAAAGTTATGAACAGAATCGGTGACAAAGGGCAGCCTTGGCGGAGTCCAACCCTCACTGGAAAGGGGTCCGACATACTGCCGGCAATGCGGACCAAGCTCTGACACTGATCATACAGGGAGACACCCGCCACAATCAGACATGCCGATACTCCATACTCTCTGAGCACTCCCCACAGGATTTACCGGGGGCCAAGGTCGAATGTCTTCTCCAAGTCCACAAAACTTATGTAGACTGGTTGGGCAAACTCCCATGCACACTCAAGGACCCTGCCGAGAGTATAGAGCTGGTCTACCGTTCCACGACCAGGACGAAAACCACACTGTTCGTCCTGGATCCGAGGTTCCTCCTCTCCATTACACATGAATAGACCTTACCGGGAAGGCTGAGGAGTGTGATCTACGATAGTTGGAACACACCCTCCGGTTCCCCTTCTTAAAGAGAGGAACCACCACCCCGGTCTGCCAATCCAGAGGTACCGCCCCTGATGTAGACGCAATGTTGCAGAGTCTTGTCAACCAAGACTGCCCCACAGCATCCAGAGCCTTAAGGAACTCCGGACGGAGCTCATACCCCCGGGGCCTTGCCACCGAGGAGCTTTTTAACTACCTTGGCAACCTCAGCCCCAGAAATAGGAGAGCCCACCACAGACTTCCCAGGCACTGTTTCCTCATAGGAAGACGTGTTGGTGGGACTGAGGAGGTCTCGCTTGGCCTGTCGATATGCCCACTGCCTCTGGAGTCCCATGAGCCAAAAGGACCCGGTGGCTCTTTCTTCAGCTTGACAGCATCCCTCGGTGCTGGTGGATTACCGCCACGACAGGCACCAAACACCTTGCGGCCACAGCTTCAATCAGCTGGCTCAACAAGAGAACATGGTCCACTCAGACTCAATGTCCAGCACCTCCCTCGTGACATGTTCAAAGTTCTTCCGGACATGTTCAAAGTTCTTCAGGAGACTCTGCTAGGTGTTCCCAGCAGACCCTTACAATGCGTTTGGGCCTGCCAGGTCTGACCGGCAACCTCCCCTACCATCGGAGCCAGCTCACCACCAGGTGGTGGTTGGTAGAAAGCTCTGCCCCTCTCTTCACCGAGTGTCCAAAACATGAGGCCGCAAATCCCATGACACAACTACAAAGTCAATCATGCGGCCGAGGGTGTCCTTGTGCCAAGTGCACATATGGACACCCTTATGTTTGAACATTGTGTTTGTTATGGACAATCCGTGACAAGCACAAAAGTCCAATAACAAAGCACCACTTGGGTTCAGATCCGGGTGGCCATTTTTCCCAATCACGACTCTCCAGGTTTCACTGTCGTTGCCAACATAGCGTTGAAGTCCACCAGCAGAAAAAGGGAATCACCCGAGGGAGCACTCTCCAGTACTCCCTCAAGGGAATCCAAAAAGAGTTGGTACTCTGAGCTGCTGTTTGGTGTGTAAACACAAACAACAGTCAGGACCCGTCACCCAACCCGAAGGCTGAAGGAAGCTACCATCTCGTCTATTGGGTTTAAAGTCCAACATGCAGGCTTTGAGCCGGCGGGCAACAAGAATTGCCACCCCAGCCTCTCATTAGTTGCAACGCCAGTGTGGAATCTCTTCCACTCTGGCGTTGCAAGTAATGAAAGTTCAGCTCAGTCCAGCCCCTCTGAGAGAACAGGTTCCAGAGCCCTTGCTGTGAGTCCAACTATATCTAGCCGGGAACTTCTCCACCTCAAGCACCAGCTCAGGCTCCTTCCCTCCCAGTGAGGTGACGGTCCATGTCCCAAGAGCGAGCTTATGTAGCCGATAATCGGACCACCAAGTGCCCTGCCTTCGGCTGCCGCCCAGCTCACGCTGCACCCTCTATGACCCAGCCCATGAGTGGTGAGCCCTGGAGGGGGGATCCACGTTGCCTCTTCGAGCTGAGCACGGCTGGGCCCCATGGGGCCCGTCAATCGCCATCGTGCCACACCTCTGGGCCTGGCTCCACAGGGGAGCCACGGTGACCTGCGTCCGGGCGAGAAAAAATCTAGGTCCTCAATTGTACTTTTAATAAAGGTCTTTGAGCTGCTCTTTGTCTGATCCCTCACCTAGGACCTGTTTGTCCTGGATCAGTGGGACACGCAAACCACAAAGGTGGCGGCTCAGAAAGCAGGTTATATAAATATAACTCCAAAACCAAACATGCAATATGTCTAAACATGCCTGTAATATTGTATCAATGTGACTTTTCCTAGAATCGGTTGTTTTTGTAAGGTTTGCAAATACAAAAATTAGGTTTTACTCACAATGACAAAATCACACTCAATATGACAGTTATTTAAACATAACTCATAAACCACACAAAAAAATGGCTAATAATGCCTGAAATAATGAATCATTGGGAGTTTTACTGAGTTTTATATTTTGCAAACACAAAAAGTAGTTTTTTACTTGACTGTAATGTTCTTAGAACCCTGAGATAATGGGAAAAAAGCAATAAAAATGTATTTAAACCTAACTCCTAAACAACACATGCAAAATGGCTAATAATGCCTAGGGAGACATGTAACGTTGTTAGTTTAAAAAAATGATCTTTTGTAAAGATATCAAAGACACTAGCTAGTTTTTTTTATTCAATATGACAGTATAACAGTCATACTAAATATGAAAGTTATATAAACATAACTCCAAAACCAAACATGTGTCATGTCTAAAAATGTATTTATGTGAGTTTGTAAGGTTTGCAAAAACAAAAAGTAGTTTTTTACTCAATATGAAAGTAATGTTCTTAGAATCCTGAGATAATGCGAAAAAAGCAATACAAATGTATTCAAACACAAATTTTAAACCAAACATGTAAAATGTCTAAAAATGCCTGTAATATTGAATCCATATAACTTTTACTAGAATCAATTGTTTTTGTAAGGTTTGCAAATACAAACATTAGGTTTTACACATAATGACATTAAAACTGTAACACTCAATATAACAATTATTTATTTATAACTCCTAACCACACATGAAACATGTCTAATAATGCGTGAAAAAATTTATCTTTGTGAGTGTTACTAGAAACATTTTCTTTTGTAAGGTTTGCAAATACAGGTTAGTTTTTTTTACTCCATATGACAGTATAACTGCCACACTCAATATGACAGTTATTTAAACATAACTCTTAAACTACACATGAAAAATGATTAACAATGCCTGAAATAATGCATTCTTGTAAGTTTTACTCGAAACATATGCTTTTTTAAGGCTTGCAAACACAAAAATTATTTCTTTACTCAATATGACAGTAATGTTCTAAAATTCTGAGAAAATACGAACAAATTAATAAAATGATTCCAACATAATTCCTAAACCAAATATGCAAAATGTCTAAAAATGTCTGTAATATTGAATCCATGTGAGTTTTACTAGATTTAAATGATTTTGTAAGGTTTGCAAATACATAAATTAGGTTTTACTTACTATGTCATATCTGACAGTATATGACAGTTATTTAACCATACCTCAAACCACACATGAAAAATGGCTAATAATACCTGAAATAATGCATCCTTGGCCGTTTTACTCGAAACACATGCTTTTTTAAATCTTGCAAACACAAAAAGTAGTTTTTTTACTCAATATGACTGTAATGTTCTTAAAATCCTGAGATAATGCGAAAAAAGCAATAAAAATGTATTTAAACATTACTCCTAAACAACATATGCAAAATGGCTGATAATGCCTGGAAACATGTATCTTTGTTAGTTTTACTGGAAAAATGATCTTTTGTAAAGTTTGCAAAGACAGAAGCCAGTTTTTTTTTTATTCAATATGACAGTATAACAGTCATTTTAAATATCAAAGTTATATAAACATAACTCCAAAACCAAACATGTGTCATGTCTAAAAATGCCTGTAATAATGTATTAATGTGAGTTTGTAAGGTTTGCAAAAACAAAAAGTAGTTTTTTACTCAATATGAAAGTAATGATCTTAGAATCCTGAGATAATGCGAAAAAAGCAATAAAAATGTATTCAAACATAACTCCTAAACAACCCAGGCAAAATGGGTAATAATGCCTGGAGACATGTATCTTTGTTAGTTTTACTAGAAAATGTATTGTTTGTAAAGTTTGCAAAGACACAAGCTAGTTGTTTTTATTCAATAAGACAGTATAACTGTCATACTACATATGAAAGTTATATAAACATAACTCCAGAACCAAACGTGTGTCATGTCTAAAATTGCCTATAATAATGTATTTATGTGAGTTTGTAAGGTTTGCAAAAACAAAAAGTAGTTTTTTCCTCAATATGAAAGTAAGGATTTTAGAATCCTGAGATAATGCGAAAAAAGCAATAAAAATGTATTCAAACATAATTCCTAAACAACCCATGCAAAATGGCTAATAATGCCTGGAGACATGTATCTTTGTTAGTTTTACTAGAAAAATGATCTTTTGTAAAGATATCAAAGACAAAAGCTAGTTTTTTTTATTCAATATGACAGTATAACAGTCCTACTAAATATGAAAGTTATCAAAACATAACTCCAAAACCAAACATGTGTTGTGTCTAAAAATGCCTGTAATAATGTATTTATGTGAGTTTGTAAGGTTTGCAAAAACAAAAAGTAGTTTTTTACTCAATATGAAAGTAATGATCTTAGAATCCTGAGATAATGCGAAAAAAGCAATACAAATGTATTTAAACATAAATCCTAAACAACCCATGCAAAATGGGTAATAATGCCTGGAGACATGTATCTTTGTTAGTTTTACTAGAAAAATGATCGTTTGTAAAGTTTGCAAAGACACAAGCTAGTTTTTTTTTATTCAATATGACTGTATAACAGTCATACTAAATATAAAAGTTATATAAACATAACTCCAAAACCAAACATGTGTCATGTCTAAAAATGCCTGTAATAATGTATTAATGTGAGTTTGTAAGGTTTGCAAATAAAAAAAGTAGTTTTTTACTCAATATGAAAGTAATGATCTTAAAATCCTGAGATAATGCGAAAAAAGCAATAAAAATGTATTTAAACATAATTCCTAAACAACCCGTGCAAAATGGGTAATAATGCCTGGAGACATGTATCTTTGTTAGTTTTACTAGAAAAATGATCTTTTGTAAAGTTTGCAAAGACACAAGCTAGTTTTTTTTTATTCAATATGACAGTATAACAATCATACTAAATATGAAAGTTATATAAACATAACTCCAAAACCAAACATGTGTCATGTCTAAAAATGTCTGTAATAATGTATTTATGTGAGTTTGTAAGGTTTGCAAGAACAAAAAGTAATTTTTTACTCAATATGAAAGTAATGATCTTGGAATCCTGAGATAATGCGAAAAAAGCAATAAAAATGTATTCAAACATAACTCCTAAACAACCCAGGCAAAATGGGTAATAATGCCTGGAGACATGTATCGTGGTTAGTTTTACTAGGAAATGTATATTTTGTAAAGTTTGCAAAGACACAAGCTAGTTGTTTTTATTCAATAAGACAGTATAACAGTCATACTAAATATGAAAGTTATATAAACATAACTCCAGAACCAAACGTGTGTCATGTCTAAAATTGCCTATAATAATGTATTTATGTGAGTTTGTAAGGTTTGCAAAAACAAAAAGTAGTTTTTTCCTCAATATGAAAGTAGGGATTTTAGAATCCTGAGATAATGCGAAAAAAGCAATAAAAATGTATTTAAACATAATTCCTAAACAACCCATGCAAAATGGCTAATAATGCCTGGAGACATGTATCTTTGTTAGTTTTACTAGAAAAATGATCTTTTGTAATGTTTGCAAAGACACAAGCTATTTTTTTTTATTCAATATGACAGTATAACAATCATACTAAATATGAAAGTTATATAAACATAACTCCAAAACCAAACATGTGTCATGTCTAAAAATGCCTGTAATAATGTATTTAGGTGAGTTTGTAAGGTTTTCAAAAACAAAAAGTAGTTTTTTACTCAATATGAAAGTAATGATCTTAGAATCCTGAGATAATGCGAAAAAAGCAATAAAAATATATTTAAACATAATTCCTAAACAACCCATGCAAAATGGCTAATAATGCCTGGAGACATGTATCTTTGTTAGTTTTACTAGAAAAATGATCTTTTGTAAAGATATCAAAGACAAAAGCTAGTTTTTTTTATTCAATATGACAGTATAACAGTCCTACTAAATATGAAAGTTATCAAAACATAACTCCAAAACCAAACATGTGTTGTGTCTAAAAATGCCTGTAATAATGTATTTATGTGAGTTTGTAAGGTTTGCAAAAACAAAAAGTAGTTTTTTACTCAATATGAAAGTAATGATCTTAGAATCCTGAGATAATGCGAAAAAAGCAATACAAATGTATTTAAACATAAATCCTAAACAACCCATGCAAAATGGGTAATAATGCCTGGAGACATGTATCTTTGTTAGTTTTACTAGAAAAATGATCGTTTGTAAAGTTTGCAAAGACACAAGCTAGTTTTTTTTATTCAATATGACAGTATAACAGTCCTACTAAATATGAAAGTTATCAAAACATAACTCCAAAACCAAACATGTGTTGTGTCTAAAAATGCCTGTAATAATGTATTTATGTGAGTTTGTAAGGTTTGCAAAAACAAAAAGTAGTTTTTTACTCAATATGAAAGTAATGATCTTAGAATCCTGAGATAATGCGAAAAAAGCAATACAAATGTATTTAAACATAAATCCTAAACAACCCATGCAAAATGGGTAATAATGCCTGGAGACATGTATCTTTGTTAGTTTTACTAGAAAAATGATCGTTTGTAAAGTTTGCAAAGACACAAGCTAGTTTTTTTTTATTCAATATGACTGTATAACAGTCATACTAAATATAAAAGTTATATAAACATAACTCCAAAACCAAACATGTGTCATGTCTAAAAATGCCTGTAATAATGTATTAATGTGAGTTTGTAAGGTTTGCAAATAAAAAAAGTAGTTTTTTACTCAATATGAAAGTAATGATCTTAAAATCCTGAGATAATGCGAAAAAAGCAATAAAAATGTATTTAAACATAATTCCTAAACAACCCGTGCAAAATGGGTAATAATGCCTGGAGACATGTATCTTTGTTAGTTTTACTAGAAAAATGATCTTTTGTAAAGTTTGCAAAGACACAAGCTAGTTTTTTTTTATTCAATATGACAGTATAACAATCATACTAAATATGAAAGTTATATAAACATAACTCCAAAACCAAACATGTGTCATGTCTAAAAATGTCTGTAATAATGTATTTATGTGAGTTTGTAAGGTTTGCAAGAACAAAAAGTAATTTTTTACTCAATATGAAAGTAATGATCTTGGAATCCTGAGATAATGCGAAAAAAGCAATAAAAATGTATTCAAACATAACTCCTAAACAACCCAGGCAAAATGGGTAATAATGCCTGGAGACATGTATCGTGGTTAGTTTTACTAGGAAATGTATATTTTGTAAAGTTTGCAAAGACACAAGCTAGTTGTTTTTATTCAATAAGACAGTATAACAGTCATACTAAATATGAAAGTTATATAAACATAACTCCAGAACCAAACGTGTGTCATGTCTAAAATTGCCTATAATAATGTATTTATGTGAGTTTGTAAGGTTTGCAAAAACAAAAAGTAGTTTTTTCCTCAATATGAAAGTAGGGATTTTAGAATCCTGAGATAATGCGAAAAAAGCAATAAAAATGTATTTAAACATAATTCCTAAACAACCCATGCAAAATGGCTAATAATGCCTGGAGACATGTATCTTTGTTAGTTTTACTAGAAAAATGATCTTTTGTAATGTTTGCAAAGACACAAGCTATTTTTTTTTATTCAATATGACAGTATAACAATCATACTAAATATGAAAGTTATATAAACATAACTCCAAAACCAAACATGTGTCATGTCTAAAAATGCCTGTAATAATGTATTTAGGTGAGTTTGTAAGGTTTTCAAAAACAAAAAGTAGTTTTTTACTCAATATGAAAGTAATGATCTTAGAATCCTGAGATAATGCGAAAAAAGCAATAAAAATATATTTAAACATAATTCCTAAACAACCCATGCAAAATGGCTAATAATGCCTGGAGACATGTATCTTTGTTAGTTTTACTAGAAAAATGATCTTTTGTAAAGATATCAAAGACAAAAGCTAGTTTTTTTTATTCAATATGACAGTATAACAGTCCTACTAAATATGAAAGTTATCAAAACATAACTCCAAAACCAAACATGTGTTGTGTCTAAAAATGCCTGTAATAATGTATTTATGTGAGTTTGTAAGGTTTGCAAAAACAAAAAGTAGTTTTTTACTCAATATGAAAGTAATGATCTTAGAATCCTGAGATAATGCGAAAAAAGCAATACAAATGTATTTAAACATAAATCCTAAACAACCCATGCAAAATGGGTAATAATGCCTGGAGACATGTATCTTTGTTAGTTTTACTAGAAAAATGATCGTTTGTAAAGTTTGCAAAGACACAAGCTAGTTTTTTTTTATTCAATATGACTGTATAACAGTCATACTAAATATAAAAGTTATATAAACATAACTCCAAAACCAAACATGTGTCATGTCTAAAAATGCCTGTAATAATGTATTAATGTGAGTTTGTAAGGTTTGCAAATAAAAAAAGTAGTTTTTTACTCAATATGAAAGTAATGATCTTAAAATCCTGAGATAATGCGAAAAAAGCAATAAAAATGTATTTAAACATAATTCCTAAACAACCCGTGCAAAATGGGTAATAATGCCTGGAGACATGTATCTTTGTTAGTTTTACTAGAAAAATGATCTTTTGTAAAGTTTGCAAAGACACAAGCTAGTTTTTTTTTATTCAATATGACAGTATAACAGTCATACTAAATATGAAAGTTATATAAACATAACTCCAAAACCAAACATGTGTCATGTCTAAAAATGTCTGTAATAATGTATTTATGTGAGTTTGTAAGGTTTGCAAGAACAAAAAGTAATTTTTTACTCAATATGAAAGTAATGATCTTGGAATCCTGAGATAATGCGAAAAAAGCAATAAAAATGTATTCAAACATAACTCCTAAACAACCCAGGCAAAATGGGTAATAATGCCTGGAGACATGTATCGTGGTTAGTTTTACTAGGAAATGTATATTTTGTAAAGTTTGCAAAGACACAAGCTAGTTGTTTTTATTCAATAAGACAGTATAACAGTCATACTAAATATGAAAGTTATATAAACATAACTCCAGAACCAAACGTGTGTCATGTCTAAAATTGCCTATAATAATGTATTTATGTGAGTTTGTAAGGTTTGCAAAAACAAAAAGTAGTTTTTTCCTCAATATGAAAGTAGGGATTTTAGAATCCTGAGATAATGCGAAAAAAGCAATAAAAATGTATTTAAACATAATTCCTAAACAACCCATGCAAAATGGCTAATAATGCCTGGAGACATGTATCTTTGTTAATTTTACTAGAAAAATGATATTTTGTAAAGTTTGCAAAGACACAAGCTAGTTTTTTTTAATTCAATATGACAGTATAACAGTCATATTAAATATAGAAGTTATATAAACATAACTCCAAAACCAAACATGTGTCATGTCTAAAAATGCCTGTAATAATGTATTTATGTGAGTTTGTAAGGTTTGCAAAAAGAAAAAGTAGTTTTTTACTCAATATGAAAGTAATGATCTTAGAATCCTGAGATAATGCGAAAAAAGCAATAAAAATGTCTTTAAACATAATTCCTAAACAACCCATGCAAAATGGGTAATAATGCCTGGAGACATGTATCTTTGTTAGTTTTACTAGAAAAATGATCTTTTGTAATGTTTGCAAAGACACAAGCTATTTTTTTTTATTCAATATGACAGTATAACAATCATACTAAATATGAAAGTTATATAAACATAACTCCAAAACCAAACATGTGTCATGTCTAAAAATGCCTGTAATAATGTATTTAGGTGAGTTTGTAAGGTTTTCAAAAACAAAAAGTAGTTTTTTACTCAATATGAAAGTAATGATCTTAGAATCCTGAGATAATGCGAAAAAAGCAATAAAAATATATTTAAACATAATTCCTAAACAACCCATGCAAAATGGCTAATAATGCCTGGAGACATGTATCTTTGTTAGTTTTACTAGAAAAATGATATTTTGTAAAGTTTGAAAAGACACAAGCTAGTTTTTTTTTATTCAATATGACAGTACAACAGTCATACTAAATATAAAAGTTATATAAACATAACTCCAAAACCAAACATGTGTCATGTCTAAAAATGTCTGTAATAATGTATTTATGTGAGTTTGTAAGGTTTGCAAAAACAAAAAGTAGTTTTTTACTCAATATGAAAGTAATGATCTTGGAATCGTGAGATAATGCGAAAAAAGCAATAAAAATGTATTTAAACATAACTCCTAAACAACCCAGGCAAAATGGGTAATAATGCCTGGAGACATGTATCTTTGTTAGTTTTACTAGGAAATGTATATTTTGTAAAGTTTGCAAAGACACAAGCTAGTTGTTTTTATTCAATAAGACAGTATAACAGTCATACTAAATATGAAAGTTATATAAACATAACTCCAGAACCAAACGTGTGTCATGTCTAAAATTGCCTATAATAATGTATTTATGTGAGTTTGTAAGGTTTGCAAAAACAAAAAGTAGTTTTTTCCTCAATATGAAAGTAGGGATTTTAGAATCCTGAGATAATGCGAAAAAAGCAATAAAAATGTCTTTAAACATAATTCCTAAACAACCCATGCAAAATGGGTAATAATGCCTGGAGACATGTATCTTTGTTAGTTTTACTAGAAAAATGATCTTTTGTAATGTTTGCAAAGACACAAGCTAGTTTTTTTTTATTCAATATGACAGTATAACAATCATACTAAATATGAAATTTATATGAACATAACTCCAAAACCAAACATGTGTCATGTCTAAAAATGCCTGTAATAATGTATTTATGTGAGTTTGTAAGGTTTACAAAAAGAAAAAGTAGTTTTTTACTCAATATGAAAGTAATGATCTTAGAATCCTGAGATAATGCGAAAAAAGCAATAAAAATGTCTTTAAACATAATTCCTAAACAACCCATGCAAAATGGGTAATAATGCCTGGAGACATGTATCTTTGTTAGTTTTACTAGAAAAATGATCTTTTGTAATGTTTGCAAAGACACAAGCTATTTTTTTTTATTCAATATGACAGTATAACAATCATACTAAATATGAAAGTTATATAAACATAACTCCAAAACCAAACATGTGTCATGTCTAAAAATGCCTGTAATAATGTATTTAGGTGAGTTTGTAAGGTTTTCAAAAACAAAAAGTAGTTTTTTACTCAATATGAAAGTAATGATCTTAGAATCCTGAGATAATGCGAAAAAAGCAATAAAAATATATTTAAACATAATTCCTAAACAACCCATGCGAAATGGCTAATAATGCCTGGAGACATGTATCTTTGTTAGTTTTACTAGAAAAATGATATTTTGTAAAGTTTGAAAAGACACAAGCTAGTTTTTTTTTATTCAATATGACAGTACAACAGTCATACTAAATATAAAAGTTATATAAACATAACTCCAAAACCAAACATGTGTCATGTCTAAAAATGTCTGTAATAATGTATTTATGTGAGTTTGTAAGGTTTGCAAAAACAAAAAGTAGTTTTTTACTCAATATGAAAGTAATGATCTTGGAATCCTGAGATAATGCGAAAAAAGCAATAAAAATGTATTTAAACATAACTCCTAAACAACCCAGGCAAAATGGGTAATAATGCCTGGAGACATGTATCTTTGTTAGTTTTACTAGAAAAATGATCTTTTGTAATGTTTGCAAAGACACAAGCTAGTTTTTTTTTATTCAATATGACAGTATAACAATCATACTAAATATGAAATTTATATGAACATAACTCCAAAACCAAACATGTGTCATGTCTAAAAATGCCTGTAATAATGTATTTATGTGAGTTTGTAAGGTTTGCAAAAACAAAAAGTAGTTTTTTACTCAATATGAAAGTAATGATCTAAGAATCCTGAGATAATGCGAAAAAAGCAATAAAAATGTATTTAAACATAATTCCTAAACAACCCATGCAAAATGGGTAATAATGCCTGGAGACATGTATCTTTGTTAGTTTTACTAGAAAAATGATCTTTTGTAAAGTTTGCAAAGACACAAGCTAGTTTTTTTTTATTCAATATGACAGTATAACAGTCATACTAAATATAAAAGTTATATAAACATAACTCCAGAACCAAACGTGTGTCATGTCTAAAATTGCTTACTTATTATGTATTCATGTGGGTTTGTAAGGTTTGCAAAAACAAAAAGTAGTGTTTTACTCAATATGAAAGTAATGATCTTAGAATCCTGAGATAATGCGAAAAAAGCAATACAAATGTATTCAAACACAATTTTTAAACCAAACATGTGAATTGTCTAAAAATGCCTGTAATATTGAATTTATGTAAGTTTTACTAGAATCATTTGTTTTTGTAAGGTTTGCAAATACAAAAATTAGGGTTTACACATAATGACATTATAACTTTAACACTCAATATGAAAGTTATTTAATTATAACTCCTAAATACACATGAAACATGTCTAATAGCGTGAAAAAAATTATCTTTGTGAGTGTTGCTGGAAACATTTTCTTTTGTAAGGTTTGCAAAGACACAAGTTAGATTTTTTTAACTCAATATGACAGTATAACGCCACACTCAATATGACAGTTATTTAAACATAACTCCTAAACCACACCTGAAAAATGGCTAATAATGCCTGAAATAATGCATCTTTGGGAGTTTTACTGGAAACATAGGCTTTTTTTAAGGCTTGCAAACACAAAAATTATTTTTTTACTCAATATGACGGTAATGTTCTAAAATTCTGAGAAAATACGAACAAATTAATAAAAATGATTCCAACATAATTCCTAAACCAAACATGCAAAATGTCTGAAAATGCCTGTAATATTGAATCCATGTGAGTTTTATTTGAATCAGTTGTATGGTTTGCTAATACAAAAATTGGGTTTTATGACAAACACAAGTTATTTTTTTTACTCAATATAACAGTTTAGCTGTCATACTATATATGAAAGTTATATAAACATAACTCCAAAACCAAACCATTATGTCCAAAACTGCCTGTAATATTGTATATATGTGAGTTTTACTAGAATCAGGGTTGCAAATACAAAAATTGGGTTTTATGACAGTATACTGTCACACTCAATATGACAGTTATTTAAACATAACTCAAACAACACATGCAAAATAGCTAATAATGCCTGGAGCATGTATCTTAGTTAGTTTTACTAGAAAAATTGTATTTTGTAAGGTTTTGTTAGTTGTTGTTTTTATTCAATATGACAGTATAACTGTCATACTAAATATGAAAGTTATATAAACATAACTCTAAAACCAAACATGCATTGTGTCTAAAAATGCCTGTAATATTGTATCTGTGTGAGTTTAACTAGATTTAGTTGTTTTTGTAAGGTTTGCAAATACAAAATAAGGGTTTTACTCACTATGACAGTTTACTGTCACACTCAATCTGACAGTTATTTATTTAAACATAACTCCTAAACCACACATGCAAAATGGCTAATAATGCCTGGAGATATGTATCTTTGTGAGTTTTACTAGAAACATTATATTGTGTAAGGTTTAGTTAGTTTTTGTACTCAATCTGACAGTATAACTGTCATTCTAAATCCATCCATTTTCTTCCGCTTATCCGAGGTCGGGTTGCGGGGGCAGCAGCCTGAGCAGAAAATCCCAGACTTCCCTCTCCCCAGCCACTTCGTCCAGCTCTTCTCGGGGTATTCCGAGGCGTTCCCAGGGACATAGTCTTTCCAATGTGTCCTAGGTCTTCCCCGTGGCCTCCTGCCACACCTCCCTAGAGGCGTTCGGGTGGCATCCTGAGCAGATGCCCGAACCACCTCATGGCTCCTCTCAATGTGGAGGAGCAGCGGCTTTACTTTGAGTTCCTCCCGGATGACAGAGCTTCTCACCCTGTCTCTAAGGTAGAGACCCACCACCCGGCAGAGGAAACGCATTTCGGCCGCTTGTCCTTTCGGTCATAACCCAAAGCTGGGAACGTAGATCGACGGTAAATTGAGAGCTTTTCCTTCTGGCTCAGCTCCTTCTTCACCACAACGGATCGATATAGCGTCCTCAATACTGAAGACGCCGCACCAAATCGCCTGTGGATCTCTCGATCCACTCTATCCTCACTCGTGAACAAGACTCCTAGGTACTTGAACTCCTCCACTTGGGGCAAGATCTCCTCCCCAACCTGGAGATGGCACTCGACCCTTTCCTGCGCGAGAACCATGGACTTGGACTTGGAGGTGCTGATTCTCATCCCAGTCGCTTCACACTCAAGGACCCTGCCGAGAGTATAGACCTGGTCTACCGTTCCACGACCAGGACGAAAACCACACTGTTCGTCCTGGATCCGAGTTTCCTCCTCTCCAGTACACATGAATAGACCTTACCGGGAAAGCTGAGGAGTGTGTTTCACGATAGTTGGAACACACCCTCCGGTTCTCCTTCTTAAAGAGAGGAACCACCACCCCGGTGTGCCAATCCAGAGGTACCACCCCCAATGTTCACGCGATGTTGCAGAGTCTTGTCAACCAAGACAGCCCCACAGTATCCAGAGCCTTAAGGAACTCATCCACCACCGGGGCCTTGCCACAGAGGAGCTTTTTAACTACCTAGGCAACCTAAGCCCCAGAAATAGGAGAGTCCACCACAGATTCCCCAGGCACTGCTTGGCCTGTCGGTATGCCCGCTGCCTCTGGAGTCCCATGAGCCAAAAGGACCCGATAGGCTCTTTCTTCAGCTTGACGGCATCCCTCCCTGCTGGTGGCCACCAGCGAGTTCTAGGATTACCGCCACGACAGGCACCAAACACCTTGCGGCCACAGCTCCAATCAGCAGGCTCGACAAGAGAGGCACGGAACATGGTCCACTCAGACTCAATGTCCAGCACCTCCCTCGTGACATGTTCAAAGTTCTTCCTTATGTTTGAACATTGTGTTTGTTATGGACAATCCGTGACGAGCACAAAAGTCCAATAACAAAGCACCACTTGGGTTCAGATCTGGGTGGCCATTTTTCCCAATCACGACTCTCCAGGTTTCACTGTCCTTGCCAACATGAGCATTGAAGTCCCCCAACAGAACAAGGGAATCACCCGAGGGAGCACTCTCCAGTACTCCCTCAAGGGAATCCAAAAAGAGTGGGTACTCTGAGCTGCTGTTTGGTGCACAAACAACAGTCAGGACCCGTCACCCAACCCAAAGGCGGAGGGAAGCTACCATCTCGTCTACTGGGTCCAACGTGCAGGCTTTGAGCAACAACAATTGCCACCCCAGCCTCTCATTGCTTGCAACGCCAGAGTGGAAGAGAGTCCAGCCCCTCTTGAGAGAACAGGTTCCAGAGCCCTTGCTGTGCGTCGAAGTGAGTCCAACTATATCTAGCCGGAACTTCTTCACCTCGCGCACCAGCTCAGGCTCTTTCCCTCCCAGCGAGGTGACGTTCCACGTCCCAAGAGCGAGCTTATGTAGCCGATAATCGGACTGCCAAGTGCCCTGCCTTCGGCTGCCGCCCAGTTCACACTGCATCCGACCTCTATGACCTCAATGGGCCCATGAGTGGTGAGCCCATTGGAGGGTTGACCCACGTTGCCTCTTCGAAATGAGCCCGGCAGGGCCCCATGGAGACAGGCCCGGCCACAAGTCGCTCGCCATCGTGCCCCACCTCTGCGCCTGGCTCCACAGGGGAGCCACGGTGACCTGCGCCTGGGCGAGAAAAAATCTAGGTCCTCGATTTGTACTTTTCATAAAGGTCTTTGAGCTGCTCTTTGTCTGATCCCTCACCTAGGATCTTTTCTCAGGGGATCCCGAGGCGTTCCCAGGCCAGCCGGGAGACATAGTGTTCCCAATGTGTCCTGGGTCTTCCCCGTGGCCTCCAGGATGACAGAGCTTCACCTTCACCAGGGGTGTCAAACTCAAATACAGAGTGGGCCAAAGTTTAAAACTGAACAAAGCCGCGGGCCAAGGTTGAACAAATTAACCTTTTAATAGGGACCCAAACACGTTTTGCATTGAATATTGAACAAGCAAGGCTTATATAACTTTATAGTGACATGCAAAATGGAGTTTCAAATAATAATAATAATCATTAAAAAATATCAATTGCATATCAAATATAATTTAAATACAAATTGAATGCCTCTTTTCTATTTGCAGCCTTCTGAGGTAAATATCAACATTAACTTTATCCACAGGCTAATACATTTGAAAATAAAATAACAATGAATAAAACAACCATTCAGGACTTTAAACTGCTCAGTTTGCAACACACTGATCTAATTTGATGTGCCCAAGCCAGATACCTGGCATCTTTTTTTAGATGCTAGTTCTTTAATGTCGGGGCTCAGGCTTTGAGCTGAGGCAACTTTCATTATCGAACAAGATGTTCAACAGTCATATCTCGTACACCCAATTCTAACATCATTCAGACCCAGTCACAAGATATGTGCAGCTACAGCACACATACACAAATGAATGCAACGCATACTTCATCAACAGCGATACAGGTTACACTGAGGGTGCCAGTATAAAAAACTTTAACACTGTTAGAAATATACGCCACACTGTGAACCCACACCAAACAAAAATAAAAAACACTTTTCGGGAGAACATCCGCACCGTAACACAACATAAACACAAGAGAACAAATACCCAGAATCTTTTGCAGCACTAACTCTTTCGGGACGCTACAAAATACACCCCCGCTACCACCAAACCTCCTCCCCCCCACACACACACACCTTGTAGCGTCTCGGAAGATTGAGTGCTACAAAGGGTTCTGGGTATTTGTTGTGTTGTGTTTATGTTGTGTTACGGTGCGGATGTTCTCCCGAAATGTGTTTGTCATTCTTGTTTGGTGTGGATTCACAGTGTGGCGTATATTTCTAAAAGTGTTAAAGTTTTTTATTTGGCTACCGTCAGTGTAACCTGTATCGCTGTTGATGAAGTATGCGTTGCATTCAATTGTGTGTGGGTGCAGAAGCTGCACTGACATAAAACTGGGCTGGCACTCGTTTGACTAGCTGGAAAAAAAAAAAAAAAAAATTCGGGAGGAGTGCTGGAGTCACTCCCGGGAGGGTTGGCAAGTATTAGAAGTAGCGGCACTGCCGCAATGTATAATCGAAGGTCCAGCTTTAGTGTTAATTTGATATTGCCTCAAGGGCCAAGTCAAATTACACGTTGGGCCAAATTTGGCCCACGGGCCAGAGTTTGACACCCATGACCTTCACTGTAAAAAATTACTGTAAAAATAAAAAATAAAATTACAGTTATATACTCCATCCATCCATCCATTTTCTACCGCTTATTCCCTTCGGGGTCGCGGGGGGCGCTGGAGCCTATCTCAGCTACAATCAGGCGGAAGGCGGGGTACACCCTGGACAAGTCGCCACCTCATCGCAGGGCCAACACAGATAGACAGACAACATTCACACTCACATTCACACACTAGGGCCAATTTAGTGTTGCCAATCAACCTATCATGTTCTTCTTAAATGCAGTTAAGTACTGTAAATTTTGTTGCATTTTTCAAAAAATATCGACCAGCAGTAAGTTACTGTAAAACCTACAGTGTAATTCAGTTATTTTCAGACTTGTTTCTTGGGTCCGCCCACAATTCGTCCAACCGAGCTTCATTTCACCTGGCCGACCCTGCTAAATCCATCCTACTGCATCGTGTGTTTTTGATAACAAGGTAAGAGTCACTTGTACCTTGATGTGTCATTTTCTGTTTGAATTACTTTATATATATATTTATAAAGTCCGAAATGACATAGCGTCACAGTCAGCATCACAGACACTATCGTTGACCACGCGCATGTACCGCCGCATGCTAGCTAGCTAAGTTTTCTTCTTTTTTGTCATAGTCATCATAAAAGATGATAACTTGCAACATATGTGCTACGACTTGCAGCAATGTATTTGCGTATGTTAGACACATGCGAAGTCATAGTTGTATGCCTAATGCATCGTTTAAGTGTGCTTTCCCTAAATGCACAAGAGTTTTTTCCAACTTCTCAGCCTTCAAAACTCACAGCCGTCGTCATAAATATGGCAAGAGTAGGACTGATATGTATAGCGCAGAAGGTTTACCTTGTAATATTGTCTCATGTAGCGCGAAGTGCGATGATATACGAGCCTTTCTCCTGCATTTGAAAAGTCATATTACCGAAGGTAGGACAGTTACGTGCCCCTTCAGTCAATGTGAAAAAAGATTTACAGTTAAGTCTACTTTCACATCGCACGTGTCAAGGAAGCACTACGGCTACACTGAACGAAGTTTGACTTGATCAACAGCAAATCCAAGCAGCTCTTGTGTTATTAACACTGATGATGACTATTGTGATATGCAACTTGAGGATTCAGGATATTCCTGTTATGAAGACATGGAGGTCTACTTGCATTAAAAAAATGTTCACAGCACTGAAAAAAGGTTGAGAACCACTGCCTTAGGACAGTGGTTCTCAACCTTTTTTCAGTGATGTACCCCTGTGAACATTTTTTAAATTCAAGTACCCCCTAATCAGAGCAAAGCATTTTTGGTTGAAAAAAAGAGATAAAGACGTAAAATACAGCACTATGTCATCAGTTTCTGATTTATTAAATTGTATAACAGTGCAAAATATTGCTCATTTGTTGTGGTCTTTCTTGAACTATTTGGAAAAAAAGATATAAAAATAACTAAAAACTTGTTGAAAAATAACCAAGTGATTCAATTATAAATAAAGATTTTTACACATAGAAGTAATCAACTTAAAGTGCCCTCTTTGGGGATTGTAATAGAGATCCATCTGGATTCATGAACTTCATTCTCAACATTTCTTCACAAAAAAAGAAATCTTTAACATCAATATTTATGGAACATGTCCACTACGCTTTAACCAAGCCTCCATTGTTTTCTACATGGATAGTTGATTGACAGTTGGTGCCGTGTGGCACCGCCAGGTAGGGTCAAACCATCATGGCATGGGGGAAACTCTGGCTTTATGGTAATGAATGGAATAGCCTACTTGATTAGTTGTTCAGTTTATGAACTTACATTCATATTTTGTCGAAGTATTATTCAATAAATATATTTATAAAGGATTTTTGAATTGTTGCTATTTTTAGAATATTTAAAAAAAATCTCACGTACCCCTTGGCATACCTTCAAGTACCCCCAGGAGTACGCGTACCCCCATTTGAGAACCACTGCCTTAGGAGACTAGATGTAAACAGAGGAAAGAGAGAGCGAGTGAGGTGGCCATTCCAAATACTTTTAAAATGCTACCCATATTGGATACTGTTTAGGAACATAAACTGCATTTCTTGACTGTACCAGTTGCTGGTGACAAAGTCACAATAAAACGTTGGATGATCAGCATGGAAGGTGATGTCATCTGCAAAGGCGTCCAACCTAGCTTAATCTCAGGGCTTGCTGCCCTTCTTGCCACATACTATGTGTTCAACTTGGAATACCAAGAGGAAGGTCCTCGGACATTGGAATTTGTTCAAAGGTAAATCCTCTTGATACTGTTAAAATACTGTTAGGATATTTTATTTTATATTTCTCACCTCTGTTCAGGAATTTGACTTGTCATTTCCCCAATTGTGTGCCTTAAATCAATGACGCTTCTGTTCCTTTGTGGACCTTCTTATTAGGGACCGAAGCACCAGTTTGACTCTAGGATACAGAGAAGGTAGGTAATGTGCAGGTAAAGATATGTTGACTGGGTCAAAGAAGGAAGCACCTGTTTGACCCCAGGATGCAGAAAAAGTAGATAATTTGCAGGTAAAGACATGTTGACTGGATGATGGCAGGAAGCACCAGCTTGACCCGAGAATGCAGAGCAAGTAGGTAATGTGCGGGTGAAGATATGTTGAATGGGTAAAGGCAGGAAGCACCAGTGTGACCCCACTATGCAGGGAAGGTAGGTAATGTGCGGGTGAAGGTATGTTGAATGGGTGAAAGAAGGAAGCGCAGGTGTGGTCGAGGCCATGCAGACAAGGTAGGTATGTGCAGGTGAAGATATGTTGTATGGTGAAAGAAAGAAGCACCAGTGTGACCCAAGGATGCAGGGAAGGTAGGTAATGTGCAGGTAAAGATATGTTGAATGGGTGAAGGCAGGAAACACCAGCTAGACGCCAGGATACAGAGAAGGTAGGTAATGTGCAGGTAAAGATATGTTGAATGAGTAAAGGCAGGAAACACCAGCTTGACTCCAGGATATAGAGAAGGTAGGTAATGTGCAGGTAAAGATATGTTGAATGGGTGAAGGTAGAAAGCACCAGCGTGACCACACTATGCAGAGAAGGTAGGTAATGTGCAGGTAAAGATATGTTGAATGGGTAAAGGCAAGAAGCACCAGTGTGACCCCAGGATGCAGAGAAGATAGGTAATGAGCAGGAAACGATATGTTAAATGGGTGAAAGCAGGAAACATCAGCGTAAATACACGGTCCCGTAGATGGAGAGAAAACATGAATAGAGAGAGGGGTTGGGGAGGCTTTAGCATTGTCTTCCGCTCTGAATTTGTCTTAATGGGTTTTAGAGCATTCACTCATCTACAGCTGTGGTTATGGTATAGGCTCACATATATCCTAAAATTGATATTAATATTTGTGCAGTGCATATTCCTAAATAACAATGTGAGGGGGGTTCTGTATCGACTACAAGTAATCTTCAATCACAAAAGAATATCTAATATGCTTTCTCTCTTTTTTAGGCGATTCATTGGCGTTAACCCTGAGAGGGGAACAAAGGCTAGCCAGGGAAAGGTGGTGTCCAAGAAGACCGGGAAGCTGGTCCAGAAAACGGCAGCAACTGTAAATCCTCACATAGCCACCCTTATAAAACATCTCACAGACTTTGAGTGGGGCTTTATGTAGCCGACAACTAAACACTGGACTCGTGTTCAGTGTTTTGTCTCCAGTTACAAATTAAGTGGACATGTTATAAATGTTAAAATGCTTTACTGAAAATAAGAAGAATGCACTAAATGTACATTGAATGTATTTGATGCACTTTAAAATAATGGGTTAATAAAAACATAATCTTGCAAGGCCATTTCTCCAGTCATTTGTATGCCAGCAGATTGCAGGGGTTTTGATTTTGAAAAATTAAAAGTTCAACTCATTAACTTCTAGTGGCATTATACTGTAAAGCTCAGTCTATAGTGCTTACAATTATTTTACTGTAATTAACTGTTAATGGATATTACAGTAGATACACTAAAATAACAGTGTAATGCCGCTAAACAGATGACAGTATTATGCTGTGAAGCGTATATTTGATACAGCACAGTACTGTGATACTTTTTACAGTAATAAACTGTAGTGATAAATCACAGTATGTGTGCTGTAGAAAAACAGTTTTATACTGGAACCATTAGCTGCCAGTAGGTTACTGTAATTAAACGGTGAAAATTCTTACAGTAAGGGAGAGACCCGCCACCCAGCGGAGAAAACTCATTTCGGCCGCTTGTACCCGTGATGTTGTCCTTTCGGTCATAACCCAAAGCTCATGACCATAGGTGAGGATGGGAACGTAGATTGACCGGTAAATTGAGAGCTTTTCCCTCTGGCGCAGCTCCTTCTTACCACAACGAATCGATATAGCGTCCTCATTACTGAAGACGCCGCACCGATCAGCCTGTGCATCTCACGATCCACTCTTCCCTCACTCATGAACAAGACTCCAGGTACTTGAACTCATCCACTTGGGGCAAGATCTCCTGCCCAACCTCGAGATGGCACTCCACCCTTTCCCGGGCGAGAACCTCAGACTTGGAGGTGCTGATTCTCATCCCAGTCGCTTCACACTCGGCTGCGAACCAATCCAATGAGAGCTGAAGATCCTGGCCAGTTAAAGCCACATCATCTGCAAAAAGGAGAGACCTAATCCTGCAGCCACCAAACCGGATCCCCTCAACGCCATGACTGCGCCTAGAAATTCTGTCCATAAAATTTATGAACACATTTGGTGACAAAGGGCAGCCAACTTATTGCTGGCAATGCGGACCAAGCTCTGACACTGATCATACAGGGAGCGACCCGCCACAATCAGACATGCCGATACCCCATACTATCTGAGCACTCCCCACAGGACTTCCCGGGGTGGCCACGGTCGAATGTCTTCTCCAAGTCCACAAAGCACATGTAGACTGGTTGGACAAACTCCCATGCACACTCAAGGACCCTGCCGAGAGTATAGAGCTGGTCTACCGTTCCACGACCAGGACGAAAACCACACTGTTCGTCCTGGATCCGAGGTTCCTCCTCTCCAGTACACATGAATAGACCTTACCGGGAAGGCTGAGGAGTGTGATCTACGATAGTTGGAACACACCCTCCGGTTCCCCTTCTTAAAGAGAGGAACCACCACCCCGGTCTGCCAATCCAGAGGTACCGCCCCTGATGTCCACGCGATGTTGCAGAGTCTTGTCAACTAAAACAGCCCCACAGCATCCAGAGCCTTAAGAGCTCATCCACCCCCGGGGCCTTGCCACCGAGGAGCTTTTAAAACTACCTTGGCAACCTCAGCCCCAGAAATAGGAGAGCCCACCACAAATTCCCCAGGCACTGCTTGGCCTGTCGGTATGCCCGCTGCCTCTGGAGTCCCATGAGCCAAAAGGACCAGATAAGCTCTTTCTTCAGCTTGACGGCATCCCGCACTGCTGGTGGCCACCAGCGGGTTCTAGGATTACCGCCACGACAGGCACCAAACACCTTGCGGCCACAGCTCCAATCAGCTGGCTTGACAAGAGAGGCACGAACATGATCCATTCAGACTCAATGTCCAGCACCTCCTTTGTGACATGTTCAAAGTTCCTCCGGAGGTGGAAAAAGAAACTCTCTCTGACAGGAGACTCTGCTAGGCATTCCCAAAAGACTCTCACAATGCGTTTGGGCCTGCCAGGTCTGTCCGGGATCCTACCCCACCATCGGAGCCAGCTCACCAGGTGGTGATCGGTAGAAAGCTCGCCCCTCTCTTCACCCGAGTGTCCAAAACATGAGGCCGCAAATCCCATGACACAACTACAAAGTCAATAATGGAACTGCGGCCGAGGGTGTCCTGGTGCCAAGTGCACATATGGACACTCTTATGTTTGAACATTGTGTTTGTTATGGACAATCCGTGACGAGCACAAAAGTCCAATAACAAAGCACCACTTGGGTTCAGATCCGGGTGGCCATTTTTCCCAATCACGACTCTCCAGGTTTCAAAGTCGTTGCCAACATGAGCGTTGAAGACCCCCAGCAGAACAAGGGAATCACCCGAGGGAGCACTCTCAAGGGAATCCAAAAAGAGTGGGTACTCTGAGCTGCTGTTTGGTGCGTAAACACCAACAACAGTCAGGACCCATCACCCAACCCGAAAGCGGAGGGAAGCTACCATCTCGTCTTCTGGGTTAAGTCCAACGTGCAGGCTTTGAGCTGGGGGGCAACAAGAATTGCCAACCCAGCCTCTCATTACTTGCAACGCCAGAGTGGAAGAGAGTCCAACCCCTCTTGAGAGAACAGGTTCCAGAGCCCTTGCTGTGCGTCGAAGTGAGTCCAGCTTTATCTAGCCGGGAACTTCTCCACCTCGCGAGGTGACGTTCCACGTCCCAAGAGCGAGCTTATGTAGCCGATAATCGGACCGCCAAGTGCCCTGCCTTCGGCTTCCGCCCAGCTAACACTGCACCCGACCTCTGTGAGCCAGCCCATGAGTGGTGAGCCTATTGCAGGGGGGACCCACGTTGCCTCTTCGAGCTGGGCCCCATGGGCACCAGTCGCTCGCCATCGTGCCCCACCTCTGGGCCTGGCTCCACAGGGGAGCCACGGTGACCTGCGTCCGGGCGAGAAAATATCTAGGTCCTCGATTTGTACTTTTCATAAAGGTCTTTGAGCTGCTCTTTGTCTGATTCCTCACCTAGGACCTGTTTGTCTTGGGTGACCCTACCAGGGGGAATAGAAGCCCCCGGACAACATAGCTCCTAGGATCAGTGGGACACGCAAACCACAAAGGTGGCGGCTCAGAAAGCAGGTTATATAAACATAACTCCAAAACCAAACATGCAAGATGTCTAAACATGCCTGTAATATTGTATCAATGTGAGTTTTACTAGAATCGGTTGTTTTTGTAAGGCTTGCAAACACAAAAGGTTTTTTTTACTCAATATGACAGTAAGTTCTTAAAATGCTGAGATAATGTGAAAAAAACAATACAAATGTATTCCAACATGATTCCTAAACCAAACATGCAAAATGTCTAAAAATGCCTGTAATATTGAATCCATGTGAGTTTTACTAGAATCATTTGTTTTTGTAAGGTTTGCAAATACAAAAATTGAGTTTTATGACAGACACAAGTTAGTTTTTTTACTCATTATAACAGTATAGATGTCATACTATATATTAAAGTTATATGAACATAACTCCAAAACCAAACGTGCATTATGTCCAAAATTGCCTGTAATATTGTATAGATGTGAGTTTTACTAGAATCAGGTTTGCAAATACAAAAATTGGCTTTTATGACAGTATACTGTCACACTCAATATGACAGTATAACTGTCATACTAAATCCATCCATTTTCTTCCGCTTATCCGAGGTCGGGTTGCGGGGGCAGCAGCCTAAGCAGAGAGCCCAGACTTCCCTCTCCCCAGCCACTTTGTCCAGCTCTTCTCGGGGGATCCCGAGGCGTTCCCAGGCCATAGTCTTTCCAATGTATCCTAGGTCTTCCCCATGGCCTCCTGCCGTTCGGACCTAGGGAGGCGTTCGGGTGGCTTCCTGAGCAGATGCCCGAACCACCTCATCTGGCTCCTCTCAATGTGGAGGAGCAGCGGCTTTACACTGAGTTCCTCCCAGATGACAGAGCTTCTCACCCTATCTCTAAGGGAGAGACCCACCACCCGGCGGAGGAAACTCATTTCGGCCGCTTGTACCCGTGACCTTGTCCTTTCGGTCATAACCCAAAGCTCATGACCATAGGTGAGGATGGGAACGTTGATCGACCGGTAGATTGAAAGCTTTTCCTTCTGGCTCAGCTCCTTCTTCACCACAACGGATCGCTATAGCGTCCTCATTACTGAAGACGCCGCACCGATCCGCCTGTAGATCTCACAATCCACTCTATCCTCACTCGTGAACAAGACTCCTAGGTACTTGAACTCCTTCACTTGGGGCAAGATCTCTTTCCCAACCTCGAGATGGCACTCCACCCTTTCCCGGGCGAGAACCATGGACTCGGACATGGAGGTGCTGATTCTCATCCCAGTCGCTTCACTGCGAACCGATCCAATGAAAGCTGAAGATCTTGGCCAGTTGAAGCCATCAGGACCACATCATCTGCAAAAAGCAGAGACCTAATCCTGCAGCCACCAAACCAGGCGCAGTCATGGCGTTGAGGGGATCCTCAAAGCCATGACTGCGCCTAGATATTCTGTCCATTAAAGTTATGAACAGAATCGGTGACAAAGGGCAGCCTTGGCGGAGTCCAACCCTCACTGGAAAGGGGTCCGACATACTGCCGGCAATGCGGACCAAGCTCTGACACTGATCATACAGGGAGACACCCGCCACAATCAGACATGCCGATACTCCATACTCTCTGAGCACTCCCCACAGGATTTACCGGGGGCCAAGGTCGAATGTCTTCTCCAAGTCCACAAAACTTATGTAGACTGGTTGGGCAAACTCCCATGCACACTCAAGGACCCTGCCGAGAGTATAGAGCTGGTCTACCGTTCCACGACCAGGACGAAAACCACACTGTTCGTCCTGGATCCGAGGTTCCTCCTCTCCATTACACATGAATAGACCTTACCGGGAAGGCTGAGGAGTGTGATCTACGATAGTTGGAACACACCCTCCGGTTCCCCTTCTTAAAGAGAGGAACCACCACCCCGGTCTGCCAATCCAGAGGTACCGCCCCTGATGTAGACGCAATGTTGCAGAGTCTTGTCAACCAAGACTGCCCCACAGCATCCAGAGCCTTAAGGAACTCCGGACGGAGCTCATACCCCCGGGGCCTTGCCACCGAGGAGCTTTTTAACTCCCTTGGCAACCTCAGCCCCAGAAATAGGAGAGCCCACCACAGACTTCCCAGGCACTGTTTCCTCATAGGAAGACGTGTTGGTGGGACTGAGGAGGTCTCGCTTGGCCTGTCGATATGCCCACTGCCTCTGGAGTCCCATGAGCCAAAAGGACCCGGTGGCTCTTTCTTCAGCTTGACAGCATCCCTCGGTGCTGGTGGATTACCGCCACGACAGGCACCAAACACCTTGCGGCCACAGCTTCAATCAGCTGGCTCAACAAGAGAACATGGTCCACTCAGACTCAATGTCCAGCACCTCCCTCGTGACATGTTCAAAGTTCTTCCGGACATGTTCAAAGTTCTTCAGGAGACTCTGCTAGGTGTTCCCAGCAGACCCTTACAATGCGTTTGGGCCTGCCAGGTCTGACCGGCAACCTCCCCTACCATCGGAGCCAGCTCACCACCAGGTGGTGGTTGGTAGAAAGCTCTGCCCCTCTCTTCACCGAGTGTCCAAAACATGAGGCCGCAAATCCCATGACACAACTACAAAGTCAATCATGCGGCCGAGGGTGTCCTTGTGCCAAGTGCACATATGGACACCCTTATGTTTGAACATTGTGTTTGTTATGGACAATCCGTGACAAGCACAAAAGTCCAATAACAAAGCACCACTTGGGTTCAGATCCGGGTGGCCATTTTTCCCAATCACGACTCTCCAGGTTTCACTGTCGTTGCCAACATAGCGTTGAAGTCCACCAGCAGAAAAAGGGAATCACCCGAGGGAGCACTCTCCAGTACTCCCTCAAGGGAATCCAAAAAGAGTTGGTACTCTGAGCTGCTGTTTGGTGTGTAAACACAAACAACAGTCAGGACCCGTCACCCAACCCGAAGGCTGAAGGAAGCTACCATCTCGTCTATTGGGTTTAAAGTCCAACGTGCAGGCTTTGAGCCGGGGGGCAACAAGAATTGCCACCCCAGCCTCTCATTAGTTGCAACGCCAGTGTGGAATCTCTTCCACTCTGGCATTGCAAGTAATGAAAGTTCAGCTCAGTCCAGCCCCTCTGAGAGAACAGGTTCCAGAGCCCTTGCTGTGAGTCCAACTATATCTAGCCGGGAACTTCTCCACCTCAAGCACCAGCTCAGGCTCCTTCCCTCCCAGCGAGGTGACGTTCCATGTCCCAAGAGCGAGCTTATGTAGCCGATAATCGGACCACCAAGTGCCCTGCCTTCGGCTGCCGCCCAGCTCACACTGCACCCTCTATGACCCAGCCCATGAGTGGTGAGCCCTGGAGGGGGGATCCACGTTGCCTCTTCGAGCTGAGCACGGCTGGGCCCCATGGGGACAGGCCCGTCAATCGCCATCGTGCCACACCTCTGGGCCTGGCTCCACAGGGGAGCCACGGTGACCTGCGTCCGGGCGAGAAAAAATCTAGGTCCTCAATTGTACTTTTAATAAAGGTCTTTGAGCTGCTCTTTGTCTGATCCCTCACCTAGGACCTGTTTGTCCTGGATCAGTGGGACACGCAAACCACAAAGGTGGCGGCTCAGAAAGCAGGTTATATAAATATAACTCCAAAACCAAACATGCAATATGTCTAAACATGCCTGTAATATTGTATCAATGTGACTTTTCCTAGAATCGGTTGTTTTTGTAAGGTTTGCAAATACAAAAATTAGGTTTTACTCACAATGACAAAATCACACTCAATATGACATTTATTTAAACATAACTCATAAACCACACAAAAAAATGGCTAATAATGCCTGAAATAATGAATCATTGGGAGTTTTACTGAGTTTTATATTTTGCAAACACAAAAAGTAGTTTTTTACTTGACTGTAATGTTCTTAGAACCCTGAGATAATGGGAAAAAAGCAATAAAAATGTATTTAAACCTAACTCCTAAACAACACATGCAAAATGGCTAATAATGCCTAGGGAGACATGTAACGTTGTTAGTTTAAAAAAAATGATCTTTTGTAAAGATATCAAAGACACTAGCTAGTTTTTTTTATTCAATATGACAGTATAACAGTCATACTAAATATGAAAGTTATATAAACATAACTCCAAAACCAAACATGTGTCATGTCTAAAAATGTATTTATGTGAGTTTGTAAGGTTTGCAAAAACAAAAAGTAGTTTTTTACTCAATATGAAAGTAATGTTCTTAGAATCCTGAGATAATGCGAAAAAAGCAATACAAATGTATTCAAACACAAATTTTAAACCAAACATGTAAAATGTCTAAAAATGCCTGTAATATTGAATCCATATAAGTTTTACTAGAATCAATTGTTTTTGTAAGGTTTGCAAATACAAAAATTAGGTTTTACACATAATGACATTAAAACTGTAACACTCAATATAACAATTATTTATTTATAACTCCTAACCACACATGAAACATGTCTAATAATGCGTGAAAAAATTTATCTTTGTGAGTGTTACTAGAAACATTTTCTTTTGTAAGGTTTACAAATACAGGTTAGTTTTTTTTACTCCATATGACAGTATAACTGCCACACTCAATATGACAGTTATTTAAACATAACTCTTAAACTACACATGAAAAATGATTAACAATGCCTGAAATAATGCATTCTTGTAAGTTTTACTCGAAACATATGCTTTTTTAAGGCTTGCAAACACAAAAATTATTTCTTTACTCAATATGACAGTAATGTTCTAAATTCTGAGAAAATACGAACAAATTAATAAAAATGATTCCAACATAATTCCTAAACCAAATATGCAAAATGTCTAAAAATGTCTGTAATATTGAATCCATGTGAGTTTTACTAGATTTAAATTATTTTGTAAGGTTTGCAAATACATAAATTAAGTTTTACTTACTATGTCATATCTGACAGTATATGACAGTTATTTAACCATAACTCAAACCACACATGAAAAATGGCTAATAATGCCTGAAATAATGCATCCTTGGCCGTTTTACTCGAAACACATGCTTTTTTAAATCTTGCAAACACAAAAAGTAGTTTTTTTACTCAATATGACTGTAATGTTCTTAAAATCCTGAGATAATGCGAAAAAAGCAATAAAAATGTATTTAAACATTACTCCTAAACAACATATGCAAAATGGCTAATAATGCCTGGAAACATGTATCTTTGTTAGTTTTACTGGAAAAAGGATCTTTTGTAAAGTTTGCAAAGACACAAGCCAGTTTTTTTTTTATTCAATATGACAGTATAACAGTCATTTTAAATATCAAAGTTATATAAACATAACTCCAAAACCAAACATGTGTCATGTCTAAAAATGCCTGTAATAATGTATTAATGTGAGTTTGTAAGGTTTTCAAAAACAAAAAGTAGTTTTTTACTCAATATGAAAGTAATGATCTTAGAATCCTGAGATAATGCGAAAAAAGCAATAAAAATGTATTCAAACATAACTCCTAAACAACCCAGGCAAAATGGGTAATAATGCCTGGAGACATGTATCTTTGTTAGTTTTACTAGAAAATGTATTTTTTGTAAAGTTTGCAAAGACACAAGCTAGTTGTTTTTATTCAATAAGACAGTATAACTGTCATACTACATATGAAAGTTATATAAACATAACTCCAGAACCAAACGTGTGTCATGTCTAAAATTGCCTATAATAATGTATTTATGTGAGTTTGTAAGGTTTGCAAAAACAAAAAGTATTTTTTTCCTCAATATGAAAGTAAGGATTTTAGAATCCTGAGATAATGCGAAAAAAGCAATAAAAATGTATTTAAACATAATTCCTAAACAACCCATGCAAAATGGCTAATAATGCCTGGAGACATGTATGTTTGTTAGTTTTACTAGAAAAATGATCTTTTGTAAAGATATCAAAGACAAAAGCTACTTTTTTTTATTCAATATGACAGTATAACAGTCCTACTATATAAGAAAGTTATCAAAACATAACTCCAAAACCAAACATGTGTTATGTCTAAAAATGCCTGTAATAATGTATTTTATGTGAGTTTGTAAGGTTTGCAAAAACAAAAAGTAGTTTTTTACTCAATATGAAAGTAATGATCTTAGAATCCTGAGATAATGCGAAAAAAGCAATAAAAATGTATTTAAACATAATTCCTAAACAACCCATGCAAAATGGGTAATAATGCCTGGAGACATGTATCTTTGTTAGTTTTACTAGAAAAATGATCTTTTGTAAAGTTTGCAAAGACACAAGCTACTTTTTTTTTATTCAATATGACTGTATAACAGTCACACTAAATATAAAAGTTATATAAACATAACTCCAAAACCAAACATGTGTCATGTCTAAAAATGCCTGTAATAATGTATTAATGTGAGTTTGTAAGGTTTGCAAAAACAAAAAGTAGTTTTTTACTCAATATGAAAGTAATGATCTTAAAATCCTGAGATAATGCGAAAAAAGCAATAAAAATGTATTTAAACATAATTCCTAAACAACCCATGCAAAATGGGTAATAATGCCTGGAGACATGTATCTTTGTTAGTTTTACTAGAAAAATGATCTTTTGTAAAGTTTGCAATGACACAATCTACTTTTTTTTAATTCAATATGACAGTATAACAGTCATACTAAATATGAAAGTTATATAAACATAACTCCAAAACCAAACATGTGTCATGTCTAAAAATGCCTGTAATAATGTATTAATGTGAGTTTGTAAGGTTTGCAAAAACAAAAAGTAGTTTTTTACTCAATATGAAAGTAATGATCTTAAAATCCTGAGATAATGCGAAAAAAGCAATAAAAATGTATTTAAACATAATTCCTAAACAACCCATGCAAAATGGGTAATAATGCCTGGAGACATGTATCTTTGTTAGTTTTACTAGAAAAATGATCTTTTGTAAAGTTTGCAAAGACACAAGCTAATTTTTTTTATTCAATATGACAGTATAACAGTCATACTAAATATAAAAGTTATATAAACATAACTCCAAAACCAAACATGTGTCATGTCTAAAAATGTCTGTAATAATGTATTTATGTGAGTTTGTAAGGTTTGCAAAAACAAAAAGTATTGTTTTACTCAATATGAAAGTAATGATCTTGGAATCCTGAGATAATGCGAAAAAAGCAATAAAAATGTCTTTAAACATAACTCCTAAACAACCCAGGCAAAATGGGTAATAATGCCTGGAGACATGTATCTTTGTTAGTTTTACTAGGAAATGTATATTTTGTAAAGTTTGCAAAGACACAAGCTAGTTGTTTTTATTCAATAAGACAGTATAACAGTCATACTAAATATGAAAGTTAAATAAACATAACTCCAGAACCAAACGTGTGTCATGTCTAAAATTGCCTATAATAATGTATTTATGTGAGTTTGTAAGGTTTGCAAAAACAAAAAGTAGTTTTTTACTCAATATGAAAGTAATGATCTTAGAATCCTGAGATAATGCGAAAAAAGCAATAAAAATGTATTTAAACATAATTCCTAAACAACCCATGCAAAATGGCTAATAATGCCTGGAGACATGTATCTTTTTTAATTTTACTAGAAAAATGATATTTTGTAAAGTTTGCAAAGACACAAGCTAGTTTTTTTTAATTCAATATGACAGTATAACACTCATATTAAATATAGAAGTTATATAAACATAACTCCAAAACCAAACATGTGTCATGTCTAAAAATGCCTGTAATAATGTATTTATGTGAGTTTGTAAGGTTTGCAAAAACAAAAAGTAGTTTTTTTACTCAATATGAAAGTAATGATCTTAGAATCCTGAGATAATGCGAAAAAAGCAATAAAAATGTATTTAAACATAATTCCTAAACAACCCATGCAAAATGGGTAATAATGCCTGGAGACATGTATCTTTGTTAGTTTTACTAGAAAAATGATCTTTTGTAAAGTTTGCAAAGACACAAGCTAGTTTTTTTTTATTCAATATGACAGTATAACAGTCATACTAAATATGAAAGTTATATAAACATAACTCCAAAACCAAACATGTGAATTGTCTAAAAATGCCTGTAATATTGAATTTATGTAAGTTTTACTAGAATCAATTGTTTTTGTAAGGTTTGCAAATACAAAAATTAGGTTTTACACATAATGACATTATAACTTTAACACTCAATATGAAAGTTATTTAATTATAACTCCTAAATACACATGAAACATGTCTAATAGCGTGAAAAAAATTATCTTTGTGAGTGTTGCTGGAAACATTTTCTTTTGTAAGGTTTGCAAAGACACAAGTTAGATTTTTTTAACTCAATATGACAGTATAACGCCACACTCAATATGACAGTTATTTAAACATAACTCCTAAACCACACCTGAAAAATGGCTAATAATGCCTGAAATAATGCATCTTTGGGAGTTTTACTGGAAACATATGCTTTTTTTAAGGCTTGCAAACACAAAAAATATTTTTTTACTCAATATGACAGTAATGTTCTAAAATTCTGAGAAAATACGAACAAATTAATAAAAATGATTCCAACATAATTCCTAAACCAAACATGCAAAATGTCTGAAAATGCCTGTAATATTGAATCCATGTGAGTTTTATTTGAATCAGTTGTATGGTTTGCTAATACAAAAATTGGGTTTTATGACAAACACAAGTTAGTTTTTTTACTCAATATAACAGTTTAGCTGTCATACTATATATGAAAGTTATATAAACATAACTCCAAAACCAAACCATTATGTCCAAAACTGCCTGTAATATTGTATATATGTGAGTTTTACTAGAATCAGGGTTGCAAATACAAAAATTGGGTTTTATGACAGTATACTGTCACACTCAATATGACAGTTATTTAAACATAACTCAAACAACACATGCAAAATAGCTAATAATGCCTGGAGCATGTATCTTAGTTAGTTTTACTAGAAAAATGGTATTTTGTAAGGTTTTGTTAGTTGTTGTTTTTATTCAATATGACAGTTATACTGTCATACTAAATATGAAAGTTATATAAACATAACTCTAAAACCAAACATGCATTGTGTCTAAAAATGCCTGTAATATTGTATCTGTGTGAGTTTAACTAGATTTAGTTGTTTTTGTATGGTTTGCAAATACAAAATAAGGGTTTTACTCACTATGACAGTTTACTGTCACACTCAATCTGACAGTTATTTATTTAAACATAACTCATAAACCACCCATGCAAAATGGCTAATAATGCCTGGAGATATGTATCTTTGTGAGTTTTACTAGAAACATTATATTGTGTAAGGTTTAGTTAGTTTTTGTACTCAATCTGACAGTATAACTGTCATTCTAAATCCATCCATTTTCTTCCGTTTATCCGAGGTCGGGTTGCGGGGGCAGCAGCCTGAGCAGAAAATCCCAGACTTCCCTCTCCCCAGCCACTTCGTCCAGCTCTTCTCGGGGTATTCCGAGGCGTTCCCAGGCCAGCCGGGGACATAGTCTTTCCAATGTGTCCTAGGTCTTCCCCGTGGCCTCCTGCCACACCTCCCTAGAGGCGTTCGGGTGGCATCCTGAGCAGATGCCCGAACACCTCATGGCTCCTCTCAATGTGGAGGAGCAGCGGCTTTACTTTGAGTTCCTCCCGGATGACAGAGCTTCTCACCCTGTCTCTAAGGTAGAGACCCACCACCCGGCAGAGGAAACGCATTTCGGCCGCTTGTCCTTTCGGTCATAACCCAAAGCTGGGAACGTAGATCGACGGTAAATTGAGAGCTTTTCCTTCTGGCTCAGCTCCTTCTTCACCACAACGGATCGATATAGCGTCCTCAATACTGAAGACGCCGCACCAAATCGCCTGTGGATCTCTCGATCCACTCTATCCTCACTCCTGAACAAGACTCCTAGGTACTTGAACTCCTCCACTTGGGGCAAGATCTCCTCCCCAACCTGGAGATGGCACTCGACCCTTTCCTGCGCGAGAACCATGGACTTGGACTTGGAGGTGCTGATTCTCATCCCAGTCGCTTCACACTCAAGGACCCTGCCGAGAGTATAGACCTGGTCTACCGTTCCACGACCAGGACGAAAAGCACACTGTTCGTCCTGGATCCGAGTTTCCTCCTCTCCAGTACACAATAGACCTTACCGGGAAGGCTGAGGAGTGTGTTTCACGATAGTTGGAACACACCCTCCGGTTCCCCTTCTTAAAGAGAGGAACCACCACCCCGGTGTGCCAATCCAGAGGTACCACCCCCAATGTTCACGCGATGTTGCAGAGTCTTGTCAACCAAGACAGCCCCACAGTATCCAGAACCTTAAGGAACTCATCCACCACCGGGGCCTTGCCACAGAGGAGCTTTTTAACTACCTAGGCAACCTAAGCCCCAGAAATAGGAGAGTCCACCACAGATTCCCCAGGCACTGCTTGGCCTGTCGGTATGCCCGCTGCCTCTGGAGTCCCATGAGCCAAAAGGACCCGATAGGCTCTTTCTTCAGCTTGACGGCATCCCTCCCTGCTGGTGGCCACCAGCGAGTTCTAGGATTACCGCCACGACAGGCACCAAACACCTTGCGGCCACAGCTCCAATCAGCAGGCTCGACAAGAGAGGCACGGAACATGGTCCACTCAGACTCAATGTCCAGCACCTCCCTCGTGACATGTTTAAAGTTCTTCCTTATGTTTTGAACATTGTGTTTGTTTTGGAAAATCCGTGACAAGCACAAAAGTCCAATAACAAAGCACCACTTGGGTTCAGATCCGGGTGGCCATTTTTCCCAATCACGACTCTCCAGGTTTCACTGTCCTTGCCAACATGAGCATTGAAGTCCCCCAACAGAACAAGGGAATCACCCGAGGGAGCACTCTCCAGTACTCCCTCAAGGGAATCCAAAAAGAGTGGGTACTCTGAGCTGCTGTTTGGTGCGTAAACACAAACAACAGTCAGGACCCGTCACCCAACCCAAAGGCGGAGGGAAGCTACCATCTCGTCTACTGGGTCCAACGTGCAGGCTTTGAGCAACAACAATTGCCACCCCAGCCTCTCATTGCTTGCAACGCCAGAGTGGAAGAGAGTCCAGCCCCTCTTGAGAGAACAGGTTCCAGAGCTCTTGCTGTGCGTCGAAGTGAGTCCAACTATATCTAGCCGGAACTTCTTCACCTCGCGCACCAGCTCAGGCTCTTTCCCTCCCAGCGAGGTGACGTTCCACGTCCCAAGGGCGAGCTTATGTAGCCGATAATTGGACTGCCAAGTGCCCTGCCTTCGGCTGCCGCCCAGTTCACACTGCATCCGACCTCTATGACCTCAATGGGCCCATGAGTGGTGAGCCCATTGGAGGGTTGACCCACGTTGCCTCTTCGAAATGAGCCCGGCAGGGCCCCATGGAGACAGGCCCGGCCACCAGTCGCTCGCCATCGTGCCCCACCTCTGCGCCTGGCTCCACAGGGGAGCCACGGTGACCTGCGCCTGGGCGAGAAAAAATCTAGGTCCTCGATTTGTACTTTTCATAAAGGTCTTTGAGCTGCTCTTTGTCTGATCCCTCACCTAGGACCTTTTCTCAGGGGATCCCGAGGCGTTCCCAGGCCAGCCGGGAGACATAGTGTTCCCAATGTGTCCTGGGTCTTCCCCGTGGCCTCCAGGATGACAGAGCTTCACCTTCACCAGGGGTGTCAAACTCAAATACAGAGTGGGCCAAAGTTTAAAACTGAACAAAGCCGCGGGCCAAGGTTGAACAAATTAACCTTTTAATAGGGACCCAAACACGTTTTGCATTGAATATTGAACAAGCAAGGCTTATATAACTTTATAGTGACATGCAAAATGGAGTTTCAAATAATAATAATAATCATTAAAAAATATCAATTGCATATCAAATATAATTTAAATACAAATTGAATGCCTCTTTTCTATTTGCAGCCTTCTGAGGTAAACATCAACATTAACTTTATCCACAGGCTAATAAATTTGAAAATAAAATAACAATGAATAAAACAACCATTCAGGACTTTAAACTGCTCAGTTTGCAACACACTGATCTAATTTGATGTGCCCAAGCCAGATACCTGGCATCTTTTTTTAGATGCTAGTTCTTTAATGTCGGGGCTCAGGCTTTGAGCTGAGGCAACTTTCATTATCGAACAAGATGTTCAACAGTCATATCTCGTACACCCAATTCTAACATCATTCAGACCCAGTCACAAGATATGTGCAGCTACAGCACGCATACACAAATGAATGCAACGCATACTTCATCAACAGCGATACAGGTTACACTGAGGGTGCCAGTATAAAAAACTTTAACACTGTTAGAAATATACGCCACACTGTGAACCCACACCAAACAAAAATAAAAAACACTTTTCGGGAGAACATCCGCACCGTAACACAACATAAACACAAAAGAACAAATACCCAGAATCTTTTGCAGCACTAACTCTTTCGGGACGCTACAAAATACACCCCCGCTACCACCAAACCTCCCCCCCCCCACACACACACACCTTGTAGCGTCTCGGAAGATTTAGTGCTACAAAGGGTTCTGGTATTTGTTGTGTTGTGTTTATGTTGTGTTACGGTGCGGATGTTCTCCCGAAATGTGTTTGTCATTCTTGTTTGGTGTGGATTCACAGTGTGGCGTATATTTCTAAAAGTGTTAAAGTTTTTTATTTGGCTACCGTCAGTGTAACCTGTATCGCTGTTGATGAAGTATGCGTTGCATTCAATTGTGTGTGGGTGCAGAAGCTGCACTGACATGAAACTGGGCTGGCACTCGTTTGACTAGCTGGAAAAAAAAAAAAAATTCGGGAGGAGTGCTGGAGTCACTCCCGGGAGGGTTGGCAAGTATTAGAAGTAGCGGCACAGCTACTTAATAATCGAAGGTCCAGCTTTAGTGTTAATTTGATATTGCCTCAAGGGCCAAGTCAAATTACACGTTGGGCCAAATTTGGCCCACGGGCCAGAGTTTGACACCCATGACCTTCACTGTAAAAAATTACTGTAAAAATAAAAAATAAAATTACAGTTATATACTCCATCCATCCATCCATTTTCTACCGCTTATTCCCTTCGGGGTCGCGGGGGGCGCTGGAGCCTATCTCAGCTACAATCAGGCGGAAGGCGGGGTACACCCTGGACAAGTCGCCACCTCATTGCAGGGCCAACACAGATAGACAGACAACATTCACACTCACATTCACACACTAGGGCCAATTTAGTGTTGCCAATCAACCTATCATGTTCTTCTTAAATGCAGTTAAGTACTGTAAATTTTGTTGCATTTTTCAAAAAATATCGACCAGCAGTAAGTTACTGTAAAACCTACAGTGTAATTCAGTATTTTTCAGACTTGTTTCTTGGGTCCGCCCACAATTCGTCCAACCGAGCTTCATTTCACCTGGCCGACCCTGCTAAATCCATCCTACTGCATCGTGTGTTTTTGATAACAAGGTAAGAGTCACTTGTACCTTGATGTGTCATTTTCTGTTTGAATTAATTTATATATATATTTATAAAGTCCGAAATGACATAGCGTCACAGTCAGCATCACAGACACTATCGTTGACCACGCGCATGTACCGCCGCATGCTAGCTAGCTAAGTTTTCTTCTTTTTTGTCATAGTCATCATAAAAGATGATAACTTGCAACATATGTGCTACGACTTGCAGCAATGTATTTGCGTATGTTAGACACATGCGAAGTCATAGTTGTATGCCTAATGCATCGTTTAAGTGTGCTTTCCCTAAATGCACAAGAGTTTTTTCCAACTTCTCAGCCTTCAAAACTCACAGCCGTCGTCATAAATATGGTAAGAGTAGGACTGATATGTATAGCGCAGAAGGTTTACCTTGTAATATTGTCTCATGTAGCGCGAAGTGCGATGATATACGAGCCTTTCTCCTGCATTTGAAAAGTCATATTACCGAAGGTAGGACAGTTACGTGCCCCTTCAGTCAATGTGAAAAAAGATTTACAGTTAAGTCTACTTTCACATCGCACGTGTCAAGGAAGCACTACGGCTACACTGAACGAAGTTTGACTTGATCAACAGCAAATCCAAGCAGCTCTTGTGTTATTAACACTGATGATGACTATTGTGATATGCAACTTGAGGATTCAGGATATTCCTGTTATGAAGACATGGAGGTCTACTTGCATTAAAAAAATGTTCACAGCACTGAAAAAAGGTTGAGAACCACTGCCTTAGGACAGTGGTTCTCAACCTTTTTTCAGTGATGTACCCCTGTGAACATTTTTTAAATTCAAGTACCCCCTAATCAGAGCAAAGCATTTTTGGTTGAAAAAAAAGAGATAAAGAAGTAAAATACAGCACTATGTCATCAGTTTCTGATTTATTAAATTGTATAACAGTGCAAAATATTGCTCATTTGTTTTGGTCTTTCTTGAACTATTTGGAAAAAAAGATATAAAAATAACTAAAAACGTGTTGAAAAATAACCAAGTGATTCAATGATAAATAAAGATTTTTACACATAGAAGTAATCAACTTAAAGTGCCCTCTTTGGGGATTGTAATAGAGATCCATCTGGATTCATGAACTTCATTCTCAACATTTCTTCACAAAAAAAGAAATCTTTAACATCAATATTTATGGAACATGTCCACTACGCTTTAACCAAGCCTCCATTGTTTTCTACATGGATAGTTGATTGACAGTTGGTGCCGTGTGGCACCGCCAGGTAGGGTCAAACCATCATGGCATGGGGGAAACTCTGGCTTTATGGTAATGAATGGAATAGCCTACTTGATTAGTTGTTCAGTTTATGAACTTACATTCATATTTTGTCGAAGTATTATTCAATAAATATATTTATAAAGGATTTTTGAATTGTTGCTATTTTTAGAATATTTAAAAAAAATCTCACGTACCCCTTGGCATACCTTCAAGTACCCCCAGGAGTATGCGTACCCCCATTTGAGAACCACTGCCTTAGGAGACTAGATGTAAACAGAGGAAAGAGAGAGCGAGTGAGGTGGCCATTCCAAATACTTTTAAAATGCTACCCATATTGGATACTGTTTAGGAACATAAACTGCATTTCTTGACTGTACCAGTTGCTGGTGATGATCAGCATTGAAGGTGATGTCATCTGCAAAGGCGTCCAACCTAGCTTAAACTCAGGGCTTGCTGCCCTTCTTGCCACATACTATGTGTTCAACTTGGAATACCAAGAGGAAGGTCCTCGGACATTGGAATTTGTTCAAAGGTAAATCCTCTTGATACTGTTAAAATACTGTTAGGATATTTTATTTTATATTTCTCACCTCTGTTCAGGAATTTGACTTGTCATTTCCCCAATTGTGTGCCTTAAATCAATGACTCTTCTGTTCCTTTGTGGACCTTCTTATTAGGGACCGAAGCACCAGTTTGACTCTAGGATACAGAGAAGGTAGGTAATGTGCAGGTAAAGATATGTTGACTGGGTCAAAGAAGGAAGCACCTGTTTGACCCCAGGATGCAGAAAAAGTAGATAATTTGCAGGTAAAGACATGTTGACTGGATGATGGCAGGAAGCACCAGCTTGACCCGAGAATGCAGAGCAAGTAGGTAATGTGCGGGTGAAGATATGTTGAATGGGTAAAGGCAGGAAGCACCAGTGTGACCCCACTATGCAGGGAAGGTAGGTAATGTGCGGGTGAAGGTATGTTGAATGGGTGAAAGAAGGAAGCGCAGGTGTGGTCGAGGCCATGCAGACAAGGTAGGTATGTGCAGGTGAAGATATGTTGTATGGTGAAAGAAAGAAGCACCAGTGTGACCCAAGGATGCAGGGAAGGTAGGTAATGTGCAGGTAAAGATATGTTGAATAGGTGAAGGCAGGAAACACCAGCTAGACGGCAGGATACAGAGAAGGTAGGTAATGTGCAGGTAAAGATATGTTGAATGAGTAAAGGCAGGAAACACCAGCTTGACTCCAGGATATAGAGAAGGTAGGTAATGTGCAGGTAAAGATATGTTGAATGGGTGAAGGTAGAAAGCACCAGCGTGACCACACTATGCAGAGAAGGTAGGTAATGTGCAGGTAAAGATATGTTGAATGGGTAAAGGCAAGAAGCACCAGTGTGACCCCAGGATGCAGAAAAGATAGGTAATGAGCAGGTAACGATATGTTAAATGGGTGAAAGCAGGAAACATCAGCGTAAATACACGGTCCCGTAGATGGAGAGAAAACATGAATAGAGAGAGGGGTTGGGGAGGCTTTAGCATTGTCTTCCTCTCTGAATTTGTCTTAATGGGTTTTAGAGCATTCACTCATCTACAGCTGTGGTTATGGTATAGGCTCACATATATCTTAAAATTGATATTAATATTTGTGCAGTGCATATTCCTAAATAACAATGTGAGGGGGGTTCTGTATCGACTACAAGTAATCTTCAATCACAACAGAATATCTAATATGCTTTCTCTCTTTTTTAGGCGATTCATTGGCGTTAACCCTGAGAGGGGAACAAAGGCTAGCCAGGGAAAGGTGGTGTCCAAGAAGACCGGGAAGCTGGTCCAGAAAAAGGCAGCAACTGTAAATCCTCACGTAGCCACCCTTATAAAACATCTCACAGACTTTGAGTGGGGCTTTATGTAGCCGACAACTAAACACTGGACTCGTGTTCAGTGTTTTGTCTCCAGTTAGAAATTAAGTGGACATGTTATAAATGTTAAAATGCTTTACTGAAAATAAGAAGAATGCACTAAATGTACATTGAATGTATTTGATGCACTTTAAAATAATGGGTTAATAAAAACATAATCTTGCAAGGCCATTTCTCCAGTCAGTTTTATGCCAGCAGATTGCAGGGGTTTTGATTTTGAAAAATTAAAAGTTCAACTCATTAACTTCTAGTGGCATTATACTGTAAAGCTCAGTCTATAGTGCTTACAATTATTTTACTGTAATTAACTGTTAATGGATATTACAGTAGATACACTAAAATAACAGTGTAATGCCGCTAAACAGATGACAGTATTATGCTGTGAAGCGTATATTTGATACAGCACAGTACTGTGATACTTTTTACAGTAATAAACTGTAGTGATAAATCACAGTATGTGTGCTGTAGAAAAACAGTTTTATACTGGAACCATTAGCTGCCAGTAGGTTACTGTAATTAAACGGTGAAAATTCTTACAGTAAGGGAGAGACCCGCCACCCAGCGGAGAAAACTCATTTCGGCCGCTTGTACCCGTGATGTTGTCCTTTCGGTCATAACCCAAAGCTCATGACCATAGGTGAGGATGGGAACGTAGATTGACCGGTAAATTGAGAGCTTTTCCCTCTGGCGCAGCTCCTTCTTACCACAACGAATCGATATAGCGTCCTCATTACTGAAGACGCCGCACCGATCAGCCTGTGCATCTCACAATCCACTCTTCCCTCACTCATGAACAAGACTCCAGGTACTTGAACTCATCCACTTGGGGCAAGATCTCCTGCCCAACCTCGAGATGGCACTCCACCCTTTCCCGGGCGAGAACCTCAGACTTGGAGGTGCTGATTCTCATCCCAGTCGCTTCACACTCGGCTGCGAACCAATCCAATGAGAGCTGAAGATCCTGGCCAGTTAAAGCCATAAGGACCACATCATCTGCAAAAAGGAGAGACCTAATCCTGCAGCCACCAAACCGGATCCCCTCAACGCCATGACTGCGCCTAGAAATTCTGTCCATAAAATTTATGAACACATTTGGTGACAAAGGGCAGCCAACTTATTGCTGGCAATGCGGACCAAGCTCTGACACTGATCATACAGGGAGCGACCCGCCACAATCAGACATGCCGATACCCCATACTATCTGAGCACTCCCCACAGGACTTCCCGGGGTGGCCACGGTCGAATGTCTTCTCCAAGTCCACAAAGCACATGTAGACTGGTTGGACAAACTCCCATGCACACTCAAGGACCCTGCCGAGAGTATAGAGCTGGTCTACCGTTCCACGACCAGGACGAAAACCACACTGTTCGTCCTGGATCCGAGGTTCCTCCTCTCCAGTACACATGAATAGACCTTACCGGGAAGGCTGAGGAGTGTGATCTACGATAGTTGGAACACACCCTCCGGTTCCCCTTCTTAAAGAGAGGAACCACCACCCCGGTCTGCCAATCCAGAGGTACCGCCCCTGATGTCCACGCGATGTTGCAGAGTCTTGTCAACTAAAACAGCCCCACAGCATCCAGAGCCTTAAGAGCTCATCCACCCCCGGGGCCTTGCCACCGAGGAGCTTTTAAAACTACCTTGGCAACCTCAGCCCCAGAAATAGGAGAGCCCACCACAAATTCCCCAGGCACTGCTTGGCCTGTCGGTATGCCCGCTGCCTCTGGAGTCCCATGAGCCAAAAGGACCAGATAAGCTCTTTCTTCAGCTTGACGGCATCCCGCACTGCTGGTGGCCACCAGCGGGTTCTAGGATTACCGCCACGACAGGCACCAAACACCTTGCGGCCACAGCTCCAATCAGCTGGCTTGACAAGAGAGGCACGGAACATGATCCATTCAGACTCAATGTCCAGCACCTCCTTTGTGACATGTTCAAAGTTCCTCCGGAGGTGGAAAAAGAAACTCTCTCTGACAGGAGACTCTGCTAGGCATTCCCAAAAGACTCTCACAATGCGTTTGGGCCTGCCAGGTCTGTCCGGGATCCTACCCCACCATCGGAGCCAGCTCACCAGGTGGTGATCGGTAGAAAGCTCGCCCCTCTCTTCACCCGAGTGTCCAAAACATGAGGCCGCAAATCCCATGACACAACTACAAAGTCAATAATGGAACTGCGGCCGAGGGTGTCCTGGTGCCAAATGCACATATGGACACCCTTATGTTTGAACATTGTGTTTGTTATGGACAATCCGTGACGAGCACAAAAGTCCAATAACAAAGCACCACTTGGGTTCAGATCCGGGTGGCCATTTTTCCCAATCACGACTCTCCAGGTTTCAAAGTCGTTGCCAACATGAGCGTTGAAGACCCCCAGCAGAACAAGGGAATCACCCGAGGGAGCACTCTCAAGGGAATCCAAAAGAGTGGGTACTCTGAGCTGCTGTTTGGTGCGTAAACACCAACAACAGTCAGGACCCATCACCCAACCCGAAAGCGGAGGGAAGCTACCATCTCGTCTTCTGGGTTAAGTCCAACGTGCAGGCTTTGAGCTGGGGGGCAACAAGAATTGCCAACCCAGCCTCTCATTACTTGCAACGCCAGAGTGGAAGAGAGTCCAACCCCTCTTGAGAGAACAGGTTCCAGAGCCCTTGCTGTGCGTCGAAGTGAGTCCAGCTTTATCTAGCCGGGAACTTCTCCACCTCGCGAGGTGACGTTCCACGTCCCAAGAGCGAGCTTATGTAGCCGATAATCGGACCGCCAAGTGCCCTGCCTTCGGCTTCCGCCCAGCTAACACTGCACCCGACCTCTGTGACCCAGCCCATGAGTGGTGAGCCTATTGCAGGGGGGACCCACGTTGCCTCTTCGAGCTGGGCCCCATGGGCACCAGTCGCTCGCCATCGTGCCCCACCTCTGGGCCTGGCTCCACAGGGGAGCCACGGTGACCTGCGTCCGGGCGACAAAATATCTAGGTCCTCGATTTGTACTTTTCATAAAGGTCTTTGAGCTGCTCTTTGTCTGATTCCTCACCTAGGACCTGTTTGTCTTGGGGGACCCTACCAGAGGGCATTAAAAGCCCCCGGACAACATAGCTCCTAGGATCAGTGGGACACGCAAACCACAAAGGTGGCGGCTCAGAAAGCAGGTTATATAAACATAACTCCAAAACCAAACATGCAAGATGTCTAAACATGCCTGTAATATTGTATCAATGTGAGTTTTACTAGAATCGGTTGTTTTTTTAAGGCTTGCAAACACAAAAGGTTTTTTTTTACTCAATATGACAGTAAGTTCTTAAAATGCTGAGATAATGTGAAAAAAACAATACAAATGTATTCCAACATGATTCCTAAACCAAACATGCAAAATGTCTAAAAATGCCTGTAATATTGAATCCATGTGAGTTTTACTAGAATCATTTGTTTTTGTAAGGTTTGCAAATACAAAAATTGAGTTTTATGACAGACACAAGTTAGTTTTTTTACTCATTATAACAGTATAGATGTCATACTATATATTAAAGTTATATGAACATAACTCCAAAACCAAACGTGCATTATGACCAAAATTGCCTGTAATATTGTATAGATGTGAGTTTTACTAGAATCAGGTTTGCAAATACAAAAATTGGGTTTTATGACAGTATACTGTCACACTCAATATGACAGTATAACTGTCATACTAAATCCATCCATTTTCTTCCGCTTATCCGAGGTCGGGTTGCGGGGGCAGCAGCCTAAGCAGAGAGCCCAGACTTCCCTCCCCCCAGCCACTTTGTCCAGCTCTTCTCGGGGGATCCCGAGGCGTTCCCAGGCCATAGTCTTTCCAATGTATCCTAGGTCTTCCCCATGGCCTCCTGCCGTTCGGACCTAGGGAGGCGTTCGGGTGGCATCCTGAGCAGATGCCCGAACCACCTCATCTGGCTCCTCTCAATGTGGAGGAGCAGCGGCTTTACACTGAGTTCCTCCCAGATGACAGAGCTTCTCACCCTATCTCTAAGGGAGAGACCCACCACCCGGCGGAGGAAACTCATTTCGGCCGCTTGTACCCGTGACCTTGTCCTTTCGGTCATAACCCAAAGCTCATGACCATAGGTGAGGATGGGAACGTTGATCGACCGGTAAATTGAAAGCTTTTCCTTCTGGCTCAGCTCCTTCTTCACCACAACGGATCGCTATAGCGTCCTCATTACTGAAGACGCCGCACCGATCCGCCTGTAGATCTCACAATCCACTCTATCCTCACTCGTGAACAAGACTCCTAGGTACTTGAACTCCTTCACTTGGGGCAAGATCTCTTTCCCAACCTCGAGATGGCACTCCACCCTTTCCCGGGCGAGAACCATGGACTCGGACATGGAGGTGCTGATTCTCATCCCAGTCGCTTCACTGCGAACCGATCCAATGAAAGCTGAAGATCTTGGCCAGTTGAAGCCATCAGGACCACATCATCTGCAAAAAGCAGAGACCTAATCCTGCAGCCACCAAACCAGGCGCAGTCATGGCGTTGAGGGGATCCTCAAAGCCATGACTGCGCCTAGATATTCTGTCCATTAAAGTTATGAACAGAATCGGTGACAAAGGGCAGCCTTGGCGGAGTCCAACCCTCACTGGAAAGGGGTCCGACATACTGCCGGCAATGCGGACCAAGCTCTGACACTGATCATACAGGGAGACACCCGCCACAATCAGACATGCCGATACTCCATACTCTCTGAGCACTCCCCACAGGATTTACCGGGGGCCAAGGTCGAATGTCTTCTCCAAGTCCACAAAACTTATGTAGACTGGTTGGGCAAACTCCCATGCACACTCAAGGACCCTGCCGAGAGTATAGAGCTGGTCTACCGTTCCACGACCAGGACGAAAACCACACTGTTCGTCCTGGATCCGAGGTTCCTCCTCTCCATTACACATGAATAGACCTTACCGGGAAGGCTGAGGAGTGTGATCTACGATAGTTGGAACACACCCTCCGGTTCCCCTTCTTAAAGAGAGGAACCACCACCCCGGTCTGCCAATCCAGAGGTACCGCCCCTGATGTAGACGCAATGTTGCAGAGTCTTGTCAACCAAGACTGCCCCACAGCATCCAGAGCCTTAAGGAACTCCGGACGGAGCTCATACCCCCGGGGCCTTGCCACCGAGGAGCTTTTTAACTACCTTGGCAACCTCAGCCCCAGAAATAGGAGAGCCCACCACAGACTTCCCAGGCACTGTTTCCTCATAGGAAGACGTGTTGGTGGGACTGAGGAGGTCTCGCTTGGCCTGTCGATATGCCCACTGCCTCTGGAGTCCCATGAGCCAAAAGGACCCGGTGGCTCTTTCTTCAGCTTGACAGCATCCCTCGGTGCTGGTGGATTACCGCCACGACAGGCACCAAACACCTTGCGGCCACAGCTTCAATCAGCTGGCTCAACAAGAGAACATGGTCCACTCAGACTCAATGTCCAGCACCTCCCTCGTGACATGTTCAAAGTTCTTCCGGACATGTTCAAAGTTCTTCAGGAGACTCTGCTAGGTGTTCCCAGCAGACCCTTACAATGCGTTTGGGCCTGCCAGGTCTGACCGGCAACCTCCCCTACCATCGGAGCCAGCTCACCACCAGGTGGTGGTTGGTAGAAAGCTCTGCCCCTCTCTTCACCGAGTGTCCAAAACATGAGGCCGCAAATCCCATGACACAACTACAAAGTCAATCATGCGGCCGAGGGTGTCCTTGTGCCAAGTGCACATATGGACACCCTTATGTTTGAACATTGTGTTTGTTATGGACAATCCGTGACAAGCACAAAAGTCCAATAACAAAGCACCACTTGGGTTCAGATCCGGGTGGCCATTTTTCCCAATCACGACTCTCCAGGTTTCACTGTCGTTGCCAACATAGCGTTGAAGTCCACCAGCAGAAAAAGGGAATCACCCGAGGGAGCACTCTCCAGTACTCCCTCAAGGGAATCCAAAAAGAGTTGGTACTCTGAGCTGCTGTTTGGTGTGTAAACACAAACAACAGTCAGGACCCGTCACCCAACCCGAAGGCTGAAGGAAGCTACCATCTCGTCTATTGGGTTTAAAGTCCAACGTGCAGGCTTTGAGCCGGCGGGCAACAAGAATTGCCACCCCAGCCTCTCATTAGTTGCAACGCCAGTGTGGAATCTCTTCCACTCTGGCGTTGCAAGTAATGAAAGTTCAGCTCAGTGCAGCCCCTCTGAGAGAACAGGTTCCAGAGCCCTTGCTGTGAGTCCAACTATATCTAGCCGGGAACTTCTCCACCTCAAGCACCAGCTCAGGCTCCTTCCCTCCCAGCGAGGTGACGGTCCATGTCCCAAGAGCGAGCTTATGTAGCCGATAATCGGACCACCAAGTGCCCTGCCTTCGGCTGCCGCCCAGCTCACGCTGCACCCTCTATGACCCAGCCCATGAGTGGTGAGCCCTGGAGGGGGGATCCACGTTGCCTCTTCGAGCTGAGCACGGCTGGGCCCCATGGGGACAGGCCCGTCAATCGCCATCGTGCCACACCTCTGGGCCTGGCTCCACAGGGGAGCCACGGTGACCTGCGTCCGGGCGAGAAAAAATCTAGGTCCTCAATTGTACTTTTAATAAAGGTCTTTGAGCTGCTCTTTGTCTGATCCCTCACCTAGGACCTGTTTGTCCTGGATCAGTGGGACACGCAAACCACAAAGGTGGCGGCTCAGAAAGCAGGTTATATAAATATAACTCCAAAACCAAACATGCAATATGTCTAAACATGCCTGTAATATTGTATCAATGTGACTTTTCCTAGAATCGGTTGTTTTTGTAAGGTTTGCAAATACAAAAATTAGGTTTTACTCACAATGACAAAATCACACTCAATATGACAGTTATTTAAACATAACTCATAAACCACACAAAAAAATGGCTAATAATGCCTGAAATAATGAATCATTGGGAGTTTTACTGAGTTTTATATTTTGCAAACACAAAAAGTAGTTTTTTACTTGACTGTAATGTTCTTAGAACCCTGAGATAATGGGAAAAAAGCAATAAAAATGTATTTAAACCTAACTCCTAAACAACACATGCAAAATGGCTAATAATGCCTAGGGAGACATGTAACGTTGTTAGTTTAAAAAAATGATCTTTTGTAAAGATATCAAAGACACTAGCTAGTTTTTTTTATTCAATATGACAGTATAACAGTCATACTAAATATGAAAGTTATATAAACATAACTCTAAAACCAAACATGTGTCATGTCTAAAAATGTATTTATGTGAGTTTGTAAGGTTTGCAAAAACAAAAAGTAGTTTTTTACTCAATATGAAAGTAATGTTCTTAGAATCCTGAGATAATGCGAAAAAAGCAATACAAATGTATTCAAACACAAATTTTAAACCAAACATGTAAAATGTCTAAAAATGCCTGTAATATTGAATCCATATAAGTTTTACTAGAATCAATTGTTTTTGTAAGGTTTGCAAATACAAAAATTAGGTTTTACACATAATGACATTAAAACTGTAACACTCAATATGACAATTATTTATTTATAACTCCTAACCACACATGAAACATGTCTAATAATGCGTGAAAAAATTTATCTTTGTGAGTGTTACTAGAAACATTTTCTTTTGTAAGGTTTGCAAATACAGGTTAGTTTTTTTTACTCCATATGACAGTATAACTGCCACACTCAATATGACAGTTATTTAAACATAACTCTTAAACTACACATGAAAAATGATTAACAATGCCTGAAATAATGCATTCTTGTAAGTTTTACTCGAAACATATGCTTTTTTAAGGCTTGCAAACACAAAAATTATTTCTTTACTCAATATGACAGTAATGTTCTAAAATTCTGAGAAAATACGAACAAATTAATAAAATGATTCCAACATAATTCCTAAACCAAATATGCAAAATGTCTAAAAATGTCTGTAATATTGAATCCATGTGAGTTTTACTAGATTTAAATGATTTTGTAAGGTTTGCAAATACGTAAATTAGGTTTTACTTACTATGTCATATCTGACAGTATATGACAGTTATTTAACCATACCTCAAACCACACATGAAAAATGGCTAATAATACCTGAAATAATGCATCCTTGGCCGTTTTACTCGAAACACATGCTTTTTTAAATCTTGCAAACACAAAAAGTAGTTTTTTTACTCAATATGACTGTAATGTTCTTAAAATCCTGAGATAATGCGAAAAAAGCAATAAAAATGTATTTAAACATTACTCCTAAACAACATATGCAAAATGGCTGATAATGCCTGGAAACATGTATCTTTGTTAGTTTTACTGGGAAAATGATCTTTTGTAAAGTTTGCAAAGACACAAGCCAGTTTTTTTTTATTCAATATGACAGTATAACAGTCATTTTAAATATCAAAGTTATATAAACATAACTCCAAAACCAAACATGTGTCATGTCTAAAAATGCCTGTAATAATGTATTAATGTGAGTTTGTAAGGTTTGCAAAAACAAAAAGTAGTTTTTTACTCAATATGAAAGTAATGATCTTAGAATCCTGAGATAATGCGAAAAAAGCAATAAAAATGTATTCAAACATAACTCCTAAACAACCCAGGCAAAATGGGTAATAATGCCTGGAGACATGTATCTTTGTTAGTTTTACTAGAAAATGTATTGTTTGTAAAGTTTGCAAAGACACAAGCTAGTTGTTTTTATTCAATAAGACAGTATAACTGTCATACTACATATGAAAGTTATATAAACATAACTCCAGAACCAAACGTGTGTCATGTCTAAAATTGCCTATAATAATGTATTTATGTGAGTTTGTAAGGTTTGCAAAAACAAAAAGTAGTTTTTTCCTCAATATGAAAGTAAGGATTTTAGAATCCTGATATAATGCGAAAAAAGCAATAAAAATGTATTTAAACATAATTCCTAAACAACCCATGCAAAATGGCTAATAATGCCTGGAGACATGTATCTTTGTTAGTTTTACTAGAAAAATGATCTTTTGTAAAGATATCAAAGACAAAAGCTAGTTTTTTTTATTCAATATGACAGTATAACAGTCCTACTAAATATGAAAGTTATCAAAACAAAACTCCAAAACCAAACATGTGTTGTGTCTAAAAATGCCTGTAATAATGTATTTATGTGAGTTTGTAAGGTTTGCAAAAACAAAAAGTAGTTTTTTACTCAATATGAAAGTAATGATCTTAGAATCCTGAGATAATGCGAAAAAAGCAATACAAATATATTTAAACATAAATCCTAAACAACCCATGCAAAATGGGTAATAATGCCTGGAGACATGTATCTTTGTTAGTTTTACTAGAAAAATGATCTTTTGTAAAGTTTGCAAAGACACAAGCTAGTTTTTTTTATTCAATATGACTGTATAACAGTCATACTAAATATAAAAGTTATATAAACATAACTCCAAAACCAAACATGTGTCATGTCTAAAAATGCCTGTAATAATGTATTAATGTGAGTTTGTAAGGTTTGCAAAAACAAAAAGTAGTTTTTTACTCAATATGAAAGTAATGATCTTAAAATCCTTAGATAATGCGAAAAAAGCAATAAAAATGTATTTAAACATAATTCCTAAACAACCCATGCAAAATGGGTAATAATGCCTGGAGACATGTATCTTTGTTAGTTTTACTAGAAAAATGATCTTTTGTAAAGTTTGCAAAGACACAAGCTAGTTTTTTTTTATTCAATATGACAGTATAACAGTCATACTAAATATGAAAGTTATATAAACATAACTCCAAAACCAAACATGTGTCATGTCTAAAAATGCCTGTAATCATGTATTAATGTGAGTTTGTAAGGTTTGCAAAAACAAAAAGTAGTTTTTTACTCAATATGAAAGTAATGATCTTAAAATCCTGAGATAATGCGAAAAAAGCAATAAAAATGTATTTAAACATAATTCCTAAACAACCCAGGCAAAATGGGTAATAATGCCTGGAGACATGTATCTTTGTTAGTTTTACTAGAAAAATGATCTTTTGTAAAGTTTGCAAAGACACAAGCTAATTTTTTTTATTCAATATGACAGTATAACAGTCATACTAAATATAAAAGTTATATAAACATAACTCCAAAACCAAACATGTGTCATGTCTAAAAATGTCTGTAATAATGTATTTATGTGAGTTTGTAAGGTTTGCAAGAATAAAAAGTAATTTTTTACTCAATATGAAAGTAATGATCTTGGAATCCTGAGATAATGCGAAAAAAGCAATAAAAATGTATTCAAACATAACTCCTAAACAACCCAGGCAAAATGGGTAATAATGCCTGGAGACATGTATCTTTGTTAGTTTTACTAGGAAATGTATATTTTGTAAAGTTTGCAAAGACACAAGCTAGTTGTTTTTATTCAATAAGACAGTATAACAGTCATACTAAATATGAAAGTTATATAAACATAACTCCAGAACCAAACGTGTGTCATGTCTAAAATTGCCTATAATAATGTATTTATGTGAGTTTGTAAGGTTTGCAAAAACAAAAAGTAGTTTTTTCCTCAATATGAAAGTAGGGATTTTAGAATCCTGAGATAATGCGAAAAAAGCAATAAAAATGTATTTAAACATAATTCCTAAACAACCCATGCAAAATGGCTAATAATGCCTGGAGACATGTATCTTTGTTAATTTTACTAGAAAAATGATATTTTGTAAAGTTTGCAAAGACACAAGCTAGTTTTTTTTAATTCAATATGACAGTATAACAGTCATATTAAATATAGAAGTTATATAAACATAACTCCAAAACCAAACATGTCTCATGTCTAAAAATGCCTGTAATAATGTATTTATGTGTTTGTAAGGTTTGCAAAAACAAAAAGTAGTTTTTTACTCAATATGAGAGTAATGATCTTAGAATCCTGAGATAATGCGAAAAAAGCAATAAAAATGTCTTTAAACATAATTCCTAAACAACCCATGCAAAATGGGTAATAATGCCTGGAGACATGTATCTTTGTTAGTTTTACTAGAAAAATGATCTTTTGTAATGTTTGCAAAGACACAAGCTATTTTTTTTATTCAATATGACAGTATAACAATCCTACTAAATATGAAAGTTATATAAACATAACTCCAAAACCAAACATGTGTCATGTCTAAAAATGCCTGTAATAATGTATTTATGTGAGTTTGTAAGGTTTTCAAAAACAAAAAGTAGTTTTTTACTCAATATGAAAGTAATGATCTTAGAATCCTGAGATAATGCGAAAAAAGCAATAAAAATGTATTTAAACATAATTCCTAAACAACCCATGCAAAATGGCTAATAATGCCTGGAGACATGTATCTTTGTTAGTTTTACTAGAAAAATGATATTTTGTAAAGTTTGCAAAGACACAAGCTAGTTTTTTTTTATTCAATATGACAGTATAACAGTCATACTAAATATAAAAGTTATATAAACATAACTCCAAAACCAAACATGTGTCATGTCTAAAAATGTCTGTAATAATGTATTTATGTGAGTTTGTAAGGTTTGCAAAAACAAAAAGTAGTTTTTTACTCAATATGAAAGTAATGATCTTGGAATCCTGAGATAATGCGAAAAAAGCAATAAAAATGTATTTAAACATAACTCCTAAACAACCCAGGCAAAATGGGTAATAATGCCTGGAGACATGTATCTTTGTTAGTTTTACTAGAAAAATGATCTTTTGTAAAGTTTGCAAAGACACAAGCTAATTTTTTTTATTCAATATGACAGTATAACAGTCATACTAAATATAAAAGTTATATAAACATAACTCCAAAACCAAACATGTGTCATGTCTAAAAATGTCTGTAATAATGTATTTATGTGAGTTTGTAAGGTTTGCAAGAATAAAAAGTAATTTTTTACTCAATATGAAAGTAATGATCTTGGAATCCTGAGATAATGCGAAAAAAGCAATAAAAATGTATTCAAACATAACTCCTAAACAACCCAGGCAAAATGGGTAATAATGCCTGGAGACATGTATCTTTGTTAGTTTTACTAGGAAATGTATATTTTGTAAAGTTTGCAAAGACACAAGCTAGTTGTTTTTATTCAATAAGACAGTATAACAGTCATACTAAATATGAAAGTTATATAAACATAACTCCAGAACCAAACGTGTGTCATGTCTAAAATTGCCTATAATAATGTATTTATGTGAGTTTGTAAGGTTTGCAAAAACAAAAAGTAGTTTTTTCCTCAATATGAAAGTAGGGATTTTAGAATCCTGAGATAATGCGAAAAAAGCAATAAAAATGTATTTAAACATAATTCCTAAACAACCCATGCAAAATGGCTAATAATGCCTGGAGACATGTATCTTTGTTAATTTTACTAGAAAAATGATATTTTGTAAAGTTTGCAAAGACACAAGCTAGTTTTTTTTAATTCAATATGACAGTATAACAGTCATATTAAATATAGAAGTTATATAAACATAACTCCAAAACCAAACATGTCTCATGTCTAAAAATGCCTGTAATAATGTATTTATGTGTTTGTAAGGTTTGCAAAAACAAAAAGTAGTTTTTTACTCAATATGAGAGTAATGATCTTAGAATCCTGAGATAATGCGAAAAAAGCAATAAAAATGTCTTTAAACATAATTCCTAAACAACCCATGCAAAATGGGTAATAATGCCTGGAGACATGTATCTTTGTTAGTTTTACTAGAAAAATGATCTTTTGTTATGTTTGCAAAGACACAAGCTATTTTTTTTATTCAATATGACAGTATAACAATCCTACTAAATATGAAAGTTATATAAACATAACTCCAAAACCAAACATGTGTCATGTCTAAAAATGCCTGTAATAATGTATTTATGTGAGTTTGTAAGGTTTTCAAAAACAAAAAGTAGTTTTTTACTCAATATGAAAGTAATGATCTTAGAATCCTGAGATAATGCGAAAAAAGCAATAAAAATGTATTTAAACATAATTCCTAAACAACCCATGCAAAATGGCTAATAATGCCTGGAGACATGTATCTTTGTTAGTTTTACTAGAAAAATGATATTTTGTAAAGTTTGCAAAGACACAAGCTAGTTTTTTTTTATTCAATATGACAGTATAACAGTCATACTAAATATAAAAGTTATATAAACATAACTCCAAAACCAAACATGTGTCATGTCTAAAAATGTCTGTAATAATGTATTTATGTGAGTTTGTAAGGTTTGCAAAAACAAAAAGTAGTTTTTTACTCAATATGAAAGTAATGATCTTGGAATCCTGAGATAATGCGAAAAAACTAATAAAAATGTATTTAAACATAACTCCTAAACAACCCAGGCAAAATGGGTAATAATGCCTGGAGACATGTATCTTTGTTAGTTTTACTAGGCAATGTATATTTTGTAAAGTTTGCAAAGACACAAGCTAGTTGTTTTTATTCAATAAGACAGTATAACAGTCATACTAAATATGAAAGTTATATAAACATAACTCCAGAACCAAACGTGTGTCATGTCTAAAATTGCCTATAATAATGTATTTATGTGAGTTTGTAAGGTTTGCAAAAAAAAGAAGTAGTTTTTTCCTCAATATGAAAGTAGGGATTTTAGAATCCTGATATAATGCGAAAAAAGCAATAAAAATGTATTTAAACATAATTCCTAAACAACCCATTCAAAATGGCTAATAATGCCTGGAGACATGTATCTTTGTTAATTTTACTAGAAAAATGATATTTTGTAAAGTTTGCAAAGACACAAGCTAGTTTTTTTTAATTCAATATGACAGTATAACAGTCATATTAAATATAGAAGTTATATAAACATAACTCCAAAACCAAACATGTCTCATGTCTAAAAATGCCTGTAATAATGTATGTATGTGAGTTTGTAAGGTTTGCAAAAACAAAAAGTAGTTTTTTACTCAATATGAAAGTAATGATCTTAGAATCCTGAGATAATGCAAAAAAAGCAATAAAAATGTCTTTAAACATAATTCCTAAACAACCCATGCAAAATGGGTAATAATGCCTGGAGACATGTATCTTTGTTAGTTTTACTAGAAAAATGATCTTTTGTAATGTTTGCAAAGACACAAGCTAGTTTTTTTTAATTCAATATGACAGTATAACAATCATACTAAATATGAAAGTTATATAAACATAACTCCAAAACCAAACATGTGTCATGTCTAAAAATGCCTGTAATAATGTATTTATGTGAGTTTGTAAGGTTTGCAAAAACAAAAAGTAGTTTTTTACTCAATATGAAAGTAATGATCTTAGAATCCTGAGATAATGCGAAAAAAGCAATAAAAATGTATTCAAACATAATTCCTAAACAACCCATGCAAAATGGCTAATAATGCCTGGAGACATGTATCTTTGTTCATTTTACTAGAAAAATGATATTTTGTAAAGTTTGCAAAGACACAAGCTAGTTTTTTTTAATTCAATATGACAGTATAACAGTCATATTAAATATAGAAGTTATATAAACATAACTCCAAAACCAAACATGTCTCATGTCTAAAAATGCCTGTAATAATGTATGTATGTGAGTTTGTAAGGTTTGCAAAAACAAAAAGTAGTTTTTTACTCAATATGAAAGTAATGATCTTAGAATCCTGAGATAATGCAAAAAAAGCAATAAAAATGTCTTTAAACATAATTCCTAAACAACCCATGCAAAATGGGTAATAATGCCTGGAGACATGTATCTTTGTTAGTTTTACTAGAAAAATGATCTTTTGTAATGTTTGCAAAGACACAAGCTAGTTTTTTTTAATTCAATATGACAGTATAACAATCATACTAAATATGAAAGTTATATAAACATAACTCCAAAACCAAACATGTGTCATGTCTAAAAATGCCTGTAATAATGTATTTATGTGAGTTTGTAAGGTTTGCAAAAACAAAAAGTAGTTTTTTACTCAATATGAAAGTAATGATCTAAGAATCCTGAGATAATGCGAAAAAAGCAATAAAAATGTATTTAAACATAATTCCTAAACAACCCATGCAAAATGGGTAATAATGCCTGGAGACATGTATCTTTGTTAGTTTTACTAGAAAAATGATCTTTTGTAAAGTTTGCAAAGACACAAGCTAGTTTTTTTTTATTCAATATGACAGTATAACAGTCATACTAAATATAAAAGTTATATAAACATAACTCCAGAACCAAACGTGTGTCATGTCTAAAATTGCTTACTTATTATGTATTCATGTGGGTTTGTAAGGTTTGCAAAAACAAAAAGTAGTGTTTTACTCAATATGAAAGTAATGATCTTAGAATCCTGAGATAATGCGAAAAAAGCAATACAAATGTATTCAAACACAATTTTTAAACCAAACATGTGAATTGTCTAAAAATGCCTGTAATATTGAATTTATGTAAGTTTTACTAGAATCATTTGTTTTTGTAAGGTTTGCAAATACAAAAATTAGGGTTTACACATAATGACATTATAACTTTAACACTCAATATGAAAGTTATTTAATTATAACTCCTAAATACACATGAAACATGTCTAATAGCGTGAAAAAAATTATCTTTGTGAGTGTTGCTAGAAACATTTTCTTTTGTAAGGTTTGCAAAGACACAAGTTAGATTTTTTTAACTCAATATGACAGTATAACGCCACACTCAATATGACAGTTATTTAAACATAACTCCTAAACCACACCTGAAAAATGGCTAATAATGCCTGAAATAATGCATCTTTGGGAGTTTTACTGGAAACATAGGCTTTTTTTAAGGCTTGCAAACACAAAAATTATTTTTTTACTCAATATGACGGTAATGTTCTAAAATTCTGAGAAAATACGAACAAATTAATAAAAATGATTCCAACATAATTCCTAAACCAAACATGCAAAATGTCTGAAAATGCCTGTAATATTGAATCCATGTGAGTTTTATTTGAATCAGTTGTATGGTTTGCTAATACAAAAATTGGGTTTTATGACAAACACAAGTTAGTTTTTTTACTCAATATAACAGTTTAGCTGTCATACTATATATGAAAGTTATATAAACATAACTCCAAAACCAAACCATTATGTCCAAAACTGCCTGTAATATTGTATATATGTGAGTTTTACTAGAATCAGGGTTGCAAATACAAAAATTGGGTTTTATGACAGTATACTGTCACACTCAATATGACAGTTATTTAAACATAACTCAAACAACACATGCAAAATAGCTAATAATGCCTGGAGCATGTATCTTAGTTAGTTTTACTAGAAAATTTGTATTTTGTAAGGTTTTGTTAGTTGTTGTTTTTATTCAATATGACAGTATAACTGTCATACTAAATATGAAAGTTATATAAACATAACTCTAAAACCAAACATGCATTGTGTCTAAAAATGCCTGTAATATTGTATCTGTGTGAGTTTAACTAGATTTAGTTGTTTTTGTAAGGTTTGCAAATACAAAATAAGGGTTTTACTCACTATGACAGTTTACTGTCACACTCAATCTGACAGTTATTTATTTAAACATAACTCCTAAACCACACATGCAAAATGGCTAATAATGCCTGGAGATATGTATCTTTGTGAGTTTTACTAGAAACATTATATTGTGTAAGGTTTAGTTAGTTTTTGTACTCAATCTGACAGTATAACTGTCATTCTAAATCCATCCATTTTCTTCCGCTTATCCGAGGTCGGGTTGCGGGGGCAGCAGCCTGAGCAGAAAATCCCAGACTTCCCTCTCCCCAGCCACTTCGTCCAGCTCTTCTCGGGGTATTCCGAGGCGTTCCCAGGCCAGCCGGGGACATAGTCTTTCCAATGTGTCCTAGGTCTTCCCCGTGGCCTCCTGCCACACCTCCCTAGAGGCGTTCGGGTGGCATCTTGAGCAGATGCCCGAACCACCTCATGGCTCCTCTCAATGTGGAGGAGCAGCGGCTTTACTTTGAGTTCCTCCCGGATGACAGAGCTTCTCACCCTGTCTCTAAGGTAGAGACCCACCACCCGGCAGAGGAAACGCATTTCGGCCGCTTGTCCTTTCGGTCATAACCCAAAGCTGGGAACGTAGATCGACGGTAAATTGAGAGCTTTTCCTTCTGGCTCAGCTCCTTCTTCACCACAACGGATCGATATAGCGTCCTCAATACTGAAGACGCCGCACCAAATCGCCTGTGGATCTCTCGATCCACTCTATCCTCACTCGTGAACAAGACTCCTAGGTACTTGAACTCCTCCACTTGGGGCAAGATCTCCTCCCCAACCTGGAGATGGCACTCGACCCTTTCCTGCGCGAGAACCATGGACTTGGACTTGGAGGTGCTGATTCTCATCCCAGTCGCTTCACACTCAAGGACCCTGCCGAGAGTATAGACCTGGTCTACCGTTCCACGACCAGGACGAAAACCACACTGTTCGTCCTGGATCCGAGTTTCCTCCTCTCCAGTACACATGAATAGACCTTACCGGGAAAGCTGAGGAGTGTGTTTCACGATAGTTGGAACACACCCTCCGGTTCTCCTTCTTAAAGAGAGGAACCACCACCCCGGTGTGCCAATCCAGAGGTACCACCCCCAATGTTCACGCGATGTTGCAGAGTCTTGTCAACCAAGACAGCCCCACAGTATCCAGAGCCTTAAGGAACTCATCCACCACCGGGGCCTTGCCACAGAGGAGCTTTTTAACTACCTAGGCAACCTAAGCCCCAGAAATAGGAGAGTCCACCACAGATTCCCCAGGCACTGCTTGGCCTGTCGGTATGCCCGCTGCCTCTGGAGTCCCATGAGCCAAAAGGACCCGATAGGCTCTTTCTTCAGCTTGACGGCATCCCTCCCTGCTGGTGGCCACCAGCGAGTTCTAGGATTACCGCCACGACAGGCACCAAACACCTTGCGGCCACAGCTCCAATCAGCAGGCTCGACAAGAGAGGCACGGAACATGGTCCACTCAGACTCAATGTCCAGCACCTCCCTCGTGACATGTTCAAAGTTCTTCCTTATGTTTGAACATTGTGTTTGTTATGGACAATCCGTGACGAGCACAAAAGTCCAATAACAAAGCACCACTTGGGTTCAGATCTGGGTGGCCATTTTTCCCAATCACGACTCTCCAGGTTTCACTGTCCTTGCCAACATGAGCATTGAAGTCCCCCAACAGAACAAGGGAATCACCCGAGGGAGCACTCTCCAGTACTCCCTCAAGGGAATCCAAAAAGAGTGGGTACTCTGAGCTGCTGTTTGGTGCGTAAACACAAACAACAGTCAGGACCCGTCACCCAACCCAAAGGCGGAGGGAAGCTACCATCTCGTCTACTGGGTCCAACGTGCAGGCTTTGAGCAACAACAATTGCCACCCCAGCCTCTCATTGCTTGCAACGCCAGAGTGGAAGAGAGTCCAGCCCCTCTTGAGAGAACAGGTTCCAGAGCCCTTGCTGTGCGTCGAAGTGAGTCCAACTATATCTAGCCGGAACTTCTTCACCTCGCGCACCAGCTCAGGCTCTTTCCCTCCCAGCGAGGTGACGTTCCACGTCCCAAGAGCGAGCTTATGTAGCCGATAATCGGACTGCCAAGTGCCCTGCCTTCGGCTGCCGCCCAGTTCACACTGCATCCGACCTCTATGACCTCAATGGGCCCATGAGTGGTGAGCCCATTGGAGGGTTGACCCACGTTGCCTCTTCGAAATGAGCCCGGCAGGGCCCCATGGAGACAGGCCCGGCCACAAGTCGCTCGCCATCGTGCCCCACCTCTGCGCCTGGCTCCACAGGGGAGCCACGGTGACCTGCGCCTGGGCGAGAAAAAATCTAGGTCCTCGATTTGTACTTTTCATAAAGGTCTTTGAGCTGCTCTTTGTCTGATCCCTCACCTAGGATCTTTTCTCAGGGGATCCCGAGGCGTTCCCAGGCCAGCCGGGAGACATAGTGTTCCCAATGTGTCCTGGGTCTTCCCCGTGGCCTCCAGGATGACAGAGCTTCACCTTCACCAGGGGTGTCAAACTCAAATACAGAGTGGGCCAAAGTTTAAAACTGAACAAAGCCGCGGGCCAAGGTTGAACAAATTAACCTTTTAATAGGGACCCAAACACGTTTTGCATTGAATATTGAACAAGCAAGGCTTATATAACTTTATAGTGACATGCAAAATGGAGTTTCAAATAATAATAATAATAATTAAAAAATATCAATTGCATATCAAATATAATTTAAATACAAATTGAATGCCTCTTTTCTATTTGCAGCCTTCTGAGGTAAATATCAACATTAACTTTATCCACAGGCTAATAAATTTGAAAATAAAATAACAATGAATAAAACAACCATTCAGGACTTTAAACTGCTCAGTTTGCAACACACTGATCTAATTTGATGTGCGCAAGCCAGATACCTGGCATCTTTTTTTAGATGCTAGTTCTTTAATGTCGGGGCTCAGGCTTTGAGCTGAGGCAACTTTCATTATCGAACAAGATGTTCAACAGTCATATCTCGTACACCCAATTCTAACATCATTCAGACCCAGTCACAAGATATGTGCAGCTACAGCACGCATACACAAATGAATGCAACGCATACTTCATCAACAGCGATACAGGTTACACTGAGGGTGCCAGTATAAAAAACTTTAACACTGTTAGAAATATACGCCACACTGTGAACCCACACCAAACAAAAATAAAAAACACTTTTCGGGAGAACATCCGCACCGTAACACAACATAAACACAAAAGAACAAATACCCAGAATCTTTTGCAGCACTAACTCTTTCGGGACGCTACAAAATACACCCCCGCTACCACCAAACCTCCCCCCCCCCCCACACACACACACACCTTGTAGCGTCTCGGAAGATTTAGTGCTACAAAGGGTTCTGGGTATTTGTTGTGTTGTGTTTATGTTGTGTTACGGTGCGGATGTTCTCCCGAAATGTGTTTGTCATTCTTGTTTGGTGTGGATTCACAGTGTGGCGTATATTTCTAAAAGTGTTAAAGTTTTTTATTTGGCTACCGTCAGTGTAACCTGTATCGCTGTTGATGAAGTATGCGTTGCATTCAATTGTGTGTGGGTGCAGAAGCTGCACTGACATGAAACTGGGCTGGCACTCGTTTGACTAGCTGGAAAAAAAAAAAAAAAAAAAAAAAAAAAAATTCGGGAGGAGTGCTGGAGTCACTCCCGGGAGGGTTGGCAAGTATTAGAAGTAGCGGCACTGCCGCAATGTATAATCGAAGGTCCAGCTTTAGTGTTAATTTGATATTGCCTCAAGGGCCAAGTCAAATTACACGTTGGGCCAAATTTGGCCCACGGGCCAGAGTTTGACACCCATGACCTTCACTGTAAAAAGTTACTGTAAAAATTAAAAATAAAATTACAGTTATATACTCCATCCATCCATCCATTTTCTACCGCTTATTCCCTTCGGGGTCGCGGGGGGCGCTGGAGCCTATCTCAGCTACAATCAGGCAGAAGGCGGGGTACACCCTGGACAAGTCGCCACCTCATCGCAGGGCCAACACAGATAGACAGACAACATTCACACTCACATTCACACACTAGGGCCAATTTAGTGTTGCCAATCAACCTATCATGTTCTTCTTAAATGCAGTTAAGTACTGTAAATTTTGTTGCATTTTTCAAAAAATATCGACCAGCAGTAAGTTACTGTAAAACCTACAGTGTAATTCAGTTATTTTCAGACTTGTTTCTTGGGTCCGCCCACAATTCGTCCAACCGAGCTTCATTTCACCTGGCCGACCCTGCTAAATCCATCCTACTGCATCGTGTGTTTTTGATAACAAGGTAAGAGTCACTTGTACCTTGATGTGTCATTTTCTGTTTGAATTACTTTATATATATATTTATAAAGTCCGAAATGACATAGCGTCACAGTCAGCATCACAGACACTATCGTTGACCACGCGCATGTACCGCCGCATGCTAGCTAGCTAAGTTTTCTTCTTTTTTGTCATAGTCATCATAAAAGATGATAACTTGCAACATATGTGCTACGACTTGCAGCAATGTATTTGCGTATGTTAGACACATGCAAAGTCATAGTTGTATGCCTAATGCATCGTTTAAGTGTGCTTTCCCTAAATGCACAAGAGTTTTTTCCAACTTCTCAGCCTTCAAAACTCACAGCCGTCGTCATAAATATGGCAAGAGTAGGACTGATATGTATAGCGCAGAAGGTTTACCTTGTAATATTGTCTCATGTAGCGCGAAGTGCGATGATATACGAGCCTTTCTCCTGCATTTGAAAAGTCATATTACCGAAGGTAGGACAGTTACGTGCCCCTTCAGTCAATGTGAAAAAAGATTTACAGTTAAGTCTACTTTCACATCGCACGTGTCAAGGAAGCACTACGGCTACACTGAACGAAGTTTGACTTGATCAACAGCAAATCCAAGCAGCTCTTGTGTTATTAACACTGATGATGACTATTGTGATATGCAACTTGAGGATTCAGGATATTCCTGTTATGAAGACATGGAGGTCTACTTGCATTAAAAAAATGTTCACAGCACTGAAAAAAGGTTGAGAACCACTGCCTTAGGACAGTGGTTCTCAACCTTTTTTCAGTGATGTACCCCTGTGAACATTTTTTAAATTCAAGTACCCCCTAATCAGAGCAAAGCATTTTTGGTTGAAAAAAAGAGATAAAGACGTAAAATACAGCACTATGTCATCAGTTTCTGATTTATTAAATTGTATAACAGTGCAAAATATTGCTCATTTGTTGTGGTCTTTCTTGAACTATTTGGAAAAAAAGATATAAAAATAACTAAAAACTTGTTGAAAAATAACCAAGTGATTCAATTATAAATAAAGATTTTTACACATAGAAGTAATCAACTTAAAGTGCCCTCTTTGGGGATTGTAATAGAGATCCATCTGGATTCATGAACTTCATTCTCAACATTTCTTCACAAAAAAAGAAATCTTTAACATCAATATTTATGGAACATGTCCACTACGCTTTAACCAAGCCTCCATTGTTTTCTACATGGATAGTTGATTGACAGTTGGTGCCGTGTGGCACCGCCAGGTAGGGTCAAACCATCATGGCATGGGGGAAACTCTGGCTTTATGGTAATGAATGGAATAGCCTACTTGATTAGTTGTTCAGTTTATGAACTTACATTCATATTTTGTCGAAGTATTATTCAATAAATATATTTATAAAGGATTTTTGAATTGTTGCTATTTTTAGAATATTTAAAAAAAATCTCACGTACCCCTTGGCATACCTTCAAGTACCCCCAGGAGTACGCGTACCCCCATTTGAGAACCACTGCCTTAGGAGACTAGATGTAAACAGAGGAAAGAGAGAGCGAGTGAGGTGGCCATTCCAAATACTTTTAAAATGCTACCCATATTGGATACTGTTTAGGAACATAAACTGCATTTCTTGACTGTACCAGTTGCTGGTGACAAAGTCACAATAAAACGTTGGATGATCAGCATGGAAGGTGATGTCATCTGCAAAGGCGTCCAACCTAGCTTAATCTCAGGGCTTGCTGCCCTTCTTGCCACATACTATGTGTTCAACTTGGAATACCAAGAGGAAGGTCCTCGGACATTGGAATTTGTTCAAAGGTAAATCCTCTTGATACTGTTAAAATACTGTTAGGATATTTTATTTTATATTTCTCACCTCTGTTCAGGAATTTGACTTGTCATTTCCCCAATTGTGTGCCTTAAATCAATGACTCTTCTGTTCCTTTGTGGACCTTCTTATTAGGGACCGAAGCACCAGTTTGACTCTAGGATACAGAGAAGGTAGGTAATGTGCAGGTAAAGATATGTTGACTGGGTCAAAGAAGGAAGCACCTGTTTGACCCCAGGATGCAGAAAAAGTAGATAATTTGCAGGTAAAGACATGTTGACTGGATGATGGCAGGAAGCACCAGCTTGACCCGAGAATGCAGAGCAAGTAGGTAATGTGCGGGTGAAGATATGTTGAATGGGTAAAGGCAGGAAGCACCAGTGTGACCCCACTATGCAGGGAAGGTAGGTAATGTGCGGGTGAAGGTATGTTGAATGGGTGAAAGAAGGAAGCGCAGGTGTGGTCGAGGCCATGCAGACAAGGTAGGTATGTGCAGGTGAAGATATGTTGTATGGTGAAAGAAAGAAGCACCAGTGTGACCCAATGATGCAGGGAAGGTAGGTAATGTGCAGGTAAAGATATGTTGAATGGGTGAAGGCAGGAAACACCAGCTAGACGCCAGGATACAGAGAAGGTAGGTAATGTGCAGGTAAAGATATGTTGAATGAGTAAAGGCAGGAAACACCAGCTTGACTCCAGGATATAGAGAAGGTAGGTAATGTGCAGGTAAAGATATGTTGAATGGGTGAAGGTAGAAAGCACCAGCGTGACCACATTATGCAGAGAAGGTAGGTAATGTGCAGGTAAAGATATGTTGAATGGGTAAAGGCAAGAAGCACCAGTGTGACCCCAGGATGCAGAGAAGATAGGTAATGAGCAGGAAACGATATGTTAAATGGGTGAAAGCAGGAAACATCAGCGTAAATACACGGTCCCGTAGATGGAGAGAAAACATGAATAGAGAGAGGGGTTGGGGAGGCTTTAGCATTGTCTTCCTCTCTGAATTTGTCTTAATGGGTTTTAGAGCATTCACTCATCTACAGCTGTGGTTATGGTATAGGCTCACATATATCCTAAAATTGATATTAATATTTGTGCAGTGCATATTCCTAAATAACAATGTGAGGGGGGTTCTGTATCGACTACAAGTAATCTTCAATCACAAAAGAATATCTAATATGCTTTCTCTCTTTTTTAGGCGATTCATTGGCGTTAACCCTGAGAGGGGAACAAAGGCTAGCCAGGGAAAGGTGGTGTCCAAGAAGACCGGGAAGCTGGTCCAGAAAAAGGCAGCAACTGTAAATCCTCACATAGCCACCCTTATAAAACATCTCACAGACTTTGAGTGGGGCTTTATGTAGCCGACAACTAAACACTGGACTCGTGTTCAGTGTTTTGTCTCCAGTTAGAAATTAAGTGGACATGTTATAAATGTTAAAATGCTTTACTGAAAATAAGAAGAATGCACTAAATGTACATTGAATGTATTTGATGCACTTTAAAATAATGGGTTAATAAAAACATAATCTTGCAAGGCCATTTCTCCAGTCATTTTTATGCCAGCAGATTGCAGGGGTTTTGATTTTGAAAAATTAAAAGTTCAACTCATTAACTTCTAGTGGCATTATACTGTAAAGCTCAGTCTATAGTGCTTACAATTATTTTACTGTAATTAACTGTTAATGGATATTACAGTAGATACACTAAAATAACAGTGTAATGCCGCTAAACAGATGACAGTATTATGCTGTGAAGCGTATATTTGATACAGCACAGTACTGTGATACTTTTTACAGTAATAAACTGTAGTGATAAATCACAGTATGTGTGCTGTAGAAAAACAGTTTTATACTGGAACCATTAGCTGCCAGTAGGTTACTGTAATTAAACGGTGAAAATTCTTACAGTAAGGGAGAGACCCGCCACCCAGCGGAGAAAACTCATTTCGGCCGCTTGTACCCGTGATGTTGTCCTTTCGGTCATAACCCAAAGCTCATGACCATAGGTGAGGATGGGAACGTAGATTGACCGGTAAATTGAGAGCTTTTCCCTCTGGCGCAGCTCCTTCTTACCACAACGAATCGATATAGCGTCCTCATTACTGAAGACGCCGCACCGATCAGCCTGTGCATCTCACGATCCACTCTTCCCTCACTCATGAACAAGACTCCAGGTACTTGAACTCATCCACTTGGGGCAAGATCTCCTGCCCAACCTCGAGATGGCACTCCACCCTTTCCCGGGCGAGAACCTCAGACTTGGAGGTGCTGATTCTCATCCCAGTCGCTTCACACTCGGCTGCGAACCAATCCAATGAGAGCTGAAGATCCTGGCCAGTTAAAGCCACATCATCTGCAAAAAGGAGAGACCTAATCCTGCAGCCACCAAACCGGATCCCCTCAACGCCATGACTGCGCCTAGAAATTCTGTCCATAAAATTTATGAACACATTTGGTGACAAAGGGCAGCCAACTTATTGCTGGCAATGCGGACCAAGCTCTGACACTGATCATACAGGGAGCGACCCGCCACAATCAGACATGCCGATACCCCATACTATCTGAGCACTCCCCACAGGACTTCCCGGGGTGGCCACGGTCGAATGTCTTCTCCAAGTCCACAAAGCACATGTAGACTGGTTGGACAAACTCCCATGCACACTCAAGGACCCTGCCGAGAGTATAGAGCTGGTCTACCGTTCCACGACCAGGACGAAAACCACACTGTTCGTCCTGGATCCGAGGTTCCTCCTCTCCAGTACACATGAATAGACCTTACCGGGAAGGCTGAGGAGTGTGATCTACGATAGTTGAAACACACCCTCCGGTTCCCCTTCTTAAAGAGAGGAACCACCACCCCGGTGTGCCAATCCAGAGGTACCGCCCCTGATGTCCACGCGATGTTGCAGAGTCTTGTCAACTAAAACAGCCCCACAGCATCCAGAGCCTTAAGAGCTCATCCACCCCCGGGGCCTTGCCACCGAGGAGCTTTTAAAACTACCTTGGCAACCTCAGCCCCAGAAATAGGAGAGCCCACCACAAATTCCCCAGGCACTGCTTGGCCTGTCGGTATGCCCGCTGCCTCTGGAGTCCCATGAGCCAAAAGGACCAGATAAGCTCTTTCTTCAGCTTGACGGCATCCCGCACTGCTGGTGGCCACCAGCGGGTTCTAGGATTACCGCCACGACAGGCACCAAACACCTTGCGGCCACAGCTCCAATCAGCTGGCTTGACAAGAGAGGCACGAACATGATCCATTCAGACTCAATGTCCAGCACCTCCTTTGTGACATGTTCAAAGTTCCTCCGGAGGTGGAAAAAGAAACTCTCTCTGACAGGAGACTCTGCTAGGCATTCCCAAAAGACTCTCACAATGCGTTTGGGCCTGCCAGGTCTGTCCGGGATCCTACCCCACCATCGGAGCCAGCTCACCAGGTGGTGATCGGTAGAAAGCTCGCCCCTCTCTTCACCCGAGTGTCCAAAACATGAGGCCGCAAATCCCATGACACAACTACAAAGTCAATAATGGAACTGCGGCCGAGGGTGTCCTGGTGCCAAGTGCACATATGGACACTCTTATGTTTGAACATTGTGTTTGTTATGGACAATCCGTGACGAGCACAAAAGTCCAATAACAAAGCACCACTTGGGCCACCCGGATGGCCACACTCCATCCGGGTGGCCATTTTTCCCAATCACGACTCTCCAGGTTTCAAAGTCGTTGCCAACATGAGCGTTGAAGACCCCCAGCAGAACAAGGGAATCACCCGAGGGAGCACTCTCAAGGGAATCCAAAAAGAGTGGGTACTCTGAGCTGCTGTTTGGTGCGTAAACACCAACAACAGTCAGGACCCATCACCCAACCCGAAAGCGGAGGGAAGCTACCATCTCGTCTTCTGGGTTAAGTCCAACGTGCAGGCTTTGAGCTGGGGGGCAACAAGAATTGCCAACCCAGCCTCTCATTACTTGCAACGCCAGAGTGGAAGAGAGTCCAACCCCTCTTGAGAGAACAGGTTCCAGAGCCCTTGCTGTGCGTCGAAGTGAGTCCAGCTTTATCTAGCCGGGAACTTCTCCACCTCGCGAGGTGACGTTCCACGTCCCAAGAGCGAGCTTATGTAGCCGATAATCGGACCGCCAAGTGCCCTGCCTTCGGCTTCCGCCCAGCTAACACTGCACCCGACCTCTGTGAGCCAGCCCATGAGTGGTGAGCCTATTGCAGGGGGGACCCACGTTGCCTCTTCGAGCTGGGCCCCATGGGCACCAGTCGCTCGCCATCGTGCCCCACCTCTGGGCCTGGCTCCACAGGGGAGCCACGGTGACCTGCGTCCGGGCGAGAAAATATCTAGGTCCTCAATTTGTACTTTTCATAAAGGTCTTTGAGCTGCTCTTTGTCTGATTCCTCACCTAGGACCTGTTTGTCTTGGGGGACCCTACCAGGGGGAATAGAAGCCCCCGGACAACATAGCTCCTAGGATCAGTGGGACACGCAAACCACAAAGGTGGCGGCTCAGAAAGCAGGTTATATAAACATAACTCCAAAACCAAACATGCAAGATGTCTAAACATGCCTGTAATATTGTATCAATGTGAGTTTTACTAGAATCAGTTGTTTTTGTAAGGCTTGCAAACACAAAAGGTTTTTTTTACTCAATATGACAGTAAGTTCTTAAAATGCTGAGATAATGTGAAAAAAACAATACAAATGTATTCCAACATGATTCCTAAACCAAACATGCAAAATGTCTAAAAATGCCTGTAATATTGAATCCATGTGAGTTTTACTAGAATCATTTGTTTTTGTAAGGTTTGCAAATACAAAAATTGAGTTTTATGACAGACACAAGTTAGTTTTTTTACTCATTATAACAGTATAGATGTCATACTATATATTAAAGTTATATGAACATAACTCCAAAACCAAACGTGCATTATGTCCAAAATTGCCTGTAATATTGTATAGATGTGAGTTTTACTAGAATCAGGTTTGCAAATACAAAAATTGGCTTTTATGACAGTATACTGTCACACTCAATATGACAGTATAACTGTCATACTAAATCCATCCATTTTCTTCCGCTTATCCGAGGTCGGGTTGCGGGGGCAGCAGCCTAAGCAGAGAGCCCAGACTTCCCTCTCCCCAGCCACTTTGTCCAGCTCTTCTCGGGGGATCCCGAGGCGTTCCCAGGCCATAGTCTTTCCAATGTATCCTAGGTCTTCCCCATGGCCTCCTGCCGTTCGGACCTAGGGAGGCGTCCGGGTGGCTTCCTGAGCAGATGCCCGAACCACCTCATCTGGCTCCTCTCAATGTGGAGGAGCAGCGGCTTTACACTGAGTTCCTCCCAGATGACAGAGCTTCTCACCCTATCTCTAAGGGAGAGACCCACCACCCGGCGGAGGAAACTTATTTCGGCCGCTTGTACCCGTGACCTTGTCCTTTCGGTCATAACCCAAAGCTCATGACCATAGGTGAGGATGGGAACGTTGATCGACCGGTAAATTGAAAGCTTTTCCTTCTGGCTCAGCTCCTTCTTCACCACAACGGATCGCTATAGCGTCCTCATTACTGAAGACGCCGCACCGATCCGCCTGTAGATCTCACAATCCACTCTATCCTCACTCGTGAACAAGACTCCTAGGTACTTGAACTCCTTCACTTGGGGCAAGATCTCTTTCCCAACCTCGAGATGGCACTCCACCCTTTCCCGGGCGAGAACCATGGACTCGGACATGGAGGTGCTGATTCTCATCCCAGTCGCTTCACTGCGAACCGATCCAATGAAAGCTGAAGATCTTGGCCAGTTGAAGCCATCAGGACCACATCATCTGCAAAAAGCAGAGACCTAATCCTGCAGCCACCAAACCAGGCGCAGTCATGGCGTTGAGGGGATCCTCAAAGCCATGACTGCGCCTAGATATTCTGTCCATTAAAGTTATGAACAGAATCTGTGACAAAGGGCAGCCTTGGCGGAGTCCAACCCTCACTGGAAAGGGGTCCGACATACTGCCGGCAATGCGGACCAAGCTCTGACACTGATCATACAGGGAGACACCCGCCACAATCAGACATGCCGATACTCCATACTCTCTGAGCACTCCCCACAGGATTTACCGGGGGCCAAGGTCGAATGTCTTCTCCAAGTCCACAAAACTTATGTAGACTGGTTGGGCAAACTCCCATGCACACTCAAGGACCCTGCCGAGAGTATAGAGCTGGTCTACCGTTCCACGACCAGGACGAAAACCACACTGTTCGTCCTGGATCCGAGGTTCCTCCTCTCCATTACACATGAATAGACCTTACCGGGAAGGCTGAGGAGTGTGATCTACGATAGTTGGAACACACCCTCCGGTTCCCCTTCTTAAAGAGAGGAACCACCACCCCGGTCTGCCAATCCAGAGGTACCGCCCCTGATGTAGACGCAATGTTGCAGAGTCTTGTCAACCAAGACTGCCCCACAGCATCCAGAGCCTTAAGGAACTCCGGACGGAGCTCATACCCCCGGGGCCTTGCCACCGAGGAGCTTTTTAACTACCTTGGCAACCTCAGCCCCAGAAATAGGAGAGCCCACCACAGACTTCCCAGGCACTGTTTCCTCATAGGAAGACGTGTTGGTGGGACTGAGGAGGTCTCGCTTGGCCTGTCGATATGCCCACTGCCTCTGGAGTCCCATGAGCCAAAAGGACCCGGTGGCTCTTTCTTCAGCTTGACAGCATCCCACGACAGGCACCAAACACCTTGCGGCCACAGCTTCAATCAGCTGGCTCAACAAGAGAACATGGTCCACTCAGACTCAATGTCCAGCACCTCCCTCGTGACATGTTCAAAGTTCTTCCGGACATGTTCAAAGTTCTTCAGGAGACTCTGCTAGGTGTTCCCAGCAGACCCTTACAATGCGTTTGGGCCTGCCAGGTCTGACCGGCAACCTCCCCTACCATCGGAGCCAGCTCACCACCAGGTGGTGGTTGGTAGAAAGCTCTGCCCCTCTCTTCACCGAGTGTTCAAAACATGAGGCCGCAAATCCCATGACACAACTACAAAGTCAATCATGCGGCCGAGGGTGTCCTTGTGCCAAGTGCACATATGGACACCCTTATGTTTGAACATTGTGTTTGTTATGGACAATCCGTGACAAGCACAAAAGTCCAATAACAAAGCACCACTTGGGTTCAGATCCGGGTGGCCATTTTTCCCAATCACGACTCTCCAGGTTTCACTGTCGTTGCCAACATAGCGTTGAAGTCCACCAGCAGAAAAAGGGAATCACCCGAGGGAGCACTCTCCAGTACTCCCTCAAGGGAATCCAAAAAGAGTTGGTACTCTGAGCTGCTGTTTGGTGTGTAAACACAAACAACAGTCAGGACCCGTCACCCAACCCGAAGGCTGAAGGAAGCTACCATCTCGTCTATTGGGTTTAAAGTCCAACGTGCAGGCTTTGAGCCGGGGGGCAACAAGAATTGCCACCCCAGCCTCTCATTAGTTGCAACGCCAGTGTGGAATCTCTTCCACTCTGGCATTGCAAGTAATGAAAGTTCAGCTCAGTCCAGCCCCTCTGAGAGAACAGGTTCCAGAGCCCTTGCTGTGAGTCCAACTATATCTAGCCGGGAACTTCTCCACCTCAAGCACCAGCTCAGGCTCCTTCCCTCCCAGCGAGGTGACGTTCCATGTCCCAAGAGCGAGCTTATGTAGCCGATAATCGGACCACCAAGTGCCCTGCCTTCGGCTGCCGCCCAGCTCACACTGCACCCTCTATGACCCAGCCCATGAGTGGTGAGCCCTGGAGGGGGGATCCACGTTGCCTCTTCGAGCTGAGCACGGCTGGGCCCCATGGGGACAGGCCCGTCAATCGCCATCGTGCCACACCTCTGGGCCTGGCTCCACAGGGGAGCCACGGTGACCTGCGTCCGGGCGAGAAAAAATCTAGGTCCTCAATTGTACTTTTAATAAAGGTCTTTGAGCTGCTCTTTGTCTGATCCCTCACCTAGGACCTGTTTGTCCTGGATCAGTGGGACACGCAAACCACAAAGGTGGCGGCTCAGAAAGCAGGTTATATAAATATAACTCCAAAACCAAACATGCAATATGTCTAAACATGCCTGTAATATTGTATCAATGTGACTTTTCCTAGAATCGGTTGTTTTTGTAAGGTTTGCAAATACAAAAATTAGGTTTTACTCACAATGACAAAATCACACTCAATATGACAGTTATTTAAACATAACTCATAAACCACACAAAAAAATGGCTAATAATGCCTGAAATAATGAATCATTGGGAGTTTTACTGAGTTTTATATTTTGCAAACACAAAAAGTAGTTTTTTACTTGACTGTAATGTTCTTAGAACCCTGAAATAATGGGAAAAAAGCAATAAAAATGTATTTAAACCTAACTCCTAAACAACACATGCAAAATGGCTAATAATGCCTAGGGAGACATGTAACGTTGTTAGTTTAAAAAAATGATCTTTTGTAAAGATATCAAAGACACTAGCTAGTTTTTTTTATTCAATATGACAGTATAACAGTCATACTAAATATGAAAGTTATATAAACATAACTCCGAAACCAAACATGTGTCATGTCTAAAAATGTATTTATGTGAGTTTGTAAGGTTTGCAAAAACAAAAAGTAGTTTTTTACTCAATATGAAAGTAATGTTCTTAGAATCCTGAGATAATGCGAAAAAAGCAATACAAATGTATTCAAACACAAATTTTAAACCAAACATGTAAAATGTCTAAAAATGCCTGTAATATTGAATCCATATAAGTTTTACTAGAATCAATTGTTTTTGTAAGGTTTGCAAATACAAAAATTAGGTTTTACACATAATGACATTAAAACTGTAACACCCAATATAACAATTATTTATTTATAACTCCTAACCACACATGAAACATGTCTAATAATGCGTGAAAAAATTTATCTTTGTGAGTGTTACTAGAAACATTTTCTTTTGTAAGGTTTACAAATACAGGTTAGTTTTTTTTTACTCCATATGACAGTATAACTGCCACACTCAATATGACAGTTATTTAAACAAAACTCTTAAACTACACATGAAAAATGATTAACAATGCCTGAAATAATGCATTCTTGTAAGTTTTACTCGAAACATATGCTTTTTTAAGGCTTGCAAACACAAAAATTATTTCTTTACTCAATATGACAGTAATGTTTTAAAATTCTGAGAAAATACGAACAAATTAATAAAAATGATTCCAACATAATTCCTAAACCAAATATGCAAAATGTCTAAAAATGTCTGTAATATTGAATCCATGTGAGTTTTACTAGATTTAAATTATTTTGTAAGGTTTGCAAATACATAAATTAAGTTTTACTTACTATGTCATATCTGACAGTATATGACAGTTATTTAACCATAACTCAAACCACACATGAAAAATGGCTAATAATGCCTGAAATAATGCATCCTTGGCCGTTTTACTCGAAACACATGCTTTTTTAAATCTTGCAAACACAAAAAGTAGTTTTTTTACTCAATATGACTGTAATGTTCTTAAAATCCTGAGATAATGCGAAAAAAGCAATAAAAATGTATTTAAACATTACTCCTAAACAACATATGCAAAATGGCTAATAATGCCTGGAAACATGTATCTTTGTTAGTTTTACTGGAAAAAGGATCTTTTGTAAAGTTTGCAAAGACACAAGCCAGTTTTTTTTAATTCAATATGACAGTATAACAGTCATTTTAAATATCAAAGTTATATAAACATAACTCCAAAACCAAACATGTGTCATGTCTAAAAATGCCTGTAATAATGTATTAATGTGAGTTTGTAAGGTTTTCAAAAACAAAAAGTAGTTTTTTACTCAATATGAAAGTAATGATCTTAGAATCCTGAGATAATGCGAAAAAAGCAATAAAAATGTATTCAAACATAACTCCTAAACAACCCAGGCAAAATGGGTAATAATGCCTGGAGACATGTATCTTTGTTAGTTTTACTAGAAAATGTATTTTTTGTAAAGATATCAAAGACAAAAGCTAGTTTTTTTTATTCAATATGACAGTATAACAGTCCTACTAAATATGAAAGTTATCAAAACATAACTCCAAAACCAAACATGTGTTATGTCTAAAAATGCCTGTAATAATGTATTTTATGTGAGTTTGTAAGGTTTGCAAAAACAAAAAGTAGTTTTTTACTCAATATGAAAGTAATGATCTTAGAATCCTGAGATAATGCGAAAAAAGCAATAAAAATGTATTTAAACATAATTCCTAAACAACCCATGCAAAATGGGTAATAATGCCTGGAGACATGTATCTTTGTTAGTTTTACTAGAAAAATTATCTTTTGTAAAGTTTGCAAAGACACAAGCTACTTTTTTTTTATTCAATATGACTGTATAACAGTCATACTAAATATAAAAGTTATATAAACATAACTCCAAAACCAAACATGTGTCATGTCTAAAAATGCCTGTAATAATGTATTAATGTGAGTTTGTAAGGTTTGCAAAAACAAAAAGTAGTTTTTTACTCAATATGAAAGTAATGATCTTAAAATCCTGAGATAATGCGAAAAAAGCAATAAAAATTTATTTAAACATAATTCCTAAACAACCCATGCAAAATGGGTAATAATGCCTGGAGACATGTATCTTTGTTAGTTTTACTAGAAAAATGATCTTTTGTAAAGTTTGCAAAGACACAAGCTACTTTTTTTTAATTCAATATGACAGTATAACAGTCATACTAAATATGAAAGTTATATAAACATAACTCCAAAACCAAACATGTGTCATCTCTAAAAATGCCTGTAATAATGTATTAATGTGAGTTTGTAAGGTTTGCAAAAACAAAAAGTAGTTTTTTACTCAATATGAAAGTAATGATCTTAAAATCCTGAGATAATGCGAAAAAAGCAATAAAAATGTATTTAAACATAATTCCTAAACAACCCATGCAAAATGGGTAATAATGCCTGGAGACATGTATCTTTGTTAGTTTTACTAGAAAAATGATCTTTTGTAAAGTTTGCAAAGACACAAGCTAATTTTTTTTATTCAATATGACAGTATAACAGTCATACTAAATATAAAAGTTATATAAACATAACTCCAAAACCAAACATGTGTCATGTCTAAAAATGTCTGTAATAATGTATTTATGTGAGTTTGTAAGGTTTGCAAAAACAAAAAGTAGTTTTTTACTCAATATGAAAGTAATGATCTTGGAATCCTGAGATAATGCGAAAAAAGCAATAAAAATGTATTTAAACATAACTCCTAAACAACCCAGGCAAAATGGGTAATAATGCCTGGAGACATGTATCTTTGTTAGTTTTACTAGGAAATGTATATTTTGTAAAGTTTGCAAAGACACAAGCTAGTTGTTTTTATTCAATAAGACAGTATAACAGTCATACTAAATATGAAAGTTATATAAACATAACTCCAGAACCAAACGTGTGTCATGTCTAAAATTGCCTATAATAATGTATTTATGTGAGTTTGTAAGGTTTGCAAAAACAAAAAGTAGTTTTTTCCTCAATATGAAAGTAGGGATTTTAGAATCCTGAGATAATGCGAAAAAAGCAATAAAAATGTATTTAAACATAATTCCTAAACAACCCATGCAAAATGGCTAATAATGCCTGGACACATGTATCTTTGTTAATTTTACTAGAAAAATGATATTTTGTAAAGTTTGCAAAGACACAAGCTAGTTTTTTTTTATTCAATATGACAGTATAACACTCATATTAAATATAGAAGTCATATAAACATAACTCCAAAACCAAACATGTGTCATGTCTAAAAATGCCTGTTATAATGTATTTATGTGAGTTTGTAAGGTTTGCAAAAACAAAAAGTAGTTTTTTTACTCAATATGAAAGTAATGATCTTAGAATCCTGAGATAATGCGAAAAAAGCAATAAAAATGTCTTTAAACATAATTCCTAAACAACCCATGCAAAATGGGTAATAATGCCTGGAGACATGTATCTTTGTTAGTTTTACTAGAAAAATGATCTTTTGTAAAGTTTGCAAAGACACAAGCTAGTTTTTTTTATTCAATATGACAGTATAACAGTCATACTAAATATGAAAGTTATATAAACATAACTCCAAAACCAAACATGTGAATTGTCTAAAAATGCCTGTAATATTGAATTTATGTAAGTTTTACTAGAATCAATTGTTTTTGTAAGGTTTGCAAATACAAAAATTAGGTTTTACACATAATGACATTATAACTTTAACACTCAATATGAAAGTTATTTAATTATAACTCCTAAATACACATGAAACATGTCTAATAGCGTGAAAAAAATTATCTTTGTGAGTGTTGCTGGAAACATTTTCTTTTGTAAGGTTTGCAAAGACACAAGTTAGATTTTTTTAACTCAATATGACAGTATAACGCCACACTCAATATGACAGTTATTTAAACATAACTCCTAAACCACACCTGAAAAATGGCTAATAATGCCTGAAATAATGCATCTTTGGGAGTTTTACTGGAAACATATGCTTTTTTTAAGGCTTGCAAACACAAAAAATATTTTTTTACTCAATATGACAGTAATGTTCTAAAATTCTGAGAAAATACGAACAAATTAATAAAAATGATTCCAACATAATTCCTAAACCAAACATGCAAAATGTCTGAAAATGCCTGTAATATTGAATCCATGTGAGTTTTATTTGAATCAGTTGTATGGCTTGCTAATACAAAAATTGGGTTTTATGACAAACACAAGTTAGTTTTTTTACTCAATATAACAGTTTAGCTGTCATACTATATATGAAAGTTATATAAACATAACTCCAAAACCAAACCATTATGTCCAAAACTGCCTGTAATATTGTATATATGTGAGTTTTATTAGAATCAGGGTTGCAAATACAAAAATTGGGTTTTATGACAGTATACTGTCACACTCAATATGACAGTTATTTAAACATAACTCAAACAACACATGCAAAATAGCTAATAATGCCTGGAGCATGTATCTTAGTTAGTTTTACTAGAAAAATTGTATTTTGTAAGGTTTTGTTAGTTGTTGTTTTTATTCAATATGACAGTATAACTGTCATACTAAATATGAAAGTTATATAAACATAACTCTAAAACCAAACATGCATTGTGTCTAAAAATGCCTGTAATATTGTATCTGTGTGAGTTTAACTAGATTTAGTTGTTTTTGTATGGTTTGCAAATACAAAATAAGGGTTTTACTCACTATGACAGTTTACTGTCACACTCAATCTGACAGTTATTTATTTAAACATAACTCCTAAACCACCCATGCAAAATGGCTAATAATGCCTGGAGATATGTATCTTTGTGAGTTTTACTAGAAACATTATATTGTGTAAGGTTTAGTTAGTTTTTGTACTCAATCTGACAGTATAACTGTCATTCTAAATCCATCCATTTTCTTCCGCTTATCCGAGGTCGGGTTGCGGGGGCAGCAGCCTGAGCAGAAAATCCCAGACTTCCCTCTCCCCAGCCACTTCGTCCAGCTCTTCTCGGGGTATTCCGAGGCGTTCCCAGGCCAGCCGGGGACATAGTCTTTCCAATGTGTCCTAGGTCTTCCCCGTGGCCTCCTGCCACACCTCCCTAGAGGCGTTCGGGTGGCATCCTGAGCAGATGCCCGAACCACCTCATGGCTCCTCTCAATGTGGAGGAGCAGCGGCTTTACTTTGAGTTCCTCCCGGATGACAGAGCTTCTCACCCTGTCTCTAAGGTAGAGACCCACCACCCGGCAGAGGAAACGCATTTCGGCCGCTTGTCCTTTCGGTCATAACCCAAAGCTGGGAACGTAGATCGACGGTAAATTGAGAGCTTTTCCTTCTGGCTCAGCTCCTTCTTCACCACAACGGATCGATATAGCGTCCTCAATACTGAAGACGCCGCACCAAATCGCCTGTGGATCTCTCGATCCACTCTATCCTCACTCGTGAACAAGACTCCTAGGTACTTGAACTCCTCCACTTGGGGCAAGATCTCCTCCCCAACCTGGAGATGGCACTCGACCCTTTCCTGCGCGAGAACCATGGACTTGGACTTGGAGGTGCTGATTCTCATCCCAGTCGCTTCACACTCAAGGACCCTGCCGAGAGTATAGACCTGGTCTACCGTTCCACGACCAGGACGAAAACCACACTGTTCGTCCTGGATCCGAGTTTCCTCCTCTCCAGTACACATGAATAGACCTTACCGGGAAGGCTGAGGAGTGTGTTTCACGATAGTTGGAACACACCCTCCGGTTCCCCTTCTTAAAGAGAGGAACCACCACCCCGGTGTGCCAATCCAGAGGTACCACCCCCAATGTTCACGCGATGTTGCAGAGTCTTGTCAACCAAGACAGCCCCACAGTATCCAGAACCTTAAGGAACTCATCCACCACCGGGGCCTTGCCACAGAGGAGCTTTTTAACTACCTAGGCAACCTAAGCCCCAGAAATAGGAGAGTCCACCACAGATTCCCCAGGCACTGCTTGGCCTGTCGGTATGCCCGCTGCCTCTGGAGTCCCATGAGCCAAAAGGACCCGATAGGCTCTTTCTTCAGCTTGACGGCATCCCTCCCTGCTGGTGGCCACCAGCGAGTTCTAGGATTACCGCCACGACAGGCACCAAACACCTTGCGGCCACAGCTCCAATCAGCAGGCTCGACAAGAGAGGCAAGGAACATGGTCCACTCAGACTCAATGTCCAGCACCTCCCTCGTGACATGTTTAAAGTTCTTCCTTATGTTTTGAACATTGTGTTTGTTTTGGACAATCCGTGACAAGCACAAAAGTCCAATAACAAAGCACCACTTGGGTTCAGATCCGGGTGGCCATTTTTCCCAATCACGACTCTCCAGGTTTCACTGTCCTTGCCAACATGAGCATTGAAGTCCCCCAACAGAACAAGGGAATCACCCGAGGGAGCACTCTCCAGTACTCCCTCAAGGGAATCCAAAAAGAGTGGGTACTCTGAGCTGCTGTTTGGTGCGTAAACACAAACAACAGTCAGGACCCGTCACCCAACCCAAAGGCGGAGGGAAGCTACCATCTCGTCTACTGGGTCCAACGTGCAGGCTTTGAGCAACAACAATTGCCACCCCAGCCTCTCATTGCTTGCAACGCCAGAGTGGAAGAGAGTCCAGCCCCTCTTGAGAGAACAGGTTCCAGAGCTCTTGCTGTGCGTCGAAGTGAGTCCAACTATATCTAGCCGGAACTTCTTCACCTCGCGCACCAGCTCAGGCTCTTTCCCTCCCAGCGAGGTGACGTTCCACGTCCCAAGGGCGAGCTTATGTAGCCGATAATTGGACTGCCAAGTGCCCTGCCTTCGGCTGCCGCCCAGTTCACACTGCATCCGACCTCTATGACCTCAATGGGCCCATGAGTGGTGAGCCCATTGGAGGGTTGACCCACGTTGCCTCTTCGAAATGAGCCCGGCAGGGCCCCATGGAGACAGGCCCGGCCACCAGTCGCTCGCCATCGTGCCCCACCTCTGCGCCTGGCTCCACAGGGGAGCCACGGTGACCTGCGCCTGGGCGAGAAAAAATCTAGGTCCTCGATTTGTACTTTTCATAAAGGTCTTTGAGCTGCTCTTGTCCGATCCCTCACCTAGGACCTTTTCTCAGGGGATCCCGAGGCGTTCCCAGGCCAGCCGGGAGACATAGTGTTCCCAATGTGTCCTGGGTCTTCCCCGTGGCCTCCAGGATGACAGAGCTTCACCTTCACCAGGGGTGTCAAACTCAAATACAGAGTGGGCCAAAGTTTAAAACTGAACAAAGCCGCGGGCCAAGGTTGAACAAATTAACCTTTTAATAGGGACCCAAACACGTTTTGCATTGAATATTGAACAAGCAAGGCTTATATAACTTTATAGTGACATGCAAAATGGAGTTTCAAATAATAATAATAATAATTAAAAAATATCAATTGCATATCAAATATAATTTAAATACAAATTGAATGCCTCTTTTCTATTTGCAGCCTTCTGAGGTAAACATCAACATTAACTTTATCCACAGGCTAATAAATTTGAAAATAAAATAACAATGAATAAAACAACCATTCAGGACTTTAAACTGCTCAGTTTGCAACACACTGATCTAATTTGATGTGCCCAAGCCAGATACCTGGCATCTTTTTTTAGATGCTAGTTCTTTAATGTCGGGGCTCAGGCTTTGAGCTGAGGCAACTTTCATTATCGAACAAGATGTTCAACAGTCATATCTCGTACACCCAATTCTAACATCATTCAGACCCAGTCACAAGATATGTGCAGCTACAGCACGCATACACAAATGAATGCAACGCATACTTCATCAACAGCGATACAGGTTACACTGAGGGTGCCAGTATAAAAAACTTTAACACTGTTAGAAATATACGCCACACTGTGAACCCACACCAAACAAAAATAAAAAACACTTTTCGGGAGAACATCCGCACCGTAACACAACATAAACACAAAAGAACAAATACCCAGAATCTTTTGCAGCACTAACTCTTTCGGGACGCTACAAAATACACCCCCGCTACCACCAAACCTCCCCCCCCCCACACACACACCTTGTAGCGTCTCGGAAGATTTAGTGCTACAAAGGGTTCTGGTATTTGTTGTGTTGTGTTTATGTTGTGTTACGGTGCGGATGTTCTCCCGAAATGTGTTTGTCATTCTTGTTTGGTGTGGATTCACAGTGTGGCGTATATTTCTAAAAGTGTTAAAGTTTTTTATTTGGCTACCGTCAGTGTAACCTGTATCGCTGTTGATGAAGTATGCGTTGCATTCAATTGTGTGTGGGTGCAGAAGCTGCACTGACATGAAACTGGGCTGGCACTCGTTTGACTAGCTGGAAAAAAAAAAAAAATTCGGGAGGAGTGCTGGAGTCACTCCCGGGAGGGTTGGCAAGTATTAGAAGTAGCGGCACAGCCGCAATGTATAATCGAAGGTCCAGCTTTAGTGTTAATTTGATATTGCCTCAAGGGCCAAGTCAAATTACACGTTGGGCCAAATTTGGCCCACGGGCCAGAGTTTGACACCCATGACCTTCACTGTAAAAAATTACTGTAAAAATAAAAAATAAAATTACAGTTATATACTCCATCCATCCATCCATTTTCTACCGCTTATTCCCTTCGGGGTCGCGGGGGGCGCTGGAGCCTATCTCAGCTACAATCAGGCGGAAGGCGGGGTACACCCTGGACAAGTCGCCACCTCATTGCAGGGCCAACACAGATAGACAGACAACATTCACACTCACATTCACACACTAGGGCCAATTTAGTGTTGCCAATCAACCTATCATGTTCTTCTTAAATGCAGTTAAGTACTGTAAATTTTGTTGCATTTTTTAAAAAATATCGACCAGCAGTAAGTTACTGTAAAACCTACAGTGTAATTCAGTTATTTTCAGACTTGTTTCTTGGGTCCGCCCACAATTCGTCCAACCGAGCTTCATTTCACCTGGCCGACCCTGCTAAATCCATCCTACTGCATCGTGTGTTTTTGATAACAAGGTAAGAGTCACTTGTACCTTGATGTGTCATTTTCTGTTTGAATTACTTTATATATATATTTATAAAGTCCGAAATGACATAGCGTCACAGTCAGCATCACAGACACTATCGTTGACCACGCGCATGTACCGCCGCATGCTAGCTAGCTAAGTTTTCTTCTTTTTTGTCATAGTCATCATAAAAGATGATAACTTGCAACATATGTGCTACGACTTGCAGCAATGTATTTGCGTATGTTAGACACATGCGAAGTCATAGTTGTATGCCTAATGCATCGTTTAAGTGTGCTTTCCCTAAATGCACAAGAGTTTTTTCCAACTTCTCAGCCTTCAAAACTCACAGCCGTCGTCATAAATATGGCAAGAGTAGGACTGATATGTATAGCGCAGAAGGTTTACCTTGTAATATTGTCTCATGTAGCGCGAAGTGCGATGATATACGAGCCTTTCTCCTGCATTTGAAAAGTCATATTACCGAAGGTAGGACAGTTACGTGCCCCTTCAGTCAATGTGAAAAAAGATTTACAGTTAAGTCTACTTTCACATCGCACGTGTCAAGGAAGCACTACGGCTACACTGAACGAAGTTTGACTTGATCAACAGCAAATCCAAGCAGCTCTTGTGTTATTAACACTGATGATGACTATTGTGATATGCAACTTGAGGATTCAGGATATTCCTGTTATGAAGACATGGAGGTCTACTTGCATTAAAAAAATGTTCACAGCACTGAAAAAAGGTTGAGAACCACTGCCTTAGGACAGTGGTTCTCAACCTTTTTTCAGTGATGTACCCCTGTGAACATTTTTTAAATTCAAGTACCCCCTAATCAGAGCAAAGCATTTTTGGTTGGAAAAAAAAGAGATAAAGAAGTAAAATACAGCACTATGTCATCAGTTTCTGATTTATTAAATTGTATAACAGTGCAAAATATTGCTCATTTGTTGTGGTCTTTCTTGAACTATTTGGAAAAAAAGATATAAAAATAACTAAAAACGTGTTGAAAAATAACCAAGTGATTCAATTATAAATAAAGATTTTTACACATAGAAGTAATCAACTTAAAGTGCCCTCTTTGGGGATTGTAATAGAGATCCATCTGGATTCATGAACTTCATTCTCAACATTTCTTCACAAAAAAAGAAATCTTTAACATCAATATTTATGGAACATGTCCACTACGCTTTAACCAAGCCTCCATTGTTTTCTACATGGATAGTTGATTGACAGTTGGTGCCGTGTGGCACCGCCAGGTAGGGTCAAACCATCATGGCATGGGGGAAACTCTGGCTTTATGGTAATGAATGGAATAGCCTACTTGATTAGTTGTTCAGTTTATGAACTTACATTCATATTTTGTCGAAGTATTATTCAATAAATATATTTATAAAGGATTTTTGAATTGTTGCTATTTTTAGAATATTTAAAAAAAAATTCACGTACCCCTTGGCATACCTTCAAGTACCCCCAGGAGTATGCGTACCCCCATTTGAGAACCACTGCCTTAGGAGACTAGATGTAAACAGAGGAAAGGGAGAGCGAGTGAGGTGGCCATTCCAAATACTTTTAAAATGCTACCCATATTGGATACTGTTTAGGAACATAAACTGCATTTCTTGACTGTACCAGTTGCTGGTGATGATCAGCATGGAAGGTGATGTCATCTGCAAAGGCGTCCAACCTAGCTTAATCTCAGGGCTTGCTGCCCTTCTTGCCACATACTATGTGTTCAACTTGGAATACCAAGAGGAAGGTCCTCGGACATTGGAATTTGTTCAAAGGTAAATCCTCTTGATACTGTTAAAATACTGTTAGGATATTTTATTTTATATTTCTCACCTCTGTTCAGGAATTTGACTTGTCATTTCCCCAATTGTGTGCCTTAAATCAATGACTCTTCTGTTCCTTTGTGGACCTTCTTATTAGGGACCGAAGCACCAGTTTGACTCTAGGATACAGAGAAGGTAGGTAATGTGCAGGTAAAGATATGTTGACTGGGTCAAAGAAGGAAGCACCTGTTTGACCCCAGGATGCAGAAAAAGTAGATAATTTGCAGGTAAAGACATGTTGACTGGATGATGGCAGGAAGCACCAGCTTGACCCGAGAATGCAGAGCAAGTAGGTAATGTGCGGGTGAAGATATGTTGAATGGGTAAAGGCAGGAAGCACCAGTGTGACCCCACTATGCAGGGAAGGTAGGTAATGTGCGGGTGAAGGTATGTTGAATGGGTGAAAGAAGGAAGCGCAGGTGTGGTCGAGGCCATGCAGACAAGGTAGGTATGTGCAGGTGAAGATATGTTGTATGGTGAAAGAAAGAAGCACCAGTGTGACCCAAGGATGCAGGGAAGGTAGGTAATGTGCAGGTAAAGATATGTTGAATGGGTGAAGGCAGGAAACACCAGCTAGACGCCAGGATACAGAGAAGGTAGGTAATGTGCAGGTAAAGATATGTTGAATGAGTAAAGGCAGGAAACACCAGCTTGACTCCAGGATATAGAGACGGTAGGTAATGTGCAGGTAAAGATATGTTGAATGGGTGAAGGTAGAAAGCACCAGCGTGACCACACTATGCAGAGAAGGTAGGTAATGTGCAGGTAAAGATATGTTGAATGGGTAAAGGCAAGAAGCACCAGTGTGACCCCAGGATGCAGAAAAGATAGGTAATGAGCAGGTAACGATATGTTAAATGGGTGAAAGCAGGAAACATCAGCGTAAATACACGGTCCCGTAGATGGAGAGAAAACATGAATAGAGAGAGGGGTTGGGGAGGCTTTAGCATTGTCTTCCTCTCTAAATTTGTCTTAATGGGTTTTAGAGCATTCACTCATCTACAGCTGTGGTTATGGTATAGGCTCACATATATCCTAAAATTGATATTAATATTTGTGCAGTGCATATTCCTAAATAACAATGTGAGGGGGGTTCTGTATCGACTACAAGTAATCTTCAATCACAACAGAATATCTAATATGCTTTCTCTCTTTTTTAGGCGATTCATTGGCGTTAACCCTGAGAGGGGAACAAAGGCTAGCCAGGGAAAGGTGGTGTCCAAGAAGACCGGGAAGCTGGTCCAGAAAAAGGCAGCAACTGTAAATCCTCACGTAGCCACCCTTATAAAACATCTCACAGACTTTGAGTGGGGCTTTATGTAGCCGACAACTAAACACTGGACTCGTGTTCAGTGTTTTGTCTCCAGTTAGAAATTAAGTGGACATGTTATAAATGTTAAAATGCTTTACTGAAAATAAGAAGAATGCACTAAATGTACATTGAATGTATTTGATGCACTTTAAAATAATGGGTTAATAAAAACATAATCTTGCAAGGCCATTTCTCCAGTCAGTTTTATGCCAGCAGATTGCAGGGGTTTTGATTTTGAAAAATTAAAAGTTCAACTCATTAACTTCTAGTGGCATTATACTGTAAAGCTCAGTCTATAGTGCTTACAATTATTTTACTGTAATTAACTGTTAATGGATATTACAGTAGATACACTAAAATAACAGTGTAATGCCGCTAAACAGATGACAGTATTATGCTGTGAAGCGTATATTTGATACAGCACAGTACTGTGATACTTTTTACAGTAATAAACTGTAGTGATAAATCACAGTATGTGTGCTGTAGAAAAACAGTTTTATACTGGAACCATTAGCTGCCAGTAGGTTACTGTAATTAAACGGTGAAAATTCTTACAGTAAGGGAGAGACCCGCCACCCAGCGGAGAAAACTCATTTCGGCCGCTTGTACCCGTGATGTTGTCCTTTCGGTCATAACCCAAAGCTCATGACCATAGGTGAGGATGGGAACGTAGATTGACCGGTAAATTGAGAGCTTTTCCCTCTGGCGCAGCTCCTTCTTACCACAACGAATCGATATAGCGTCCTCATTACTGAAGACGCCGCACCGATCAGCCTGTGCATCTCACAATCCACTCTTCCCTCACTCATGAACAAGACTCCAGGTACTTGAACTCATCCACTTGGGGCAAGATCTCCTGCCCAACCTCGAGATGGCACTCCACCCTTTCCCGGGCGAGAACCTCAGACTTGGAGGTGCTGATTCTCATCCCAGTCGCTTCACACTCGGCTGCGAACCAATCCAATGAGAGCTGAAGATCCTGGCCAGTTAAAGCCATAAGGACCACATCATCTGCAAAAAGGAGAGACCTAATCCTGCAGCCACCAAACCGGATCCCCTCAACGCCATGACTGCGCCTAGAAATTCTGTCCATAAAATTTATGAACACATTTGGTGACAAAGGGCAGCCAACTTATTGCTGGCAATGCGGACCAAGCTCTGACACTGATCATACAGGGAGCGACCCGCCACAATCAGACATGCCGATACCCCATACTATCTGAGCACTCCCCACAGGACTTCCCGGGGTGGCCACGGTCGAATGTCTTCTCCAAGTCCACAAAGCACATGTAGACTGGTTGGACAAACTCCCATGCACACTCAAGGACCCTGCCGAGAGTATAGAGCTGGTCTACCGTTCCACGACCAGGACGAAAACCACACTGTTCGTCCTGGATCCGAGGTTCCTCCTCTCCAGTACACATGAATAGACCTTACCGGGAAGGCTGAGGAGTGTGATCTACGATAGTTGGAACACACCCTCCGGTTCCCCTTCTTAAAGAGAGGAACCACCACCCCGGTGTGCCAATCCAGAGGTACCGCCCCTGATGTCCACGCGATGTTGCAGAGTCTTGTCAACTAAAACAGCCCCACAGCATCCAGAGCCTTAAGAGCTCATCCACCCCCGGGGCCTTGCCACCGAGGAGCTTTTAAAACTACCTTGGCAACCTCAGCCCCAGAAATAGGAGAGCCCACCACAAATTCCCCAGGCACTGCTTGGCCTGTCGGTATGCCCGCTGCCTCTGGAGTCCCATGAGCCAAAAGGACCAGATAAGCTCTTTCTTCAGCTTGACGGCATCCCGCACTGCTGGTGGCCACCAGCGGGTTCTAGGATTACCGCCACGACAGGCACCAAACACCTTGCGGCCACAGCTCCAATCAGCTGGCTTGACAAGAGAGGCACGGAACATGATCCATTCAGACTCAATGTCCAGCACCTCCTTTGTGACATGTTCAAAGTTCCTCCGGAGGTGGAAAAAGAAACTCTCTCTGACAGGAGACTCTGCTAGGCATTCCCAAAAGACTCTCACAATGCGTTTGGGCCTGCCAGGTCTGTCCGGGATCCTACCCCACCATCGGAGCCAGCTCACCAGGTGGTGATCGGTAGAAAGCTCGCCCCTCTCTTCACCCGAGTGTCCAAAACATGAGGCCGCAAATCCCATGACACAACTACAAAGTCAATAATGGAACTGCGGCCGAGGGTGTCCTGGTGCCAAATGCACATATGGACACCCTTATGTTTGAACATTGTGTTTGTTATGGACAATCCGTGACGAGCACAAAAGTCCAATAACAAAGCACCACTTGGGTTCAGATCCGGGTGGCCATTTTTCCCAATCACGACTCTCCAGGTTTCAAAGTCGTTGCCAACATGAGCGTTGAAGACCCCCAGCAGAACAAGGGAATCACCCAAGGGAGCACTCTCAAGGGAATCCAAAAGAGTGGGTACTCTGAGCTGCTGTTTGGTGCGTAAACACCAACAACAGTCAGGACCCATCACCCAACCCGAAAGCGGAGGGAAGCTACCATCTCGTCTTCTGGGTTAAGTCCAACGTGCAGGCTTTGAGCTGGGGGGCAACACGAATTGCCAACCCAGCCTCTCATTACTTGCAACGCCAGAGTGGAACCCCTCTTGAGAGAACAGGTTCCAGAGCCCTTGCTGTGCGTCGAAGTGAGTCCAGCTTTATCTAGCCGGGAACTTCTCCACCTCGCAAGGTGACGTTCCACGTCCCAAGAGCGAGCTTATGTAGCCGATAATCGGACCGCCAAGTGCCCTGCCTTCGGCTTCCGCCCAGCTAACACTGCACCCGACCTCTGTGACCCAGCCCATGAGTGGTGAGCCTATTGCAGGGGGGACCCACGTTGCCTCTTCGAGCTGGGCCCCATGGGCACCAGTCGCTCGCCATCGTGCCCCACCTCTGGGCCTGGCTCCACAGGGGAGCCACGGTGACCTGCGTCCGGGCGAGAAAATATCTAGGTCCTCGATTTGTACTTTTCATAAAGGTCTTTGAGCTGCTCTTTGTCTGATTCCTCACCTAGGACCTGTTTGTCTTGGGGGACCCTACCAGAGGGCATAGAAGCCCCCGGACAACATAGCTCCTAGGATCAGTGGGACACGCAAACCACAAAGGTGGCGGCTCAGAAAGCAGGTTATATAAACATAACTCCAAAACCAAACATGCAAGATGTCTAAACATGCCTGTAATATTGTATCAATGTGAGTTTTACTAGAATCGGTTGTTTTTTTAAGGCTTGCAAACACAAAAGGTTTTTTTTTACTCAATATGACAGTAAGTTCTTAAAATGCTGAGATAATGTGAAAAAAACAATACAAATGTATTCCAACATGATTCCTAAACCAAACATGCAAAATGTCTAAAAATGCCTGTAATATTGAATCCATGTGAGTTTTACTAGAATCATTTGTTTTTGTAAGGTTTGCAAATACAAAAATTGAGTTTTATGACAGACACAAGTTAGTTTTTTTACTCATTATAACAGTATAGATGTCATACTATATATTAAAGTTATATGAACATAACTCCAAAACCAAACGTGCATTATGACCAAAATTGCCTGTAATATTGTATAGATGTGAGTTTTACTAGAATCAGGTTTGCAAATACAAAAATTGGGTTTTATGACAGTATACTGTCACACTCAATATGACAGTATAACTGTCATACTAAATCCATCCATTTTCTTCCGCTTATCCGAGGTCGGGTTGCGGGGGCAGCAGCCTAAGCAGAGAGCCCAGACTTCCCTCCCCCCAGCCACTTTGTCCAGCTCTTCTCGGGGGATCCCGAGGCGTTCCCAGGCCATAGTCTTTCCAATGTATCCTAGGTCTTCCCCATGGCCTCCTGCCGTTCGGACCTAGGGAGGCGTTCGGGTGGCATCCTGAGCAGATGCCCGAACCACCTCATCTGGCTCCTCTCAATGTGGAGGAGCAGCGGCTTTACACTGAGTTCCTCCCAGATGACAGAGCTTCTCACCCTATCTCTAAGGGAGAGACCCACCACCCGGCGGAGGAAACTCATTTCGGCCGCTTGTACCCGTGACCTTGTCCTTTCGGTCATAACCCAAAGCTCATGACCATAGGTGAGGATGGGAACGTTGATCGACCGGTAAATTGAAAGCTTTTCCTTCTGGCTCAGCTCCTTCTTCACCACAACGGATCGCTATAGCGTCCTCATTACTGAAGACGCCGCACCGATCCGCCTGTAGATCTCACAATCCACTCTATCCTCACTCGTGAACAAGACTCCTAGGTACTTGAACTCCTTCACTTGGGGCAAGATCTCTTTCCCAACCTCGAGATGGCACTCCACCCTTTCCCGGGCGAGAACCATGGACTCGGACATGGAGGTGCTGATTCTCATCCCAGTCGCTTCACTGCGAACCGATCCAATGCAAGCTGAAGATCTTGGCCAGTTGAAGCCATCAGGACCACATCATCTGCAAAAAGCAGAGACCTAATCCTGCAGCCACCAAACCAGGCGCAGTCATGGCGTTGAGGGGATCCTCAAAGCCATGACTGCGCCTAGATATTCTGTCCATTAAAGTTATGAACAGAATCGGTGACAAAGGGCAGCCTTGGCGGAGTCCAACCCTCACTGGAAAGGGGTCCGACATACTGCCGGCAATGCGGACCAAGCTCTGACACTGATCATACAGGGAGACACCCGCCACAATCAGACATGCCGATACTCCATACTCTCTGAGCACTCCCCACAGGATTTACCGGGGGCCAAGGTCGAATGTCTTCTCCAAGTCCACAAAACTTATGTAGACTGGTTGGGCAAACTCCCATGCACACTCAAGGACCCTGCCGAGAGTATAGAGCTGGTCTACCGTTCCACGACCAGGACGAAAACCACACTGTTCGTCCTGGATCCGAGGTTCCTCCTCTCCATTACACATGAATAGACCTTACCGGGAAGGCTGAGGAGTGTGATCTACGATAGTTGGAACACACCCTCCGGTTCCCCTTCTTAAAGAGAGGAACCACCACCCCGGTCTGCCAATCCAGAGGTACCGCCCCTGATGTAGACGCAATGTTGCAGAGTCTTGTCAACCAAGACTGCCCCACAGCATCCAGAGCCTTAAGGAACTACGGACGGAGCTCATACCCCCGGGGCCTTGCCACCGAGGAGCTTTTTAACTACCTTGGCAACCTCAGCCCCAGAAATAGGAGAGCCCACCACAGACTTCCCAGGCACTGTTTCCTCATAGGAAGACGTGTTGGTGGGACTGAGGAGGTCTCGCTTGGCCTGTCGATATGCCCACTGCCTCTGGAGTCCCATGAGCCAAAAGGACCCGGTGGCTCTTTCTTCAGCTTGACAGCATCCCTCGGTGCTGGTGGATTACCGCCACGACAGGCACCAAACACCTTGCGGCCACAGCTTCAATCAGCTGGCTCAACAAGAGAACATGGTCCACTCAGACTCAATGTCCAGCACCTCCCTCGTGACATGTTCAAAGTTCTTCCGGACATGTTCAAAGTTCTTCAGGAGACTCTGCTAGGTGTTCCCAGCAGACCCTTACAATGCGTTTGGGCCTGCCAGGTCCGACCGGCAACCTCCCCTACCATCGGAGCCAGCTCACCACCAGGTGGTGGTTGGTAGAAAGCTCTGCCCCTCTCTTCACCGAGTGTCCAAAACATGAGGCCGCAAATCCCATGACACAACTACAAAGTCAATCATGCGGCCGAGGGTGTCCTTGTGCCAAGTGCACATATGGACACCCTTATGTTTGAACATTGTGTTTGTTATGGACAATCCGTGACAAGCACAAAAGTCCAATAACAAAGCACCACTTGGGTTCAGATCCGGGTGGCCATTTTTCCCAATCACGACTCTCCAGGTTTCACTGTCGTTGCCAACATAGCGTTGAAGTCCACCAGCAGAAAAAGGGAATCACCCGAGGGAGCACTCTCCAGTACTCCCTCAAGGGAATCCAAAAAGAGTTGGTACTCTGAGCTGCTGTTTGGTGTGTAAACACAAACAACAGTCAGGACCCGTCACCCAACCCGAAGGCTGAAGGAAGCTACCATCTCGTCTATTGGGTTTAAAGTACAACGTGCAGGCTTTGAGCCGGCGGGCAACAAGAATTGCCACCCCAGCCTCTCATTAGTTGCAACGCCAGTGTGGAATCTCTTCCACTCTGGCGTTGCAAGTAATGAAAGTTCAGCTCAGTCCAGCCCCTCTGAGAGAACAGGTTCCAGAGCCCTTGCTGTGAGTCCAACTATATCTAGCCGGGAACTTCTCCACCTCAAGCACCAGCTCAGGCTCCTTCCCTCCCAGCGAGGTGACGGTCCATGTCCCAAGAGCGAGCTTATGTAGCCGATAATCGGACCACCAAGTGCCCTGCCTTCGGCTGCCGCCCAGCTCACGCTGCACCCTCTATGACCCAGCCCATGAGTGGTGAGCCCTGGAGGGGGGATCCACGTTGCCTCTTCGAGCTGAGCACGGCTGGGCCCCATGGGGACAGGCCCGTCAATCGCCATCGTGCCACACCTCTGGGCCTGGCTCCACAGGGGAGCCACGGTGACCTGCGTCCGGGCGAGAAAAAATCTAGGTCCTCAATTGTACTTTTAATAAAGGTCTTTGAGCTGCTCTTTGTCTGATCCCTCACCTAGGACCTGTTTGTCCTGGATCAGTGGGACACGCAAACCACAAAGGTGGCGGCTCAGAAAGCAGGTTATATAAATATAACTCCAAAACCAAACATGCAATATGTCTAAACATGCCTGTAATATTGTATCAATGTGACTTTTCCTAGAATCGGTTGTTTTTGTAAGGTTTGCAAATACAAAAATTAGGTTTTACTCACAATGACAAAATCACACTCAATATGACAGTTATTTAAACATAACTCATAAACCACACAAAAAAATGGCTAATAATGCCTGAAATAATGAATCATTGGGAGTTTTACTGAGTTTTATATTTTGCAAACACAAAAAGTAGTTTTTTACTTGACTGTAATGTTCTTAGAACCCTGAGATAATGGGAAAAAAGCAATAAAAATGTATTTAAACCTAACTCCTAAACAACACATGCAAAATGGCTAATAATGCCTAGGGAGACATGTAACGTTGTTAGTTTAAAAAAATGATCTTTTGTAAAGATATCAAAGACACTAGCTAGTTTTTTTTATTCAATATGACAGTATAACAGTCATACTAAATATGAAAGTTATATAAACATAACTCCAAAACCAAACATGTGTCATGTCTAAAAATGTATTTATGTGAGTTTGTAAGGTTTGCAAAAACAAAAAGTAGTTTTTTACTCAATATGAAAGTAATGTTCTTAGAATCCTGAGATAATGCGAAAAAAGCAATACAAATGTATTCAAACACAAATTTTAAACCAAACATGTAAAATGTCTAAAAATGCCTGTAATATTGAATCCATATAAGTTTTACTAGAATCAATTGTTTTTGTAAGGTTTGCAAATACAAAAATTAGGTTTTACACATAATGACATTAAAACTGTAACACTCAATATGACAATTATTTATTTATAACTCCTAACCACACATGAAACATGTCTAATAATGCGTGAAAAAATTTATCTTTGTGAGTGTTACTAGAAACATTTTCTTTTGTAATGTTTGCAAATACAGGTTAGTTTTTTTTACTCCATATGACAGTATAACTGCCACACTCAATATGACAGTTATTTAAACATAACTCTTAAACTACACATGAAAAATGATTAACAATGCCTGAAATAATGCATTCTTGTAAGTTTTACTCGAAACATATGCTTTTTTAAGGCTTGCAAACACAAAAATTATTTCTTTACTCAATATGACAGTAATGTTCTAAAATTCTGAGAAAATACGAACAAATTAATAAAATGATTCCAACATAATTCCTAAACCAAACATGCAAAATGTCTAAAAATGTCTGTAATATTGAATGCATGTGAGTTTTACTAGATTTAAATGATTTTGTAAGGTTTGCAAATACATAAATTAGGTTTTACTTACTATGTCATATCTGACAGTATATGACAGTTATTTAACCATACCTCAAACCACACATGAAAAATGGCTAATAATACCTGAAATAATGCATCCTTGGCCGTTTTACTGGAAACACATGCTTTTTTAAATCTTGCAAACACAAAAAGTAGTTTTTTTTACTCAATATGACTGTAATGTTCTTAAAATCCTGAGATAATGCGAAAAAAGCAATAAAAATGTATTTAAACATTACTCCTAAACAACATATGCAAAATGGCTGATAATGCCTGGAAACATGTATTTTTGTTAGTTTTACTGGGAAAATGATCTTTTGTAAAGTTTGCAAAGACACAAGCCAGTTTTTTTTTTATTCAATATGACAGTATAACAGTCATTTTAAATATCAAAGTTATATAAACATAACTCCAAAACTAAACATGTGTCATGTCTAAAAATGCCTGTAATAATGTATTAATGTGAGTTTGTAAGGTTTGCAAAAACAAAAAGTAGTTTTTTACTCAATATGAAAGTAATGATCTTAGAATCCTGAGATAATGCGAAAAAAGCAATAAAAATGTATTCAAACATAACTCCTAAACAACCCAGGCAAAATGGGTAATAATGCCTGGAGACATGTATCTTTGTTAGTTTTACTAGAAAATGTATTGTTTGTAAAGTTTGCAAAGACACAAGCTAGTTGTTTTTATTCAATAAGACAGTATAACTGTCATACTACATATGAAAGTTATATAAACATAACTCCAGAACCAAACGTGTGTCATGTCTAAAATTGCCTATAATAATGTATTTATGTGAGTTTGTAAGGTTTGCAAAAACAAAAAGTAGTTTTTTCCTCAATATGAAAGTAAGGATTTTAGAATCCTGAGATAATGCGAAAAAAGCAATAAAAATGTATTTAAACATAATTCCTAAACAACCCATGCAAAATGGCTAATAATGCCTGGAGACATGTATCTTTGTTAGATTTACTAGAAAAATGATCTTTTGTAAAGATATCAAAGACAAAAGCTAGTTTTTTTTATTCAATATGACAGTATAACAGTCCTGCTAAATATGAAAGTTATCAAAACATAACTCCAAAACCAAACATGTGTTGTGTCTAAAAATGCCTGTAATAATGTATTTATGTGAGTTTGTAAGGTTTGCAAAAACAAAAAGTAGTTTTTTACTCAATATGAAAGTAATGATCTTAGAATCCTGAGATAATGCAAAAAAAGCAATACAAATATATTTAAACATAAATCCTAAACAACCCATGCAAAATGGCTAATAATGCCTGGAGACATGTATCTTTGTTAGTTTTACTAGAAAAATGATCTTTTGTAAAGTTTGCAAAGACACAAGCTAGTTTTTTTTTATTCAATATGACTGTATAACAGTCATACTAAATATAAAAGTTATATAAACATAACTCCAAAACCAAACATGTGTCATGCCTAAAAATGCCTGTAATAATGTATTAATGTGAGTTTGTAAGGTTTGCAAAAAAAAAAACTAGTTTTTTACTCAATATGAAAGTAATGATCTTAAAATCCTGAGATAATGCGAAAAAAGCAATAAAAATGTATTTAAACATAATTCCTAAACAACCCATGCAAAATGGGTAATAATGCCTGGAGACATGTATCTTTGTTAGTTTTACTAGAAAAATGATCTTTTGTAAAGTTTGCAAAGACACAAGCTAGTTTTTTTTTATTCAATATGACAGTATAACAGTCATACTAAATATGAAAGTTATATAAACATAACTCCAAAACCAAACATGTGTCATGTCTAAAAATGCCTGTAATCATGTATTAATGTGAGTTTGTAAGGTTTGCAAAAACAAAAAGTAGTTTTTTACTCAATATGAAAGTAATGATCTTAAAATCCTGAGATAATGCGAAAAAAGCAATAAAAATGTATTTAAACATAATTCCTAAACAACCCAGGCAAAATGGGTAATAATGCCTGGAGACATGTATCTTTGTTAGTTTTACTAGAAAAATGATCTTTTGTAAAGTTTGCAAAGACACAAGCTAATTTTTTTTATTCAATATGACAGTATAACAGTCATACTAAATATGAAAGTTATATAAACATAACTCCAAAACCAAACATGTGTCATGTCTAAAAATGTCTGTAATAATGTATTTATGTGAGTTTGTAAGGTTTGCAAGAATAAAAAGTAATTTTTTACTCAATATGAAAGTAATGATCTTGGAATCCTGAGATAATGCGAAAAAAGCAATACAAATGTATTTAAACATAACTCCTAAACAACCCAGGCAAAATGGGTAATAATGCCTGGAGACATGTATCTTTGTTAGTTTTACTAGGAAATGTATATTTTGTAAAGTTTGCAAAGACACAAGCTAGTTGTTTTTATTCAATAAGACAGTATAACAGTCATACTAAATATGAAAGTTATATAAACATAACTCCAGAACCAAACGTGTGTCATGTCTAAAATTGCCTATAATAATGTATTTATGTGAGTTTGTAAGGTTTGCAAAAACAAAAAGTAGTTTTTTCCTCAATATGAAAGTAGGGATTTTAGAATCCTGAGATAATGCGAAAAAAGCAATAAAAATGTATTTAAACATAATTCCTAAACAACCCATGCAAAATGGCTAATAATGCCTGGAGACATGTATCTTTGTTAATTTTACTAGAAAAATTATATTTTGTAAAGTTTGCAAAGACACAAGCTAGTTTTTTTTAATTCAATATGACAGTATAACAGTCATATTAAATATAGAAGTTATATAAACATAACTCCAAAACCAAACATGTCTCGTGTCTAAAAATGCCTGTAATAATGTATTTATGTGAGTTTGTAAGGTTTGCAAAAACAAAAAGTAGTTTTTTACTCAATATCAAAGTAATGATCTTAGAATCCTGAGATAATGCGAAAAAAGCAATAAAAATGTCTTTAAACATAATTCCTAAACAACCCATGCAAAATGGGTAATAATGCCTGGAGACATGTATCTTTGTTAGTTTTACTAGAAAAATGATCTTTTGTAATGTTTGCAAAGACACAAGCTATTTTTTTTTATTCAATATGACAGTATAACAATCATACTAAATATGAAAGTTATATAAACATAACTCCAAAACCAAACATGTATCATGTCTAAAAATGCCATTAATAATGTATTATGTGAGTTTGTAAGGTTTTCAAAAACAAAAAGTAGTTTTTTACTCAATATGAAAGTAATGATCTTAGAATCCTGAGATAATGCGAAAAAAGCAATAAAAATGTATTTAAACATATTTCCTAAACAACCCATGCAAAATGGCTAATAATGCCTGGAGACATGTATCTTTGTTAGTTTTACTAGAAAAATGATATTTTGTAAAGTTTGCAAAGACACAAGCTAGTTTTTTTTTATTCAATATGACAGTATAACAGTCATACTAAATATAAAAGTTATATAAACATAACTCCAAAACCAAACATGTGTCATGTCTAAAAATGTCTGTAATAATGTATTTATGTGAGTTTGTAAGGTTTGCAAAAACAAAAAGTAGTTTTTTACTCAATATGAAAGTAATGATCTTGGAATCCTGAGATAATGCGAAAAAAGCAATAAAAATGTATTTAAACATAACTCCTAAACAACCCAGGCAAAATGGGTAATAATGCCTGGAGACATGTATCTTTGTTAGTTTTACTAGAAAAATGATCTTTTGTAATGTTTGCAAAGACACAAGCTATTTTTTTTTATTCAATATGACAGTATAACAATCATACTAAATATGAAAGTTATATAAACATAACTCCAAAACCAAACATGTGTCATGTCTAAAAATGCCTGTAATAATGTATTATGTGAGTTTGTAAGGTTTTCAAAAACAAAAAGTAGTTTTTTACTCAATAGGAAAGTAATGATCTTAGAATCCTGAGATAATGCGAAAAAAGCAATAAAAATGTATTTAAACATATTTCCTAAACAACCCATGCAAAATGGCTAATAATGCCTGGAGACATGTATCTTTGTTAGTTTTACTACGAAATGTATATTTTGTAAAGTTTGCAAAGACACAAGCTAGTTGTTTTTATTCAATAAGACAGTATAACAGTCATACTAAATATGAAAGTTATATAAACATAACTCCAGAACCAAACGTGTGTCATGTCTAAAATTGCCTATAATAATGTATTTATGTGAGTTTGTAAGGTTTGCAAAAACAAAAAGTAGTTTTTTCCTCAATATGAAAGTAGGGATTTTAGAATCCTGAGATAATGCGAAAAAAGCAATAAAAATGTATTTAAACATAATTCCTAAACAACCCATGCAAAATGGCTAATAATGCCTGGAGACATGTATCTTTGTTAATTTTACTAGAAAAATGATATTTTGTAAAGTTTGCAAAGACACAAGCTAGTTTTTTTTAATTCAATATGACAGTATAACAGTCATATTAAATATAGAAGTTATATAAACATAACTCCAAAACCAAACATGTCTCATGTCTAAAAATGCCTGTAATAATGTATGTATGTGAGTTTGTAAGGTTTGCAAAAACAAAAAGTAGTTTTTTACTCAATATGAAAGTAATGATCTTAGAATCCTGAGATAATGCAAAAAAAGCAATAAAAATGTCTTTAAACATAATTCCTAAACAACCCATGCAAAATGGGTAATAATGCCTGGAGACATGTATCTTTGTTAGTTTTACTAGAAAAATGATCTTTTGTAATGTTTGCAAAGACACAAGCTATTTTTTTTTAATTCAATATGACAGTATAACAATCATACTAAATATGAAAGTTATATAAACATAACTCCAAAACCAAACATGTGTCATGTCTAAAAATGCCTGTAATAATGTATTTATGTGAGTTTGTAAGGTTTGCAAAAACAAAAAGTAGTTTTTTACTCAATATGAAAGTAATGATCTAAGAATCCTGAGATAATGCGAAAAAAGCAATAAAAATGTATTTAAACATAATTCCTAAACAACCCATGCAAAATGGGTAATAATGCCTGGAGACATGTATCTTTGTTAGTTTTACTAGAAAAATGATCTTTTGTAAAGTTTGCAAAGACACAAGCTAGTTTTTTTTTATTCAATATGACAGTATAACAGTCATACTAAATATAAAAGTTATATAAACATAACTCCAGAACCAAACGTGTGTCATGTCTAAAATTGCTTACTTATTATGTATTCATGTGGGTTTGTAAGGTTTGCAAAAACAAAAAGTAGTGTTTTACTCAATATGAAAGTAATGATCTTAGAATCCTGAGATAATGCGAAAAAAGCAATACAAATGTATTCAAACACAATTTTTAAACCAAACATGTGAATTGTCTAAAAATGCCTGTAATATTGAATTTATGTAAGTTTTACTAGAATCATTTGTTTTTGTAAGGTTTGCAAATACAAAAATTAGGGTTTACACATAATGACATTATAACTTTAACACTCAATATGAAAGTTATTTAATTATAACTCCTAAATACACATGAAACATGTCTAATAGCGTGAAAAAAATTATCTTTGTGAGTGTTGCTAGAAACATTTTCTTTTGTAAGGTTTGCAAAGACACAAGTTAGATTTTTTTAACTCAATATGACAGTATAACGCCACACTCAATAGGACAGTTATTTAAACATAACTCCTAAACCACACCTGAAAAATGGCTAATAATGCCTGAAATAATGCATCTTTGGGAGTTTTACTGGAAACATAGGCTTTTTTTAAGGCTTGCAAACACAAAAATTATTTTTTTACTCAATATGACGGTAATGTTCTAAAATTCTGAGAAAATACGAACAAATTAATAAAAATGATTCCAACATAATTCCTAAACCAAACATGCAAAATGTCTGAAAATGCCTGTAATATTGAATCCATGTGAGTTTTATTTGAATCAGTTGTATGGTTTGCTAATACAAAAATTGGGTTTTATGACAAACACAAGTTAGTTTTTTTACTCAATATAACAGTTTAGCTGTCATACTATATATGAAAGTTATATAAACATAACTCCAAAACCAAACCATTATGTCCAAAACTGCCTGTAATATTGTATATATGTGAGTTTTACTAGAATCAGGGTTGCAAATACAAAAATTGGGTTTTATGACAGTATACTGTCACACTCAATATGACAGTTATTTAAACATAACTCAAACAACACATGCAAAATAGCTAATAATGCCTGGAGCATGTATCTTAGTTAGTTTTACTAGAAAAATTGTATTTTGTAAGGTTTTGTTAGTTGTTGTTTTTATTCAATATGACAGTATAACTGTCATACTAAATATGAAAGTTATATAAACATAACTCTAAAACCAAACATGCATTGTGTCTAAAAATGCCTGTAATATTGTATCTGTGTGAGTTTAACTAGATTTAGTTGTTTTTGTAAGGTTTGCAAATACAAAATAAGGGTTTTACTCACTATGACAGTTTACTGTCACACTCAATCTGACAGTTATTTATTTAAACATAACTCCTAAACCACACATGCAAAATGGCTAATAATGCCTGGAGATATGTATCTTTGTGAGTTTTACTAGAAACATTATATTGTGTAAGGTTTAGTTAGTTTTTGTACTCAATCTGACAGTATAACTGTCATTCTAAATCCATCCATTTTCTTCCGCTTATCCGAGGTCGGGTTGCGGGGGCAGCAGCCTGAGCAGAAAATCCCAGACTTCCCTCTCCCCAGCCACTTCGTCCAGCTCTTCTCGGGGTATTCCGAGGCGTTCCCAGGCCAGCCGGGGACATAGTCTTTCCAATGTGTCCTAGGTCTTCCCCGTGGCCTCCTGCCACACCTCCCTAGAGGCGTTCGGGTGGCATCCTGAGCAGATGCCCGAACCACCTCATGGCTCCTCTCAATGTGGAGGAGCAGCGGCTTTACTTTGAGTTCCTCCCGGATGACAGAGCTTCTCACCCTGTCTCTAAGGTAGAGACCCACCACCCGGCAGAGGAAACGCATTTCGGCCGCTTGTCCTTTCGGTCATAACCCAAAGCTGGGAACGTAGATCGACGGTAAATTGAGAGCTTTTCCTTCTGGCTCAGCTCCTTCTTCACCACAACGGATCGATATAGCGTCCTCAATACTGAAGACGCCGCACCAAATCGCCTGTGGATCTCTCGATCCACTCTATCCTCACTCGTGAACAAGACTCCTAGGTACTTGAACTCCTCCACTTGGGGCAAGATCTCCTCCCCAACCTGGAGATGGCACTCGACCCTTTCCTGCGCGAGAACCATGGACTTGGACTTGGAGGTGCTGATTCTCATCCCAGTCGCTTCACACTCAAGGACCCTGCCGAGAGTATAGACCTGGTCTACCGTTCCACGACCAGGACGAAAACCACACTGTTCGTCCTGGATCCGAGTTTCCTCCTCTCCAGTACACATGAATAGACCTTACCGGGAAAGCTGAGGAGTGTGTTTCACGATAGTTGGAACACACCCTCCGGTTCTCCTTCTTAAAGAGAGGAACCACCACCCCGGTGTGCCAATCCAGAGGTACCACCCCCAATGTTCACGCGATGTTGCAGAGTCTTGTCAACCAAGACAGCCCCACAGTATCCAGAGCCTTAAGGAACTCATCCACCACCGGGGCCTTGCCACAGAGGAGCTTTTTAACTACCTAGGCAACCTAAGCCCCAGAAATAGGAGAGTCCACCACAGATTCCCCAGGCACTGCTTGGCCTGTCGGTATGCCCGCTGCCTCTGGAGTCCCATGAGCCAAAAGGACCCGATAGGCTCTTTCTTCAGCTTGACGGCATCCCTCCCTGCTGGTGGCCACCAGCGAGTTCTAGGATTACCGCCACGACAGGCACCAAACACCTTGCGGCCACAGCTCCAATCAGCAGGCTCGACAAGAGAGGCACGGAACATGGTCCACTCAGACTCAATGTCCAGCACCTCCCTCGTGACATGTTCAAAGTTCTTCCTTATGTTTGAACATTGTGTTTGTTATGGACAATCCGTGACGAGCACAAAAGTCCAATAACAAAGCACCACTTGGGTTCAGATCTGGGTGGCCATTTTTCCCAATCACGACTCTCCAGGTTTCACTGTCCTTGCCAACATGAGCATTGAAGTCCCCCAACAGAACAAGGGAATCACCCGAGGGAGCACTCTCCAGTACTCCCTCAAGGGAATCCAAAAAGAGTGGGTACTCTGAGCTGCTGTTTGGTGCGTAAACACAAACAACAGTCAGGACCCGTCACCCAACCCAAAGGCGGAGGGAAGCTACCATCTCGTCTACTGGGTCCAACGTGCAGGCTTTGAGCAACAACAATTGCCACCCCAGCCTCTCATTGCTTGCAACGCCAGAGTGGAAGAGAGTCCAGCCCCTCTTGAGAGAACAGGTTCCAGAGCCCTTGCTGTGCGTCGAAGTGAGTCCAACTATATCTAGCCGGAACTTCTTCACCTCGCGCACCAGCTCAGGCTCTTTCCCTCCCAGCGAGGTGACGTTCCACGTCCCAAGAGCGAGCTTATGTAGCCGATAATCGGACTGCCAAGTGCCCTGCCTTCGGCTGCCGCCCAGTTCACACTGCATCCGACCTCTATGACCTCAATGGGCCCATGAGTGGTGAGCCCATTGGAGGGTTGACCCACGTTGCCTCTTCGAAATGAGCCCGGCAGGGCCCCATGGAGACAGGCCCGGCCACAAGTCGCTCGCCATCGTGCCCCACCTCTGCGCCTGGCTCCACAGGGGAGCCACGGTGACCTGCGCCTGGGCGAGAAAAAATCTAGGTCCTCGATTTGTACTTTTCATAAAGGTCTTTGAGCTGCTCTTTGTCTGATCCCTCACCTAGGATCTTTTCTCAGGGGATCCCGAGGCGTTCCCAGGCCAGCCGGGAGACATAGTGTTCCCAATGTGTCCTGGGTCTTCCCCGTGGCCTCCAGGATGACAGAGCTTCACCTTCACCAGGGGTGTCAAACTCAAATACAGAGTGGGCCAAAGTTTAAAACTGAACAAAGCCGCGGGCCAAGGTTGAACAAATTAACCTTTTAATAGGGACCCAAACACGTTTTGCATTGAATATTGAACAAGCAAGGCTTATATAACTTTATAGTGACATGCAAAATGGAGTTTCAAATAATAATAATAATCATTAAAAAATATCAATTGCATATCAAATATAATTTAAATACAAATTGAATGCCTCTTTTCTATTTGCAGCCTTCTGAGGTAAATATCAACATTAACTTTATCCACAGGCTAATACATTTGAAAATAAAATAACAATGAATAAAACAACCATTCAGGACTTTAAACTGCTCAGTTTGCAACACACTGATCTAATTTGATGTGCCCACGCCAGATACCTGGCATCTTTTTTTAGATGCTAGTTCTTTAATGTCGGGGCTCAGGCTTTGAGCTGAGGCAACTTTCATTATTGAACAAGATGTTCAACAGTCATATCTCGTACACCCAATTCTAACATCATTCAGACCCAGTCACAAGATATGTGCAGCTACAGCACACATACACAAATGAATGCAACGCATACTTCATCAACAGCGATACAGGTTACACTGAGGGTGCCAGTATAAAAAACTTTAACACTGTTAGAAATATACGCCACACTGTGAACCCACACCAAACAAAAATAAAAAACACTTTTCGGGAGAACATCCGCACCGTAACACAACATAAACACAAGAGAACAAATACCCAGAATCTTTTGCAGCACTAACTCTTTCGGGACGCTACAAAATACACCCCCGCTACCACCAAACCTCCTCCCCCCCACACACACACACCTTGTAGCGTCTCGGAAGATTGAGTGCTACAAAGGGTTCTGGGTATTTGTTGTGTTGTGTTTATGTTGTGTTACGGTGCGGATGTTCTCCCGAAATGTGTTTGTCATTCTTGTTTGGTGTGGATTCACAGTGTGGCGTATATTTCTAAAAGTGTTAAAGTTTTTTATTTGGCTACCGTCAGTGTAACCTGTATCGCTGTTGATGAAGTATGCGTTGCATTCAATTGTGTGTGGGTGCAGAAGCTGCACTGACATAAAACTGGGCTGGCACTCGTTTGACTAGCTGGAAAAAAAAAAAAAAAAAATTCGGGAGGAGTGCTGGAGTCACTCCCGGGAGGGTTGGCAAGTATTAGAAGTAGCGGCACTGCCGCAATGTATAATCGAAGGTCCAGCTTTAGTGTTAATTTGATATTGCCTCAAGGGCCAAGTCAAATTACACGTTGGGCCAAATTTGGCCCACGGGCCAGAGTTTGACACCCATGACCTTCACTGTAAAAAATTACTGTAAAAATAAAAAATAAAATTACAGTTATATACTCCATCCATCCATCCATTTTCTACCGCTTATTCCCTTCGGGGTCGCGGGGGGCGCTGGAGCCTATCTCAGCTACAATCAGGCGGAAGGCGGGGTACACCCTGGACAAGTCGCCACCTCATCGCAGGGCCAACACAGATAGACAGACAACATTCACACTCACATTCACACACTAGGGCCAATTTAGTGTTGCCAATCAACCTATCATGTTCTTCTTAAATGCAGTTAAGTACTGTAAATTTTGTTGCATTTTTCAAAAAATATCGACCAGCAGTAAGTTACTGTAAAACCTACAGTGTAATTCAGTTATTTTCAGACTTGTTTCTTGGGTCCGCCCACAATTCGTCCAACCGAGCTTCATTTCACCTGGCCGACCCTGCTAAATCCATCCTACTGCATCGTGTGTTTTGATAACAAGGTAAGAGTCACTTGTACCTTGATGTGTCATTTTCTGTTTGAATTACTTTATATATATATTTATAAAGTCCGAAATGACATAGCGTCACAGTCAGCATCACAGACACTATCGTTGACCACGCGCATGTACCGCCGCATGCTAGCTAGCTAAGTTTTCTTCTTTTTTGTCATAGTCATCATAAAAGATGATAACTTGCAACATATGTGCTACGACTTGCAGCAATGTATTTGCGTATGTTAGACACATGCGAAGTCATAGTTGTATGCCTAATGCATCGTTTAAGTGTGCTTTCCCTAAATGCACAAGAGTTTTTTCCAACTTCTCAGCCTTCAAAACTCACAGCCGTCGTCATAAATATGGCAAGAGTAGGACTGATATGTATAGCGCAGAAGGTTTACCTTGTAATATTGTCTCATGTAGCGCGAAGTGCGATGATATACGAGCCTTTCTCCTGCATTTGAAAAGTCATATTACCGAAGGTAGGACAGTTACGTGCCCCTTCAGTCAATGTGAAAAAAGATTTACAGTTAAGTCTACTTTCACATCGCACGTGTCAAGGAAGCACTACGGCTACACTGAACGAAGTTTGACTTGATCAACAGCAAATCCAAGCAGCTCTTGTGTTATTAACACTGATGATGACTATTGTGATATGCAACTTGAGGATTCAGGATATTCCTGTTATGAAGACATGGAGGTCTACTTGCATTAAAAAAATGTTCACAGCACTGAAAAAAGGTTGAGAACCACTGCCTTAGGACAGTGGTTCTCAACCTTTTTTCAGTGATGTACCCCTGTGAACATTTTTTAAATTCAAGTACCCCCTAATCAGAGCAAAGCATTTTTGGTTGAAAAAAAGAGATAAAGACGTAAAATACAGCACTATGTCATCAGTTTCTGATTTATTAAATTGTATAACAGTGCAAAATATTGCTCATTTGTTGTGGTCTTTCTTGAACTATTTGGAAAAAAAGATATAAAAATAACTAAAAACTTGTTGAAAAATAACCAAGTGATTCAATTATAAATAAAGATTTTTACACATAGAAGTAATCAACTTAAAGTGCCCTCTTTGGGGATTGTAATAGAGATCCATCTGGATTCATGAACTTCATTCTCAACATTTCTTCACAAAAAAAGAAATCTTTAACATCAATATTTATGGAACATGTCCACTACGCTTTAACCAAGCCTCCATTGTTTTCTACATGGATAGTTGATTGACAGTTGGTGCCGCGTGGCACCGCCAGGTAGGGTCAAACCATCATGGCATGGGGGAAACTCTGGCTTTATGGTAATGAATGGAATAGCCTACTTGATTAGTTGTTCAGTTTATGAACTTACATTCATATTTTGTCGAAGTATTATTCAATAAATATATTTATAAAGGATTTTTGAATTGTTGCTATTTTTAGAATATTTAAAAAAAATCTCACGTACCCCTTGGCATACCTTCAAGTACCCCCAGGAGTACGCGTACCCCCATTTGAGAACCACTGCCTTAGGAGACTAGATGTAAACAGAGGAAAGAGAGAGCGAGTGAGGTGGCCATTCCAAATACTTTTAAAATGCTACCCATATTGGATACTGTTTAGGAACATAAACTGCATTTCTTGACTGTACCAGTTGCTGGTGACAAAGTCACAATAAAACGTTGGATGATCAGCATGGAAGGTGATGTCATCTGCAAAGGCGTCCAACCTAGCTTAATCTCAGGGCTTGCTGCCCTTCTTGCCACATACTATGTGTTCAACTTGGAATACCAAGAGGAAGGTCCTCGGACATTGGAATTTGTTCAAAGGTAAATCCTCTTGATACTGTTAAAATACTGTTAGGATATTTTATTTTATATTTCTCACCTCTGTTCAGGAATTTGACTTGTCATTTCCCCAATTGTGTGCCTTAAATCAATGACTCTTCTGTTCCTTTGTGGACCTTCTTATTAGGGACCGAAGCACCAGTTTGACTCTAGGATACAGAGAAGGTAGGTAATGTGCAGGTAAAGATATGTTGACTGGGTCAAAGAAGGAAGCACCTGTTTGACCCCAGGATGCAGAAAAAGTAGATAATTTGCAGGTAAAGACATGTTGACTGGATGATGGCAGGAAGCACCAGCTTGACCCGAGAATGCAGAGCAAGTAGGTAATGTGCGGGTGAAGATATGTTGAATGGGTAAAGGCAGGAAGCACCAGTGTGACCCCACTATGCAGGGAAGGTAGGTAATGTGCGGGTGAAGGTATGTTGAATGGGTGAAAGAAGGAAGCGCAGGTGTGGTCGAGGCCATGCAGACAAGGTAGGTATGTGCAGGTGAAGATATGTTGTATGGTGAAAGAAAGAAGCACCAGTGTGACCCAATGATGCAGGGAAGGTAGGTAATGTGCAGGTAAAGATATGTTGAATGGGTGAAGGCAGGAAACACCAGCTAGACGCCAGGATACAGAGAAGGTAGGTAATGTGCAGGTAAAGATATGTTGAATGAGTAAAGGCAGGAAACACCAGCTTGACTCCAGGATATAGAGAAGGTAGGTAATGTGCAGGTAAAGATATGTTGAATGGGTGAAGGTAGAAAGCACCAGCGTGACCACACTATGCAGAGAAGGTAGGTAATGTGCAGGTAAAGATATGTTGAATGGGTAAAGGCAAGAAGCACCAGTGTGACCCCAGGATGCAGAGAAGATAGGTAATGAGCAGGAAACGATATGTTAAATGGGTGAAAGCAGGAAACATCAGCGTAAATACACGGTCCCGTAGATGGAGAGAAAACATGAATAGAGAGAGGGGTTGGGGAGGCTTTAGCATTGTCTTCCTCTCTGAATTTGTCTTAATGGGTTTTAGAGCATTCACTCATCTACAGCTGTGGTTATGGTATAGGCTCACATATATCCTAAAATTGATATTAATATTTGTGCAGTGCATATTCCTAAATAACAATGTGAGGGGGGTTCTGTATCGACTACAAGTAATCTTCAATCACAAAAGAATATCTAATATGCTTTCTCTCTTTTTTAGGCGATTCATTGGCGTTAACCCTGAGAGGGGAACAAAGGCTAGCCAGGGAAAGGTGGTGTCCAAGAAGACCGGGAAGCTGGTCCAGAAAAAGGCAGCAACTGTAAATCCTCACATAGCCACCCTTATAAAACATCTCACAGACTTTGAGTGGGGCTTTATGTAGCCGACAACTAAACACTGGACTCGTGTTCAGTGTTTTGTCTCCAGTTACAAATTAAGTGGACATGTTATAAATGTTAAAATGCTTTACTGAAAATAAGAAGAATGCACTAAATGTACATTGAATGTATTTGATGCACTTTAAAATAATGGGTTAATAAAAACATAATCTTGCAAGGCCATTTCTCCAGTCATTTTTATGCCAGCAGATTGCAGGGGTTTTGATTTTGAAAAATTAAAAGTTCAACTCATTAACTTCTAGTGGCATTATACTGTAAAGCTCAGTCTATAGTGCTTACAATTATTTTACTGTAATTAACTGTTAATGGATATTACAGTAGATACACTAAAATAACAGTGTAATGCCGCTAAACAGATGACAGTATTATGCTGTGAAGCGTATATTTGATACAGCACAGTACTGTGATACTTTTTACAGTAATAAACTGTAGTGATAAATCACAGTATGTGTGCTGTAGAAAAACAGTTTTATACTGGAACCATTAGCTGCCAGTAGGTTACTGTAATTAAACGGTGAAAATTCTTACAGTAAGGGAGAGACCCGCCACCCAGCGGAGAAAACTCATTTCGGCCGCTTGTACCCGTGATGTTGTCCTTTCGGTCATAACCCAAAGCTCATGACCATAGGTGAGGATGGGAACGTAGATTGACCGGTAAATTGAGAGCTTTTCCCTCTGGCGCAGCTCCTTCTTACCACAACGAATCGATATAGCGTCCTCATTACTGAAGACGCCGCACCGATCAGCCTGTGCATCTCACGATCCACTCTTCCCTCACTCATGAACAAGACTCCAGGTACTTGAACTCATCCACTTGGGGCAAGATCTCCTGCCCAACCTCGAGATGGCACTCCACCCTTTCCCGGGCGAGAACCTCAGACTTGGAGGTGCTGATTCTCATCCCAGTCGCTTCACACTCGGCTGCGAACCAATCCAATGAGAGCTGAAGATCCTGGCCAGTTAAAGCCACATCATCTGCAAAAAGGAGAGACCTAATCCTGCAGCCACCAAACCGGATCCCCTCAACGCCATGACTGCGCCTAGAAATTCTGTCCATAAAATTTATGAACACATTTGGTGACAAAGGGCAGCCAACTTATTGCTGGCAATGCGGACCAAGCTCTGACACTGATCATACAGGGAGCGACCCGCCACAATCAGACATGCCGATACCCCATACTATCTGAGCACTCCCCACAGGACTTCCCGGGGTGGCCACGGTCGAATGTCTTCTCCAAGTCCACAAAGCACATGTAGACTGGTTGGACAAACTCCCATGCACACTCAAGGACCCTGCCGAGAGTATAGAGCTGGTCTACCGTTCCACGACCAGGACGAAAACCACACTGTTCGTCCTGGATCCGAGGTTCCTCCTCTCCAGTACACATGAATAGACCTTACCGGGAAGGCTGAGGAGTGTGATCTACGATAGTTGGAACACACCCTCCGGTTCCCCTTCTTAAAGAGAGGAACCACCACCCCGGTGTGCCAATCCAGAGGTACCGCCCCTGATGTCCACGCGATGTTGCAGAGTCTTGTCAACTAAAACAGCCCCACAGCATCCAGAGCCTTAAGAGCTCATCCACCCCCGGGGCCTTGCCACCGAGGAGCTTTTAAAACTACCTTGGCAACCTCAGCCCCAGAAATAGGAGAGCCCACCACAAATTCCCCAGGCACTGCTTGGCCTGTCGGTATGCCCGCTGCCTCTGGAGTCCCATGAGCCAAAAGGACCAGATAAGCTCTTTCTTCAGCTTGACGGCATCCCGCACTGCTGGTGGCCACCAGCGGGTTCTAGGATTACCGCCACGACAGGCACCAAACACCTTGCGGCCACAGCTCCAATCAGCTGGCTTGACAAGAGAGGCACGAACATGATCCATTCAGACTCAATGTCCAGCACCTCCTTTGTGACATGTTCAAAGTTCCTCCAGAGGTGGAAAAAGAAACTCTCTCTGACAGGAGACTCTGCTAGGCATTCCCAAAAGACTCTCACAATGCGTTTGGGCCTGCCAGGTCTGTCCGGGATCCTACCCCACCATCGGAGCCAGCTCACCAGGTGGTGATCGGTAGAAAGCTCGCCCCTCTCTTCACCCGAGTGTCCAAAACATGAGGCCGCAAATCCCATGACACAACTACAAAGTCAATAATGGAACTGCGGCCGAGGGTGTCCTGGTGCCAAGTGCACATATGGACACTCTTATGTTTGAACATTGTGTTTGTTATGGACAATCCGTGACGAGCACAAAAGTCCAATAACAAAGCACCACTTGGGCCACCCGGATGGCCACACTCCATCCGGGTGGCCATTTTTCCCAATCACGACTCTCCAGGTTTCAAAGTCGTTGCCAACATGAGCGTTGAAGACCCCCAGCAGAACAAGGGAATCACCCGAGGGAGCACTCTCAAGGGAATCCAAAAGAGTGGGTACTCTGAGCTGCTGTTTGGTGCGTAAACACCAACAACAGTCAGGACCCATCACCCAACCCGAAAGCGGAGGGAAGCTACCATCTCGTCTTCTGGGTTAAGTCCAACGTGCAGGCTTTGAGCTGGGGGGCAACAAGAATTGCCAACCCAGCCTCTCATTACTTGCAACGCCAGAGTGGAAGAGAGTCCAACCCCTCTTGAGAGAACAGGTTCCAGAGCCCTTGCTGTGCGTCGAAGTGAGTCCAGCTTTATCTAGCCGGGAACTTCTCCACCTCACGAGGTGACGTTCCACGTCCCAAGAGCGAGCTTATGTAGCCGATAATCGGACCGCCAAGTGCCCTGCCTTCGGCTTCCGCCCAGCTAACACTGCACCCGACCTCTGTGAGCCAGCCCATGAGTGGTGAGCCTATTGCAGGGGGGACCCACGTTGCCTCTTCGAGCTGGGCCCCATGGGCACCAGTCGCTCGCCATCGTGCCCCACCTCTGGGCCTGGCTCCACAGGGGAGCCACGGTGACCTGCGTCCGGGCGAGAAAATATCTAGGTCCTCGATTTGTACTTTTCATAAAGGTCTTTGAGCTGGTCTTTGTCTGATTCCTCACCTAGGACCTGTTTGTCTTGGGGGACCCTACCAGGGGGAATAGAAGCCCCCGGACAACATAGCTCCTAGGATCAGTGGGACACGCAAACCACGAAGGTGGCGGCTCAGAAAGCAGGTTATATAAACATAACTCCAAAACCAAACATGCAAGATGTCTAAACATGCCTGTAATATTGTATCAATGTGAGTTTTACTAGAATCAGTTGTTTTTGTAAGGCTTGCAAACACAAAAGGTTTTTTTTACTCAATATGACAGTAAGTTCTTAAAATGCTGAGATAATGTGAAAAAAACAATACAAATGTATTCCAACATGATTCCTAAACCAAACATGCAAAATGTCTAAAAATGCCTGTAATATTGAATCCATGTGAGTTTTACTAGAATCATTTGTTTTTGTAAGGTTTGCAAATACAAAAATTGAGTTTTATGACAGACACAAGTTAGTTTTTTTACTCATTATAACAGTATAGATGTCATACTATATATTAAAGTTATATGAACATAACTCCAAAACCAAACGTGCATTATGTCCAAAATTGCCTGTAATATTGTATAGATGTGAGTTTTACTAGAATCAGGTTTGCAAATACAAAAATTGGCTTTTATGACAGTATACTGTCACACTCAATATGACAGTATAACTGTCATACTAAATCCATCCATTTTCTTCCGCTTATCCGAGGTCGGGTTGCGGGGGCAGCAGCCTAAGCAGAGAGCCCAGACTTCCCTCTCCCCAGCCACTTTGTCCAGCTCTTCTCGGGGGATCCCGAGGCGTTCCCAGGCCATAGTCTTTCCAATGTATCCTAGGTCTTCCCCATGGCCTCCTGCCGTTCGGACCTAGGGAGGCGTTCGGGTGGCTTCCTGAGCAGATGCCCGAACCACCTCATCTGGCTCCTCTCAATGTGGAGGAGCAGCGGCTTTACACTGAGTTCCTCCCAGATGACAGAGCTTCTCACCCTATCTCTAAGGGAGAGACCCACCACCCGGCGGAGGAAACTCATTTCGGCCGCTTGTACCCGTGACCTTGTCCTTTCGGTCATAACCCAAAGCTCATGACCATAGGTGAGGATGGGAACGTTGATCGACCGGTAAATTGAAAGCTTTTCCTTCTGGCTCAGCTCCTTCTTCACCACAACGGATCGCTATAGCGTCCTCATTACTGAAGACGCCGCACCGATCCGCCTGTAGATCTCACAATCCACTCTCTCCTCACTCGTGAACAAGACTCCTAGGTACTTGAACTCCTTCACTTGGGGCAAGATCTCTTTCCCAACCTCGAGATGGCACTCCACCCTTTCCCGGGCGAGAACCATGGACTCGGACATGGAGGTGCTGATTCTCATCCCAGTCGCTTCACTGCGAACCGATCCAATGAAAGCTGAAGATCTTGGCCAGTTGAAGCCATCAGGACCACATCATCTGCAAAAAGCAGAGACCTAATCCTGCAGCCACCAAACCAGGCGCAGTCATGGCGTTGAGGGGATCCTCAAAGCCATGACTGCGCCTAGATATTCTGTCCATTAAAGTTATGAACAGAATCGGTGACAAAGGGCAGCCTTGGCGGAGTCCAACCCTCACTGGAAAGGGGTCCGACATACTGCCGGCAATGCGGACCAAGCTCTGACACTGATCATACAGGGAGACACCCGCCACAATCAGACATGCCGATACTCCATACTCTCTGAGCACTCCCCACAGGATTTACCGGGGGCCAAGGTCGAATGTCTTCTCCAAGTCCACAAAACTTATGTAGACTGGTTAGGCAAACTCCCATGCACACTCAAGGACCCTGCCGAGAGTATAGAGCTGGTCTACCGTTCCACGACCAGGACGAAAACCACACTGTTCGTCCTGGATCCGAGGTTCCTCCTCTCCATTACACATGAATAGACCTTACCGGGAAGGCTGAGGAGTGTGATCTACGATAGTTGGAACACACCCTCCGGTTCCCCTTCTTAAAGAGAGGAACCACCACCCCGGTCTGCCAATCCAGAGGTACCGCCCCTGATGTAGACGCAATGTTGCAGAGTCTTGTCAACCAAGACTGCCCCACAGCATCCAGAGCCTTAAGGAACTACGGACGGAGCTCATACCCCCGGGGCCTTGCCACCGAGGAGCTTTTTAACTACCTTGGCAACCTCAGCCCCAGAAATAGGAGAGCCCACCACAGACTTCCCAGGCACTGTTTCCTCATAGGAAGACGTGTTGGTGGGACTGAGGAGGTCTCGCTTGGCCTGTCGATATGCCCACTGCCTCTGGAGTCCCATGAGCCAAAAGGACCCGGTGGCTCTTTCTTCAGCTTGACAGCATCCCTCGGTGCTGGTGGATTACCGCCACGACAGGCACCAAACACCTTGCGGCCACAGCTTCAATCAGCTGGCTCAACAAGAGAACATGGTCCACTCAGACTCAATGTCCAGCACCTCCCTCGTGACATGTTCAAAGTTCTTCTGGACATGTTCAAAGTTCTTCAGGAGACTCTGCTAGGTGTTCCCAGCAGACCCTTACAATGCGTTTGGGCCTGCCAGGTCTGACCGGCAACCTCCCCTACCATCGGAGCCAGCTCACCACCAGGTGGTGGTTGGTAGAAAGCTCTGCCCCTCTCTTCACCGAGTGTCCAAAACATGAGGCCGCAAATCCCATGACACAACTACAAAGTCAATCATGCGGCCGAGGGTGTCCTTGTGCCAAGTGCACATATGGACACCCTTATGTTTGAACATTGTGTTTGTTATGGACAATCCGTGACAAGCACAAAAGTCCAATAACAAAGCACCACTTGGGTTCAGATCCGGGTGGCCATTTTTCCCAATCACGACTCTCCAGGTTTCACTGTCGTTGCCAACATAGCGTTGAAGTCCACCAGCAGAAAAAGGGAATCACCCGAGGGAGCACTCTCCAGTACTCCCTCAAGGGAATCCAAAAAGAGTTGGTACTCTGAGCTGCTGTTTGGTGTGTAAACACAAACAACAGTCAGGACCCGTCACCCAACCCGAAGGCTGAAGGAAGCTACCATCTCGTCTATTGGGTTTAAAGTCCAACGTGCAGGCTTTGAGCCGGCGGGCAACAAGAATTGCCACCCCAGCCTCTCATTAGTTGCAACGCCAGTGTGGAATCTCTTCCACTCTGGCGTTGCAAGTAATGAAAGTTCAGCTCAGTCCAGCCCCTCTGAGAGAACAGGTTCCAGAGCCCTTGCTGTGAGTCCAACTATATCTAGCCGGGAACTTCTCCACCTCAAGCACCAGCTCAGGCTCCTTCCCTCCCAGCGAGGTGACGGTCCATGTCCCAAGAGCGAGCTTATGTAGCCGATAATCGGACCACCAAGTGCCCTGCCTTCGGCTGCCGCCCAGCTCACGCTGCACCCTCTATGACCCAGCCCATGAGTGGTGAGCCCTAGAGGGGGGATCCACGTTGCCTCTTCGAGCTGAGCACGGCTGGGCCCCATGGGGACAGGCCCGTCAATCGCCATCGTGCCACACCTCTGGGCCTGGCTCCACAGGGGAGCCACGGTGACCTGCGTCCGGGCGAGAAAAAATCTAGGTCCTCAATTGTACTTTTAATAAAGGTCTTTGAGCTGCTCTTTGTCTGATCCCTCACCTAGGACCTGTTTGTCCTGGATCAGTGGGACACGCAAACCACAAAGGTGGCGGCTCAGAAAGCAGGTTATATAAATATAACTCCAAAACCAAACATGCAATATGTCTAAACATGCCTGTAATATTGTATCAATGTGACTTTTCCTAGAATCGGTTGTTTTTGTAAGGTTTGCAAATACAAAAATGAGGTTTTACTCACAATGACAAAATCACACTCAATATGACAGTTATTTAAACATAACTCATAAACCACACAAAAAAATGGCTAATAATGCCTGAAATAATGAATCATTGGGAGTTTTACTGAGTTTTATATTTTGCAAACACAAAAAGTAGTTTTTTACTTGACTGTAATGTTCTTAGAACCCTGAGATAATGGGAAAAAAGCAATAAAAATGTATTTAAACCTAACTCCTAAACAACACATGCAAAATGGCTAATAATGCCTAGGGAGACATGTAACGTTGTTAGTTTAAAAAAATGATCTTTTGTAAAGATATCAAAGACACTAGCTAGTTTTTTTTATTCAATATGACAGTATAACAGTCATACTAAATATGAAAGTTATATAAACATAACTCCGAAACCAAACATGTGTCATGTCTAAAAATGTATTTATGTGAGTTTGTAAGGTTTGCAAAAACAAAAAGTAGTTTTTTACTCAATATGAAAGTAATGTTCTTAGAATCCTGAGATAATGCGAAAAAAGCAATACACATGTATTCAAACACAAATTTTAAACCAAACATGTAAAATGTCTAAAAATGCCTGTAATATTGAATCCATATAAGTTTTACTAGAATCAATTGTTTTTGTAAGGTTTGCAAATACAAAAATTAGGTTTTACACATAATGACATTAAAACTGTAACACTCAATATAACAATTATTTATTTATAACTCCTAACCACACATGAAACATGTCTAATAATGCGTGAAAAAATTTATCTTTGTGAGTGTTACTAGAAAAATTTTCTTTTGTAAGGTTTGCAAATACAGGTTAGTTTTTTTTACTCCATATGACAGTATAACTGCCACACTCAATATGACAGTTATTTAAACATAACTCTTAAACTACACATGAAAAATGATTAACAATGCCAGAAATAATGCATTCTTGTAAGTTTTACTCGAAACATATGCTTTTTTAAGGCTTGCAAACACAAAAATTATTTCTTTACTCAATATGACAGTAATGTTCTAAAATTCTGAGAAAATACGAACAAATTAATAAAATGATTCCAACATAATTCCTAAACCAAATATGCAAAATGTCTAAAAATGTCTGTAATATTGAATCCATGTGAGTTTTACTAGATTTAAATGATTTTGTAAGGTTTGCAAATACATAAATTAGGTTTTACTTACTATGTCATATCTGACAGTATATGACAGTTATTTAACCATACCTCAAACCACACATGAAAAATGGCTAATAATACCTGAAATAATGCATCCTTGGCCGTTTTACTCGAAACACATGCTTTTTTAAATCTTGCAAACACAAAAAGTAGTTTTTTTACTCAATATGACTGTAATGTTCTTAAAATCCTGAGATAATGCGAAAAAAGCAATAAAAATGTATTTAAACATTACTCCTAAACAACATATGCAAAATGGCTGATAATGCCTGGAAACATGTATCTTTGTTAGTTTTACTGGAAAAATGATCTTTTGTAAAGTTTGCAAAGACACAAGCCAGTTTTTTTTTTATTCAATATGACAGTATAACAGTCATTTTAAATATCAAAGTTATATAAACATAACTCCAAAACCAAACATGTGTCATGTCTAAAAATGCCTGTAATAATGTATTAATGTGAGTTTGTAAGGTTTGCAAAAACAAAAAGTAGTTTTTTACTCAATATGAAAGTAATGATCTTAGAATCCTGAGATAATGCGAAAAAAGCAATAAAAATGTATTCAAACATAACTCCTAAACAACCCAGGCAAAATGGGTAATAATGCCTGGAGACATGTATCTTTGTTAGTTTTACTAGAAAATGTATTGTTTGTAAAGTTTGCAAAGACACAAGCTAGTTTTTTTTTTTATTCAATATGACAGTATAACAGTCCTACTAAATATGAAAGTTATCAAAACATAACTCCAAAACCAAACATGTGTTGTGTCTAAAAATGCCTGTAATAATGTATTTATGTGAGTTTGTAAGGTTTGCAAAAAAAAAAACTAGTTTTTTACTCAATATGAAAGTAATGATCTTAAAATCCTGAGATAATGCGAAAAAAGCAATAAAAATGTATTTAAACATAATTCCTAAACAACCCATGCAAAATGGCTAATAATGCCTGGAGACATGTATCTTTGTTAGTTTTACTAGAAAAATGATCTTTTGTAAAGATATCAAAGACAAAAGCTAGTTTTTTTTATTCAATATGACAGTATAACAGTCCTACTAAATATGAAAGTTATCAAAACATAACTCCAAAACCAAACATGTGTTGTGTCTAAAAATGCCTGTAATAATGTATTTATGTGAGTTTGTAAGGTTTGCAAAAACAAAAAGTAGTTTTTTACTCAATATGAAAGTAATGATCTTAGAATCCTGAGATAATGCAAAAAAAGCAATACAAATATATTTAAACATAAATCCTAAACAACCCATGCAAAATGGGTAATAATGCCTGGAGACATGTATCTTTGTTAGTTTTACTAGAAAAATGATCTTTTGTAAAGTTTGCAAAGACACAAGCTATTTTTTTTTTATTCAATATGACTGTATAACAGTCATACTAAATATAAAAGTTATATAAACATAACTCCAAAACCAAACATGTGTCATGTCTAAAAATGCCTGTAATAATGTATTAATGTGAGTTTGTAAGGTTTGCAAAAAAAAAAACTAGTTTTTTACTCAATATGAAAGTAATGATCTTAAAATCCTGAGATAATGCGAAAAAAGCAATAAAAATGTATTTAAACATAATTCCTAAACAACCCATGCAAAATGGGTAATAATGCCTGGAGACATGTATCTTTGTTAGTTTTACTAGAAAAATGATCTTTTGTAAAGTTTGCAAAGACACAAGCTAGTTTTTTTTTATTCAATATGACAGTATAACAGTCATACTAAATATGAAAGTTATATAAACATAACTCCAAAACCAAACATGTGTCATGTTTAAAAATGCCTGTAATCATGTATTAATGTGAGTTTGTAAGGTTTGCAAAAACAAAAAGTAGTTTTTTACTCAATATGAAAGTAATGATCTTAAAATCCTGAGATAATGCGAAAAAAGCAATAACAATGTATTTAAACATAATTCCTAAACAACCCATGCAAAATGGCTAATAATGCCTGGAGACATGTATCTTTGTTAATTTTACTAGGAAAATTATATTTTGTAAAGTTTGCAAAGACACAAGCTAGTTTTTTTTAATTCAATATGACAGTATAACAGTCATATTAAATATAGAAGTTATATAAACATAACTCCAAAACCAAACATGTCTCATGTCTAAAAATGCCTGTAATAATGTATTTATGTGAGTTTGTAAGGTTTGCAAAAACAAAAAGTAGTTTTTTACTCAATATGAAAGTAATGATCTTAGAATCCTGAGATAATGCGAAAAAAGCAATAAAAATGTCTTTAAACATAATTCCTAAACAACCCATGCAAAATGGGTAATAATGCCTGGAGACATGTATCTTTGTTAGTTTTACTAGAAAAATGATCTTTTGTAATGTTTGCAAAGACACAAGCTATTTTTTTTTTTATTCAATATGACAGTATAACAATCATACTAAATATGAAAGTTATATAAACATAACTCCAAAACCAAACATGTGTCATGTCTAAAAATGCCTGTAATAATGTATTTATGTGAGTTTGTAAGGTTTTCAAAAACAAAAAGTAGTTTTTTACTCAATATGAAAGTAATGATCTTAGAATCCTGAGATAATGCGAAAAAAGCTATAAAAATGTATTTAAACATATTTCCTAAACAACCCATGCAAAATGGCTAATAATGCCTGGAGACATGTATCTTTGTTAGTTTTACTAGAAAAATGATATTTTGTAAAGTTTGCAAAGACACAAGCTAGTTTTTTTTTATTCAATATGACAGTATAACAGTCATACTAAATATAAAAGTTATATAAACATAACTCCAAAACCAAACATGTGTCATGTCTAAAAATGTCTGTAATAATGTATTTATGTGAGTTTGTAAGGTTTGCAAAAACAAAAAGTAGTTTTTTACTCAATATGAAAGTAATGATCTTGGAATCCTGAGATAATGCGAAAAAAGCAATAAAAATGTATTTAAACATAACTCCTAAACAACCCAGGCAAAATGGGTAATAATGCCTGGAGACATGTATCTTTGTTAGTTTTACTAGGAAATGTATATTTTGTAAAGTTTGCAAAGACACAAGCTAGTTGTTTTTATTCAATTAGACAGTATAACAGTCATACTAAATATGAAAGTTATATAAACATAACTCCAGAACCAAACGTGTGTCATGTCTAAAATTGCCTATAATAATGTATTTATGTGAGTTTGTAAGGTTTGCAAAAACAAAAAGTAGTTTTTTCCTCAATATGAAAGTAGGGATTTTAGAATCCTGAGATAATGCGAAAAAAGCAATAAAAATGTATTTAAACATAATTCCTAAACAACCCATGCAAAATGGCTAATAATGCCTGGAGACATGTATCTTTGTTAATTTTACTAGAAAAATGATATTTTGTAAAGTTTGCAAAGACACAAGCTAGTTTTTTAAAATTCAATATGACAGTATAACAGTCATATTAAATATAGAAGTTATATAAACATAACTCCAAAACCAAACATGTCTCATGTCTAAAAATGCCTGTAATAATGTATGTATGTGAGTTTGTAAGGTTTACAAAAACAAAAAGTAGTTTTTTACTCAATATGAAAGTAATGATCTTAAAATCCTGAGATAATGCAAAAAAAGCAATAAAAATGTCTTTAAACATAATTCCTAAACAACCCATGCAAAATGGGTAATAATGCCTGGAGACATGTATCTTTGTTAGTTTTACTAGAAAAATGATCTTTTGTAATGTTTGCAAAGACACAAGCTAGTTTTTTTTAATTCAATATGACAGTATAACAATCATACTAAATATGAAAGTTATATAAACATAACTCCAAAACCAAACATGTGTCATGTCTAAAAATGCCTGTAATAATGTATTTATGTGAGTTTGTAAGGTTTGCAAAAACAAAAAGTAGTTTTTTACTCAATATGAAAGTAATGATCTAAGAATCCTGAGATAATGCGAAAAAAGCAATAAAAATGTATTTAAACATAATTCCTAAACAACCCATGCAAAATGGGTAATAATGCCTGGAGACATGTATCTTTGTTAGTTTTACTAGAAAAATGATATTTTGTAAAGTTTGCAAAGACACAAGCTAGTTTTTTTTTATTCAATATGACAGTATAACAGTCATGCTAAATATAAAAGTTATATAAACATAACTCCAGAACCAAACCTGTGTCATGTCTAAAATTGCTTACTTATTATGTATTCATGTGGGTTTGTAAGGTTTGCAAAAACAAAAAGTAGTGTTTTACTCAATATGAAAGTAATGATCTTAGAATCCTGAGATAATGCGAAAAAAGCAATACAAATGTATTCAAACACAATTTTTAAACCAAACATGTGAATTGTCTAAAAATGCCTGTAATATTGAATTTATGTAAGTTTTACTAGAATCATTTGTTTTTGTAAGGTTTGCAAATACAAAAATTAGGGTTTACACATAATGACATTATAACTTTAACACTCAATATGAAAGTTATTTAATTATAACTCCTAAATACACATGAAACATGTCTAATAGCGTGAAAAAAATTATCTTTGTGAGTGTTGCTAGAAACATTTTCTTTTGTAAGGTTTGCAAAGACACAAGTTAGATTTTTTTAACTCAATATGACAGTATAACGCCACACTCAATAGGACAGTTATTTAAACATAACTCCTAAACCACACCTGAAAAATGGCTAATAATGCCTGAAATAATGCATCTTTGGGAGTTTTACTGGAAACATAGGCTTTTTTTAAGGCTTGCAAACACAAAAATTATTTTTTTACTCAATATGACGGTAATGTTCTAAAATTCTGAGAAAATACGAACAAATTAATAAAAATGATTCCAACATAATTCCTAAACCAAACATGCAAAATGTCTGAAAATGCCTGTAATATTGAATCCATGTGAGTTTTATTTGAATCAGTTGTATGGTTTGCTAATACAAAAATTGGGTTTTATGACAAACACAAGTTAGTTTTTTTACTCAATATAACAGTTTAGCTGTCATACTATATATGAAAGTTATATAAACATAACTCCAAAACCAAACCATTATGTCCAAAACTGCCTGTAATATTGTATATATGTGAGTTTTACTAGAATCAGGGTTGCAAATACAAAAATTGGGTTTTATGACAGTATACTGTCACACTCAATATGACAGTTATTTAAACATAACTCAAACAACACATGCAAAATAGCTAATAATGCCTGGAGCATGTATCTTAGTTAGTTTTACTAGAAAAATGGTATTTTGTAAGGTTTTGTTAGTTGTTGTTTTTATTCAATATGACAGTGTAACTGTCATACTAAATATGAAAGTTATATAAACATAACTCTAAAACCAAACATGCATTGTGTCTAAAAATGCCTGTAATATTGTATCTGTGTGAGTTTAACTAGATTTAGTTGTTTTTGTAAGGTTTGCAAATACAAAATAAGGGTTTTACTCACTATGACAGTTTACTGTCACACTCAATCTGACAGTTATTTATTTAAACATAACTCCTAAACCACACATGCAAAATGGCTAATAATGCCTGGAGATATGTATCTTTGTGAGTTTTACTAGAAACATTATATTGTGTAAGGTTTAGTTAGTTTTTGTACTCAATCTGACAGTATAACTGTCATTCTAAATCCATCCATTTTCTTCCGCTTATCCGAGGTCGGGTTGCGGGGGCAGCAGCCTGAGCAGAAAATCCCAGACTTCCCTCTCCCCAGCCACTTCGTCCAGCTCTTCTCGGGGTATTCCGAGGCGTTCCCAGGCCAGCCGGGGACATAGTCTTTCCAATGTGTCCTAGGTCTTCCCCGTGGCCTCCTGCCACACCTCCCTAGAGGCGTTCGGGTGGCATCCTGAGCAGATGCCCGAACCACCTCATGGCTCCTCTCAATGTGGAGGAGCAGCGGCTTTACTTTGAGTTCCTCCCGGATGACAGAGCTTCTCACCCTGTCTCTAAGGTAGAGACCCACCACCCGGCAGAGGAAACGCATTTCGGCCGCTTGTCCTTTCGGTCATAACCCAAAGCTGGGAACGTAGATCGACGGTAAATTGAGAGCTTTTCCTTCTGGCTCAGCTCCTTCTTCACCACAACGGATCGATATAGCGTCCTCAATACTGAAGACGCCGCACCAAATCGCCTGTGGATCTCTCGATCCACTCTATCCTCACTCGTGAACAAGACTCCTAGGTACTTGAACTCCTCCACTTGGGGCAAGATCTCCTCCCCAACCTGGAGATGGCACTCGACCCTTTCCTGCGCGAGAACCATGGACTTGGACTTGGAGGTGCTGATTCTCATCCCAGTCGCTTCACACTCAAGGACCCTGCCGAGAGTATAGACCTGGTCTACCGTTCCACGACCAGGACGAAAACCACACTGTTCGTCCTGGATCCGAGTTTCCTCCTCTCCAGTACACATGAATAGACCTTACCGGGAAAGCTGAGGAGTGTGTTTCACGATAGTTGGAACACACCCTCCGGTTCTCCTTCTTAAAGAGAGGAACCACCACCCCGGTGTGCCAATCCAGAGGTACCACCCCCAATGTTCACGCGATGTTGCAGAGTCTTGTCAACCAAGACAGCCCCACAGTATCCAGAGCCTTAAGGAACTCATCCACCACCGGGGCCTTGCCACAGAGGAGCTTTTTAACTACCTAGGCAACCTAAGCCCCAGAAATAGGAGAGTCCACCACAGATTCCCCAGGCACTGCTTGGCCTGTCGGTATGCCCGCTGCCTCTGGAGTCCCATGAGCCAAAAGGACCCGATAGGCTCTTTCTTCAGCTTGACGGCATCCCTCCCTGCTGGTGGCCACCAGCGAGTTCTAGGATTACCGCCACGACAGGCACCAAACACCTTGCGGCCACAGCTCCAATCAGCAGGCTCGACAAGAGAGGCACGGAACATGGTCCACTCAGACTCAATGTCCAGCACCTCCCTCGTGACATGTTCAAAGTTCTTCCTTATGTTTGAACATTGTGTTTGTTATGGACAATCCGTGACGAGCACAAAAGTCCAATAACAAAGCACCACTTGGGTTCAGATCTGGGTGGCCATTTTTCCCAATCACGACTCTCCAGGTTTCACTGTCCTTGCCAACATGAGCATTGAAGTCCCCCAACAGAACAAGGGAATCACCCGAGGGAGCACTCTCCAGTACTCCCTCAAGGGAATCCAAAAAGAGTGGGTACTCTGAGCTGCTGTTTGGTGCGTAAACACAAACAACAGTCAGGACCCGTCACCCAACCCAAAGGCGGAGGGAAGCTACCATCTCGTCTACTGGGTCCAACGTGCAGGCTTTGAGCAACAACAATTGCCACCCCAGCCTCTCATTGCTTGCAACGCCAGAGTGGAAGAGAGTCCAGCCCCTCTTGAGAGAACAGGTTCCAGAGCCCTTGCTGTGCGTCGAAGTGAGTCCAACTATATCTAGCCGGAACTTCTTCACCTCGCGCACCAGCTCAGGCTCTTTCCCTCCCAGCGAGGTGACGTTCCACGTCCCAAGAGCGAGCTTATGTAGCCGATAATCGGACTGCCAAGTGCCCTGCCTTCGGCTGCCGCCCAGTTCACACTGCATCCGACCTCTATGACCTCAATGGGCCCATGAGTGGTGAGCCCATTGGAGGGTTGACCCACGTTGCCTCTTCGAAATGAGCCCGGCAGGGCCCCATGGAGACAGGCCCGGCCACAAGTCGCTCGCCATCGTGCCCCACCTCTGCGCCTGGCTCCACAGGGGAGCCACGGTGACCTGCGCCTGGGCGAGAAAAAATCTAGGTCCTCGATTTGTACTTTTCATAAAGGTCTTTGAGCTGCTCTTTGTCTGATCCCTCACCTAGGATCTTTTCTCAGGGGATCCCGAGGCGTTCCCAGGCCAGCCGGGAGACATAGTGTTCCCAATGTGTCCTGGGTCTTCCCCGTGGCCTCCAGGATGACAGAGCTTCACCTTCACCAGGGGTGTCAAACTCAAATACAGAGTGGGCCAAAGTTTAAAACTGAACAAAGCCGCGGGCCAAGGTTGAACAAATTAACCTTTTAATAGGGACCCAAACACGTTTTGCATTGAATATTGAACAAGCAAGGCTTATATAACTTTATAGTGACATGCAAAATGGAGTTTCAAATAATAATAATAATCATTAAAAAATATCAATTGCATATCAAATATAATTTAAATACAAATTGAATGCCTCTTTTCTATTTGCAGCCTTCTGAGGTAAATATCAACATTAACTTTATCCACAGGCTAATAAATTTGAAAATAAAATAACAATGAATAAAACAACCATTCAGGACTTTAAACTGCTCAGTTTGCAACACACTGATCTAATTTGATGTGCCCAAGCCAGATACCTGGCATCTTTTTTTAGATGCTAGTTCTTTAATGTCGGGGCTCAGGCTTTGAGCTGAGGCAACTTTCATTATCGAACAAGATGTTCAACAGTCATATCTCGTACACCCAATTCTAACATCATTCAGACCCAGTCACAAGATATGTGCAGCTACAGCACGCATACACAAATGAATGCAACGCATACTTCATCAACAGCGATACAGGTTACACTGAGGGTGCCAGTATAAAAAACTTTAACACTGTTAGAAATATACGCCACACTGTGAACCCACACCAAACAAAAATAAAAAACACTTTTCGGGAGAACATCCGCACCGTAACACAACATAAACACAAGAGAACAAATACCCAGAATCTTTTGCAGCACTAACTCTTTCGGGACGCTACAAAATACACCCCCGCTACCACCAAACCTCCTCCCCCCCACACACACACACCTTGTAGCGTCTCGGAAGATTGAGTGCTACAAAGGGTTCTGGGTATTTGTTGTGTTGTGTTTATGTTGTGTTACGGTGCGGATGTTCTCCCGAAATGTGTTTGTCATTCTTGTTTGGTGTGGATTCACAGTGTGGCGTATATTTCTAAAAGTGTTAAAGTTTTTTATTTGGCTACCGTCAGTGTAACCTGTATCGCTGTTGATGAAGTATGCGTTGCATTCAATTGTGTGTGGGTGCAGAAGCTGCACTGACATAAAACTGGGCTGGCACTCGTTTGACTAGCTGGAAAAAAAAAAAAAAAAAATTCGGGAGGAGTGCTGGAGTCACTCCCGGGAGGGTTGGCAAGTATTAGAAGTAGCGGCACTGCCGCAATGTATAATCGAAGGTCCAGCTTTAGTGTTAATTTGATATTGCCTCAAGGGCCAAGTCAAATTACACGTTGGGCCAAATTTGGCCCACGGGCCAGAGTTTGACACCCATGACCTTCACTGTAAAAAATTACTGTAAAAATAAAAAATAAAATTACAGTTATATACTCCATCCATCCATCCATTTTCTACCGCTTATTCCCTTCGGGGTCGCGGGGGGCGCTGGAGCCTATCTCAGCTACAATCAGGCGGAAGGCGGGGTACACCCTGGACAAGTCGCCACCTCATCGCAGGGCCAACACAGATAGACAGACAACATTCACACTCACATTCACACACTAGGGCCAATTTAGTGTTGCCAATCAACCTATCATGTTCTTCTTAAATGCAGTTAAGTACTGTAAATTTTGTTGCATTTTTCAAAAAATATCGACCAGCGGTAAGTTACTGTAAAACCTACAGTGTAATTCAGTTATTTTCAGACTTGTTTCTTGGGTCCGCCCACAATTCGTCCAACCGAGCTTCATTTCACCTGGCCGACCCTGCTAAATCCATCCTACTGCATCGTGTGTTTTTGATAACAAGGTAAGAGTCACTTGTACCTTGATGTGTCATTTTCTGTTTGAATTACTTTATATATATATTTATAAAGTCCGAAATGACATAGCGTCACAGTCAGCATCACAGACACTATCGTTGACCACGCGCATGTACCGCCGCATGCTAGCTAGCTAAGTTTTCTTCTTTTTTGTCATAGTCATCATAAAAGATGATAACTTGCAACATATGTGCTACGACTTGCAGCAATGTATTTGCGTATGTTAGACACATGCGAAGTCATAGTTGTATGCCTAATGCATCGTTTAAGTGTGCTTTCCCTAAATGCACAAGAGTTTTTTCCAACTTCTCAGCCTTCAAAACTCACAGCCGTCGTCATAAATATGGCAAGAGTAGGACTGATATGTATAGCGCAGAAGGTTTACCTTGTAATATTGTCTCATGTAGCGCGAAGTACGAGCCTTTCTCCTGCATTTGAAAAGTCATATTACCGAAGGTAGGACAGTTACGTGCCCCTTCAGTCAATGTGAAAAAAGATTTACAGTTAAGTCTACTTTCACATCGCACGTGTCAAGGAAGCACTACGGCTACACTGAACGAAGTTTGACTTGATCAACAGCAAATCCAAGCAGCTCTTGTGTTATTAACACTGATGATGACTATTGTGATATGCAACTTGAGGATTCAGGATATTCCTGTTATGAAGACATGGAGGTCTACTTGCATTAAAAAAATGTTCACAGCACTGAAAAAAGGTTGAGAACCACTGCCTTAGGACAGTGGTTCTCAACCTTTTTTCAGTGATGTACCCCTGTGAACATTTTTTAAATTCAAGTACCCCCTAATCAGAACAAAGCATTTTTGGTTGAAAAAAAGAGATAAAGACGTAAAATACAGCACTATGTCATCAGTTTCTGATTTATTAAATTGTATAACAGTGCAAAATATTGCTCATTTGTTGTGGTCTTTCTTGAACTATTTGGAAAAAAAGATATAAAAATAACTAAAAACTTGTTGAAAAATAACCAAGTGATTCAATTATAAATAAAGATTTTTACACATAGAAGTAGTCAACTTGAAGTGCCCTCTTTGGGGATTGTAATAGAGATCCATCTGGATTCATGAACTTCATTCTCAACATTTCTTCACAAAAAAAGAAATCTTTAACATCAATATTTATGGAACATGTCCACTACGCTTTAACCAAGCCTCCATTGTTTTCTACATGGATAGTTGATTGACAGTTGGTGCCGTGTGGCACCGCCAGGTAGGGTCAAACCATCATGGCATGGGGGAAACTCTGGCTTTATGGTAATGAATGGAATAGCCTACTTGATTAGTTGTTCAGTTTATGAACTTACATTCATATTTTGTCGAAGTATTATTCAATAAATATATTTATAAAGGATTTTTGAATTGTTGCTATTTTTAGAATATTTAAAAAAAATCTCACGTACCCCTTGGCATACCTTCAAGTACCCCCAGGAGTACGCGTACCCCCATTTGAGAACCACTGCCTTAGGAGACTAGATGTAAACAGAGGAAAGAGAGAGCGAGTGAGGTGGCCATTCCAAATACTTTTAAAATGCTACCCATATTGGATACTGTTTAGGAACATAAACTGCATTTCTTGACTGTACCAGTTGCTGGTGACAAAGTCACAATAAAACGTTGGATGATCAGCATGGAAGGTGATGTCATCTGCAAAGGCGTCCAACCTAGCTTAATCTCAGGGCTTGCTGCCCTTCTTGCCACATACTATGTGTTCAACTTGGAATACCAAGAGGAAGGTCCTCGGACATTGGAATTTGTTCAAAGGTAAATCCTCTTGATACTGTTAAAATACTGTTAGGATATTTTATTTTATATTTCTCACCTCTGTTCAGGAATTTGACTTGTCATTTCCCCAATTGTGTGCCTTAAATCAATGACTCTTCTGTTCCTTTGTGGACCTTCTTATTAGGGACCGAAGCACCAGTTTGACTCTAGGATACAGAGAAGGTAGGTAATGTGCAGGTAAAGATATGTTGACTGGGTCAAAGAAGGAAGCACCTGTTTGACCCCAGGATGCAGAAAAAGTAGATAATTTGCAGGTAAAGACATGTTGACTGGATGATGGCAGGAAGCACCAGCTTGACCCGAGAATGCAGAGCAAGTAGGTAATGTGCGGGTGAAGATATGTTGAATGGGTAAAGGCAGGAAGCACCAGTGTGACCCCACTATGCAGGGAAGGTAGGTAATGTGCGGGTGAAGGTATGTTGAATGGGTGAAAGAAGGAAGCGCAGGTGTGGTCGAGGCCATGCAGACAAGGTAGGTATGTGCAGGTGAAGATATGTTGTATGGTGAAAGAAAGAAGCACCAGTGTGACCCAATGATGCAGGGAAGGTAGGTAATGTGCAGGTAAAGATATGTTGAATGGGTGAAGGCAGGAAACACCAGCTAGACGCCAGGATACAGAGAAGGTAGGTAATGTGCAGGTAAAGATATGTTGAATGAGTAAAGGCAGGAAACACCAGCTTGACTCCAGGATATAGAGAAGGTAGGTAATGTGCAGGTAAAGATATGTTGAATGGGTGAAGGTAGAAAGCACCAGCGTGACCACATTATGCAGAGAAGGTAGGTAATGTGCAGGTAAAGATATGTTGAATGGGTAAAGGCAAGAAGCACAAGTGTGACCCCAGGATGCAGAGAAGATAGGTAATGAGCAGGAAACGATATGTTAAATGGGTGAAAGCAGGAAACATCAGCGTAAATACACGGTCCCGTAGATGGAGAGAAAACATGAATAGAGAGAGGGGTTGGGGAGGCTTTAGCATTGTCTTCCTCTCTGAATTTGTCTTAATGGGTTTTAGAGCATTCACTCATCTACAGCTGTGGTTATGGTATAGGCTCACATATATCCTAAAATTAATATTAATATTTGTGCAGTGCATATTCCTAAATAACAATGTGAGGGGGGTTCTGTATCGACTACAAGTAATCTTCAATCACAAAAGAATATCTAATATGCTTTCTCTCTTTTTTAGGCGATTCATTGGCGTTAACCCTGAGAGGGGAACAAAGGCTAGCCAGGGAAAGGTGGTGTCCAAGAAGACCGAGAAGCTGGTCCAGAAAAAGGCAGCAACTGTAAATCCTCACATAGCCACCCTTATAAAACATCTCACAGACTTTGAGTGGGGCTTTATGTAGCCGACAACTAAACACTGGACTCGTGTTCAGTGTTTTGTCTCCAGTTAGAAATTAAGTGGACATGTTATAAATGTTAAAATGCTTTACTGAAAATAAGAAGAATGCACTAAATGTACATTGAATGTATTTGATGCACTTTAAAATAATGGGTTAATAAAAACATAATCTTGCAAGGCCATTTCTCCAGTCATTTTTATGCCAGCAGATTGCAGGGGTTTTGATTTTGAAAAATTAAAAGTTCAACTCATTAACTTCTAGTGGCATTATACTGTAAAGCTCAGTCTATAGTGCTTACAATTATTTTACTGTAATTAACTGTTAATGGATATTACAGTAGATACACTAAAATAACAGTGTAATGCCGCTAAACAGATGACAGTATTATGCTGTGAAGCGTATATTTGATACAGCACAGTACTGTGATACTTTTTACAGTAATAAACTGTAGTGATAAATCACAGTATGTGTGCTGTAGAAAAACAGTTTTATACTGGAACCATTAGCTGCCAGTAGGTTACTGTAATTAAACGGTGAAAATTCTTACAGTAAGGGAGAGACCCACCACCCAGCGGAGAAAACTCATTTCGGCCGCTTGTACCCGTGATGTTGTCCTTTCGGTCATAACCCAAAGCTCATGACCATAGGTGAGGATGGGAACGTAGATTGACCGGTAAATTGAGAGCTTTTCCCTCTGGCGCAGCTCCTTCTTACCACAACGAATCGATATAGCGTCCTCATTACTGAAGACGCCGCACCGATCAGCCTGTGCATCTCACGATCCACTCTTCCCTCACTCATGAACAAGACTCCAGGTACTTGAACTCATCCACTTGGGGCAAGATCTCCTGCCCAACCTCGAGATGGCACTCCACCCTTTCCCGGGCGAGAACCTCAGACTTGGAGGTGCTGATTCTCATCCCAGTCGCTTCACACTCGGCTGCGAACCAATCCAATGAGAGCTGAAGATCCTGGCCAGTTAAAGCCACATCATCTGCAAAAAGGAGAGACCTAATCCTGCAGCCACCAAACCGGATCCCCTCAACGCCATGACTGCGCCTAGAAATTCTGTCCATAAAATTTATGAACACATTTGGTGACAAAGGGCAGCCAACTTATTGCTGGCAATGCGGACCAAGCTCTGACACTGATCATACAGGGAGCGACCCGCCACAATCAGACATGCCGATACCCCATACTATCTGAGCACTCCCCACAGGACTTCCCGGGGTGGCCACGGTCGAATGTCTTCTCCAAGTCCACAAAGCACATGTAGACTGGTTGGACAAACTCCCATGCACACTCAAGGACCCTGCCGAGAGTATAGAGCTGGTCTACCGTTCCACGACCAGGACGAAAACCACACTGTTCGTCCTGGATCCGAGGTTCCTCCTCTCCAGTACACATGAATAGACCTTACCGGGAAGGCTGAGGAGTGTGATCTACGATAGTTGGAACACACCCTCCGGTTCCCCTTCTTAAAGAGAGGAACCACCACCCCGGTGTGCCAATCCAGAGGTACCGCCCCTGATGTCCACGCGATGTTGCAGAGTCTTGTCAACTAAAACAGCCCCACAGCATCCAGAGCCTTAAGAGCTCATCCACCCCCGGGGCCTTGCCACCGAGGAGCTTTTAAAACTACCTTGGCAACCTCAGCCCCAGAAATAGGAGAGCCCACCACAAATTCCCCAGGCACTGCTTGGCCTGTCGGTATGCCCGCTGCCTCTGGAGTCCCATGAGCCAAAAGGACCAGATAAGCTCTTTCTTCAGCTTGACGGCATCCCGCACTGCTGGTGGCCACCAGCGGGTTCTAGGATTACCGCCACGACAGGCACCAAACACCTTGCGGCCACAGCTCCAATCAGCTGGCTTGACAAGAGAGGCACGAACATGATCCATTCAGACTCAATGTCCAGCACCTCCTTTGTGACATGTTCAAAGTTCCTCCGGAGGTGGAAAAAGAAACTCTCTCTGACAGGAGACTCTGCTAGGCATTCCCAAAAGACTCTCACAATGCGTTTGGGCCTGCCAGGTCTGTCCGGGATCCTACCCCACCATCGGAGCCAGCTCACCAGGTGGTGATCGGTAGAAAGCTCGCCCCTCTCTTCACCCGAGTGTCCAAAACATGAGGCCGCAAATCCCATGACACAACTACAAAGTCAATAATGGAACTGCGGCCGAGGGTGTCCTGGTGCCAAGTGCACATATGGACACTCTTATGTTTGAACATTGTGTTTGTTATGGACAATCCGTGACGAGCACAAAAGTCCAATAACAAAGCACCACTTGGGTTCAGATCCGGGTGGCCATTTTTCCCAATCACGACTCTCCAGGTTTCAAAGTCGTTGCCAACATGAGCGTTGAAGACCCCCAGCAGAACAAGGGAATCACCCGAGGGAGCACTCTCAAGGGAATCCAAAAGAGTGGGTACTCTGAGCTGCTGTTTGGTGCGTAAACACCAACAACAGTCAGGACCCATCACCCAACCCGAAAGCGGAGGGAAGCTACCATCTCGTCTTCTGGGTTAGGTCCAACGTGCAGGCTTTGAGCTGGGGGGCAACAAGAATTGCCAACCCAGCCTCTCATTACTTGCAACGCCAGAGTGGAAGAGAGTCCAACCCCTCTTGAGAGAACAGGTTCCAGAGCCCTTGCTGTGCGTCGAAGTGAGTCCAGCTTTATCTAGCCGGGAACTTCTCCACCTCGCGAGGTGACGTTCCACGTCCCAAGAGCGAGCTTATGTAGCCGATAATCGGACCGCCAAGTGCCCTGCCTTCGGCTTCCGCCCAGCTAACACTGCACCCGACCTCTGTGACCCAGCCCATGAGTGGTGAGCCTATTGCAGGGGGGACCCACGTTGCCTCTTCGAGCTGGGCCCCATGGGCACCAGTCGCTCGCCATCGTGCCCCACCTCTGGGCCTGGCTCCACAGGGGAGCCACGGTGACCTGCGTCCGGGCGAGAAAATATCTAGGTCCTCGATTTGTACTTTTCATAAAGGTCTTTGAGCTGCTCTTTGTCTGATTCCTCACCTAGGACCTGTTTGTCTTGGGGGACCCTACCAGAGGGCATAGAAGCCCCCGGACAACATAGCTCCTAGGATCAGTGGGACACGCAAACCACAAAGGTGGCGGCTCAGAAAGCAGGTTATATAAACATAACTCCAAAACCAAACATGCAAGATGTCTAAACATGCCTGTAATATTGTATCAATGTGAGTTTTACTAGAATCGGTTGTTTTTTTAAGGCTTGCAAACACAAAAGGTTTTTTTTTACTCAATATGACAGTAAGTTCTTAAAATGCTGAGATAATGTGAAAAAAACAATACAAATGTATTCCAACATGATTCCTAAACCAAACATGCAAAATGTCTAAAAATGCCTGTAATATTGAATCCATGTGAGTTTTACTAGAATCATTTGTTTTTGTAAGGTTTGCAAATACAAAAATTGAGTTTTATGACAGACACAAGTTAGTTTTTTTACTCATTATAACAGTATAGATGTCATACTATATATTAAAGTTATATGAACATAACTCCAAAACCAAACGTGCATTATGACCAAAATTGCCTGTAATATTGTATAGATGTGAGTTTTACTAGAATCAGGTTTGCAAATACAAAAATTGGCTTTTATGACAGTATACTGTCACACTCAATATGACAGTATAACTGTCATACTAAATCCATCCATTTTCTTCCGCTTATCCGAGGTCGGGTTGCGGGGGCAGCAGCCTAAGCAGAGAGCCCAGACTTCCCTCCCCCCAGCCACTTTGTCCAGCTCTTCTCGGGGGATCCCGAGGCGTTCCCAGGCCATAGTCTTTCCAATGTATCCTAGGTCTTCCCCATGGCCTCCTGCCGTTCGGACCTAGGGAGGCGTTCGGGTGGCATCCTGAGCAGATGCCCGAACCACCTCATCTGGCTCCTCTCAATGTGGAGGAGCAGCGGCTTTACACTGAGTTCCTCCCAGATGACAGAGCTTCTCACCCTATCTCTAAGGGAGAGACCCACCACCCGGCGGAGGAAACTCATTTCGGCCGCTTGTACCTGTGACCTTGTCCTTTCGGTCATAACCCAAAGCTCATGACCATAGGTGAGGATGGGAACGTTGATCGACCGGTAAATTGAAAGCTTTTCCTTCTGGCTCAGCTCCTTCTTCACCACAACGGATCGCTATAGCGTCCTCATTACTGAAGACGCCGCACCGATCCGCCTGTAGATCTCACAATCCACTCTATCCTCACTCGTGAACAAGACTCCTAGGTACTTGAACTCCTTCACTTGGGGCAAGATCTCTTTCCCAACCTCGAGATGGCACTCCACCCTTTCCCGGGCGAGAACCATGGACTCGGACATGGAGGCGCTGATTCTCATCCCAGTCGCTTCACTGCGAACCGATCCAATGAAAGCTGAAGATCTTGGCCAGTTGAAGCCATCAGGACCACATCATCTGCAAAAAGCAGAGACCTAATCCTGCAGCCACCAAACCAGGCGCAGTCATGGCGTTGAGGGGATCCTCAAAGCCATGACTGCGCCTAGATATTCTGTCCATTAAAGTTATGAACAGAATCGGTGACAAAGGGCAGCCTTGGCGGAGTCCAACCCTCACTGGAAAGGGGTCCGACATACTGCGGACCAAGCTCTGACACTGATCATACAGGGAGACACCCGCCACAATCAGACATGCCGATACTCCATACTCTCTGAGCACTCCCCACAGGATTTACCGGGGGCCAAGGTCGAATGTCTTCTCCAAGTCCACAAAACTTATGTAGACTGGTTGGGCAAACTCCCATGCACACTCAAGGACCCTGCCGAGAGTATAGAGCTGGTCTACCGTTCCACGACCAGGACGAAAACCACACTGTTCGTCCTGGATCCGACGTTCCTCCTCTCCATTACACATGAATAGACCTTACCGGGAAGGCTGAGGAGTGTGATCTACGATAGTTGGAACACACCCTCCGGTTCCCCTTCTTAAAGAGAGGAACCACCACCCCGGTCTGCCAATCCAGAGGTACCGCCCCTGATGTAGACGCAATGTTGCAGAGTCTTGTCAACCAAGACTGCCCCACAGCATCCAGAGCCTTAAGGAACTCCGGACGGAGCTCATACCCCCGGGGCCTTGCCACCGAGGAGCTTTTTAACTACCTTGGCAACCTCAGCCCCAGAAATAGGAGAGCCCACCACAGACTTCCCAGGCACTGTTTCCTCATAGGAAGACGTGTTGGTGGGACTGAGGAGGTCTCGCTTGGCCTGTCGATATGCCCACTGCCTCTGGAGTCCCATGAGCCAAAAGGACCCGGTGGCTCTTTCTTCAGCTTGACAGCATCCCTCGGTGCTGGTGGATTACCGCCACGACAGGCACCAAACACCTTGCGGCCACAGCTTCAATCAGCTGGCTCAACAAGAGAACATGGTCCACTCAGACTCAATGTCCAGCACCTCCCTCGTGACATGTTCAAAGTTCTTCCGGACATGTTCAAAGTTCTTCAGGAGACTCTGCTAGGTGTTCCCAGCAGACCCTTACAATGCGTTTGGGCCTGCCAGGTCTGACCGGCAACCTCCCCTACCATCGGAGCCAGCTCACCACCAGGTGGTGGTTGGTAGAAAGCTCTGCCCCTCTCTTCACCGAGTGTCCAAAACATGAGGCCGCAAATCCCATGACACAACTACAAAGTCAATCATGCGGCCGAGGGTGTCCTTGTGCCAAGTGCACATATGGACACCCTTATGTTTGAACATTGTGTTTGTTATGGACAATCTGTGACAAGCACAAAAGTCCAATAACAAAGCACCACTTGGGTTCAGATCCGGGTGGCCATTTTTCCCAATCACGACTCTCCAGGTTTCACTGTCGTTGCCAACATAGCGTTGAAGTCCACCAGCAGAAAAAGGGAATCACCCGAGGGAGCACTCTCCAGTACTCCCTCAAGGGAATCCAAAAAGAGTTGGTACTCTGAGCTGCTGTTTGGTGTGTAAACACAAACAACAGTCAGGACCCGTCACCCAACCCGAAGGCTGAAGGAAGCTACCATCTCGTCTATTGGGTTTAAAGTCCAACGTGCAGGCTTTGAGCCGGCGGGCAACAAGAATTGCCACCCCAGCCTCTCATTAGTTGCAACGCCAGTGTGGAATCTCTTCCACTCTGGCGTTGCAAGTAATGAAAGTTCAGCTCAGTCCAGCCCCTCTGAGAGAACAGGTTCCAGAGCCCTTGCTGTGAGTCCAACTATATCTAGCCGGGAACTTCTCCACCTCAAGCACCAGCTCAGGCTCCTTCCCTCCCAGCGAGGTGACGGTCCATGTCCCAAGAGCGAGCTTATGTAGCCGATAATCGGACCACCAAGTGCCCTGCCTTCGGCTGCCGCCCAGCTCACGCTGCACCCTCTATGACCCAGCCCATGAGTGGTGAGCCCTGGAGGGGGGATCCACGTTGCCTCTTCGAGCTGAGCACGGCTGGGCCCCATGGGGCCCGTCAATCGCCATCGTGCCACACCTCTGGGCCTGGCTCCACAGGGGAGCCACGGTGACCTGCGTCCGGGCGAGAAAAAATCTAGGTCCTCAATTGTACTTTTAATAAAGGTCTTTGAGCTGCTCTTTGTCTGATCCCTCACCTAGGACCTGTTTGTCCTGGATCAGTGGGACACGCAAACCACAAAGGTGGCGGCTCAGAAAGCAGGTTATATAAATATAACTCCAAAACCAAACATGCAATATGTCTAAACATGCCTGTAATATTGTATCAATGTGACTTTTCCTAGAATCGGTTGTTTTTGTAAGGTTTGCAAATACAAAAATTAGGTTTTACTCACAATGACAAAATCACACTCAATATGACAGTTATTTAAACATAACTCATAAACCACACAAAAAAATGGCTAATAATGCCTGAAATAATGAATCATTGGGAGTTTTACTGAGTTTTATATTTTGCAAACACAAAAAGTAGTTTTTTACTTGACTGTAATGTTCTTAGAACCCTGAGATAATGGGAAAAAAGCAATAAAAATGTATTTAAACCTAACTCCTAAACAACACATGCAAAATGGCTAATAATGCCTAGGGAGACATGTAACGTTGTTAGTTTAAAAAAATGATCTTTTGTAAAGATATCAAAGACACTAGCTAGTTTTTTTTATTCAATATGACAGTATAACAGTCATACTAAATATGAAAGTTATATAAACATAACTCCAAAACCAAACATGTGTCATGTCTAAAAATGTATTTATGTGAGTTTGTAAGGTTTGCAAAAACAAAAAGTAGTTTTTTACTCAATATGAAAGTAATGTTCTTAGAATCCTGAGATAATGCGAAAAAAGCAATACAAATGTATTCAAACACAAATTTTAAACCAAACATGTAAAATGTCTAAAAATGCCTGTAATATTGATACATATAAGTTTTACTAGAATCAATTGTTTTTGTAAGGTTTGCAAATACAAAAATTAGGTTTTACACATAATGACATTAAAACTGTAACACTCAATATAACAATTATTTATTTATAACTCCTAACCACACATGAAACATGTCTAATAATGCGTGAAAAAATGTATCTTTGTGAGTGTTACTAGAAACATTTTCTTTTGTAAGGTTTGCAAATACAGGTTAGTTTTTTTTACTCCATATGACAGTATAACTGCCACACTCAATATGACAGTTATTTAAACATAACTCTTAAACTACACATGAAAAATGATTAACAATGCCTGAAATAATGCATTCTTGTAAGTTTTACTCGAAACATATGCTTTTTTAAGGCTTGCAAACACAAAAATTATTTCTTTACTCAATATGACAGTAATGTTCTAAAATTCTGAGAAAATACGAACAAATTAATAAAATGATTCCAACATAATTCCTAAACCAAATATGCAAAATGTCTAAAAATGTCTGTAATATTGAATCCATGTGAGTTTTACTAGATTTAAATGATTTTGTAAGGTTTGCAAATACATAAATTAGGTTTTACTTACTATGTCATATCTGACAGTATATGACAGTTATTTAACCATACCTCAAACCACACATGAAAAATGGCTAATAATACCTGAAATAATGCATCCTTGGCCGTTTTACTCGAAACACATGCTTTTTTAAATCTTGCAAACACAAAAAGTAGTTTTTTTACTCAATATGACTGTAATGTTCTTAAAATCCTGAGATAATGCGAAAAAAGCAATAAAAATGTATTTAAACATTACTCCTAAACAACATATGCAAAATGGCTGATAATGCCTGGAAACATGTATCTTTGTTAGTTTTACTGGAAAAAGGATCTTTTGTAAAGTTTGCAAAGACACAAGCCAGTTTTTTTTAATTCAATATGACAGTATAACAGTCATTTTAAATATCAAAGTTATATAAACATAACTCCAAAACCAAACATGTGTCATGTCTAAAAATGCCTGTAATAATGTATTAATGTGAGTTTGTAAGGTTTTCAAAAACAAAAAGTAGTTTTTTACTCAATATAAAAGTAATGATCTTAGAATCCTGAGATAATGCGAAAAAAGCAATAAAAATGTATTCAAACATAACTCCTAAACAACCCAGGCAAAATGGGTAATAATGCCTGGAGACATGTATCTTTGTTAGTTTTACTAGAAAATGTATTGTTTGTAAAGTTTGCAAAGACACAAACTAGTTGTTTTTATTCAATAAGACAGTATAACTGTCATACTACATATGAAAGTTATATAAACATAACTCCAGAACCAAACGTGTGTCATGTCTAAAATTGCCTATAATAATGTATTTATGTGAGTTTGTAAGGTTTGCAAAAACAAAAAGTAGTTTTTTCCTCAATATGAAACTAAGGATTTTAGAATCCTGAGATAATGCGAAAAAAGCAATAAAAATGTATTCAAACATAATTCCTAAACAACCCATGCAAAATGGCTAATAATGCCTGGAGACATGTATCTTTGTTAGTTTTACTAGAAAAATGATCTTTTGTAAAGATATCAAAGACAAAAGCTAGTTTTTTTTATTCAATATGACAGTATAACAGTCCTACTAAATATGAAAGTTATCAAAACATAACTCCAAAACCAAACATGTGTTGTGTCTAAAAATGCCTGTAATAATGTATTTATGTGAGTTTCTAAGGTTTGCAAAAACAAAAAGTAGTTTTTTACTCAATATGAAAGTAATGATCTTAGAATCCTGAGATAATGCGAAAAAAGCAATACAAATGTATTTAAACATAAATCCTAAACAACCCATGCAAAATGGGTAATAATGCCTGGAGACATGTATCTTTGTTAGTTTTACTAGAAAAATGATCTTTTGTAAAGTTTGCAAAGACACAAGCTAGTTTTTTTTTATTCAATATGACTGTATAACAGTCATACTAAATATAAAAGTTATATAAACATAACTCCAAAACCAAACATGTGTCATGTCTAAAAATTCCTGTAATAATGTATTAATGTGAGTTTGTAAGGTTTGCAAATAAAAAAAGTAGTTTTTTACTCAATATGAAAGTAATGATCTTAAAATCCTGAGATAATGCGAAAAAAGCAATAAAAATGTATTTAAACATAATTCCTAAACAACCCGTGCAAAATGGGTAATAATGCCTGGAGACATGTATCTTTGTTAGTTTTACTAGAAAAATGATCTTTTGTAAAGTTTGCAAAGACACAAGCTAGTTTTTTTTTATTCAATATGACAGTATAACAGTCATACTAAATATGAAAGTTATATAAACATAACTCCAAAACCAAACATGTGTCATGTCTAAAAATGTCTGTAATAATGTATTTATGTGAGTTTGTAAGGTTTGCAAGAACAAAAAGTAATTTTTTACTCAATATGAAAGTAATGATCTTGGAATCCTGAGATAATGCGAAAAAAGCAATAAAAATGTATTTAAACATAACTCCTAAACAACCCAGGCAAAATGGGTAATAATGCCTGGAGACATGTATCTTTGTTAGTTTTACTAGGAAATGTATATTTTGTAAAGTTTGCAAAGACACAAGCTAGTTGTTTTTATTCAATAAGACAGTATAACAGTCATACTAAATATGAAAGTTATATAAACATAACTCCAGAACCAAACGTGTGTCATGTCTAAAATTGCCTATAATAATGTATTTATGTGAGTTTGTAAGGTTTGCAAAAACAAAAAGTAGTTTTTTCCTCAATATGAAAGTAGGGATTTTAGAATCCTGAGATAATGCGAAAAAAGCAATAAAAATGTATTTAAACATAATTCCTAAACAACCCATGCAAAATGGCTAATAATGCCTGGAGACATGTATCTTTGTTAATTTTACTAGAAAAATGATATTTTGTAAAGTTTGCAAAGACACAAGCTAGTTTTTTTTAATTCAATATGACAGTATAACAGTCATATTAAATATAGAAGTTATATAAACATAACTCCAAAACCAAACATGTGTCATGTCTAAAAATGCCTGTAATAATGTATTTATGTGAGTTTGTAAGGTTTGCAAAAACAAAAAGTAGTTTTTTACTCAATATGAAAGTAATGATCTTAGAATCCTGAGATAATGCGAAAAAAGCAATAAAAATGTCTTTAAACATAATTCCTAAACAACCCATGCAAAATGGGTAATAATGCCTGGAGACATGTATCTTTGTTAGTTTTACTAGAAAAATGATCTTTTGTAATGTTTGCAAAGACACAAGCTATTTTTTTTTATTCAATATGACAGTATAACAATCATACTAAATATGAAAGTTATATAAACATAACTCCAAAACCAAACATGTGTCATGTCTAAAAATGCCTGTAATAATGTATTTATGTGAGTTTGTAAGGTTTTCAAAAACAAAAAGTAGTTTTTTACTCAATATGAAAGTAATGATCTTAGAATCCTGAGATAATGCGAAAAAAGCAATAAAAATATATTTAAACATAATTCCTAAATAACCCATGCAAAATGGCTAATAATGCCTGGAGACATGTATCTTTGTTAGTTTTACTAGAAAAATGATATTTTGTAAAGTTTGAAAAGACACAAGCTAGTTTTTTTTTATTCAATATGACAGTATAACAGTCATACTAAATATAAAAGTTATATAAACATAACTCCAAAACCAAACATGTGTCATGTCTAAAAATGTCTGTAATAATGTATTTATGTGAGTTTGTAAGGTTTGCAAAAACAAAAAGTAGTTTTTTACTCAATATGAAAGTAATGATCTTGGAATCCTGAGATAATGCGAAAAAAGCAATAAAAATGTATTTAAACATAACTCCTAAACAACCCAGGCAAAATGGGTAATAATGCCTGGAGACATGTATCTTTGTTAGTTTTACTAGGAAATGTATATTTTGTAAAGTTTGCAAAGACACAAGCTAGTTGTTTTTATTCAATAAGACAGTATAACAGTCATACTAAATATGAAAGTTATATAAACATAACTCCAGAACCAAACGTGTGTCATGTCTAAAATTGCCTATAATAATGTATTTATGTGAGTTTGTAAGGTTTGCAAAAACAAAAAGTAGTTTTTTCCTCAATATGAAAGTAGGGATTTTAGAATCCTGAGATAATGCGAAAAAAGCAATAAAAATGTATTTAAACATAATTCCTAAACAACCCATGCAAAATGGCTAATAATGCCTGGAGACATGTATCTTTGTTAATTTTACTAGAAAAATGATATTTTGTAAAGTTTGCAAAGACACAAGCTAGTTTTTTTAATTCAATATGACAGTATAACAGTCATATTAAATATAGAAGTTATATAAACATAACTCCAAAACCAAACATGTCTCATGTCTAAAAATGCCTGTAATAATGTATGTATGTGAGTTTGTAAGGTTTGCAAAAACAAAAAGTAGTTTTTTACTCAATATGAAAGTAATGATCTTAGAATCCTGAGATAATGCGAAAAAAGCAATAAAAATATATTTAAACATAATTCCTAAACAACCCATGCAAAATGGCTAATAATGCCTGGAGACATGTATCTTTGTTAGTTTTACTAGAAAAATGATATTTTGTAAAGTTTGAAAAGACACAAGCTAGTTTTTTTTTATTCAATATGACAGTATAACAGTCATACTAAATATAAAAGTTATATAAACATAACTCCAAAACCAAACATGTGTCATGTCTAAAAATGTCTGTAATAATGTATTTATGTGAGTTTGTAAGGTTTGCAAAAACAAAAAGTAGTTTTTTACTCAATATGAAAGTAATGATCTTGGAATCCTGAGATAATGCGAAAAAAGCAATAAAAATGTATTTAAACATAACTCCTAAACAACCCAGGCAAAATGGGTAATAATGCCTGGAGACATGTATCTTTGTTAGTTTTACTAGGAAATGTATATTTTGTAAAGTTTGCAAAGACACAAGCTAGTTGTTTTTATTCAATAAGACAGTATAACAGTCATACTAAATATGAAAGTTATATAAACATAACTCCAGAACCAAACGTGTGTCATGTCTAAAATTGCCTATAATAATGTATTTATGTGAGTTTGTAAGGTTTGCAAAAACAAAAAGTAGTTTTTTCCTCAATATGAAAGTAGGGATTTTAGAATCCTGAGATAATGCGAAAAAAGCAATAAAAATGTATTTAAACATAATTCCTAAACAACCCATGCAAAATGGCTAATAATGCCTGGAGACATGTATCTTTGTTAATTTTACTAGAAAAATGATATTTTGTAAAGTTTGCAAAGACACAAGCTAGTTTTTTTTAATTCAATATGACAGTATAACAGTCATATTAAATATAGAAGTTATATAAACATAACTCCAAAACCAAACATGTCTCATGTCTAAAAATGCCTGTAATAATGTATGTATGTGAGTTTGTAAGGTTTGCAAAAACAAAAAGTAGTTTTTTACTCAATATGAAAGTAATGATCTTAGAATCCTGAGATAATGCGAAAAAAGCAATAAAAATGTCTTTAAACATAATTCCTAAACAACCCATGCAAAATGGGTAATAATGCCTGGAGACATGTATCTTTGTTAGTTTTACTAGAAAAATGATCTTTTGTAATGTTTGCAAAGACACAAGCTAGTTTTTTTTAATTCAATATGACAGTATAACAATCATACTAAATATGAAAGTTATATAAACATAACTCCAAAACCAAACATGTGTCATGTCTAAAAATGCCTGTAATAATGTATTTATGTGAGTTTGTAAGGTTTGCAAAAACAAAAAGTAGTTTTTTACTCAATATGAAAGTAATGATCTAAGAATCCTGAGATAATGCGAAAAAAGCAATAAAAATGTATTTAAACATAATTCCTAAACAACCCATGCAAAATGGGTAATAATGCCTGGAGACATGTATCTTTGTTAGTTTTACTAGAAAAATGATCTTTTGTAAAGTTTGCAAAGACACTAGCTAGTTTTTTTTTATTCAATATGACAGTATAACAGTCATACTAAATATAAAAGTTATATAAACATAACTCCAGAACCAAACGTGTGTCATGTCTAAAATTGCTGACTTATTATGTATTCATGTGGGTTTGTAAGGTTTGCAAAAACAAAAAGTAGTGTTTTACTCAATATGAAAGTAATGATCTTAGAATCCTGAGATAATGCGAAAAAAGCAATACAAATGTATTCAAACACAATTTTTAAACCAAACATGTGAATTGTCTAAAAATGCCTGTAATATTGAATTTATGTAAGTTTTACTAGAATCATTTGTTTTTGTAAGGTTTGCAAATACAAAAATTAGGGTTTACACATAATGACATTATAACTTTAACACTCAATATGAAAGTTATTTAATTATAACTCCTAAATACACATGAAACATGTCTAATAGCGTGAAAAAAATTATCTTTGTGAGTGTTGCTGGAAACATTTTCTTTTGTAAGGTTTGCAAAGACACAAGTTAGATTTTTTTAACTCAATATGACAGTATAACGCCACACTCAATATGACAGTTATTTAAACATAACTCCTAAACCACACCTGAAAAATGGCTAATAATGCCTGAAATAATGCATCTTTGGGAGTTTTACTGGAAACATAAGCTTTTTTTAAGGCTTGCAAACACAAAAATTATTTTTTTACTCAATATGACGGTAATGTTCTAAAATTCTGAGAAAATACGAACAAATTAATAAAAATGATTCCAACATAATTCCTAAACCAAACATGCAAAATGTCTGAAAATGCCTGTAATATTGAATCCATGTGAGTTTTATTTGAATCAGTTGTATGGTTTGCTAATACAAAAATTGGGTTTTATGACAAACACAAGTTATTTTTTTTACTCAATATAACAGTTTAGCTGTCATACTATATATGAAAGTTATATAAACATAACTCCAAAACCAAACCATTATGTCCAAAACTGCCTGTAATATTGTATATATGTGAGTTTTACTAGAATCAGGGTTGCAAATACAAAAATTGGGTTTTATGACAGTATACTGTCACACTCAATATGACAGTTATTTAAACATAACTCAAACAACACATGCAAAATAGCTAATAATGCCTGGAGCATGTATCTTAGTTAGTTTTACTAGAAAAATTGTATTTTGTAAGGTTTTGTTAGTTGTTGTTTTTATTCAATATGACAGTATAACTGTCATACTAAATATGAAAGTTATATAAACATAACTCTAAAACCAAACATGCATTGTGTCTAAAAATGCCTGTAATATTGTATCTGTGTGAGTTTAACTAGATTTAGTTGTTTTTGTAAGGTTTGCAAATACAAAATAAGGGTTTTACTCACTATGACAGTTTACTGTCACACTCAATCTGACAGTTATTTATTTAAACATAACTCCTAAACCACACATGCAAAATGGCTAATAATGCCTGGAGATATGTATCTTTGTGAGTTTTACTAGAAACATTATATTGTGTAAGGTTTAGTTAGTTTTTGTACTCAATCTGACAGTATAACTGTCATTCTAAATCCATCCATTTTCTTCCGCTTATCCGAGGTCGGGTTGCGGGGGCAGCAGCCTGAGCAGAAAATCCCAGACTTCCCTCTCCCCAGCCACTTCGTCCAGCTCTTCTCGGGGTATTCCGAGGCGTTCCCAGGCCAGCCGGGGACATAGTCTTTCCAATGTGTCCTAGGTCTTCCCCGTGGCCTCCTGCCACACCTCCCTAGAGGCGTTCGGGTGGCATCCTGAGCAGATGCCCGAACCACCTCATGGCTCCTCTCAATGTGGAGGAGCAGCGGCTTTACTTTGAGTTCCTCCCGGATGACAGAGCTTCTCACCCTGTCTCTAAGGTAGAGACCCACCACCCGGCAGAGGAAACGCATTTCGGCCGCTTGTCCTTTCGGTCATAACCCAAAGCTGGGAACGTAGATCGACGGTAAATTGAGAGCTTTTCCTTCTGGCTCAGCTCCTTCTTCACCACAACGGATCGATATAGCGTCCTCAATACTGAAGACGCCGCACCAAATCGCCTGTGGATCTCTCGATCCACTCTATCCTCACTCGTGAACAAGACTCCTAGGTACTTGAACTCCTCCACTTGGGGCAAGATCTCCTCCCCAACCTGGAGATGGCACTCGACCCTTTCCTGCGCGAGAACCATGGACTTGGACTTGGAGGTGCTGATTCTCATCCCAGTCGCTTCACACTCAAGGACCCTGCCGAGAGTATAGACCTGGTCTACCGTTCCACGACCAGGACGAAAACCACACTGTTCGTCCTGGATCCGAGTTTCCTCCTCTCCAGTACACATGAATAGACCTTACCGGGAAAGCTGAGGAGTGTGTTTCACGATAGTTGGAACACACCCTCCGGTTCTCCTTCTTAAAGAGAGGAACCACCACCCCGGTGTGCCAATCCAGAGGTACCACCCCCAATGTTCACGCGATGTTGCAGAGTCTTGTCAACCAAGACAGCCCCACAGTATCCAGAGCCTTAAGGAACTCATCCACCACCGGGGCCTTGCCACAGAGGAGCTTTTTAACTACCTAGGCAACCTAAGCCCCAGAAATAGGAGAGTCCACCACAGATTCCCCAGGCACTGCTTGGCCTGTCGGTATGCCCGCTGCCTCTGGAGTCCCATGAGCCAAAAGGACCCGATAGGCTCTTTCTTCAGCTTGACGGCATCCCTCCCTGCTGGTGGCCACCAGCGAGTTCTAGGATTACCGCCACGACAGGCACCAAACACCTTGCGGCCACAGCTCCAATCAGCAGGCTCGACAAGAGAGGCACGGAACATGGTCCACTCAGACTCAATGTCCAGCACCTCCCTCGTGACATGTTCAAAGTTCTTCCTTATGTTTGAACATTGTGTTTGTTATGGACAATCCGTGACGAGCACAAAAGTCCAATAACAAAGCACCACTTGGGTTCAGATCTGGGTGGCCATTTTTCCCAATCACGACTCTCCAGGTTTCACTGTCCTTGCCAACATGAGCATTGAAGTCCCCCAACAGAACAAGGGAATCACCCGAGGGAGCACTCTCCAGTACTCCCTCAAGGGAATCCAAAAAGAGTGGGTACTCTGAGCTGCTGTTTGGTGCGTAAACACAAACAACAGTCAGGACCCGTCACCCAACCCAAAGGCGGAGGGAAGCTACCATCTCGTCTACTGGGTCCAACGTGCAGGCTTTGAGCAACAACAATTGCCACCCCAGCCTCTCATTGCTTGCAACGCCAGAGTGGAAGAGAGTCCAGCCCCTCTTGAGAGAACAGGTTCCAGAGCCCTTGCTGTGCGTCGAAGTGAGTCCAACTATATCTAGCCGGAACTTCTTCACCTCGCGCACCAGCTCAGGCTCTTTCCCTCCCAGCGAGGTGACGTTCCACGTCCCAAGAGCGAGCTTATGTAGCCGATAATCGGACTGCCAAGTGCCCTGCCTTCGGCTGCCGCCCAGTTCACACTGCATCCGACCTCTATGACCTCAATGGGCCCATGAGTGGTGAGCCCATTGGAGGGTTGACCCACGTTGCCTCTTCGAAATGAGCCCGGCAGGGCCCCATGGAGACAGGCCCGGCCACAAGTCGCTCGCCATCGTGCCCCACCTCTGCGCCTGGCTCCACAGGGGAGCCACGGTGACCTGCGCCTGGGCGAGAAAAAATCTAGGTCCTCGATTTGTACTTTTCATAAAGGTCTTTGAGCTGCTCTTTGTCTGATCCCTCACCTAGGATCTTTTCTCAGGGGATCCCGAGGCGTTCCCAGGCCAGCCGGGAGACATAGTGTTCCCAATGTGTCCTGGGTCTTCCCCGTGGCCTCCAGGATGACAGAGCTTCACCTTCACCAGGGGTGTCAAACTCAAATACAGAGTGGGCCAAAGTTTAAAACTGAACAAAGCCGCGGGCCAAGGTTGAACAAATTAACCTTTTAATAGGGACCCAAACACGTTTTGCATTGAATATTGAACAAGCAAGGCTTATATAACTTTATAGTGACATGCAAAATGGAGTTTCAAATAATAATAATAATCATTAAAAAATATCAATTGCATATCAAATATAATTTAAATACAAATTGAATGCCTCTTTTCTATTTGCAGCCTTCTGAGGTAAATATCAACATTAACTTTATCCACAGGCTAATACATTTGAAAATAAAATAACAATGAATAAAACAACCATTCAGGACTTTAAACTGCTCAGTTTGCAACACACTGATCTAATTTGATGTGCCCACGCCAGATACCTGGCATCTTTTTTTAGATGCTAGTTCTTTAATGTCGGGGCTCAGGCTTTGAGCTGAGGCAACTTTCATTATCGAACAAGATGTTCAACAGTCATATCTCGTACACCCAATTCTAACATCATTCAGACCCAGTCACAAGATATGTGCAGCTACAGCACACATACACAAATGAATGCAACGCATACTTCATCAACAGCGATACAGGTTACACTGAGGGTGCCAGTATAAAAAACTTTAACACTGTTAGAAATATACGCCACACTGTGAACCCACACCAAACAAAAATAAAAAACACTTTTCGGGAGAACATCCGCACCGTAACACAACATAAACACAAGAGAACAAATACCCAGAATCTTTTGCAGCACTAACTCTTTCGGGACGCTACAAAATACACCCCCGCTACCACCAAACCTCCTCCCCCCCACACACACACACCTTGTAGCGTCTCGGAAGATTGAGTGCTACAAAGGGTTCTGGGTATTTGTTGTGTTGTGTTTATGTTGTGTTACGGTGCGGATGTTCTCCCGAAATGTGTTTGTCATTCTTGTTTGGTGTGGATTCACAGTGTGGCGTATATTTCTAAAAGTGTTAAAGTTTTTTATTTGGCTACCGTCAGTGTAACCTGTATCGCTGTTGATGAAGTATGCGTTGCATTCAATTGTGTGTGGGTGCAGAAGCTGCACTGACATAAAACTGGGCTGGCACTCGTTTGACTAGCTGGAAAAAAAAAAAAAAAAAATTCGGGAGGAGTGCTGGAGTCACTCCCGGGAGGGTTGGCAAGTATTAGAAGTAGCGGCACTGCCGCAATGTATAATCGAAGGTCCAGCTTTAGTGTTAATTTGATATTGCCTCAAGGGCCAAGTCAAATTACACGTTGGGCCAAATTTGGCCCACGGGCCAGAGTTTGACACCCATGACCTTCACTGTAAAAAATTACTGTAAAAATAAAAAATAAAATTACAGTTATATACTCCATCCATCCATCCATTTTCTACCGCTTATTCCCTTCGGGGTCGCGGGGGGCGCTGGAGCCTATCTCAGCTACAATCAGGCGGAAGGCGGGGTACACCCTGGACAAGTCGCCACCTCATCGCAGGGCCAACACAGATAGACAACATTCACACTCACATTCACACACTAGGGCCAATTTAGTGTTGCCAATCAACCTATCATGTTCTTCTTAAATGCAGTTAAGTACTGTAAATTTTGTTGCATTTTTCAAAAAATATCGACCAGCAGTAAGTTACTGTAAAACCTACAGTGTAATTCAGTTATTTTCAGACTTGTTTCTTGGGTCCGCCCACAATTCGTCCAACCGAGCTTCATTTCACCTGGCCGACCCTGCTAAATCCATCCTACTGCATCGTGTGTTTTTGATAACAAGGTAAGAGTCACTTGTACCTTGATGTGTCATTTTCTGTTTGAATTACTTTATATATATATTTATAAAGTCCGAAATGACATAGCGTCACAGTCAGCATCACAGACACTATCGTTGACCACGCGCATGTACCGCCGCATGCTAGCTAGCTAAGTTTTCTTCTTTTTTGTCATAGTCATCATAAAAGATGATAACTTGCAACATATGTGCTACGACTTGCAGCAATGTATTTGCGTATGTTAGACACATGCGAAGTCATAGTTGTATGCCTAATGCATCGTTTAAGTGTGCTTTCCCTAAATGCACAAGAGTTTTTTCCAACTTCTCAGCCTTCAAAACTCACAGCCGTCGTCATAAATATGGCAAGAGTAGGACTGATATGTATAGCGCAGAAGGTTTACCTTGTAATATTGTCTCATGTAGCGCGAAGTGCGATGATATACGAGCCTTTCTCCTGCATTTGAAAAGTCATATTACCGAAGGTAGGACAGTTACGTGCCCCTTCAGTCAATGTGAAAAAAGATTTACAGTTAAGTCTACTTTCACATCGCACGTGTCAAGGAAGCACTACGGCTACACTGAACGAAGTTTGACTTGATCAACAGCAAATCCAAGCAGCTCTTGTGTTATTAACACTGATGATGACTATTGTGATATGCAACTTGAGGATTCAGGATATTCCTGTTATGAAGACATGGAGGTCTACTTGCATTAAAAAAATGTTCACAGCACTGAAAAAAGGTTGAGAACCACTGCCTTAGGACAGTGGTTCTCAACCTTTTTTCAGTGATGTACCCCTGTGAACATTTTTTAAATTCAAGTACCCCCTAATCAGAGCAAAGCATTTTTGGTTGAAAAAAAGAGATAAAGACGTAAAATACAGCACTATGTCATCAGTTTCTGATTTATTAAATTGTATAACAGTGCAAAATATTGCTCATTTGTTGTGGTCTTTCTTGAACTATTTGGAAAAAAAGATATAAAAATAACTAAAAACTTGTTGAAAAATAACCAAGTGATTCAATTATAAATAAAGATTTTTACACATAGAAGTAATCAACTTAAAGTGCCCTCTTTGGGGATTGTAATAGAGATCCATCTGGATTCATGAACTTCATTCTCAACATTTCTTCACAAAAAAAGAAATCTTTAACATCAATATTTATGGAACATGTCCACTACGCTTTAACCAAGCCTCCATTGTTTTCTACATGGATAGTTGATTGACAGTTGGTGCCGTGTGGCACCGCCAGGTAGGGTCAAACCATCATGGCATGGGGGAAACTCTGGCTTTATGGTAATGAATGGAATAGCCTACTTGATTAGTTGTTCAGTTTATGAACTTACATTCATATTTTGTCGAAGTATTATTCAATAAATATATTTATAAAGGATTTTTGAATTGTTGCTATTTTTAGAATATTTTAAAAAAATCTCACGTACCCCTTGGCATACCTTCAAGTACCCCCAGGAGTACGCGTACCCCCATTTGAGAACCACTGCCTTAGGAGACTAGATGTAAACAGAGGAAAGAGAGAGCGAGTGAGGTGGCCATTCCAAATACTTTTAAAATGCTACCCATATTGGATACTGTTTAGGAACATAAACTGCATTTCTTGACTGTACCAGTTGCTGGTGACAAAGTCACAATAAAACGTTGGATGATCAGCATGGAAGGTGATGTCATCTGCAAAGGCGTCCAACCTAGCTTAATCTCAGGGCTTGCTGCCCTTCTTGCCACATACTATGTGTTCAACTTGGAATAACAAGAGGAAGGTCCTCGGACATTGGAATTTGTTCAAAGGTAAATCCTCTTGATACTGTTAAAATACTGTTAGGATATTTTATTTTATATTTCTCACCTCTGTTCAGGAATTTGACTTGTCATTTCCCCAATTGTGTGCCTTAAATCAATGACTCTTCTGTTCCTTTGTGGACCTTCTTATTAGGGACCGAAGCACCAGTTTGACTCTAGGATACAGAGAAGGTAGGTAATGTGCAGGTAAAGATATGTTGACTGGGTCAAAGAAGGAAGCACCTGTTTGACCCCAGGATGCAGAAAAAGTAGATAATTTGCAGGTAAAGACATGTTGACTGGATGATGGCAGGAAGCACCAGCTTGACCCGAGAATGCAGAGCAAGTAGGTAATGTGCGGGTGAAGATATGTTGAATGGGTAAAGGCAGGAAGCACCAGTGTGACCCCACTATGCAGGGAAGGTAGGTAATGTGCGGGTGAAGGTATGTTGAATGGGTGAAAGAAGGAAGCGCAGGTGTGGTCGAGGCCATGCAGACAAGGTAGGTATGTGCAGGTGAAGATATGTTGTATGGTGAAAGAAAGAAGCACCAGTGTGACCCAAGGATGCAGGGAAGGTAGGTAATGTGCAGGTAAAGATATGTTGAATGGGTGAAGGCAGGAAACACCAGCTAGACGCCAGGATACAGAGAAGGTAGGTAATGTGCAGGTAAAGATATGTTGAATGAGTAAAGGCAGGAAACACCAGCTTGACTCCAGGATATAGAGAAGGTAGGTAATGTGCAGGTAAAGATATGTTGAATGGGTGAAGGTAGAAAGCACCAGCGTGACCACACTATGCAGAGAAGGTAGGTAATGTGCAGGTAAAGATATGTTGAATGGGTAAAGGCAAGAAGCACCAGTGTGACCCCAGGATGCAGAGAAGATAGGTAATGAGCAGGAAACGATATGTTAAATGGGTGAAAGCAGGAAACATCAGCGTAAATACACGGTCCCGTAGATGGAGAGAAAACATGAATAGAGAGAGGGGTTGGGGAGGCTTTAGCATTGTCTTCCTCTCTGAATTTGTCTTAATGGGTTTTAGAGCATTCACTCATCTACAGCTGTGGTTATGGTATAGGCTCACATATATCCTAAAATTGATATTAATATTTGTGCAGTGCATATTCCTAAATAACAATGTGAGGGGGGTTCTGTATCGACTACAAGTAATCTTCAATCACAAAAGAATATCTAATATGCTTTCTCTCTTTTTTAGGCGATTCATTGGCGTTAACCCTGAGAGGGGAACAAAGGCTAGCCAGGGAAAGGTGGTGTCCAAGAAGACCGGGAAGCTGGTCCAGAAAAAGGCAGCAACTGTAAATCCTCACATAGCCACCCTTATAAAACATCTCACAGACTTTGAGTGGGGCTTTATGTAGCCGACAACTAAACACTGGACTCGTGTTCAGTGTTTTGTCTCCAGTTAGAAATTAAGTGGACATGTTATAAATGTTAAAATGCTTTACTGAAAATAAGAAGAATGCACTAAATGTACATTGAATGTATTTGATGCACTTTAAAATAATGGGTTAATAAAAACATAATCTTGCAAGGCCATTTCTCCAGTCATTTTTATGCCAGCAGATTGCAGGGGTTTTGATTTTGAAAAATTAAAAGTTCAACTCATTAACTTCTAGTGGCATTATACTGTAAAGCTCAGTCTATAGTGCTTACAATTATTTTACTGTAATTAACTGTTAATGGATATTACAGTAGATACACTAAAATAACAGTGTAATGCCGCTAAACAGATGACAGTATTATGCTGTGAAGCGTATATTTGATACAGCACAGTACTGTGATACTTTTTACAGTAATAAACTGTAGTGATATGCCTATGACCAGTATGTGTGCTGTAGAAAAACAGTTTTATACTGGAACCATTAGCTGCCAGTAGGTTACTGTAATTAAACGGTGAAAATTCTTACAGTAAGGGAGAGACCCGCCACCCAGCGGAGAAAACTCATTTCGGCCGCTTGTACCCGTGATGTTGTCCTTTCGGTCATAACCCAAAGCTCATGACCATAGGTGAGGATGGGAACGTAGATTGACCGGTAAATTGAGAGCTTTTCCCTCTGGCGCAGCTCCTTCTTACCACAACGAATCGATATAGCGTCCTCATTACTGAAGACGCCGCACCGATCAGCCTGTGCATCTCACGATCCACTCTTCCCTCACTCATGAACAAGACTCCAGGTACTTGAACTCATCCACTTGGGGCAAGATCTCCTGCCCAACCTCGAGATGGCACTCCACCCTTTCCCGGGCGAGAACCTCAGACTTGGAGGTGCTGATTCTCATCCCAGTCGCTTCACACTCGGCTGCGAACCAATCCAATGAGAGCTGAAGATCCTGGCCAGTTAAAGCCACATCATCTGCAAAAAGGAGAGACCTAATCCTGCAGCCACCAAACCGGATCCCCTCAACGCCATGACTGCGCCTAGAAATTCTGTCCATAAAATTTATGAACACATTTGGTGACAAAGGGCAGCCAACTTATTGCTGGCAATGCGGACCAAGCTCTGACACTGATCATACAGGGAGCGACCCGCCACAATCAGACATGCCGATACCCCATACTATCTGAGCACTCCCCACAGGACTTCCCGGGGTGGCCACGGTCGAATGTCTTCTCCAAGTCCACAAAGCACATGTAGACTGGTTGGACAAACTCCCATGCACACTCAAGGACCCTGCCGAGAGTATAGAGCTGGTCTACCGTTCCACGACCAGGACGAAAACCCCACTGTTCGTCCTGGATCCGAGGTTCCTCCTCTCCAGTACACATGAATAGACCTTACCGGGAAGGCTGAGGAGTGTGATCTACGATAGTTGGAACACACCCTCCGGTTCCCCTACTTAAAGAGAGGAACCACCACCCCGGTGTGCCAATCCAGAGGTACCGCCCCTGATGTCCACGCGATGTTGCAGAGTCTTGTCAACTAAAACAGCCCCACAGCATCCAGAGCCTTAAGAGCTCATCCACCCCCGGGGCCTTGCCACCGAGGAGCTTTTAAAACTACCTTGGCAACCTCAGCCCCAGAAATAGGAGAGCCCACCACAAATTCCCCAGGCACTGCTTGGCCTGTCGGTATGCCCGCTGCCTCTGGAGTCCCATGAGCCAAAAGGACCAGATAAGCTCTTTCTTCAGCTTGACGGCATCCCGCACTGCTGGTGGCCACCAGCGGGTTCTAGGATTACCGCCACGACAGGCACCAAACACCTTGCGGCCACAGCTCCAATCAGCTGGCTTGACAAGAGAGGCACGAACATGATCCATTCAGACTCAATGTCCAGCACCTCCTTTGTGACATGTTCAAAGTTCCTCCGGAGGTGGAAAAAGAAACTCTCTCTGACAGGAGACTCTGCTAGGCATTCCCAAAAGACTCTCACAATGCGTTTGGGCCTGCCAGGTCTGTCCGGGATCCTACCCCACCATCGGAGCCAGCTCACCAGGTGGTGATCGGTAGAAAGCTCGCCCCTCTCTTCACCCGAGTGTCCAAAACATGAGGCCGCAAATCCCATGACACAACTACAAAGTCAATAATGGAACTGCGGCCGAGGGTGTCCTGGTGCCAAGTGCACATATGGACACTCTTATGTTTGAACATTGTGTTTGTTATGGACAATCCGTGACGAGCACAAAAGTCCAATAACAAAGCACCACTTGGGTTCAGATCCGGGTGGCCATTTTTCCCAATCACGACTCTCCAGGTTTCAAAGTCGTTGCCAACATGAGCGTTGAAGACCCCCAGCAGAACAAGGGAATCACCCGAGGGAGCACTCTCAAGGGAATCCAAAAAGAGTGGGTACTCTGAGCTGCTGTTTGGTGCGTAAACACCAACAACAGTCAGGACCCATCACCCAACCCGAAAGCGGAGGGAAGCTACCATCTCGTCTTCTGGGTTAAGTCCAACGTGCAGGCTTTGAGCTGGGGGGCAACAAGAATTGCCAACCCAGCCTCTCATTACTTGCAACGCCAGAGTGGAAGAGAGTCCAACCCCTCTTGAGAGAACAGGTTCCAGAGCCCTTGCTGTGCGTCGAAGTGAGTCCAGCTTTATCTAGCCGGGAACTTCTCCACCTCGCGAGGTGACGTTCCACGTCCCAAGAGCGAGCTTATGTAGCCGATAATCGGACCGCCAAGTGCCCTGCCTTCGGCTTCCGCCCAGCTAACACTGCACCCGACCTCTGTGAGCCAGCCCATGAGTGGTGAGCCTATTGCAGGGGGGACCCACGTTGCCTCTTCGAGCTGGGCCCCATGGGCACCAGTCGCTCGCCATCGTGCCCCACCTCTGGGCCTGGCTCCACAGGGGAGCCACGGTGACCTGCGTCCGGGCGAGAAAATATCTAGGTCCTCGATTTGTACTTTTCATAAAGGTCTTTGAGCTGCTCTTTGTCTGATTCCTCACCTAGGACCTGTTTGTCTTGGGTGACCCTACCAGGGGGAATAGAAGCCCCCGGACAACATAGCTCCTAGGATCAGTGGGACACGCAAACCACAAAGGTGGCGGCTCAGAAAGCAGGTTATATAAACATAACTCCAAAACCAAACATGCAAGATGTCTAAACATGCCTGTAATATTGTATCAATGTGAGTTTTACTAGAATCGGTTGTTTTTGTAAGGCTTGCAAACACAAAAGGTTTTTTTTACTCAATATGACAGTAAGTTCTTAAAATGCTGAGATAATGTGAAAAAAACAATACAAATGTATTCCAACATGATTCCTAAACCAAACATGCAAAATGTCTAAAAATGCCTGTAATATTGAATCCATGTGAGTTTTACTAGAATCATTTGTTTTTGTAAGGTTTGCAAATACAAAAATTGAGTTTTATGACAGACACAAGTTAGTTTTTTTACTCATTATAACAGTATAGATGTCATACTATATATTAAAGTTATATGAACATAACTCCAAAACCAAACGTGCATTATGTCCAAAATTGCCTGTAATATTGTATAGATGTGAGTTTTACTAGAATCAGGTTTGCAAATACAAAAATTGGCTTTTATGACAGTATACTGTCACACTCAATATGACAGTATAACTGTCATACTAAATCCATCCATTTTCTTCCGCTTATCCGAGGTCGGGTTGCGGGGGCAGCAGCCTAAGCAGAGAGCCCAGACTTCCCTCTCCCCAGCCACTTTGTCCAGCTCTTCTCGGGGGATCCCGAGGCGTTCCCAGGCCATAGTCTTTCCAATGTATCCTAGGTCTTCCCCATGGCCTCCTGCCGTTCGGACCTAGGGAGGCGTTCGGGTGGCTTCCTGAGCAGATGCCCGAACCACCTCATCTGGCTCCTCTCAATGTGGAGGAGCAGCGGCTTTACACTGAGTTCCTCCCAGATGACAGAGCTTCTCACCCTATCTCTAAGGGAGAGACCCACCACCCGGCGGAGGAAACTCATTTCGGCCGCTTGTACCCGTGACCTTGTCCTTTCGGTCATAACCCAAAGCTCATGACCATAGGTGAGGATGGGAACGTTGATCGACCGGTAAATTGAAAGCTTTTCCTTCTGGCTCAGCTCCTTCTTCACCACAACGGATCGCTATAGCGTCCTCATTACTGAAGACGCCGCACCGATCCGCCTGTAGATCTCACAATCCACTCTATCCTCACTCGTGAACAAGACTCCTAGGTACTTGAACTCCTTCACTTGGGGCAAGATCTCTTTCCCAACCTCGAGATGGCACTCCACCCTTTCCCGGGCGAGAACCATGGACTCGGACATGGAGGTGCTGATTCTCATCCCAGTCGCTTCACTGCGAACCGATCCAATGAAAGCTGAAGATCTTGGCCAGTTGAAGCCATCAGGACCACATCATCTGCAAAAAGCAGAGACCTAATCCTGCAGCCACCAAACCAGGCGCAGTCATGGCGTTGAGGGGATCCTCAAAGCCATGACTGCGCCTAGATATTCTGTCCATTAAAGTTATGAACAGAATCGGTGACAAAGGGCAGCCTTGGCGGAGTCCAACCCTCACTGGAAAGGGGTCCGACATACTGCCGGCAATGCGGACCAAGCTCTGACACTGATCATACAGGGAGACACCCGCCACAATCAGACATGCCGATACTCCATACTCTCTGAGCACTCCCCACAGGATTTACCGGGGGCCAAGGTCGAATGTCTTCTCCAAGTCCACAAAACTTATGTAGACTGGTTGGGCAAACTCCCATGCACACTCAAGGACCCTGCCGAGAGTATAGAGCTGGTCTACCGTTCCACGACCAGGACGAAAACCACACTGTTCGTCCTGGATCCGAGGTTCCTCCTCTCCATTACACATGAATAGACCTTACCGGGAAGGCTGAGGAGTGTGATCTACGATAGTTGGAACACACCCTCCGGTTCCCCTTCTTAAAGAGAGGAACCACCACCCCGGTCTGCCAATCCAGAGGTACCGCCCCTGATGTAGACGCAATGTTGCAGAGTCTTGTCAACCAAGACTGCCCCACAGCATCCAGAGCCTTAAGGAACTCCGGACGGAGCTCATACCCCCGGGGCCTTGCCACCGAGGAGCTTTTTAACTACCTTGGCAACCTCAGCCCCAGAAATAGGAGAGCCCACCACAGACTTCCCAGGCACTGTTTCCTCATAGGAAGACGTGTTGGTGGGACTGAGGAGGTCTCGCTTGGCCTGTCGATATGCCCACTGCCTCTGGAGTCCCATGAGCCAAAAGGACCCGGTGGCTCTTTCTTCAGCTTGACAGCATCCCTCGGTGCTGGTGGATTACCGCCACGACAGGCACCAAACACCTTGCGGCCACAGCTTCAATCAGCTGGCTCAACAAGAGAACATGGTCCACTCAGACTCAATGTCCAGCACCTCCCTCGTGACATGTTCAAAGTTCTTCCGGACATGTTCAAAGTTCTTCAGGAGACTCTGCTAGGTGTTCCCAGCAGACCCTTACAATGCGTTTGGGCCTGCCAGGTCTGACCGGCAACCTCCCCTACCATCGGAGCCAGCTCACCACCAGGTGGTGGTTGGTAGAAAGCTCTGCCCCTCTCTTCACCGAGTGTCCAAAACATGAGGCCGCAAATCCCATGACACAACTACAAAGTCAATCATGCGGCCGAGGGTGTCCTTGTGCCAAGTGCACATATGGACACCCTTATGTTTGAACATTGTGTTTGTTATGGACAATCCGTGACAAGCACAAAAGTCCAATAACAAAGCACCACTTGGGTTCAGATCCGGGTGGCCATTTTTCCCAATCACGACTCTCCAGGTTTCACTGTCGTTGCCAACATAGCGTTGAAGTCCACCAGCAGAAAAAGGGAATCACCCGAGGGAGCACTCTCCAGTACTCCCTCAAGGGAATCCAAAAAGAGTTGGTACTCTGAGCTGCTGTTTGGTGTGTAAACACAAACAACAGTCAGGACCCGTCACCCAACCCGAAGGCTGAAGGAAGCTACCATCTCGTCTATTGGGTTTAAAGTCCAACGTGCAGGCTTTGAGCCGGGGGGCAACAAGAATTGCCACCCCAGCCTCTCATTAGTTGCAACGCCAGTGTGGAATCTCTTCCACTCTGGCATTGCAAGTAATGAAAGTTCAGCTCAGTCCAGCCCCTCTGAGAGAACAGGTTCCAGAGCCCTTGCTGTGAGTCCAACTATATCTAGCCGGGAACTTCTCCACCTCAAGCACCAGCTCAGGCTCCTTCCCTCCCAGCGAGGTGACGTTCCATGTCCCAAGAGCGAGCTTATGTAGCCGATAATCGGACCACCAAGTGCCCTGCCTTCGGCTGCCGCCCAGCTCACACTGCACCCTCTATGACCCAGCCCATGAGTGGTGAGCCCTGGAGGGGGGATCCACGTTGCCTCTTCGAGCTGAGCACGGCTGGGCCCCATGGGGACAGGCCCGTCAATCGCCATCGTGCCACACCTCTGGGCCTGGCTCCACAGGGGAGCCACGGTGACCTGCGTCCGGGCGAGAAAAAATCTAGGTCCTCAATTGTACTTTTAATAAAGGTCTTTGAGCTGCTCTTTGTCTGATCCCTCACCTAGGACCTGTTTGTCCTGGATCAGTGGGACACGCAAACCACAAAGGTGGCGGCTCAGAAAGCAGGTTATATAAATATAACTCCAAAACCAAACATGCAATAGGTCTAAACATGCCTGTAATATTGTATCAATGTGACTTTTCCTAGAATCGGTTGTTTTTGTAAGGTTTGCAAATACAAAAATTAGGTTTTACTCACAATGACAAAATCACACTCAATATGACAGTTATTTAAACATAACTCATAAACCACACAAAAAAATGGCTAATAATGCCTGAAATAATGAATCATTGGGAGTTTTACTGAGTTTTATATTTTGCAAACACAAAAAGTAGTTTTTTACTTGACTGTAATGTTCTTAGAACCCTGAGATAATGGGAAAAAAGCAATAAAAATGTATTTAAACCTAACTCCTAAACAACACATGCAAAATGGCTAATAATGCCTAGGGAGACATGTAACGTTGTTAGTTTAAAAAAAATGATCTTTTGTAAAGATATCAAAGACACTAGCTAGTTTTTTTTATTCAATATGACAGTATAACAGTCATACTAAATATGAAAGTTATATAAACATAACTCCAAAACCAAACATGTGTCATGTCTAAAAATGTATTTATGTGAGTTTGTAAGGTTTGCAAAAACAAAAAGTAGTTTTTTACTCAATATGAAAGTAATGTTCTTAGAATCCTGAGATAATGCGAAAAAAGCAATACAAATGTATTCAAACACAAATTTTAAACCAAACATGTAAAATGTCTAAAAATGCCTGTAATATTGAATCCATATAAGTTTTACTAGAATCAATTGTTTTTGTAAGGTTTGCAAATACAAAAATTAGGTTTTACACATAATGACATTAAAACTGTAACACTCAATATAACAATTATTTATTTATAACTCCTAACCACACATGAAACATGTCTAATAATGCGTGAAAAAATTTATCTTTGTGAGTGTTACTAGAAACATTTTCTTTTGTAAGGTTTGCAAATACAGGTTAGTTTTTTTTACTCCATATGACAGTATAACTGCCACACTCAATATGACAGTTATTTAAACATAACTCTTAAACTACACATGAAAAATGATTAACAATGCCTGAAATAATGCATTCTTGTAAGTTTTACTCGAAACATATGCTTTTTTAAGGCTTGCAAACACAAAAATTATTTCTTTACTCAATATGACAGTAATGTTCTAAATTCTGAGAAAATACGAACAAATTAATAAAAATGATTCCAACATAATTCCTAAACCAAATATGCAAAATGTCTAAAAATGTCTGTAATATTGAATCCATGTGAGTTTTACTAGATTTAAATTATTTTGTAAGGTTTGCAAATACATAAATTAAGTTTTACTTACTATGTCATATCTGACAGTATATGACAGTTATTTAACCATAACTCAAACCACACATGAAAAATGGCTAATAATGCCTGAAATAATGCATCCTTGGCCATTTTACTCGAAACACATGCTTTTTTAAATCTTGCAAACACAAAAAGTAGTTTTTTTACTCAATATGACTGTAATGTTCTTAAAATCCTGAGATAATGCGAAAAAAGCAATAAAAATGTATTTAAACATTACTCCTAAACAACATATGCAAAATGGCTAATAATGCCTGGAAACACGTATCTTTGTTAGTTTTACTGGAAAAAGGATCTTTTGTAAAGTTTGCAAAGACACAAGCCAGTTTTTTTTAATTCAATATGACAGTATAACAGTCATTTTAAATATCAAAGTTATATAAACATAACTCCAAAACCAAACATGTGTCATGTCTAAAAATGCCTGTAATAATGTATTAATGTGAGTTTGTAAGGTTTTCAAAAACAAAAAGTAGTTTTTTACTCAATATGAAAGTAATGATCTTAGAATCCTGAGATAATGCGAAAAAAGCAATAAAAATGTATTCAAACATAACTCCTAAACAACCCAGGCAAAATGGGTAATAATGCCTGGAGACATGTATCTTTGTTAGTTTTACTAGAAAATGTATTTTTTGTAAAGATATCAAAGACAAAAGCTAGTTTTTTTTTATTCAATATGACTGTATAACAGTCATACTAAATATAAAAGTTATATAAACATAACTCCAAAACCAAACATGTGTCATGTCTAAAAATGCCTGTAATAATGTATTAATGTGAGTTTGTAAGGTTTGCAAAAACAAAAAGTAGTTTTTTACTCAATATGAAAGTAATGATCTTAGAATCCTGAGATAATGCGAAAAAAGCAATAAAAATGTATTTAAACATAATTCCTAAACAACCCATGCAAAATGGCTAATAATGCCTGGAGACATGTATCTTTGTTAGTTTTACTAGAAAAATGATCTTTTGTAAAGTTTGCAAAGACACAAGCTACTTTTTTTTTATTCAATATGACTGTATAACAGTCATACTAAATATAAAAGTTATATAAACATAACTCCAAAACCAAACATGTGTCATGTCTAAAAATGCCTGTAATAATGTATTAATGTGAGTTTGTAAGGTTTGCAAAAACAAAAAGTAGTTTTTTACTCAATATGAAAGTAATGATCTTAAAATCCTGAGATAATGCGAAAAAAGCAATAAAAATGTATTTAAACATAATTCCTAAACAACCCATGCAAAATGGGTAATAATGCCTGGAGACATGTATCTTTGTTAGTTTTACTAGAAAAATGATCTTTTGTAAAGTTTGCAAAGACACAAGCTAATTTTTTTTATTCAATATGACAGTATAACAGTCATACTAAATATAAAAGTTATATAAACATAACTCCAAAACCAAACATGTGTCATGTCTAAAAATGTCTGTAATAATGTATTTATGTGAGTTTGTAAGGTTTGCAAAAACAAAAAGTATTTTTTTACTCAATATGAAAGTAATGATCTTGGAATCCTGAGATAATGCGAAAAAAGCAATAAAAATGTCTTTAAACATAACTCCTAAACAACCCAGGCAAAATGGGTAATAATGCCTGGAGACATGTATCTTTGTTAGTTTTACTAGGAAATGTATATTTTGTAAAGTTTGCAAAGAAACAAGCTAGTTGTTTTTATTCAATAAGACAGTATAACAGTCATACTAAATATGAAAGTTATATAAACATAACTCCAGAACCAAACGTGTGTCATGTCTAAAATTGCCTATAATAATGTATTTATGTGAGTTTGTAAGGTTTGCAAAAACAAAAAGTAGTTTTTTCCTCAATATGAAAGTAGGGATTTTAGAATCCTGAGATAATGCGAAAAAAGCAATAAAAATGTATTTAAACATAATTCCTAAACAACCCATGCAAAATGGCTAATAATGCCTGGAGACATGTATCTTTGTTAATTTTACTAGAAAAATGATATTTTGTAAAGTTTGCAAAGACACAAGCTAGTTTTTTTTTATTCAATATGACAGTATAACACTCATATTAAATATAGAAGTTATATAAACATAACTCCAAAACCAAACATGTGTCATGTCTAAAAATGCCTGTAATAATGTATTTATGTGAGTTTGTAAGGTTTGCAAAAACAAAAAGTAGTTTTTTTACTCAATATGAAAGTAATGATCTTAGAATCCTGAGATAATGCGAAAAAAGCAATAAAAATGTCTTTAAACATAATTCCTAAACAACCCATGCAAAATGGGTAATAATGCCTGGAGACATGTATCTTTGTTAGTTTTACTAGAAAAATGATCTTTTGTAAAGTTTGCAAAGACACAAGCTAGTTTTTTTTTATTCAATATGACAGTATAACAGTCATACTAAATATGAAAGTTATATAAACATAACTCCAAAACCAAACATGTGAATTGTCTAAAAATGCCTGTAATATTGAATTTATGTAAGTTTTACTAGAATCAATTGTTTTTGTAAGGTTTGCAAATACAAAAATTAGGTTTTACACATAATGACATTATAACTTTAACACTCAATATGAAAGTTATTTAATTATAACTCCTAAATACACATGAAACATGTCTAATAGCGTGAAAAAAATTATCTTTGTGAGTGTTGCTGGAAACATTTTCTTTTGTAAGGTTTGCAAAGACACAAGTTAGATTTTTTTAACTCAATATGACAGTATAACGCCACACTCAATATGACAGTTATTTAAACATAACTCCTAAACCACACCTGAAAAATGGCTAATAATGCCTGAAATAATGCATCTTTGGGAGTTTTACTGGAAACATATGCTTTTTTTAAGGCTTGCAAACACAAAAAATATTTTTTTACTCAATATGACAGTAATGTTCTAAAATTCTGAGAAAATACGAACAAATTAATAAAAATGATTCCAACATAATTCCTAAACCAATCATGCAAAATGTCTGAAAATGCCTGTAATATTGAATCCATGTGAGTTTTATTTGAATCAGTTGTATGGTTTGCTAATACAAAAATTGGGTTTTATGACAAACACAAGTTAGTTTTTTTACTCAATATAACAGTTTAGCTGTCATACTATATATGAAAGTTATATAAACATAACTCCAAAACCAAACCATTATGTCCAAAACTGCCTGTAATATTGTATATATGTGAGTTTTACTAGAATCAGGGTTGCAAATACAAAAATTGGGTTTTATGACAGTATACTGTCACACTCAATATGACAGTTATTTAAACATAACTCAAACAACACATGCAAAATAGCTAATAATGCCTGGAGCATGTATCTTAGTTAGTTTTACTAGAAAAATTGTATTTTGTAAGGTTTTGTTAGTTGTTGTTTTTATTCAATATGACAGTATAACTGTCATACTAAATATGAAAGTTATATAAACATAACTCTAAAACCAAACATGCATTGTGTCTAAAAATGCCTGTAATATTGTATCTGTGTGAGTTTAACTAGATTTAGTTGTTTTTGTAAGGTTTGCAAATACAAAATAAGGGTTTTACTCACTATGACAGTTTACTGTCACACTCAATCTGACAGTTATTTATTTAAACATAACTCCTAAACCACACATGCAAAATGGCTAATAATGCCTGGAGATATGTATCTTTGTGAGTTTTACTAGAAACATTATATTGTGTAAGGTTTAGTTAGTTTTTGTACTCAATCTGACAGTATAACTGTCATTCTAAATCCATCCATTTTCTTCCGCTTATCCGAGGTCGGGTTGCGGGGGCAGCAGCCTGAGCAGAAAATCCCAGACTTCCCTCTCCCCAGCCACTTCGTCCAGCTCTTCTCGGGGTATTCCGAGGCGTTCCCAGGCCAGCCGGGGACATAGTCTTTCCAATGTGTCCTAGGTCTTCCCCGTGGCCTCCTGCCACACCTCCCTAGAGGCGTTCGGGTGGCATCCTGAGCAGATGCCCGAACCACCTCATGGCTCCTCTCAATGTGGAGGAGCAGCGGCTTTACTTTGAGTTCCTCCCGGATGACAGAGCTTCTCACCCTGTCTCTAAGGTAGAGACCCACCACCCGGCAGAGGAAACGCATTTCGGCCGCTTGTCCTTTCGGTCATAACCCAAAGCTGGGAACGTAGATCGACGGTAAATTGAGAGCTTTTCCTTCTGGCTCAGCTCCTTCTTCACCACAACGGATCGATATAGCGTCCTCAATACTGAAGACGCCGCACCAAATCGCCTGTGGATCTCTCGATCCACTCTATCCTCACTCGTGAACAAGACTCCTAGGTACTTGAACTCCTCCACTTGGGGCAAGATCTCCTCCCCAACCTGGAGATGGCACTCGACCCTTTCCTGCGCGAGAACCATGGACTTGGACTTGGAGGTGCTGATTCTCATCCCAGTCGCTTCACACTCAAGGACCCTGCCGAGAGTATAGACCTGGTCTACCGTTCCACGACCAGGACGAAAACCACACTGTTCGTCCTGGATCCGAGTTTCCTCCTCTCCAGTACACATGAATAGACCTTACCGGGAAAGCTGAGGAGTGTGTTTCACGATAGTTGGAACACACCCTCCGGTTCTCCTTCTTAAAGAGAGGAACCACCACCCCGGTGTGCCAATCCAGAGGTACCACCCCCAATGTTCACGCGATGTTGCAGAGTCTTGTCAACCAAGACAGCCCCACAGTATCCAGAGCCTTAAGGAACTCATCCACCACCGGGGCCTTGCCACAGAGGAGCTTTTTAACTACCTAGGCAACCTAAGCCCCAGAAATAGGAGAGTCCACCACAGATTCCCCAGGCACTGCTTGGCCTGTCGGTATGCCCGCTGCCTCTGGAGTCCCATGAGCCAAAAGGACCCGATAGGCTCTTTCTTCAGCTTGACGGCATCCCTCCCTGCTGGTGGCCACCAGCGAGTTCTAGGATTACCGCCACGACAGGCACCAAACACCTTGCGGCCACAGCTCCAATCAGCAGGCTCGACAAGAGAGGCACGGAACATGGTCCACTCAGACTCAATGTCCAGCACCTCCCTCGTGACATGTTCAAAGTTCTTCCTTATGTTTGAACATTGTGTTTGTTATGGACAATCCGTGACGAGCACAAAAGTCCAATAACAAAGCACCACTTGGGTTCAGATCTGGGTGGCCATTTTTCCCAATCACGACTCTCCAGGTTTCACTGTCCTTGCCAACATGAGCATTGAAGTCCCCCAACAGAACAAGGGAATCACCCGAGGGAGCACTCTCCAGTACTCCCTCAAGGGAATCCAAAAAGAGTGGGTACTCTGAGCTGCTGTTTGGTGCGTAAACACAAACAACAGTCAGGACCCGTCACCCAACCCAAAGGCGGAGGGAAGCTACCATCTCGTCTACTGGGTCCAACGTGCAGGCTTTGAGCAACAACAATTGCCACCCCAGCCTCTCATTGCTTGCAACGCCAGAGTGGAAGAGAGTCCAGCCCCTCTTGAGAGAACAGGTTCCAGAGCCCTTGCTGTGCGTCGAAGTGAGTCCAACTATATCTAGCCGGAACTTCTTCACCTCGCGCACCAGCTCAGACTCTTTCCCTCCCAGCGAGGTGACGTTCCACGTCCCAAGAGCGAGCTTATGTAGCCGATAATCGGACTGCCAAGTGCCCTGCCTTCGGCTGCCGCCCAGTTCACACTGCATCCGACCTCTATGACCTCAATGGGCCCATGAGTGGTGAGCCCATTGGAGGGTTGACCCACGTTGCCTCTTCGAAATGAGCCCGGCAGGGCCCCATGGAGACAGGCCCGGCCACAAGTCGCTCGCCATCGTGCCCCACCTCTGCGCCTGGCTCCACAGGGGAGCCACGGTGACCTGCGCCTGGGCGAGAAAAAATCTAGGTCCTCGATTTGTACTTTTCATAAAGGTCTTTGAGCTGCTCTTTGTCTGATCCCTCACCTAGGATCTTTTCTCAGGGGATCCCGAGGCGTTCCCAGGCCAGCCGGGAGACATAGTGTTCCCAATGTGTCCTGGGTCTTCCCCGTGGCCTCCAGGATGACAGAGCTTCACCTTCACCAGGGGTGTCAAACTCAAATACAGAGTGGGCCAAAGTTTAAAACTGAACAAAGCCGCAGGCCAAGGTTGAACAAATTAACCTTTTAATAGGGACCCAAACACGTTTTGCATTGCATATTGAACAAGCAAGGCTTATATAACTTTATAGTGACATGCAAAATGGAGTTTCAAATAATAATAATAATCATTAAAAAATATCAATTGCATATCAAATATAATTTAAATACAAATTGAATGCCTCTTTTCTATTTGCAGCCTTCTGAGGTAAATATCAACATTAACTTTATCCACAGGCTAATAAATTTGAAAATAAAATAACAATGAATAAAACAACCATTCAGGACTTTAAACTGCTCAGTTTGCAACACACTGATCTAATTTGATGTGCCCAAGCCAGATACCTGGCATCTTTTTTTAGATGCTAGTTCTTTAATGTCGGGGCTCAGGCTTTGAGCTGAGGCAACTTTCATCATCGAACAAGATGTTCAACAGTCATATCTCGTACACCCAATTCTAACATCATTCAGACCCAGTCACAAGATATGTGCAGCTACAGCACGCATACACAAATGAATGCAACGCATACTTCATCAACAGCGATACAGGTTACACTGAGGGTGCCAGTATAAAAAACTTTAACACTGTTAGAAATATACGCCACACTGTGAACCCACAACAAACAAAAATAAAAAACACTTTTCGGGAGAACATCCGCACCGTAACACAACATAAACACAAGAGAACAAATACCCAGAATCTTTTGCAGCACTAACTCTTTCGGGACGCTACAAAATACACCCCCGCTACCACCAAACCTCCTCCCCCCCACACACACACACCTTGTAGCGTCTCGGAAGATTGAGTGCTACAAAGGGTTCTGGGTATTTGTTGTGTTGTGTTTATGTTGTGTTACGGTGCGGATGTTCTCCCGAAATGTGTTTGTCATTCTTGTTTGGTGTGGATTCACAGTGTGGCGTATATTTCTAAAAGTGTTAAAGTTTTTTATTTGGCTACCGTCAGTGTAACCTGTATCGCTGTTGATGAAGTATGCGTTGCATTCAATTGTGTGTGGGTGCAGAAGCTGCACTGACATAAAACTGGGCTGGCACTCGTTTGACTAGCTGGAAAAAAAAAAAAAAAAAATTCGGGAGGAGTGCTGGAGTCACTCCCGGGAGGGTTGGCAAGTATTAGAAGTAGCGGCACTGCCGCAATGTATAATCGAAGGTCCAGCTTTAGTGTTAAGTTGATATTGCCTCAAGGGCCAAGTCAAATTACACGTTGGGCCAAATTTGGCCCACGGGCCAGAGTTTGACACCCATGACCTTCACTGTAAAAAATTACTGTAAAAATAAAAAATAAAATTACAGTTATATACTCCATCCATCCATCCATTTTCTACCGCTTATTCCCTTCGGGGTCGCGGGGGGCGCTGGAGCCTATCTCAGCTACAATCAGGCGGAAGGCGGGGTACACCCTGGACAAGTCGCCACCTCATCGCAGGGCCAACACAGATAGACAGACAACATTCACACTCACATTCACACACTAGGGCCAATTTAGTGTTGCCAATCAACCTATCATGTTCTTCTTAAATGCAGTTAAGTACTGTAAATTTTGTTGCATTTTTCAAAAAATATCGACCAGCAGTAAGTTACTGTAAAACCTACAGTGTAATTCAGTTATTTTCAGACTTGTTTCTTGGGTCCGCCCACAATTCGTCCAACCGAGCTTCATTTCACCTGGCCGACCCTGCTAAATCCATCCTACTGCATCGTGTGTTTTTGATAACAAGGTAAGAGTCACTTGTACCTTGATGTGTCATTTTCTGTTTGAATTACTTTATATATATATTTATAAAGTCCGAAATGACATAGCGTCACAGTCAGCATCACAGACACTATCGTTGACCACGCGCATGTACCGCCGCATGCTAGCTAGCTAAGTTTTCTTCTTTTTTGTCATAGTCATCATAAAAGATGATAACTTGCAACATATGTGCTACGACTTGCAGCAATGTATTTGCGTATGTTAGACACATGCGAAGTCATAGTTGTATGCCTAATGCATCGTTTAAGTGTGCTTTCCCTAAATGCACAAGAGTTTTTTCCAACTTCTCAGCCTTCAAAACTCACAGCCGTCGTCATAAATATGGCAAGAGTAGGACTGATATGTATAGCGCAGAAGGTTTACCTTGTAATATTGTCTCATGTAGCGCGAAGTGCGATGATATACGAGCCTTTCTCCTGCATTTGAAAAGTCATATTACCGAAGGTAGGACAGTTACGTGCCCCTTCAGTCAATGTGAAAAAAGATTTACAGTTAAGTCTACTTTCACATCGCACGTGTCAAGGAAGCACTACGGCTACACTGAACGAAGTTTGACTTGATCAACAGCAAATCCAAGCAGCTCTTGTGTTATTAACACTGATGATGACTATTGTGATATGCAACTTGAGGATTCAGGATATTCCTGTTATGAAGACATGGAGGTCTACTTGCATTAAAAAAATGTTCACAGCACTGAAAAAAGGTTGAGAACCACTGCCTTAGGACAGTGGTTCTCAACCTTTTTTCAGTGATGTACCCCTGTGAACATTTTTTAAATTCAAGTACCCCCTAATCAGAGCAAAGCATTTTTGGTTGAAAAAAAGAGATAAAGACGTAAAATACAGCACTATGTCATCAGTTTCTGATTTATTAAATTGTATAACAGTGCAAAATATTGCTCATTTGTTGTGGTCTTTCTTGAACTATTTGGAAAAAAAGATATAAAAATAACTAAAAACTTGTTGAAAAATAACCAAGTGATTCAATTATAAATAAAGATTTTTACACATAGAAGTAATCAACTTAAAGTGCCCTCTTTGGGGATTGTAATAGAGATCCATCTGGATTCATGAACTTCATTCTCAACATTTCTTCACAAAAAAAGAAATCTTTAACATCAATATTTATGGAACATGTCCACTACGCTTTAACCAAGCCTCCATTGTTTTCTACATGGATAGTTGATTGACAGTTGGTGCCGTGTGGCACCGCCAGGTAGGGTCAAACCATCATGGCATGGGGGAAACTCTGGCTTTATGGTAATGAATGGAATAGCCTACTTGATTAGTTGTTCAGTTTATGAACTTACATTCATATTTTGTCGAAGTATTATTCAATAAATATATTTATAAAGGATTTTTGAATTGTTGCTATTTTTAGAATATTTTAAAAAAATCTCACGTACCCCTTGGCATACCTTCAAGTACCCCCAGGAGTACGCGTACCCCCATTTGAGAACCACTGCCTTAGGAGACTAGATGTAAACAGAGGAAAGAGAGAGCGAGTGAGGTGGCCATTCCAAATACTTTTAAAATGCTACCCATATTGGATACTGTTTAGGAACATAAACTGCATTTCTTGACTGTACCAGTTGCTGGTGACAAAGTCACAATAAAACGTTGGATGATCAGCATGGAAGGTGATGTCATCTGCAAAGGCGTCCAACCTAGCTTAATCTCAGGGCTTGCTGCCCTTCTTGCCACATACTATGTGTTCAACTTGGAATACCAAGAGGAAGGTCCTCGGACATTGGAATTTGTTCAAAGGTAAATCCTCTTGATACTGTTAAAATACTGTTAGGATATTTTATTTTATATTTCTCACCTCTGTTCAGGAATTTGACTTGTCATTTCCCCAATTGTGTGCCTTAAATCAATGACTCTTCTGTTCCTTTGTGGACCTTCTTATTAGGGACCGAAGCACCAGTTTGACTCTAGGATACAGAGAAGGTAGGTAATGTGCAGGTAAAGATATGATGACTGGGTCAAAGAAGGAAGCACCTGTTTGACCCCAGGATGCAGAAAAAGTAGATAATTTGCAGGTAAAGACATGTTGACTGGATGATGGCAGGAAGCACCAGCTTGACCCGAGAATGCAGAGCAAGTAGGTAATGTGCGGGTGAAGATATGTTGAATGGGTAAAGGCAGGAAGCACCAGTGTGACCCCACTATGCAGGGAAGGTAGGTAATGTGCGGGTGAAGGTATGTTGAATGGGTGAAAGAAGGAAGCGCAGGTGTGGTCGAGGCCATGCAGACAAGGTAGGTATGTGCAGGTGAAGATATGTTGTATGGTGAAAGAAAGAAGCACCAGTGTGACCCAAGGATGCAGGGAAGGTAGGTAATGTGCAGGTAAAGATATGTTGAATGGGTGAAGGCAGGAAACACCAGCTAGACGCCAGGATACAGAGAAGGTAGGTAATGTGCCGGTAAAGATATGTTGAATGAGTAAAGGCAGGAAACACCAGCTTGACTCCAGGATATAGAGAAGGTAGGTAATGTGCAGGTAAAGATATGTTGAATGGGTGAAGGTAGAAAGCACCAGCGTGACCACACTATGCAGAGAAGGTAGGTAATGTGCAGGTAAAGATATGTTGAATGGGTAAAGGCAAGAAGCACCAGTGTGACCCCAGGATGCAGAGAAGATAGGTAATGAGCAGGAAACGATATGTTAAATGGGTGAAAGCAGGAAACATCAGCGTAAATACACGGTCCCGTAGATGGAGAGAAAACATGAATAGAGAGAGGGGTTGGGGAGGCTTTAGCATTGTCTTCCTCTCTGAATTTGTCTTAATGGGTTTTAGAGCATTCACTCATCTACAGCTGTGGTTATGGTATAGGCTCACATATATCCTAAAATTGATATTAATATTTGTGCAGTGCATATTCCTAAATAACAATGTGAGGGGGGTTCTGTATCGACTACAAGTAATCTTCAATCACAAAAGAATATCTAATATGCTTTCTCTCTTTTTTAGGCGATTCATTGGCGTTAACCCTGAGAGGGGAACAAAGGCTAGCCAGGGAAAGGTGGTGTCCAAGAAGACCGGGAAGCTGGTCCAGAAAAAGGCAGCAACTGTAAATCCTCACATAGCCACCCTTATAAAACATCTCACAGACTTTGAGTGGGGCTTTATGTAGCCGACAACTAAACACTGGACTCGTGTTCAGTGTTTTGTCTCCAGTTAGAAATTAAGTGGACATGTTATAAATGTTAAAATGCTTTACTGAAAATAAGAAGAATGCACTAAATGTACATTGAATGTATTTGATGCACTTTAAAATAATGGGTTAATAAAAACATAATCTTGCAAGGCCATTTCTCCAGTCATTTTTATGCCAGCAGATTGCAGGGGTTTTGATTTTGAAAAATTAAAAGTTCAACTCATTAACTTCTAGTGGCATTATACTGTAAAGCTCAGTCTATAGTGCTTACAATTATTTTACTGTAATTAACTGTTAATGGATATTACAGTAGATACACTAAAATAACAGTGTAATGCCGCTAAACAGATGACAGTATTATGCTGTGAAGCGTATATTTGATACAGCACAGTACTGTGATACTTTTTACAGTAATAAACTGTAGTGATAAATCACAGTATGTGTGCTGTAGAAAAACAGTTTTATACTGGAACCATTAGCTGCCAGTAGGTTACTGTAATTAAACGGTGAAAATTCTTACAGTAAGGGAGAGACCCGCCACCCAGCGGAGAAAACTCATTTCGGCCGCTTGTACCCGTGATGTTGTCCTTTCGGTCATAACCCAAAGCTCATGACCATAGGTGAGGATGGGAACGTAGATTGACCGGTAAATTGAGAGCTTTTCCCTCTGGCGCAGCTCCTTCTTACCACAACGAATCGATATAGCGTCCTCATTACTGAAGACGCCGCACCAATCAGCCTGTGCATCTCACGATCCACTCTTCCCTCACTCATGAACAAGACTCCAGGTACTTGAACTCATCCACTTGGGGCAAGATCTCCTGCCCAACCTCGAGATGGCACTCCACCCTTTCCCGGGCGAGAACCTCAGACTTGGAGGTGCTGATTCTCATCCCAGTCGCTTCACACTCGGCTGCGAACCAATCCAATGAGAGCTGAAGATCCTGGCCAGTTAAAGCCACATCATCTGCAAAAAGGAGAGACCTAATCCTGCAGCCACCAAACCGGATCCCCTCAACGCCATGACTGCGCCTAGAAATTCTGTCCATAAAATTTATGAACACATTTGGTGACAAAGGGCAGCCAACTTATTGCTGGCAATGCGGACCAAGCTCTGACACTGATCATACAGGGAGCGACCCGCCACAATCAGACATGCCGATACCCCATACTATCTGAGCACTCCCCACAGGACTTCCCGGGGTGGCCACGGTCGAATGTCTTCTCCAAGTCCACAAAGCACATGTAGACTGGTTGGACAAACTCCCATGCACACTCAAGGACCCTGCCGAGAGTATAGAGCTGGTCTACCGTTCCACGACCAGGACGAAAACCACACTGTTCGTCCTGGATCCGAGGTTCCTCCTCTCCAGTACACATGAATAGACCTTACCGGGAAGGCTGAGGAGTGTGATCTACGATAGTTGGAACACACCCTCCGGTTCCCCTTCTTAAAGAGAGGAACCACCACCCCGGTGTGCCAATCCAGAGGTACCGCCCCTGATGTCCACGCGATGTTGCAGAGTCTTGTCAACTAAAACAGCCCCACAGCATCCAGAGCCTTAAGAGCTCATCCACCCCCGGGGCCTTGCCACCGAGGAGCTTTTAAAACTACCTTGGCAACCTCAGCCCCAGAAATAGGAGAGCCCACCACAAATTCCCCAGGCACTGCTTGGCCTGTCGGTATGCCCGCTGCCTCTGGAGTCCCATGAGCCAAAAGGACCAGATAAGCTCTTTCTTCAGCTTGACGGCATCCCGCACTGCTGGTGGCCACCAGCGGGTTCTAGGATTACCGCCACGACAGGCACCAAACACCTTGCGGCCACAGCTCCAATCAGCTGGCTTGACAAGAGAGGCACGAACATGATCCATTCAGACTCAATGTCCAGCACCTCCTTTGTGACATGTTCAAAGTTCCTCCGGAGGTGGAAAAAGAAACTCTCTCTGACAGGAGACTCTGCTAGGCATTCCCAAAAGACTCTCACAATGCGTTTGGGCCTGCCAGGTCTGTCCGGGATCCTACCCCACCATCGGAGCCAGCTCACCAGGTGGTGATCGGTAGAAAGCTCGCCCCTCTCTTCACCCGAGTGTCCAAAACATGAGGCCGCAAATCCCATGACACAACTACAAAGTCAATAATGGAACTGCGGCCGAGGGTGTCCTGGTGCCAAGTGCACATATGGACACTCTTATGTTTGAACATTGTGTTTGTTATGGACAATCCGTGACGAGCACAAAAGTCCAATAACAAAGCACCACTTGGGCCACCCGGATGGCCACACTCCATCCGGGTGGCCATTTTTCCCAATCACGACTCTCCAGGTTTCAAAGTCGTTGCCAACATGAGCGTTGAAGACCCCCAGCAGAACAAGGGAATCACCCGAGGGAGCACTCTCAAGGGAATCCAAAAAGAGTGGGTACTCTGAGCTGCTGTTTGGTGCGTAAACACCAACAACAGTCAGGACCCATCACCCAACCCGAAAGCGGAGGGAAGCTACCATCTCGTCTTCTGGGTTAAGTCCAACGTGCAGGCTTTGAGCTGGGGGGCAACAAGAATTGCCAACCCAGCCTCTCATTACTTGCAACGCCAGAGTGGAAGAGAGTCCAACCCCTCTTGAGAGAACAGGTTCCAGAGCCCTTGCTGTGCGTCGAAGTGAGTCCAGCTTTATCTAGCCGGGAACTTCTCCACCTCGCGAGGTGACGTTCCACGTCCCAAGAGCGAGCTTATGTAGCCGATAATCGGACCGCCAAGTGCCCTGCCTTCGGCTTCCGCCCAGCTAACACTGCACCCGACCTCTGTGAGCCAGCCCATGAGTGGTGAGCCTATTGCAGGGGGGACCCACGTTGCCTCTTCGAGCTGGGCCCCATGGGCACCAGTCGCTCGCCATCGTGCCCCACCTCTGGGCCTGGCTCCACAGGGGAGCCACGGTGACCTGCGTCCGGGCGAGAAAATATCTAGGTCCTCGATTTGTACTTTTCATAAAGGTCTTTGAGCTGCTCTTTGTCTGATTCCTCACCTAGGACCTGTTTGTCTTGGGGGACCCTACCAGGGGGAATAGAAGCCCCCGGACAACATAGCTCCTAGGATCAGTGGGACACGCAAACCACAAAGGTGGCGGCTCAGAAAGCAGGTTATATAAACATAACTCCAAAACCAAACATGCAAGATGTCTAAACATGCCTGTAATATTGTATCAATGTGAGTTTTACTAGAATCAGTTGTTTTTGTAAGGCTTGCAAACACAAAAGGTTTTTTTTACTCAATATGACAGTAAGTTCTTAAAATGCTGAGATAATGTGAAAAAAACAATACAAATGTATTCCAACATGATTCCTAAACCAAACATGCAAAATGTCTAAAAATGCCTGTAATATTGAATCCATGTGAGTTTTACTAGAATCATTTGTTTTTGTAAGGTTTGCAAATACAAAAATTGAGTTTTATGACAGACACAAGTTAGTTTTTTTACTCATTATAACAGTATAGATGTCATACTATATATTAAAGTTATATGAACATAACTCCAAAACCAAACGTGCATTATGTCCAAAATTGCCTGTAATATTGTATAGATGTGAGTTTTACTAGAATCAGGTTTGCAAATACAAAAATTGGCTTTTATGACAGTATACTGTCACACTCAATATGACAGTATAACTGTCATACTAAATCCATCCATTTTCTTCCGCTTATCCGAGGTCGGGTTGCGGGGGCAGCAGCCTAAGCAGAGAGCCCAGACTTCCCTCTCCCCAGCCACTTTGTCCAGCTCTTCTCGGGGGATCCCGAGGCGTTCCCAGGCCATAGTCTTTCCAATGTATCCTAGGTCTTCCCCATGGCCTCCTGCCGTTCGGACCTAGGGAGGCGTTCGGGTGGCTTCCTGAGCAGATGCCCGAACCACCTCATCTGGCTCCTCTCAATGTGGAGGAGCAGCGGCTTTACACTGAGTTCCTCCCAGATGACAGAGCTTCTCACCCTATCTCTAAGGGAGAGACCCACCACCCGGCGGAGGAAACTCATTTCGGCCGCTTGTACCCGTGACCTTGTCCTTTCGGTCATAACCCAAAGCTCATGACCATAGGTGAGGATGGGAACGTTGATCGACCGGTAAATTGAAAGCTTTTCCTTCTGGCTCAGCTCCTTCTTCACCACAACGGATCGCTATAGCGTCCTCATTACTGAAGACGCCGCACCGATCCGCCTGTAGATCTCACAATCCACTCTATCCTCACTCGTGAACAAGACTCCTAGGTACTTGAACTCCTTCACTTGGGGCAAGATCTCTTTCCCAACCTCGAGATGGCACTCCACCCTTTCCCGGGCGAGAACCATGGACTCGGACATGGAGGTGCTGATTCTCATCCCAGTCGCTTCACTGCGAACCGATCCAATGAAAGCTGAAGATCTTGGCCAGTTGAAGCCATCAGGACCACATCATCTGCAAAAAGCAGAGACCTAATCCTGCAGCCACCAAACCAGGCGCAGTCATGGCGTTGAGGGGATCCTCAAAGCCATGACTGCGCCTAGATATTCTGTCCATTAAAGTTATGAACAGAATCGGTGACAAAGGGCAGCCTTGGCGGAGTCCAACCCTCACTGGAAAGGGGTCCGACATACTGCCGGCAATGCGGACCAAGCTCTGACACTGATCATACAGGGAGACACCCGCCACAATCAGACATGCCGATACTCCATACTCTCTGAGCACTCCCCACAGGATTTACCGGGGGCCAAGGTCGAATGTCTTCTCCAAGTCCACAAAACTTATGTAGACTGGTTGGGCAAACTCCCATGCACACTCAAGGACCCTGCCGAGAGTATAGAGCTGGTCTACCGTTCCACGACCAGGACGAAAACCACACTGTTCGTCCTGGATCCGAGGTTCCTCCTCTCCATTACACATGAATAGACCTTACCGGGAAGGCTGAGGAGTGTGATCTACGATAGTTGGAACACACCCTCCGGTTCCCCTTCTTAAAGAGAGGAACCACCACCCCGGTCTGCCAATCCAGAGGTACCGCCCCTGATGTAGACGCAATGTTGCAGAGTCTTGTCAACCAAGACTGCCCCACAGCATCCAGAGCCTTAAGGAACTCCGGACGGAGCTCATACCCCCGGGGCCTTGCCACCGAGGAGCTTTTTAACTACCTTGGCAACCTCAGCCCCAGAAATAGGAGAGCCCACCACAGACTTCCCAGGCACTGTTTCCTCATAGGAAGACGTGTTGGTGGGACTGAGGAGGTCTCGCTTGGCCTGTCGATATGCCCACTGCCTCTGGAGTCCCATGAGCCAAAAGGACCCGGTGGCTCTTTCTTCAGCTTGACAGCATCCCACGACAGGCACCAAACACCTTGCGGCCACAGCTTCAATCAGCTGGCTCAACAAGAGAACATGGTCCACTCAGACTCAATGTCCAGCACCTCCCTCGTGACATGTTCAAAGTTCTTCCGGACATGTTCAAAGTTCTTCAGGAGACTCTGCTAGGTGTTCCCAGCAGACCCTTACAATGCGTTTGGGCCTGCCAGGTCTGACCGGCAACCTCCCCTACCATCGGAGCCAGCTCACCACCAGGTGGTGGTTGGTAGAAAGCTCTGCCCCTCTCTTCACCGAGTGTCCAAAACATGAGGCCGCAAATCCCATGACACAACTACAAAGTCAATCATGCGGCCGAGGGTGTCCTTGTGCCAAGTGCACATATGGACACCCTTATGTTTGAACATTGTGTTTGTTATGGACAATCCGTGACAAGCACAAAAGTCCAATAACAAAGCACCACTTGGGTTCAGATCCGGGTGGCCATTTTTCCCAATCACGACTCTCCAGGTTTCACTGTCGTTGCCAACATAGCGTTGAAGTCCACCAGCAGAAAAAGGGAATCACCCGAGGGAGCACTCTCCAGTACTCCCTCAAGGGAATCCAAAAAGAGTTGGTACTCTGAGCTGCTGTTTGGTGTGTAAACACAAACAACAGTCAGGACCCGTCACCCAACCCGAAGGCTGAAGGAAGCTACCATCTCGTCTATTGGGTTTAAAGTCCAACGTGCAGGCTTTGAGCCGGGGGGCAACAAGAATTGCCACCCCAGCCTCTCAATAGTTGCAACGCCAGTGTGGAATCTCTTCCACTCTGGCATTGCAAGTAATGAAAGTTCAGCTCAGTCCAGCCCCTCTGAGAGAACAGGTTCCAGAGCCCTTGCTGTGAGTCCAACTATATCTAGCCGGGAACTTCTCCACCTCAAGCACCAGCTCAGGCTCCTTCCCTCCCAGCGAGGTGACGTTCCATGTCCCAAGAGCGAGCTTATGTAGCCGATAATCGGACCACCAAGTGCCCTGCCTTCGGCTGCCGCCCAGCTCACACTGCACCCTCTATGACCCAGCCCATGAGTGGTGAGCCCTGGAGGGGGGATCCACGTTGCCTCTTCGAGCTGAGCACGGCTGGGCCCCATGGGGACAGGCCCGTCAATCGCCATCGTGCCACACCTCTGGGCCTGGCTCCACAGGGGAGCCACGGTGACCTGCGTCCGGGCGAGAAAAAATCTAGGTCCTCAATTGTACTTTTAATAAAGGTCTTTGAGCTGCTCTTTGTCTGATCCCTCACCTAGGACCTGTTTGTCCTGGATCAGTGGGACACGCAAACCACAAAGGTGGCGGCTCAGAAAGCAGGTTATATAAATATAACTCCAAAACCAAACATGCAATATGTCTAAACATGCCTGTAATATTGTATCAATGTGACTTTTCCTAGAATCGGTTGTTTTTGTAAGGTTTGCAAATACAAAAATTAGGTTTTACTCACAATGACAAAATCACACTCAATATGACAGTTATTTAAACATAACTCATAAACCACACAAAAAAATGGCTAATAATGCCTGAAATAATGAATCATTGGGAGTTTTACTGAGTTTTATATTTTGCAAACACAAAAAGTAGTTTTTTACTTGACTGTAATGTTCTTAGAACCCTGAGATAATGGGAAAAAAGCAATAAAAATGTATTTAAACCTAACTCCTAAACAACACATGCAAAATGGCTAATAATGCCTAGGGAGACATGTAACGTTGTTAGTTTAAAAAAATGATCTTTTGTAAAGATATCAAAGACACTAGCTAGTTTTTTTTATTCAATATGACAGTATAACAGTCATACTAAATATGAAAGTTATATAAACATAACTCCGAAACCAAACATGTGTCATGTCTAAAAATGTATTTATGTGAGTTTGTAAGGTTTGCAAAAACAAAAAGTAGTTTTTTACTCAATATGAAAGTAATGTTCTTAGAATCCTGAGATAATGCGAAAAAAGCAATACAAATGTATTCAAACACAAATTTTAAACCAAACATGTAAAATGTCTAAAAATGCCTGTAATATTGAATCCATATAAGTTTTACTAGAATCAATTGTTTTTGTAAGGTTTGCAAATACAAAAATTAGGTTTTACACATAATGACATTAAAACTGTAACACTCAATATAACAATTATTTATTTATAACTCCTAACCACACATGAAACATGTCTAATAATGCGTGAAAAAATTTATCTTTGTGAGTGTTACTAGAAACATTTTCTTTTGTAAGGTTTACAAATACAGGTTAGTTTTTTTTACTCCATATGACAGTATAACTGCCACACTCAATATGACAGTTATTTAAACATAACTCTTAAACTACACATGAAAAATGATTAACAATGCCTGAAATAATGCATTCTTGTAAGTTTTACTCGAAACATATGCTTTTTTAAGGCTTGCAAACACAAAAATTATTTCTTTACTCAATATGACAGTAATGTTCTAAAATTCTGAGAAAATACGAACAAATTAATAAAAATGATTCCAACATAATTCCTAAACCAAATATGCAAAATGTCTAAAAATGTCTGTAATATTGAATCCATGTGAGTTTTACTAGATTTAAATTATTTTGTAAGGTTTGCAAATACATAAATTAAGTTTTACTTACTATGTCATATCTGACAGTATATGACAGTTATTTAACCATAACTCAAACCACACATGAAAAATGGCTAATAATGCCTGAAATAATGCATCCTTGGCCGTTTTACTCGAAACACATGCTTTTTTAAATCTTGCAAACACAAAAAGTAGTTTTTTTACTCAATATGACTGTAATGTTCTTAAAATCCTGAGATAATGCGAAAAAAGCAATAAAAATGTATTTAAACATTACTCCTAAACAACATATGCAAAATGGCTAATAATGCCTGGAAACACGTATCTTTGTTAGTTTTACTGGAAAAAGGATCTTTTGTAAAGTTTGCAAAGACACAAGCCAGTTTTTTTTAATTCAATATGACAGTATAACAGTCATTTTAAATATCAAAGTTATATAAACATAACTCCAAAACCAAACATGTGTCATGTCTAAAAATGCCTGTAATAATGTATTAATGTGAGTTTGTAAGGTTTTCAAAAACAAAAAGTAGTTTTTTACTCAATATGAAAGTAATGATCTTAGAATCCTGAGATAATGCGAAAAAAGCAATAAAAATGTATTCAAACATAACTCCTAAACAACCCAGGCAAAATGGGTAATAATGCCTGGAGACATGTATCTTTGTTAGTTTTACTAGAAAATGTATTTTTTGTAAAGATATCAAAGACAAAAGCTAGTTTTTTTTATTCAATATGACAGTATAACAGTCCTACTAAATATGAAAGTTATCAAAACATAACTCCAAAACCAAACATGTGTTATGTCTAAAAATGCCTGTAATAATGTATTTTATGTGAGTTTGTAAGGTTTGCAAAAACAAAAAGTAGTTTTTTACTCAATATGAAAGTAATGATCTTAGAATCCTGAGATAATGCGAAAAAAGCAATAAAAATGTATTTAAACATAATTCCTAAACAACCCATGCAAAATGGCTAATAATGCCTGGAGACATGTATCTTTGTTAGTTTTACTAGAAAAATGATCTTTTGTAAAGTTTGCAAAGACACAAGCTACTTTTTTTTTATTCAATATGACTGTATAACAGTCATACTAAATATAAAAGTTATATAAACATAACTCCAAAACCAAACATGTGTCATGTCTAAAAATGCCTGTAATAATGTATTAATGTGAGTTTGTAAGGTTTGCAAAAACAAAAAGTAGTTTTTTACTCAATATGAAAGTAATGATCTTAAAATCCTGAGATAATGCGAAAAAAGCAATAAAAATTTATTTAAACATAATTCCTAAACAACCCATGCAAAATGGGTAATAATGCCTGGAGACATGTATCTTTGTTAGTTTTACTAGCAAAATGATCTTTTGTAAAGTTTGCAAAGACACAAGCTACTTTTTTTTAATTCAATATGACAGTATAACAGTCATACTAAATATGAAAGTTATATAAACATAACTCCAAAACCAAACATGTGTCATGTCTAAAAATGCCTGTAATAATGTATTAATGTGAGTTTGTAAGGTTTGCAAAAACAAAAAGTAGTTTTTTACTCAATATGAAAGTAATGATCTTAAAATCCTGAGATAATGCGAAAAAAGCAATAAAAATGTATTTAAACATAATTCCTAAACAACCCATGCAAAATGGGTAATAATGCCTGGAGACATGTATCTTTGTTAGTTTTACTAGAAAAATGATCTTTTGTAAAGTTTGCAAAGACACAAGCTAATTTTTTTTATTCAATATGACAGTATAACAGTCATACTAAATATAAAAGTTATATAAACATAACTCCAAAACCAAACATGTGTCATGTCTAAAAATGTCTGTAATAATGTATTTATGTGAGTTTGTAAGGTTTGCAAAAACAAAAAGTAGTTTTTTACTCAATATGAAAGTAATGATCTTGGAATCCTGAGATAATGCGAAAAAAGCAATAAAAATGTATTTAAACATAACTCCTAAACAACCCAGGCAAAATGGGTAATAATGCCTGGAGACATGTATCTTTGTTAGTTTTACTAGGAAATGTATATTTTGTAAAGTTTGCAAAGACACAAGCTAGTTGTTTTTATTCAATAAGACAGTATAACAGTCATACTAAATATGAAAGTTATATAAACATAACTCCAGAACCAAACGTGTGTCATGTCTAAAATTGCCTATAATAATGTATTTATGTGAGTTTGTAAGGTTTGCAAAAACAAAAAGTAGTTTTTTCCTCAATATGAAAGTAGGGATTTTAGAATCCTGAGATAATGCGAAAAAAGCAATAAAAATGTATTTAAACATAATTCCTAAACAACCCATGCAAAATGGCTAATAATGCCTGGAGACATGTATCTTTGTTAATTTTACTAGAAAAATGATATTTTGTAAAGTTTGCAAAGACACAAGCTAGTTTTTTTTTTATTCAATATGACAGTATAACACTCATATTAAATATAGAAGTCATATAAACATAACTCCAAAACCAAACATGTGTCATGTCTAAAAATGCCTGTTATAATGTATTTATGTGAGTTTGTAAGGTTTGCAAAAACAAAAAGTAGTTTTTTTACTCAATATGAAAGTAATGATCTTAGAATCCTGAGATAATGCGAAAAAAGCAATAAAAATGTCTTTAAACATAATTCCTAAACAACCCATGCAAAATGGGTAATAATGCCTGGAGACATGTATCTTTGTTAGTTTTACTAGAAAAATGATCTTTTGTAAAGTTTGCAAAGACACAAGCTAGTTTTTTTTTATTCAATATGACAGTATAACAGTCATACTAAATATGAAAGTTATATAAACATAACTCCAAAACCAAACATGTGAATTGTCTAAAAATGCCTGTAATATTGAATTTATGTAAGTTTTACTAGAATCAATTGTTTTTGTAAGGTTTGCAAATACAAAAATTAGGTTTTACACATAATGACATTATAACTTTAACACTCAATATGAAAGTTATTTAATTATAACTCCTAAATACACATGAAACATGTCTAATAGCGTGAAAAAAATTATCTTTGTGAGTGTTGCTGGAAACATTTTCTTTTGTAAGGTTTGCAAAGACACAAGTTAGATTTTTTTTAACTCAATATGACAGTATAACGCCACACTCAATATGACAGTTATTTAAACATAACTCCTAAACCACACCTGAAAAATGGCTAATAATGCCTGAAATAATGCATCTTTGGGAGTTTTACTGGAAACATATGCTTTTTTTAAGGCTTGCAAACACAAAAATTATTTTTTTACTCAATATGACAGTAATGTTCTAAAATTCTGAGAAAATACGAACAAATTAATAAAAATGATTCCAACATAATTCCTAAACCAAACATGCAAAATGTCTGAAAATGCCTGTAATATTGAATCCATGTGAGTTTTATTTGAATCAGTTTGCTAATACAAAAATTGGGTTTTATGACAAACACAAGTTAGTTTTTTTACTCAATATAACAGTTTAGCTGTCATACTATATATGAAAGTTATATAAACATAACTCCAAAACCAAACCATTATGTCCAAAACTGCCTGTAATATTGTATATATGTGAGTTTTACTAGAATCAGGGTTGCAAATACAAAAATTGGGTTTTATGACAGTATACTGTCACACTCAATATGACAGTTATTTAAACATAACTCAAATAACACATGCAAAATAGCTAATAATGCCTGGAGCATGTATCTTAGTTAGTTTTACTAGAAAAATGGTATTTTGTAAGGTTTTGTTAGTTGTTGTTTTTATTCAATATGACAGTATAACTGTCATACTAAATATGAAAGTTATATAAACATAACTCTAAAACCAAACATGCATTGTGTCTAAAAATGCCTGTAATATTGTATCTGTGTGAGTTTAACTAGATTTAGTTGTTTTTGTATGGTTTGCAAATACAAAATAAGGGTTTTACTCACTATGACAGTTTACTGTCACACTCAATCTGACAGTTATTTATTTAAACATAACTCCTAAACCACCCATGCAAAATGGCTAATAATGCCTGGAGATATGTATCTTTGTGAGTTTTACTAGAAACATTATATTGTGTAAGGTTTAGTTAGTTTTTGTACTCAATCTGACAGTATAACTGTCATTCTAAATCCATCCATTTTCTTCCGCTTATCCGAGGTCGGGTTGCGGGGGCAGCAGCCTGAGCAGAAAATCCAAGACTTCCCTCTCCCCAGCCACTTCGTCCAGCTCTTCTCGGGGTATTCCGAGGCGTTCCCAGGCCAGCCGGGGACATAGTCTTTCCAATGTGTCCTAGGTCTTCCCCGTGGCCTCCTGCCACACCTCCCTAGAGGCGTTCGGGTGGCATCTTGAGCAGATGCCCGAACCACCTCATGGCTCCTCTCAATGTGGAGGAGCAGCGGCTTTACTTTGAGTTCCTCCCGGATGACAGAGCTTCTCACCCTGTCTCTAAGGTAGAGACCCACCACCCGGCAGAGGAAACGCATTTCGGCCGCTTGTCCTTTCGGTCATAACCCAAAGCTGGGAACGTAGATCGACGGTAAATTGAGAGCTTTTCCTTCTGGCTCAGCTCCTTCTTCACCACAACGGATCGATATAGCGTCCTCAATACTGAAGACGCCGCACCAAATCGCCTGTGGATCTCTCGATCCACTCTATCCTCACTCGTGAACAAGACTCCTAGGTACTTGAACTCCTCCACTTGGGGCAAGATCTCCTCCCCAACCTGGAGATGGCACTCGACCCTTTCCTGCGCGAGAACCATGGACTTGGACTTGGAGGTGCTGATTCTCATCCCAGTCGCTTCACACTCAAGGACCCTGCCGAGAGTATAGACCTGGTCTACCGTTCCACGACCAGGACGAAAACCACACTGTTCGTCCTGGATCCGAGTTTCCTCCTCTCCAGTACACATGAATAGACCTTACCGGGAAGGCTGAGGAGTGTGTTTCACGATAGTTGGAACACACCCTCCGGTTCCCCTTCTTAAAGAGAGGAACCACCACCCCGGTGTGCCAATCCAGAGGTACCACCCCCAATGTTCACGCGATGTTGCAGAGTCTTGTCAACCAAGACAGCCCCACAGTATCCAGAACCTTAAGGAACTCATCCACCACCGGGGCCTTGCCACAGAGGAGCTTTTTAACTACCTAGGCAACCTAAGCCCCAGAAATAGGAGAGTCCACCACAGATTCCCCAGGCACTGCTTGGCCTGTCGGTATGCCCGCTGCCTCTGGAGTCCCATGAGCCAAAAGGACCCGATAGGCTCTTTCTTCAGCTTGACGGCATCCCTCCCTGCTGGTGGCCACCAGCGAGTTCTAGGATTACCGCCACGACAGGCACCAAACACCTTGCGGCCACAGCTCCAATCAGCAGGCTCGACAAGAGAGGCACGGAACATGGTCCACTCAGACTCAATGTCCAGCACCTCCCTCGTGACATGTTTAAAGTTCTTCCTTATGTTTTGAACATTGTGTTTGTTTTGGACAATCCGTGACAAGCACAAAAGTCCAATAACAAAGCACCACTTGGGTTCAGATCCGGGTGGCCATTTTTCCCAATCACGACTCTCCAGGTTTCACTGTCCTTGCCAACATGAGCATTGAAGTCCCCCAACAGAACAAGGGAATCACCCGAGGGAGCACTCTCCAGTACTCCCTCAAGGGAATCCAAAAAGAGTGGGTACTCTGATCTGCTGTTTGGTGCGTAAACACAAACAACAGTCAGGACCCGTCACCCAACCCAAAGGCGGAGGGAAGCTACCATCTCGTCTACTGGGTCCAACGTGCAGGCTTTGAGCAACAACAATTGCCACCCCAGCCTCTCATTGCTTGCAACGCCAGAGTGGAAGAGAGTCCAGCCCCTCTTGAGAGAACAGGTTCCAGAGCTCTTGCTGTGCGTCGAAGTGAGTCCAACTATATCTTGCCGGAACTTCTTCACCTCGCGCACCAGCTCAGGCTCTTTCCCTCCCAGCGAGGTGACGTTCCACGTCCCAAGGGCGAGCTTATGTAGCCGATAATTGGACTGCCAAGTGCCCTGCCTTCGGCTGCCGCCCAGTTCACACTGCATCCGACCTCTATGACCTCAATGGGCCCATGAGTGGTGAGCCCATTGGAGGGTTGACCCACGTTGCCTCTTCGAAATGAGCCCGGCAGGGCCCCATGGAGACAGGCCCGGCCACCAGTCGCTCGCCATCGTGCCCCACCTCTGCGCCTGGCTCCACAGGGGAGCCACGGTGACCTGCGCCTGGGCGAGAAAAAATCTAGGTCCTCGATTTGTACTTTTCATAAAGGTCTTTGAGCTGCTCTTTGTCCGATCCCTCACCTAGGACCTTTTCTCAGGGGATCCCGAGGCGTTCCCAGGCCAGCCGGGAGACATAGTGTTCCCAATGTGTCCTGGGTCTTCCCCGTGGCCTCCAGGATGACAGAGCTTCACCTTCACCAGGGGTGTCAAACTCAAATACAGAGTGGGCCAAAGTTTAAAACTGAAAAAAGCCGCGGGCCAAGGTTGAACAAATTAACCTTTTAATAGGGACCCAAACACGTTTTGCATTGAATATTGAACAAGCAAGGCTTATATAACTTTATAGTGACATGCAAAATGGAGTTTCAAATAATAATAATAATAATTAAAAAATATCAATTGCATATCAAATATAATTTAAATACAAATTGAATGCCTCTTTTCTATTTGCAGCCTTCTGAGGTAAACATCAACATTAACTTTATCCACAGGCTAATAAATTTGAAAATAAAATAACAATGAATAAAACAACCATTCAGGACTTTAAACTGCTCAGTTTGCAACACACTGATCTAATTTGATGTGCCCAAGCCAGATACCTGGCATCTTTTTTTAGATGCTAGTTCTTTAATGTCGGGGCTCAGGCTTTGAGCTGAGGCAACTTTCATTATCGAACAAGATGTTCAACAGTCATATCTCGTACACCCAATTCTAACATCATTCAGACCCAGTCACAAGATATGTGCAGCTACAGCACGCATACACAAATGAATGCAACGCATACTTCATCAACAGCGATACAGGTTACACTGAGGGTGCCAGTATAAAAAACTTTAACACTGTTAGAAATATACGCCACACTGTGAACCCACACCAAACAAAAATAAAAAACACTTTTCGGGAGAACATCCGCACCGTAACACAACATAAACACAAAAGAACAAATACCCAGAATCTTTTGCAGCACTAACTCTTTCGGGACGCTACAAAATACACCCCCGCTACCACCAAACCTCCCCCCCCCCACACACACACACCTTGTAGCGTCTCGGAAGATTTAGTGCTACAAAGGGTTCTGGTATTTGTTGTGTTGTGTTTATGTTGTGTTACGGTGCGGATGTTCTCCCGAAATGTGTTTGTCATTCTTGTTTGGTGTGGATTCACAGTGTGGCGTATATTTCTAAAAGTGTTAAAGTTTTTTATTTGGCTACCGTCAGTGTAACCTGTATCGCTGTTGATGAAGTATGCGTTGCATTCAATTGTGTGTGGGTGCAGAAGCTGCACTGACATGAAACTGGGCTGGCACTCGTTTGACTAGCTGGAAAAAAAAAAAAAATTCGGGAGGAGTGCTGGAGTCACTCCCGGGAGGGTTGGCAAGTATTAGAAGTAGCGGCACAGCCGCAATGTATAATCGAAGATCCAGCTTTAGTGTTAATTTGATATTGCCTCAAGGGCCAAGTCAAATTACACGTTGGGCCAAATTTGGCCCACGGGCCAGAGTTTGACACCCATGACCTTCACTGTAAAAAATTACTGTAAAAATAAAAAATAAAATTACAGTTATATACTCCATCCATCCATCCATTTTCTACCGCTTATTCCCTTCGGGGTCGCGGGGGGCGCTGGAGCCTATCTCAGCTACAATCAGGCGGAAGGCGGGGTACACCCTGGACAAGTCGCCACCTCATTGCAGGGCCAACACAGATAGACAGACAACATTCACACTCACATTCACACACTAGGGCCAATTTAGTGTTGCCAATCAACCTATCATGTTCTTCTTAAATGCAGTTAAGTACTGTAAATTTTGTTGCATTTTTCAAAAAATATCGACCAGCAGTAAGTTACTGTAAAACCTACAGTGTAATTCAGTATTTTTCAGACTTGTTTCTTGGGTCCGCCCACAATTCGTCCAACCGAGCTTCATTTCACCTGGCCGACCCTGCTAAATCCATCCTACTGCATCGTGTGTTTTTGATAACAAGGTAAGAGTCACTTGTACCTTGATGTGTCATTTTCTGTTTGAATTACTTTATATATATATTTATAAAGTCCGAAATGACATAGCGTCACAGTCAGCATCACAGACACTATCGTTGACCACGCGCATGTACCGCCGCATGCTAGCTAGCTAAGTTTTCTTCTTTTTTGTCATAGTCATCATAAAAGATGATAACTTGCAACATATGTGCTACGACTTGCAGCAATGTATTTGCGTATGTTAGACACATGCGAAGTCATAGTTGTATGCCTAATGCATCGTTTAAGTGTGCTTTCCCTAAATGCACAAGAGTTTTTTCCAACTTCTCAGCCTTCAAAACTCACAGCCGTCGTCATAAATATGGCAAGAGTAGGACTGATATGTATAGCGCAGAAGGTTTACCTTGTAATATTGTCTCATGTAGCGCGAAGTGCGATGATATACGAGCCTTTCTCCTGCATTTGAAAAGTCATATTACCGAAGGTAGGACAGTTACGTGCCCCTTCAGTCAATGTGAAAAAAGATTTACAGTTAAGTCTACTTTCACATCGCACGTGTCAAGGAAGCACTACGGCTACACTGAACGAAGTTTGACTTGATCAACAGCAAATCCAAGCAGCTCTTGTGTTATTAACACTGATGATGACTATTGTGATATGCAACTTGAGGATTCAGGATATTCCTGTTATGAAGACATGGAGGTCTACTTGCATTAAAAAAATGTTCACAGCACTGAAAAAAGGTTGAGAACCACTGCCTTAGGACAGTGGTTCTCAACCTTTTTTCAGTGATGTACCCCTGTGAACATTTTTTAAATTCAAGTACCCCCTAATCAGAGCAAAGCATTTTTGGTTGAAAAAAAAGAGATAAAGAAGTAAAATACAGCACTATGTCATCAGTTTCTGATTTATTAAATTGTATAACAGTGCAAAATATTGCTCATTTGTTGTGGTCTTTCTTGAACTATTTGGAAAAAAAGATATAAAAATAACTAAAAACGTGTTGAAAAATAACCAAGTGATTCAATTATAAATAAAGATTTTTACACATAGAAGTAATCAACTTAAAGTGCCCTCTTTGGGGATTGTAATAGAGATCCATCTGGATTCATGAACTTCATTCTCAACATTTCTTCACAAAAAAAGAAATCTTTAACATCAATATTTATGGAACATGTCCACTACGCTTTAACCAAGCCTCCATTGTTTTCTACATGGATAGTTGATTGACAGTTGGTGCCGTGTGGCACCGCCAGGTAGGGTCAAACCATCATGGCATGGGGGAAACTCTGGCTTTATGGTAATGAATGGAATAGCCTACTTGATTAGTTGTTCAGTTTATGAACTTACATTCATATTTTGTCGAAGTATTATTCAATAAATATATTTATAAAGGATTTTTGAATTGTTGCTATTTTTAGAATATTTAAAAAAAATTTCACGTACCCCTTGGCATACCTTCAAGTACCCCCAGGAGTATGCGTACCCCCATTTGAGAACCACTGCCTTAGGAGACTAGATGTAAACAGAGGAAAGAGAGAGCGAGTGAGGTGGCCATTCCAAATACTTTTAAAATGCTACCCATATTGGATACTGTTTAGGAACATAAACTGCATTTCTTGACTGTACCAGTTGCTGGTGATGATCAGCATGGAAGGTGATGTCATCTGCAAAGGCGTCCAACCTAGCTTAATCTCAGGGCTTGCTGCCCTTCTTGCCACATACTATGTGTTCAACTTGGAATACCAAGAGGAAGGTCCTCGGACATTGGAATTTGTTCAAAGGTAAATCCTCTTGATACTGTTAAAATACTGTTAGGATATTTTATTTTATATTTCTCACCTCTGTTCAGGAATTTGACTTGTCATTTCCCCAATTGTGTGCCTTAAATCAATGACTCTTCTGTTCCTTTGTGGACCTTCTTATTAGGGACCGAAGCACCAGTTTGACTCTAGGATACAGAGAAGGTAGGTAATGTGCAGGTAAAGATATGTTGACTGGGTCAAAGAAGGAAGCACCTGTTTGACCCCAGGATGCAGAAAAAGTAGATAATTTGCAGGTAAAGACATGTTGACTGGATGATGGCAGGAAGCACCAGCTTGACCCGAGAATGCAGAGCAAGTAGGTAATGTGCGGGTGAAGATATGTTGAATGGGTAAAGGCAGGAAGCACCAGTGTGACCCCACTATGCAGGGAAGGTAGGTAATGTGCGGGTGAAGGTATGTTGAATGGGTGAAAGAAGGAAGCGCAGGTGTGGTCGAGGCCATGCAGACAAGGTAGGTATGTGCAGGTGAAGATATGTTGTATGGTGAAAGAAAGAAGCACCAGTGTGACCCAAGGATGCAGGGAAGGTAGGTAATGTGCAGGTAAAGATATGTTGAATGGGTGAAGGCAGGAAACACCAGCTAGACGCCAGGATACAGAGAAGGTAGGTAATGTGCAGGTAAAGATAAGTTGAATGAGTAAAAGCAGGAAACACCAGCTTGACTCCAGGATATAGAGAAGGTAGGTAATGTGCAGGTAAAGATATGTTGAATGGGTGAAGGTAGAAAGCACCAGCGTGACCACACTATGCAGAGAAGGTAGGTAATGTGCAGGTAAAGATATGTTGAATGGGTAAAGGCAAGAAGCACCAGTGTGACCCCAGGATGCAGAAAAGATAGGTAATGAGCAGGTAACGATATGTTAAATGGGTGAAAGCAGGAAACATCAGCGTAAATACACGGTCCCGTAGATGGAGAGAAAACATGAATAGAGAGAGGGGTTGGGGAGGCTTTAGCATTGTCTTCCTCTCTAAATTTGTCTTAATGGGTTTTAGAGCATTCACTCATCTACAGCTGTGGTTATGGTATAGGCTCACATATATCCTAAAATTGATATTAATATTTGTGCAGTGCATATTCCTAAATAACAATGTGAGGGGGGTTCTGTATCGACTACAAGTAATCTGCAATCACAACAGAATATCTAATATGCTTTCTCTCTTTTTTAGGCGATTCATTGGCGTTAACCCTGAGAGGGGAACAAAGGCTAGCCAGGGAAAGGTGGTGTCCAAGAAGACCGGGAAGCTGGTCCAGAAAAAGGCAGCAACTGTAAATCCTCACGTAGCCACCCTTATAAAACATCTCACAGACTTTGAGTGGGGCTTTATGTAGCCGACAACTAAACACTGGACTCGTGTTCAGTGTTTTGTCTCCAGTTAGAAATTAAGTGGACATGTTATAAATGTTAAAATGCTTTACTGAAAATAAGAAGAATGCACTAAATGTACATTGAATGTATTTGATGCACTTTAAAATAATGGGTTAATAAAAACATAATCTTGCAAGGCCATTTCTCCAGTCAGTTTTATGCCAGCAGATTGCAGGGGTTTTGATTTTGAAAAATTAAAAGTTCAACTCATTAACTTCTAGTGGCATTATACTGTAAAGCTCAGTCTATAGTGCTTACAATTATTTTACTGTAATTAACTGTTAATGGATATTACAGTAGATACACTAAAATAACAGTGTAATGCCGCTAAACAGATGACAGTATTATGCTGTGAAGCGTATATTTGATACAGCACAGTACTGTGATACTTTTTACAGTAATAAACTGTAGTGATAAATCACAGTATGTGTGCTGTAGAAAAACAGTTTTATACTGGAACCATTAGCTGCCAGTAGGTTACTGTAATTAAACGGTGAAAATTCTTACAGTAAGGGAGAGACCCGCCACCCAGCGGAGAAAACTCATTTCGGCCGCTTGTACCCGTGATGTTGTCCTTTCGGTCATAACCCAAAGCTCATGACCATAGGTGAGGATGGGAACGTAGATTGAGCGGTAAATTGAGAGCTTTTCCCTCTGGCGCAGCTCCTTCTTACCACAACGAATCGATATAACGTCCTCATTACTGAAGACGCCGCACCGATCAGCCTGTGCATCTCACAATCCACTCTTCCCTCACTCATGAACAAGACTCCAGGTACTTGAACTCATCCACTTGGGGCAAGATCTCCTGCCCAACCTCGAGATGGCACTCCACCCTTTCCCGGGCGAGAACCTCAGACTTGGAGGTGCTGATTCTCATCCCAGTCGCTTCACACTCGGCTGCGAACCAATCCAATGAGAGCTGAAGATCCTGGCCAGTTAAAGCCATAAGGACCACATCATCTGCAAAAAGGAGAGACCTAATCCTGCAGCCACCAAACCGGATCCCCTCAACGCCATGACTGCGCCTAGAAATTCTGTCCATAAAATTTATGAACACATTTGGTGACAAAGGGCAGCCAACTTATTGCTGGCAATGCGGACCAAGCTCTGACACTGATCATACAGGGAGCGACCCGCCACAATCAGACATGCCGATACCCCATACTATCTGAGCACTCCCCACAGGACTTCCCGGGGTGGCCACGGTCGAATGTCTTCTCCAAGTCCACAAAGCACATGTAGACTGGTTGGACAAACTCCCATGCACACTCAAGGACCCTGCCGAGAGTATAGAGCTGGTCTACCGTTCCACGACCAGGACGAAAACCACACTGTTCGTCCTGGATCCGAGGTTCCTCCTCTCCAGTACACATGAATAGACCTTACCGGGAAGGCTGAGGAGTGTGATCTACGATAGTTGGAACACACCCTCCGGTTCCCCTTCTTAAAGAGAGGAACCACCACCCCGGTCTGCCAATCCAGAGGTACCGCCCCTGATGTCCACGCGATGTTGCAGAGTCTTGTCAACTAAAACAGCCCCACAGCATCCAGAGCCTTAAGAGCTCATCCACCCCCGGGGCCTTGCCACCGAGGAGCTTTTAAAACAACCTCAGCCCCAGAAATAGGAGAGCCCACCACAAATTCCCCAGGCACTGCTTGGCCTGTCGGTATGCCCGCTGCCTCTGGAGTCCCATGAGCCAAAAGGACCAGATAAGCTCTTTCTTCAGCTTGACGGCATCCCGCACTGCTGGTGGCCACCAGCGGGTTCTAGGATTACCGCCACGACAGCCACCAAACACCTTGCGGCCACAGCTCCAATCAGCTGGCTTGACAAGAGAGGCACGGAACATGATCCATTCAGACTCAATGTCCAGCACCTCCTTTGTGACATGTTCAAAGTTCCTCCGGAGGTGGAAAAAGAAAGTCTCTCTGACAGGAGACTCTGCTAGGCATTCCCAAAAGACTCTCACAATGCGTTTGGGCCTGCCAGGTCTGTCCGGGATCCTACCCCACCATCGGAGCCAGCTCACCAGGTGGTGATCGGTAGAAAGCTCGCCCCTCTCTTCACCCGAGTGTCCAAAACATGAGGCCGCAAATCCCATGACACAACTACAAAGTCAATAATGGAACTGCGGCCGAGGGTGTCCTGGTGCCAAGTGCACATATGGACACCCTTATGTTTGAACATTGTGTTTGTTATGGACAATCCGTGACGAGCACAAAAGTCCAATAACAAAGCACCACTTGGGTTCAGATCCGGGTGGCCATTTTTCCCAATCACGACTCTCCAGGTTTCAAAGTCGTTGCCAACATGAGCGTTGAAGACCCCCAGCAGAACAAGGGAATCACCCGAGGGAGCACTCTCAAGGGAATCCAAAAAGAGTGGGTACTCTGAGCTGCTGTTTGGTGCGTAAACACCAACAACAGTCAGGACCCATCACCCAACCCGAAAGCGGAGGGAAGCTACCATCTCGTCTTCTGGGTTAAGTCCAACGTGCAGGCTTTGAGCTGGGGGGCAACAAGAATTGCCAACCCAGCCTCTCATTACTTGCAACGCCAGAGTGGAAGAGAGTCCAACCCCTCTTGAGAGAACAGGTTCCAGAGCCCTTGCTGTGCGTCGAAGTGAGTCCAGCTTTATCTAGCCGGGAACTTCTCCACCTCGCGAGGTGACGTTCCACGTCCCAAGAGCGAGCTTATGTAGCCGATAATCGGACCGCCAAGTGCCCTGCCTTCGGCTTCCGCCCAGCTAACACTGCACCCGACCTCTGTGACCCAGCCCATGAGTGGTGAGCCTATTGCAGGGGGGACCCACGTTGCCTCTTCGAGCTGGGCCCCATGGGCACCAGTCGCTCGCCATCGTGCCCCACCTCTGGGCCTGGCTCCACAGGGGAGCCACGGTGACCTGCGTCCGGGCGAGAAAATATCTAGGTCCTCGATTTGTACTTTTCATAAAGGTCTTTGAGCTGCTCTTTGTCTGATTCCTCACCTAGGACCTGTTTGTCTTGGGGGACCCTACCAGGGGGCATAGAAGCCCCCGGACAACATAGCTCCTAGGATCAGTGGGACACGCAAACCACAAAGGTGGCGGCTCAGAAAGCAGGTTATATAAACATAACTCCAATACCAAACATGCAAGATGTCTAAACATGCCTGTAATATTGTATCAATGTGAGTTTTACTAGAATCGGTTGTTTTTTTAAGGCTTGCAAACACAAAAGGTTTTTTTTACTCAATATGACAGTAAGTTCTTAAAATGCTGAGATAATGTGAAAAAAACAATACAAATGTATTCCAACATGATTCCTAAACCAAACATGCAAAATGTCTAAAAATGCCTGTAATATTGAATCCATGTGAGTTTTACTAGAATCATTTGTTTTTGTAAGGTTTGCAAATACAAAAATTGAGTTTTATGACAGACACAAGTTAGTTTTTTTACTCATTATAACAGTATAGATGTCATACTATATATTAAAGTTATATGAACATAACTCCAAAACCAAACGTGCATTATGACCAAAATTGCCTGTAATATTGTATAGATGTGAGTTTTACTAGAATCAGGTTTGCAAATACAAAAATTGGGTTTTATGACAGTATACTGTCACACTCAATATGACAGTATAACTGTCATACTAAATCCATCCATTTTCTTCCGCTTATCCGAGGTCGGGTTGCGGGGGCAGCAGCCTAAGCAGAGAGCCCAGACTTCCCTCCCCCCAGCCACTTTGTCCAGCTCTTCTCGGGGGATCCCGAGGCGTTCCCAGGCCATAGTCTTTCCAATGTATCCTAGGTCTTCCCCATGGCCTCCTGCCGTTCGGACCTAGGGAGGCGTTCGGGTGGCATCCTGAGCAGATGCCCGAACCACCTTATCTGGCTCCTCTCAATGTGGAGGAGCAGCGGCTTTACACTGAGTTCCTCCCAGATGACAGAGCTTCTCACCCTATCTCTAAGGGAGAGACCCACCACCCGGCGGAGGAAACTCATTTCGGCCGCTTGTACCCGTGACCTTGTCCTTTCGGTCATAACCCAAAGCTCATGACCATAGGTGAGGATGGGAACGTTGATCGACCGGTAAATTGAAAGCTTTTCCTTCTGGCTCAGCTCCTTCTTCACCACAACGGATCGCTATAGCGTCCTCATTACTGAAGACGCCGCACCGATCCGCCTGTAGATCTCACAATCCACTCTATCCTCACTCGTGAACAAGACTCCTAGGTACTTGAACTCCTTCACTTGGGGCAAGATCTCTTTCCCAACCTCGAGATGGCACTCCACCCTTTCCCGGGCGAGAACCATGGACTCGGACATGGAGGTGCTGATTCTCATCCCAGTCGCTTCACTGCGAACCGATCCAATGAAAGCTGAAGATCTTGGCCAGTTGAAGCCATCAGGACCACATCATCTGCAAAAAGCAGAGACCTAATCCTGCAGCCACCAAACCAGGCGCAGTCATGGCGTTGAGGGGATCCTCAAAGCCATGACTGCGCCTAGATATTCTGTCCATTAAAGTTATGAACAGAATCGGTGACAAAGGGCAGCCTTGGCGGAGTCCAACCCTCACTGGAAAGAGGTCCGACATACTGCCGGCAATGCGGACCAAGCTCTGACACTGATCATACAGGGAGACACCCGCCACAATCAGACATGCCGATACTCCATACTCTCTGAGCACTCCCCACAGGATTTACCGGGGGCCAAGGTCGAATGTCTTCTCCAAGTCCACAAAACTTATGTAGACTGGTTGGGCAAACTCCCATGCACACTCAAGGACCCTGCCGAGAGTATAGAGCTGGTCTACCGTTCCACGACCAGGACGAAAACCACACTGTTCGTCCTGGATCCGAGGTTCCTCCTCTCCATTACACATGAATAGACCTTACCGGGAAGGCTGAGGAGTGTGATCTACGATAGTTGGAACACACCCTCCGGTTCCCCTTCTTAAAGAGAGGAACCACCACCCCGGTCTGCCAATCCAGAGGTACCGCCCCTGATGTAGACGCAATGTTGCAGAGTCTTGTCAACCAAGACTGCCCCACAGCATCCAGAGCCTTAAGGAACTCCGGACGGAGCTCATACCCCCGGGGCCTTGCCACCGAGGAGCTTTTTAACTACCTTGGCAACCTCAGCCCCAGAAATAGGAGAGCCCACCACAGACTTCCCAGGCACTGTTTCCTCATAGGAAGACGTGTTGGTGGGACTGAGGAGGTCTCGCTTGGCCTGTCGATATGCCCACTGCCTCTGGAGTCCCATGAGCCAAAAGGACCCGGTGGCTCTTTCTTCAGCTTGACAGCATCCCTCGGTGCTGGTGGATTACCGCCACGACAGGCACCAAACACCTTGCGGCCACAGCTTCAATCAGCTGGCTCAACAAGAGAACATGGTCCACTCAGACTCAATGTCCAGCACCTCCCTCGTGACATGTTCAAAGTTCTTCCGGACATGTTCAAAGTTCTTCAGGAGACTCTGCTAGGTGTTCCCAGCAGACCCTTACAATGCGTTTGGGCCTGCCAGGTCTGACCGGCAACCTCCCCTACCATCGGAGCCAGCTCACCACCAGGTGGTGGTTGGTAGAAAGCTCTGCCCCTCTCTTCACCGAGTGTCCAAAACATGAGGCCGCAAATCCCATGACACAACTACAAAGTCAATCATGCGGCCGAGGGTGTCCTTGTGCCAAGTGCACATATGGACACCCTTATGTTTGAACATTGTGTTTGTTATGGACAATCCGTGACAAGCACAAAAGTCCAATAACAAAGCACCACTTGGGTTCAGATCCGGGTGGCCATTTTTCCCAATCACGACTCTCCAGGTTTCACTGTCGTTGCCAACATAGCGTTGAAGTCCACCAGCAGAAAAAGGGAATCACCCGAGGGAGCACTCTCCAGTACTCCCTCAAGGGAATCCAAAAAGAGTTGGTACTCTGAGCTGCTGTTTGGTGTGTAAACACAAACAACAGTCAGGACCCGTCACCCAACCCGAAGGCTGAAGGAAGCTACCATCTCGTCTATTGGGTTTAAAGTCCAACGTGCAGGCTTTGAGCCGGCGGGCAACAAGAATTGCCACCCCAGCCTCTCATTAGTTGCAACGCCAGTGTGGAATCTCTTCCACTCTGGCGTTGCAAGTAATGAAAGTTCAGCTCAGTCCAGCCCCTCTGAGAGAACAGGTTCCAGAGCCCTTGCTGTGAGTCCAACTATATCTAGCCGGGAACTTCTCCACCTCAAGCACCAGCTCAGGCTCCTTCCCTCCCAGCGAGGTGACGGTCCATGTCCCAAGAGCGAGCTTATGTAGCCGATAATCGGACCACCAAGTGCCCTGCCTTCGGCTGCCGCCACGCTCACGCTGCACCCTCTATGACCCAGCCCATGAGTGGTGAGCCCTGGAGGGGGGATCCACGTTGCCTCTTCGAGCTGAGCACGGCTGGGCCCCATGGGGACAGGCCCGTCAATCGCCATCGTGCCACACCTCTGGGCCTGGCTCCACAGGGGAGCCACGGTGACCTGCGTCCGGGCGAGAAAAAATCTAGGTCCTCAATTGTACTTTTAATAAAGGTCTTTGAGCTGCTCTTTGTCTGATCCCTCACCTAGGACCTGTTTGTCCTGGATCAGTGGGACACGCAAACCACAAAGGTGGCGGCTCAGAAAGCAGGTTATATAAATATAACTCCAAAACCAAACATGCAATATGTCTAAACATGCCTGTAATATTGTATCAATGTGACTTTTCCTAGAATCGGTTGTTTTTGTAAGGTTTGCAAATACAAAAATTAGGTTTTACTCACAATGACAAAATCACACTCAATATGACAGTTATTTAAACATAACTCATAAACCACACAAAAAAATGGCTAATAATGCCTGAAATAATGAATCATTGGGAGTTTTACTGAGTTTTATATTTTGCAAACACAAAAAGTAGTTTTTTACTTGACTGTAATGTTCTTAGAACCCTGAGATAATGGGAAAAAAGCAATAAAAATGTATTTAAACCTAACTCCTAAACAACACATGCAAAATGGCTAATAATGCCTAGGGAGACATGTAACGTTGTTAGTTTAAAAAAATAATCTTTTGTAAAGATATCAAAGACACTAGCTAGTTTTTTTTATTCAATATGACAGTATAACAGTCATACTAAATATGAAAGTTATATAAACATAACTCCAAAACCAAACATGTGTCATGTCTAAAAATGTATTTATGTGAGTTTGTAAGGTTTGCAAAAACAAAAAGTAGTTTTTTCCTCAATATGAAAGTAATGTTCTTAGAATCCTGAGATAATGCGAAAAAAGCAATACAAATGTATTCAAACACAAATTTTAAACCAAACATGTAAAATGTCTAAAAATGCCTGTAATATTGAATCCATATAAGTTTTACTAGAATCAATTGTTTTTGTAAGGTTTGCAAATACAAAAATTAGGTTTTACACATAATGACATTAAAACTGTAACCCTCAATATGACAATTATTTATTTATAACTCCTAACCACACATGAAACATGTCTAATAATGCGTGAAAAAATTTATCTTTGTGAGTGTTACTAGAAACATTTTCTTTTGTAAGGTTTGCAAATACAGGTTAGTTTTTTTTACTCCATATGACAGTATAACTGCCACACTCAATGTGACAGTTATTTAAACATAACTCTTAAACTACACATGAAAAATGATTAACAATGCCTGAAATAATGCATTCTTGTAAGTTTTACTCGAAACATATGCTTTTTTAAGGCTTGCAAACACAAAAATTATTTCTTTACTCAATATGACAGTAATGTTCTAAAATTCTGAGAAAATACGAACAAATTAATAAAATGATTCCAACATAATTCCTAAACCAAATATGCAAAATGTCTAAAAATGTCTGTAATATTGAATCCATGTGAGTTTTACTAGATTTAAATGATTTTGTAAGGTTTGCAAATACATAAATTAGGTTTTACTTACTATGTCATATCTGACAGTATATGACAGTTATTTAACCATACCTCAAACCACACATGAAAAATGGCTAATAATACCTGAAATAATGCATCCTTGGCCGTTTTACTCGAAACACATGCTTTTTTAAATCTTGCAAACACAAAAAGTAGTTTTTTTACTCAATATGACTGTAATGTTCTTAAAATCCTGAGATAATGCGAAAAAAGCAATAAAAATGTATTTAAACATTACTCCTAAACAACATATGCAAAATGGCTGATAATGCCTGGAAACATGTATCTTTGTTAGTTTTACTGGGAAAATGATCTTTTGTAAAGTTTGCAAAGACACAAGCCAGTTTTTTTTTTATTCAATATGACAGTATAACAGTCATTTTAAATATCAAAGTTATATAAACATAACTCCAAAACCAAACATGTGTCATGTCTAAAAATGCCTGTAATAATGTATTAATGTGAGTTTGTAAGGTTTGCAAAAACAAAAAGTAGTTTTTTACTCAATATGAAAGTAATGATCTTAGAATCCTGAGATAATGCGAAAAAAGCAATAAAAATGTATTCAAACATAACTCCTAAACAACCCAGGCAAAATGGGTAATAATGCCTGGAGACATGTATCTTTGTTAGTTTTACTAGAAAATGTATTGTTTGTAAAGTTTGCAAAGACAAAAGCTAGTTGTTTTTATTCAATAAGACAGTATAACTGTCATACTACATATGAAAGTTATATAAACATAACTCCAGAACCAAACGTGTGTCATGTCTAAAATGGCCTATAATAATGTATTCATGTGAGTTTGTAAGGTTTGCAAAAACAAAAAGTAGTTTTTTCCTCAATATGAAAGTAAGGATTTTAGAATCCTGGGATAATGCGAAAAAAGCAATAAAAATGTATTTAAACATAATTCCTAAACAACCCATGCAAAATGGCTAATAATGCCTGGAGACATGTATCTTTGTTAGTTTTACTAGAAAAATGATCTTTTGTAAAGATATCAAAGACAAAAGCTAGTTTTTTTTATTCAATATGACAGTATAACAGTCCTACTAAATATGAAAGTTATCAAAACATAACTCCAAAACCAAACATGTGTTGTGTCTAAAAATTCCTGTAATAATGTATTTATGTGAGTTTGTAAGGTTTGCAAAAACAAAAAGTAGTTTTTTACTCAATATGAAAGTAATGATCTTAGAATCCTGAGATAATGCGAAAAAAGCAATACAAATATATTTAAACATAAATCCTAAACAACCCATGCAAAATGGCTAATAATGCCTGGAGACATGTATCTTTGTTAGTTTTACTAGAAAAATGATCTTTTGTAAAGTTTGCAAAGACACAAGCTAGTTTTTTTTTTATTCAATATGACTGTATAACAGTCATACTAAATATAAAAGTTATATAAACATAACTCCAAAACCAAACATGTGTCATGTCTAAAAATGCCTGTAATAATGTATTAATGTGAGTTTGTAAGGTTTGCAAAAAAAAAAAAGTAGTTTTTTACTCAATATGAAAGTAATGATCTTAAAATCCTGAGATAATGCGAAAAAAGCAATAAAAATGTATTTAAACATAATTCCTAAACAACCCATGCAAAATGGGTAATAATGCCTGGAGACATGTATCTTTGTTAGTTTTACTAGAAAAATGATCTTTTGTAAAGTTTGCAAAGACACAAGCTAGTTTTTTTTAATTCAATATGACAGTATAACAGTCATACTAAATATGAAAGTTATATAAACATAACTCCAAAACCAAACATGTGTCATGTCTAAAAATGCCTGTACTCATGTATTAATGTGAGTTTGTAAGGTTTGCAAAAACAAAAAGTAGTTTTTTACTCAATATGAAAGTAATGATCCTAAAATCCTGAGATAATGCGAAAAAAGCAATAAAAATGTATTTAAACATAATTCCTAAACAACCCAGGCAAAATGGGTAATAATGCCTGGAGACATGTATCTTTGTTAGTTTTACTAGAAAAATGATCTTTTGTAAAGTTTGCAAAGACACAAGCTAATTTTTTTTATTCAATATGCCAGTATAACAGTCATACTAAATATAAAAGTTATATAAACATAACTCCAAAACCAAACATGTGTCATGTCTAAAAATGTCTGTAATAATGTATTTATGTGAGTTTGTAAGGTTTGCAAGAATAAAAAGTAATTTTTTACTCAATATGAAAGTAATGATCTTGGAATCCTGAGATAATGCGAAAAAAGCAATAAAAATGTATTTAAACATAACTGCTAAACAACCCAGGCAAAATGGGTAATAATGCCTGGAGACATGTATCTTTGTTAGTTTTACTAGGAAATGTATATTTTGTAAAGTTTGCAAAGACACAAGGTAGTTGTTTTTATTCAATAAGACAGTATAACAGTCATACTAAATATGAAAGTTATATAAACATAACTCCAGAACCAAACGTGTGTCATGTCTAAAATTGCCTATAATAATGTATTTATGTGAGTTTGTAAGGTTTGCAAAAACAAAAAGTAGTTTTTTCCTCAATATGAAAGTAGGGATTTTAGAATCCTGAGATAATGCGAAAAAAGCAATAAAAATGTATTTAAACATAATTCCTAAACAACCCATGCAAAATGGCTAATAATGCCTGGAGACATGTATCTTTGTTAATTTTACTAGAAAAATGATATTTTGTAAAGTTTGCAAAGACACAAGCTAGTTTTTTTTAATTCAATATGACAGTATAACAGTCATATTAAATATAGAAGTTATATAAACATAACTCCAAAACCAAACATGTCTCATGTCTAAAAATGCCTGTAATAATGTATTTATGTGTTTGTAAGGTTTGCAAAAACAAAAAGTAGTTTTTTACTCAATATGAGAGTAATGATCTTAGAATCCTGAGATAATGCGAAAAAAGCAATAAAAATGTCTTTAAACATAATTCCTAAAAAACCCATGCAAAATGGGTAATAATGCCTGGAGACATGTATCTTTGTTAGTTTTACTAGAAAAATGATCTTTTGTAATGTTTGCAAAGACACAAGCTATTTTTTTTTTATTCAATATGACAGTATAACAATCCTACTAAATATGAAAGTTATATAAACATAACTCCAAAACCAAACATGTGTCATGTCTAAAAATGCCTGTAATAATGTATTTATGTGAGTTTGTAAGGTTTTCAAAAACAAAAAGTAGTTTTTTACTCAATATGAAAGTAATGATCTTAGAATCCTGAGATAATGCGAAAAAAGCAATAAAAATGTATTTAAACATAATTCCTAAACAACCCATGCAAAATGGCTAATAATGCCTGGAGACATGTATCTTTGTTAGTTTTACTAGAAAAATGATATTTTGTAAAGTTTGCAAAGACACAAGCTAGTTTTTTTTTATTCAATATGACAGTATAACAGTCATACTAAATATAAAAGTTATATAAACATAACTCCAAAACCAAACATGTGTCATGTCTAAAAATGTCTGTAATAATGTATTTATGTGAGTTTGTAAGGTTTGCAAAAACAAAAAGTAGTTTTTTACTCAATATGAAAGTAATGATCTTGGAATCCTGAGATAATGCGAAAAAAGCAATAAAAATGTATTTAAACATAACTCCTAAACAACCCAGGCAAAATGGGTAATAATGCCTGGAGACATGTATCTTTGTTAGTTTTACTAGGCATGTATATTTTGTAAAGTTTGCAAAGACACAAGCTAGTTGTTTTTATTCAATAAGACAGTATAACAGTCATACTAAATATGAAAGTTATATAAACATAACTCCAGAACCAAACGTGTGTCATGTCTAAAATTGCCTATAATAATGTATTTATGTGAGTTTGTAAGGTTTGCAAAAACAAAAAGTAGTTTTTTCCTCAATATGAAAGTAGGGATTTTAGAATCCTGAGATAATGCGAAAAAAGCAATAAAAATGTATTCAAACATAATTCCTAAACAACCCATGCAAAATGGCTAATAATGCCTGGAGACATGTATCTTTGTTAATTTTACTAGAAAAATGATATTTTGTAAAGTTTGCAAAGACACAAGCTAGTTTTTTTAATTCAATATGACAGTATAACAGTCATATTAAATATAGAAGTTATATAAACATAACTCCAAAACCAAACATGTCTCATGTCTAAAAATGCCTGTAATAATGTATGTATGTGAGTTTGTAAGGTTTGCAAAAACAAAAAGTAGTTTTTTACTCAATATGAAAGTAATGATCTTAGAATCCTGAGATAATGCAAAAAAAGCAATAAAAATGTCTTTAAACATAATTCCTAAACAACCCATGCAAAATGGGTAATAATGCCTGGAGACATGTATCTTTGTTAGTTTTACTAGAAAAATGATCTTTTGTAATGTTTGCAAAGACACAAGCTAGTTTTTTTTAATTCAATATGACAGTATAACAATCATACTAAATATGAAAGTTATATAAACATAACTCCAAAACCAAACATGTGTCATGTCTAAAAATGCCTGTAATAATGTATTTATGTGAGTTTGTAAGGTTTGCAAAAACAAAAAGTAGTTTTTTACTCAATATGAAAGTAATGATCTAAGAATCCTGAGATAATGCGAAAAAAGCAATAAAAATGTATTTAAACATAATTTCTAAACAACCCATGCAAAATGGGTAATAATGCCTGGAGACATGTATCTTTGTTAGTTTTACTAGAAAAATGATCTTTTGTAAAGTTTGCAAAGACACAAGCTAGTTTTTTTTTATTCAATATGACAGTATAACAGTCATACTAAATATAAAAGTTATATAAACATAACTCCAGAACCAAACGTGTCATGTCTAAAATTGCTTACTTATTATGTATTCATGTGGGTTTGTAAGGTTTGCAAAAACAAAAAGTAGTGTTTTACTCAATATGAAAGTAATGATCTTAGAATCCTGAGATAATGCGAAAAAAGCAATACAAATGTATTCAAACACAATTTTTAAACCAAACATGTGAATTGTCTAAAAATGCCTGTAATATTGAATTTATGTAAGTTTTACTAGAATCATTTGTTTTTGTAAGGTTTGCAAATAGAAAAATTAGGGTTTACACATAATGACATTATAACTTTAACACTCAATATGAAAGTTATTTAATTATAACTCCTAAATACACATGAAACATGTCTAATAGCGTGAAAAAAATTATCTTTGTGAGTGTTGCTAGAAACATTTTCTTTTGTAAGGTTTGCAAAGACACAAGTTAGATTTTTTTAACTCAATATGACAGTATAACGCCACACTCAATATGACAGTTATTTAAACATAACTCCTAAACCACACCTGAAAAATGGCTAATAATGCCTGAAATAATGCATCTTTGGGAGTTTTACTGGAAACATAGGCTTTTTTTAAGGCTTGCAAACACAAAAATTATTTTTTTACTCAATATGACGGTAATGTTCTAAAATTCTGAGAAAATACGAACAAATTAATAAAAATGATTCCAACATAATTCCTAAACCAAACATGCAAAATGTCTGAAAATGCCTGTAATATTGAATCCATGTGAGTTTTATTTGAATCAGTTGTATGGTTTGCTAATACAAAAATTGGGTTTTATGACAAACACAAGTTAGTTTTTTTACTCAATATAACAGTTTAGCTGTCATACTATATATGAAAGTTATATAAACATAACTCCAAAACCAAACCATTATGTCCAAAACTGCCTGTAATATTGTATATATGTGAGTTTTACTAGAATCAGGGTTGCAAATACAAAAATTGGGTTTTATGACAGTATACTGTCACACTCAATATGACAGTTATTTAAACATAACTCAAACAACACATGCAAAATAGCTAATAATTCCTGGAGCATGTATCTTAGTTAGTTTTACTAGAAAAATTGTATTTTGTAAGGTTTTGTTAGTTGTTGTTTTTATTCAATATGACAGTATAACTGTCATACTAAATATGAAAGTTATATAAACATAACTCTAAAACCAAACATGCATTGTGTCTAAAAATGCCTGTAATATTGTATCTGTGTGAGTTTAACTAGATTTAGTTGTTTTTGTAAGGTTTGCAAATACAAAATAAGGGTTTTACTCACTATGACAGTTTACTGTCACACTCAATCTGACAGTTATTTATTTAAACATAACTCCTAAACCACACATGCAAAATGGCTAATAATGCCTGGAGATATGTATCTTTGTGAGTTTTACTAGAAACATTATATTGTGTAAGGTTTAGTTAGTTTTTGTACTCAATCTGACAGTATAACTGTCATTCTAAATCCATCCATTTTCTTCCGCTTATCCGAGGTCGGGTTGCGGGGGCAGCAGCCTGAGCAGAAAATCCCAGACTTCCCTCTCCCCAGCCACTTCGTCCAGCTCTTCTCGGGGTATTCCGAGGCGTTCCCAGGCCAGCCGGGGACATAGTCTTTCCAATGTGACCTAGGTCTTCCCCGTGGCCTCCTGCCACACCTCCCTAGAGGCGTTCGGGTGGCATCCTGAGCAGATGCCCGAACCACCTCATGGCTCCTCTCAATGTGGAGGAGCAGCGGCTTTACTTTGAGTTCCTCCCGGATGACAGAGCTTCTCACCCTGTCTCTAAGGTAGAGACCCACCACCCGGCAGAGGAAACGCATTTCGGCCGCTTGTCCTTTCGGTCATAACCCAAAGCTGGGAACGTAGATCGACGGTAAATTGAGAGCTTTTCCTTCTGGCTCAGCTCCTTCTTCACCACAACGGATCGATATAGCGTCCTCAATACTGAAGACGCCGCACCAAATCGCCTGTGGATCTCTCGATCCACTCTATCCTCACTCGTGAACAAGACTCCTAGGTACTTGAACTCCTCCACTTGGGGCAAGATCTCCTCCCCAACCTGGAGATGGCACTCGACCGTTTCCTGCGCGAGAACCATGGACTTGGACTTGGAGGTGCTGATTCTCATCCCAGTCGCTTCACACTCAAGGACCCTGCCGAGAGTATAGACCTGGTCTACCGTTCCACGACCAGGACGAAAACCACACTGTTCGTCCTGGATCCGAGTTTCCTCCTCTCCAGTACACATGAATAGACCTTACCGGGAAAGCTGAGGAGTGTGTTTCACGATAGTTGGAACACACCCTCCGGTTCTCCTTCTTAAAGAGAGGAACCACCACCCCGGTGTGCCAATCCAGAGGTACCACCCCCAATGTTCACGCGATGTTGCAGAGTCTTGTCAACCAAGACAGCCCCACAGTATCCAGAGCCTTAAGGAACTCATCCACCACCGGGGCCTTGCCACAGAGGAGCTTTTTAACTACCTAGGCAACCTAAGCCCCAGAAATAGGAGAGTCCACCACAGATTCCCCAGGCACTGCTTGGCCTGTCGGTATGCCCGCTGCCTCTGGAGTCCCATGAGCCAAAAGGACCCGATAGGCTCTTTCTTCAGCTTGACGGCATCCCTCCCTGCTGGTGGCCACCAGTGAGTTCTAGGATTACCGCCACGACAGGCACCAAACACCTTGCGGCCACAGCTCCAATCAGCAGGCTCGACAAGAGAGGCACGGAACATGGTCCACTCAGACTCAATGTCCAGCACCTCCCTCGTGACATGTTTAAAGTTCTTCCTTATGTTTGAACATTGTGTTTGTTATGGACAATCCGTGACGAGCACAAAAGTCCAATAACAAAGCACCACTTGGGTTCAGATCTGGGTGGCCATTTTTCCCAATCACGACTCTCCAGGTTTCACTGTCCTTGCCAACATGAGCATTGAAGTCCCCCAACAGAACAAGGGAATCACCCGAGGGAGCACTCTCCAGTACTCCCTCAAGGGAATCCAAAAAGAGTGGGTACTCTGAGCTGCTGTTTGGTGCGTAAACACAAACAACAGTCAGGACCCGTCACCCAACCCAAAGGCGGAGGGAAGCTACCATCTCGTCTACTGGGTCCAACGTGCAGGCTTTGAGCAACAACAATTGCCACCCCAGCCTCTCATTGCTTGCAACGCCAGAGTGGAAGAGAGTCCAGCCCCTCTTGAGAGAACAGGTTCCAGAGCCCTTGCTGTGCGTCGAAGTGAGTCCAACTATATCTAGCCGGAACTTCTTCACCTCGCGCACCAGCTCAGGCTCTTTCCCTCCCAGCGAGGTGACGTTCCACGTCCCAAGAGCGAGCTTATGTAGCCGATAATCGGACTGCCAAGTGCCCTGCCTTCGGCTGCCGCCCAGTTCACACTGCATCCGACCTCTATGACCTCAATGGGCCCATGAGTGGTGAGCCCATTGGAGGGTTGACCCACGTTGCCTCTTCGAAATGAGCCCGGCAGGGCCCCATGGAGACAGGCCCGGCCACAAGTCGCTCGCCATCGTGCCCCACCTCTGCGCCTGGCTCCACAGGGGAGCCACGGTGACCTGCGCCTGGGCGAGAAAAAATCTAGGTCCTCGATTTGTACTTTTCATAAAGGTCTTTGAGCTGCTCTTTGTCTGATCCCTCACCTAGGATCTTTTCTCAGGGGATCCCGAGGCGTTCCCAGGCCAGCCGGGAGACATAGTGTTCCCAATGTGTCCTGGGTCTTCCCCGTGGCCTCCAGGATGACAGAGCTTCACCTTCACCAGGGGTGTCAAACTCAAATACAGAGTGGGCCAAAGTTTAAAACTGAACAAAGCCGCGGGCCAAGGTTGAACAAATTAACCTTTTAATAGGGACCCAAACACGTTTTGCATTGAATATTGAACAAGCAAGGCTTATATAACTTTATAGTGACATGCAAAATGGAGTTTCAAATAATAATAATAATCATTAAAAAATATCAATTGCATATCAAATATAATTTAAATACAAATTGAATGCCTCTTTTCTATTTGCAGCCTTCTGAGGTAAATATCAACATTAACTTTATCCACAGGCTAATAAATTTGAAAATAAAATAACAATGAATAAAACAACCATTCAGGACTTTAAACTGCTCAGTTTGCAACACACTGATCTAATTTGATGTGCGCAAGCCAGATACCTGGCATCTTTTTTTAGATGCTAGTTCTTTAATGTCGGGGCTCAGGCTTTGAGCTGAGGCAACTTTCATTATCGAACAAGATGTTCAACAGTCATATCTCGTACACCCAATTCTAACATCATTCAGACCCAGTCACAAGATATGTGCAGCTACAGCACGCATACACAAATGAATGCAACGCATACTTCATCAACAGCGATACAGGTTACACTGAGGGTGCCAGTATAAAAAACTTTAACACTGTTAGAAATATACGCCACACTGTGAACCCACACCAAACAAAAATAAAAAACACTTTTCGGGAGAACATCCGCACCGTAACACAACATAAACACAAAAGAACAAATACCCAGAATCTTTTGCAGCACTAACTCTTTCGGGACGCTACAAAATACACCCCCGCTACCACCAAACCTCCCCCCCCCCCCACACACACACACCTTGTAGCGTCTCGGAAGATTTAGTGCTACAAAGGGTTCTGGGTATTTGTTGTGTTGTGTTTATGTTGTGTTACGGTGCGGATGTTCTCCCGAAATGTGTTTGTCATTCTTGTTTGGTGTGGATTCACAGTGTGGCGTATATTTCTAAAAGTGTTAAAGTTTTTTATTGGCTACCGTCAGTGTAACCTGTATCGCTGTTGATGAAGTATGCGTTGCATTCAATTGTGTGTGGGTGCAGAAGCTGCACTGACATGAAACTGGGCTGGCACTCGTTTGACTAGCTGGAAAAAAAAAAAAAAAAAAAAAATTCGGGAGGAGTGCTGGAGTCACTCCCGGGAGGGTTGGCAAGTATTAGAAGTAGCGGCACTGCCGCAATGTATAATCGAAGGTCCAGCTTTAGTGTTAATTTGATATTGCCTCAAGGGCCAAGTCAAATTACACGTTGGGCCAAATTTGGCCCACGGGCCAGAGTTTGACACCCATGACCTTCACTGTAAAAAGTTACTGTAAAAATAAAAAATAAAATTACAGTTATATACTCCATCCATCCATCCATTTTCTACCGCTTATTCCCTTCGGGGTCGCGGGGGGCGCTGGAGCCTATCTCAGCTACAATCAGGCAGAAGGCGGGGTACACCCTGGACAAGTCGCCACCTCATCGCAGGGCCAACACAGATAGACAGACAACATTCACACTCACATTCACACACTAGGGCCAATTTAGTGTTGCCAATCAACCTATCATGTTCTTCTTAAATGCAGTTAAGTACTGTAAATTTTGTTGCATTTTTCAAAAAATATCGACCAGCAGTAAGTTACTGTAAAACCTACAGTGTAATTCAGTTATTTTCAGACTTGTTTCTTGGGTCCGCCCACAATTCGTCCAACCGAGCTTCATTTCACCTGGCCGACCCTGCTAAATCCATCCTACTGCATCGTGTGTTTTTGATAACAAGGTAAGAGTCACTTGTACCTTGATGTGTCATTTTCTGTTTGAATTACTTTATATATATATTTATAAAGTCCGAAATGACATAGCGTCACAGTCAGCATCACAGACACTATCGTTGACCACGCGCATGTACCGCCGCATGCTAGCTAGCTAAGTTTTCTTCTTTTTTGTCATAGTCATCATAAAAGATGATAACTTGCAACATATGTGCTACGACTTGCAGCAATGTATTTGCGTATGTTAGCACATGCGAAGTCATAGTTGTATGCCTAATGCATCGTTTAAGTGTGCTTTCCCTAAATGCACAAGAGTTTTTTCCAACTTCTCAGCCTTCAAAACTCACAGCCGTCGTCATAAATATGGCAAGAGTAGGACTGATATGTATAGCGCAGAAGGTTTACCTTGTAATATTGTCTCATGTAGCGCGAAGTGCGATGATATACGAGCCTTTCTCCTGCATTTGAAAAGTCATATTACCGAAGGTAGGACAGTTACGTGCCCCTTCAGTCAATGTGAAAAAAGATTTACAGTTAAGTCTACTTTCACATCGCACGTGTCAAGGAAGCACTACGGCTACACTGAACGAAGTTTGACTTGATCAACAGCAAATCCAAGCAGCTCTTGTGTTATTAACACTGATGATGACTATTGTGATATGCAACTTGAGGATTCAGGATATTCCTGTTATGAAGACATGGAGGTCTACTTGCATTAAAAAAATGTTCACAGCACTGAAAAAAGGTTGAGAACCACTGCCTTAGGACAGTGGTTCTCAACCTTTTTTCAGTGATGTACCCCTGTGAACATTTTTTAAATTCAAGTACCCCCTAATCAGAGCAAAGCATTTTTGGTTGAAAAAAAGAGATAAAGACGTAAAATACAGCACTATGTCATCAGTTTCTGATTTATTAAATTGTATAACAGTGCAAAATATTGCTCATTTGTTGTGGTCTTTCTTGAACTATTTGGAAAAAAAGATATAAAAATAACTAAAAACTTGTTGAAAAATAACCAAGTGATTCAATTATAAATAAAGATTTTTACACATAGAAGTAATCAACTTAAAGTGCCCTCTTTGGGGATTGTAATAGAGATCCATCTGGATTCATGAACTTCATTCTCAACATTTCTTCACAAAAAAAGAAATCTTTAACATCAATATTTATGGAACATGTCCACTACGCTTTAACCAAGCCTCCATTGTTTTCTACATGGATAGTTGATTGACAGTTGGTGCCGTGTGGCACCGCCAGGTAGGGTCAAACCATCATGGCATGGGGGAAACTCTGGCTTTATGGTAATGAATGGAATAGCCTACTTGATTAGTTGTTCAGTTTATGAACTTACATTCATATTTTGTCGAAGTATTATTCAATAAATATATTTATAAAGGATTTTTGAATTGTTGCTATTTTTAGAATATTTAAAAAAAATCTCACGTACCCCTTGGCATACCTTCAAGTACCCCCAGGAGTACGCGTACCCCCATTTGAGAACCACTGCCTTAGGAGACTAGATGTAAACAGAGGAAAGAGAGAGCGAGTGAGGTGGCCATTCCAAATACTTTTAAAATGCTACCCATATTGGATACTGTTTAGGAACATAAACTGCATTTCTTGACTGTACCAGTTGCTGGTGACAAAGTCACAATAAAACGTTGGATGATCAGCATGGAAGGTGATGTCATCTGCAAAGGCGTCCAACCTAGCTTAATCTCAGGGCTTGCTGCCCTTCTTGCCACATACTATGTGTTCAACTTGGAATACCAAGAGGAAGGTCCTCGGACATTGGAATTTGTTCAAAGGTAAATCCTCTTGATACTGTTAAAATACTGTTAGGATATTTTATTTTATATTTCTCACCTCTGTTCAGGAATTTGACTTGTCATTTCCCCAATTGTGTGCCTTAAATCAATGACTCTTCTGTTCCTTTGTGGACCTTCTTATTAGGGACCGAAGCACCAGTTTGACTCTAGGATACAGAGAAGGTAGGTAATGTGCAGGTAAAGATATGTTGACTGGGTCAAAGAAGGAAGCACCTGTTTGACCCCAGGATGCAGAAAAAGTAGATAATTTGCAGGTAAAGACATGTTGACTGGATGATGGCAGGAAGCACCAGCTTGACCCGAGAATGCAGAGCAAGTAGGTAATGTGCGGGTGAAGATATGTTGAATGGGTAAAGGCAGGAAGCACCAGTGTGACCCCACTATGCAGGGAAGGTAGGTAATGTGCGGGTGAAGGTATGTTGAATGGGTGAAAGAAGGAAGCGCAGGTGTGGTCGAGGCCATGCAGACAAGGTAGGTATGTGCAGGTGAAGATATGTTGTATGGTGAAAGAAAGAAGCACCAGTGTGACCCAAGGATGCAGGGAAGGTAGGTAATGTGCAGGTAAAGATATGTTGAATGGGTGAAGGCAGGAAACACCAGCTAGACGCCAGGATACAGAGAAGGTAGGTAATGTGCAGGTAAAGATATGTTGAATGAGTAAAGGCAGGAAACACCAGCTTGACTCCAGGATATAGAGAAGGTAGGTAATGTGCAGGTAAAGATATGTTGAATGGGTGAAGGTAGAAAGCACCAGCGTGACCACATTATGCAGAGAAGGTAGGTAATGTGCAGGTAAAGATATGTTGAATGGGTAAAGGCAAGAAGCACCAGTGTGACCCCAGGATGCAGAGAAGATAGGTAATGAGCAGGAAACGATATGTTAAATGGGTGAAAGCAGGAAACATCAGCGTAAATACACGGTCCCGTAGATGGAGAGAAAACATGAATAGAGAGAGGGGTTGGGGAGGCTTTAGCATTGTCTTCCTCTCTGAATTTGTCTTAATGGGTTTTAGAGCATTCACTCATCTACAGCTGTGGTTATGGTATAGGCTCACATATATCCTAAAATTGATATTAATATTTGTGCAGTGCATATTCCTAAATAACAATGTGAGGGGGGTTCTGTATCGACTACAAGTAATCTTCAATCACAAAAGAATATCTAATATGCTTTCTCTCTTTTTTAGGCGATTCATTGGCGTTAACCCTGAGAGGGGAACAAAGGCTAGCCAGGGAAAGGTGGTGTCCAAGAAGACCGAGAAGCTGGTCCAGAAAAAGGCAGCAACTGTAAATCCTCACATAGCCACCCTTATAAAACATCTCACAGACTTTGAGTGGGGCTTTATGTAGCCGACAACTAAACACTGGACTCGTGTTCAGTGTTTTGTCTCCAGTTAGAAATTAAGTGGACATGTTATAAATGTTAAAATGCTTTACTGAAAATAAGAAGAATGCACTAAATGTACATTGAATGTATTTGATGCACTTTAAAATAATGGGTTAATAAAAACATAATCTTGCAAGGCCATTTCTCCAGTCATTTTTATGCCAGCAGATTGCAGGGGTTTTGATTTTGAAAAATTAAAAGTTCAACTCATTAACTTCTAGTGGCATTATACTGTAAAGCTCAGTCTATAGTGCTTACAATTATTTTACTGTAATTAACTGTTAATGGATATTACAGTAGATACACTAAAATAACAGTGTAATGCCGCTAAACAGATGACAGTATTATGCTGTGAAGCGTATATTTGATACAGCACAGTACTGTGATACTTTTTACAGTAATAAACTGTAGTGATAAATCACAGTATGTGTGCTGTAGAAAAACAGTTTTATACTGGAACCATTAGCTGCCAGTAGGTTACTGTAATTAAACGGTGAAAATTCTTACAGTAAGGGAGAGACCCGCCACCCAGCGGAGAAAACTCATTTCGGCCGCTTGTACCCGTGATGTTGTCCTTTCGGTCATAACCCAAAGCTCATGACCATAGGTGAGGATGGGAACGTAGATTGACCGGTAAATTGAGAGCTTTTCCCTCTGGCGCAGCTCCTTCTTACCACAACGAATCGATATAGCGTCCTCATTACTGAAGACGCCGCACCGATCAGCCTGTGCATCTCACGATCCACTCTTCCCTCACTCATGAACAAGACTCCAGGTACTTGAACTCATCCACTTGGGGCAAGATCTCCTGCCCAACCTCGAGATGGCACTCCACCCTTTCCCGGGCGAGAACCTTAGACTTGGAGGTGCTGATTCTCATCCCAGTCGCTTCACACTCGGCTGCGAACCAATCCAATGAGAGCTGAAGATCCTGGCCAGTTAAAGCCACATCATCTGCAAAAAGGAGAGACCTAATCCTGCAGCCACCAAACCGGATCCCCTCAACGCCATGACTGCGCCTAGAAATTCTGTCCATAAAATTTATGAACACATTTGGTGACAAAGGGCAGCCAACTTATTGCTGGCAATGCGGACCAAGCTCTGACACTGATCATACAGGGAGCGACCCGCCACAATCAGACATGCCGATACCCCATACTATCTGAGCACTCCCCACAGGACTTCCCGGGGTGGCCACGGTAGAATGTCTTCTCCAAGTCCACAAAGCACATGTAGACTGGTTGGACAAACTCCCATGCACACTCAAGGACCCTGCCGAGAGTATAGCGCTGGTCTACCGTTCCACGACCAGGACGAAAACCACACTGTTCGTCCTGGATCCGAGGTTCCTCCTCTCCAGTACACATGAATAGACCTTACCGGGAAGGCTGAGGAGTGTGATCTACGATAGTTGGAACACACCCTCCGGTTCCCCTTCTTAAAGAGAGGAACCACCACCCCGGTGTGCCAATCCAGAGGTACCGCCCCTGATGTCCACGCGATGTTGCAGAGTCTTGTCAACTAAAACAGCCCCACAGCATCCAGAGCCTTAAGAGCTCATCCACCCCCGGGGCCTTGCCACCGAGGAGCTTTTAAAACTACCTTGGCAACCTCAGCCCCAGAAATAGGAGAGCCCACCACAAATTCCCCAGGCACTGCTTGGCCTGTCGGTATGCCCGCTGCCTCTGGAGTCCCATGAGCCAAAAGGACCAGATAAGCTCTTTCTTCAGCTTGACGGCATCCCGCACTGCTGGTGGCCACCAGCGGGTTCTAGGATTACCGCCACGACAGGCACCAAACACCTTGCGGCCACAGCTCCAATCAGCTGGCTTGACAAGAGAGGCACGAACATGATCCATTCAGACTCAATGTCCAGCACCTCCTTTGTGACATGTTCAAAGTTCCTCCGGAGGTGGAAAAAGAAACTCTCTCTGACAGGAGACTCTGCTAGGCATTCCCAAAAGACTCTCACAATGCGTTTGGGCCTGCCAGGTCTGTCCGGGATCCTACCCCACCATCGGAGCCAGCTCACCAGGTGGTGATCGGTAGAAAGCTCGCCCCTCTCTTCACCCGAGTGTCCAAAACATGAGGCCGCAAATCCCATGACACAACTACAAAGTCAATAATGGAACTGCGGCCGAGGGTGTCCTGGTGCCAAGTGCACATATGGACACTCTTATGTTTGAACATTGTGTTTGTTATGGACAATCCGTGACGAGCACAAAAGTCCAATAACAAAGCACCACTTGGGCCACCCGGATGGCCACACTCCATCCGGGTGGCCATTTTTCCCAATCACGACTCTCCAGGTTTCAAAGTCGTTGCCAACATGAGCGTTGAAGACCCCCAGCAGAACAAGGGAATCACCCGAGGGAGCACTCTCAAGGGAATCCAAAAAGAGTGGGTACTCTGAGCTGCTGTTTGGTGCGTAAACACCAACAACAGTCAGGACCCATCACCCAACCCGAAAGCGGAGGGAAGCTACCATCTCGTCTTCTGGGTTAAGTCCAACGTGCAGGCTTTGAGCTGGGGGGCAACAAGAATTGCCAACCCAGCCTCTCATTACTTGCAACGCCAGAGTGGAAGAGAGTCCAACCCCTCTTGAGAGAACAGGTTCCAGAGCCCTTGCTGTGCGTCGAAGTGAGTCCAGCTTTATCTAGCCGGGAACTTCTCCACCTCGCGAGGTGACGTTCCACGTCCCAAGAGCGAGCTTATGTAGCCGATAATCGGACCGCCAAGTGCCCTGCCTTCGGCTTCCGCCCAGCTAACACTGCACCCGACCTCTGTGAGCCAGCCCATGAGTGGTGAGCCTATTGCAGGGGGGACCCACGTTGCCTCTTCGAGCTGGGGCACCAGTCGCTCGCCATCGTGCCCCACCTCTGGGCCTGGCTCCACATGGGAGCCACGGTGACCTGCGTCCGGGCGAGAAAATATCTAGGTCCTCGATTTGTACTTTTCATAAAGGTCTTTGAGCTGCTCTTTGTCTGATTCCTCACCTAGGACCTGTTTGTCTTGGGGGACCCTACCAGGGGGAATAGAAGCCCCCGGACAACATAGCTCCTAGGATCAGTGGGACACGCAAACCACAAAGGCGGCGGCTCAGAAAGCAGGTTATATAAACATAACTCCAAAACCAAACATGCAAGATGTCTAAACATGCCTGTAATATTGTATCAATGTGAGTTTTACTAGAATCAGTTGTTTTTGTAAGGCTTGCAAACACAAAAGGTTTTTTTTACTCAATATGACAGTAAGTTCTTAAAATGCTGAGATAATGTGAAAAAAACAATACAAATGTATTCCAACATGATTCCTAAACCAAACATGCAAAATGTCTAAAAATGCCTGTAATATTGAATCCATGTGAGTTTTACTAGAATCATTTGTTTTTGTAAGGTTTGCAAATACAAAAATTGAGTTTTATGACAGACACAAGTTAGTTTTTTTACTCATTATAACAGTATAGATGTCATACTATATATTAAAGTTGTATGAACATAACTCCAAAACCAAACGTGCATTATGTCCAAAATTGCCTGTAATATTGTATAGATGTGAGTTTTACTAGAATCAGGTTTGCAAATACAAAAATTGGCTTTTATGACAGTATACTGTCACACTCAATATGACAGTATAACTGTCATACTAAATCCATCCATTTTCTTCCGCTTATCCGAGGTCGGGTTGCGGGGGCAGCAGCCTAAGCAGAGAGCCCAGACTTCCCTCTCCCCAGCCACTTTGTCCAGCTCTTCTCGGGGGATCCCGAGGCGTTCCCAGGCCATAGTCTTTCCAATGTATCCTAGGTCTTCCCCATGGCCTCCTGCCGTTCGGACCTAGGGAGGCGTTCGGGTGGCTTCCTGAGCAGATGCCCGAACCACCTCATCTGGCTCCTCTCAATGTGGAGGAGCAGCGGCTTTACACTGAGTTCCTCCCAGATGACAGAGCTTCTCACCCTATCTCTAAGGGAGAGACCCACCACCCGGCGGAGGAAACTCATTTCGGCCGCTTGTACCCGTGACCTTGTCCTTTCGGTCATAACCCAAAGCTCATGACCATAGGTGAGGATGGGAACGTTGATCGACCGGTAAATTGAAAGCTTTTCCTTCTGGCTCAGCTCCTTCTTCACCACAACGGATCGCTATAGCGTCCTCATTACTGAAGACGCCGCACCGATCCGCCTGTAGATCTCACAATCCACTCTATCCTCACTCGTGAACAAGACTCCTAGGTACTTGAACTCCTTCACTTGGGGCAAGATCTCTTTCCCAACCTCGAGATGGCACTCCACCCTTTCCCGGGCGAGAACCATGGACTCGGACATGGGGGTGCTGATTCTCATCCCAGTCGCTTCACTGCGAACCGATCCAATGAAAGCTGAAGATCTTGGCCAGTTGAAGCCATCAGGACCACATCATCTGCAAAAAGCAGAGACCTAATCCTGCAGCCACCAAACCAGGCGCAGTCATGGCGTTGAGGGGATCCTCAAAGCCATGACTGCGCCTAGATATTCTGTCCATTAAAGTTATGAACAGAATCGGTGACAAAGGGCAGCCTTGGCGGAGTCCAACCCTCACTGGAAAGGGGTCCGACATACTGCCGGCAATGCGGACCAAGCTCTGACACTGATCATACAGGCAGACACCCGCCACAATCAGACATGCCGATACTCCATACTCTCTGAGCACTCCCCACAGGATTTACCGGGGGCCAAGGTCGAATGTCTTCTCCAAGTCCACAAAACTTATGTAGACTGGTTGGGCAAACTCCCATGCACACTCAAGGACCCTGCCGAGAGTATAGAGCTGGTCTACCGTTCCACGACCAGGACGAAAACCACACTGTTCGTCCTGGATCCGAGGTTCCTCCTCTCCATTACACATGAATAGACCTTACCGGGAAGGCTGAGGAGTGTGATCTACGATAGTTGGAACACACCCTCCGGTTCCCCTTCTTAAAGAGAGGAACCACCACCCCGGTCTGCCAATCCAGAGGTACCGCCCCTGATGTAGACGCAATGTTGCAGAGTCTTGTCAACCAAGACTGCCCCACAGCATCCAGAGCCTTAAGGAACTCCGGACGGAGCTCATACCCCCGGGGCCTTGCCACCGAGGAGCTTTTTAACTACCTTGGCAACCTCAGCCCCAGAAATAGGAGAGCCCACCACAGACTTCCCAGGCACTGTTTCCTCATAGGAAGACGTGTTGGTGGGACTGAGGAGGTCTCGCTTGGCCTGTCGATATGCCCACTGCCTCTGGAGTCCCATGAGCCAAAAGGACCCGGTGGCTCTTTCTTTAGCTTGACAGCATCCCTCGGTGCTGGTGGATTACCGCCACGACAGGCACCAAACACCTTGCGGCCACAGCTTCAATCAGCTGGCTCAACAAGAGAACATGGTCCACTCAGACTCAATGTCCAGCACCTCCCTCGTGACATGTTCAAAGTTCTTCCGGACATGTTCAAAGTTCTTCAGGAGACTCTGCTAGGTGTTCCCAGCAGACCCTTACAATGCGTTTGGGCCTGCCAGGTCTGACCGGCAACCTCCCCTACCATCGGAGCCAGCTCACCACCAGGTGGTGGTTGGTAGAAAGCTCTGCCCCTCTCTTCACCGAGTGTCCAAAACATGAGGCCGCAAATCCCATGACACAACTACAAAGTCAATCATGCGGCCGAGGGTGTCCTTGTGCCAAGTGCACATATGGATACCCTTATGTTTGAACATTGTGTTTGTTATGGACAATCCGTGACAAGCACAAAAGTCCAATAACAAAGCACCACTTGGGTTCAGATCCGGGTGGCCATTTTTCCCAATCACGACTCTCCAGGTTTCACTGTCGTTGCCAACATAGCGTTGAAGTCCACCAGCAGAAAAAGGGAATCACCCGAGGGAGCACTCTCCAGTACTCCCTCAAGGGAATCCAAAAAGAGTTGGTACTCTGAGCTGCTGTTTGGTGTGTAAACACAAACAACAGTCAGGACCCGTCACCCAACCCGAAGGCTGAAGGAAGCTACCATCTCGTCTATTGGGTTTAAAGTCCAACGTGCAGGCTTTGAGCCGGGGGGCAACAAGAATTGCCACCCCAGCCTCTCATTAGTTGCAACGCCAGTGTGGAATCTCTTCCACTCTGGCATTGCAAGTAATGAAAGTTCAGCTCAGTCCAGCCCCTCTGAGAGAACAGGTTCCAGAGCCCTTGCTGTGAGTCCAACTATATCTAGCCGGGAACTTCTCCACCTCAAGCACCAGCTCAGGCTCCTTCCCTCCCAGCGAGGTGACGTTCCATGTCCCAAGAGCGAGCTTATGTAGCCGATAATCGGACCACCAAGTGCCCTGCCTTCGGCTGCCGCCCAGCTCACACTGCACCCTCTATGACCCAGCCCATGAGTGGTGAGCCCTGGAGGGGGGATCCACGTTGCCTCTTCGAGCTGAGCACGGCTGGGCCCCATGGGGACAGGCCCGTCAATCGCCATCGTGCCACACCTCTGGGCCTGGCTCCACAGGGGAGCCACGGTGACCTGCGTCCGGGCGAGAAAAAATCTAGGTCCTCAATTGTACTTTTAATAAAGGTCTTTGAGCTGCTCTTTGTCTGATCCCTCACCTAGGACCTGTTTGTCCTGGATCAGTGGGACACGCAAACCACAAAGGTGGCGGCTCAGAAAGCAGGTTATATAAATATAACTCCAAAACCAATCATGCAATATGTCTAAACATGCCTGTAATATTGTATCAATGTGACTTTTCCTAAAATCGGTTGTTTTTGTAAGGTTTGCAAATACAAAAAGTAGGTTTTACTCACAATGACAAAATCACACTCAATATGACAGTTATTTAAACATAACTCATAAACCACACAAAAAAATGGCTAATAATGCCTGAAATAATGAATCATTGGGAGTTTTACTGAGTTTTATATTTTGCAAACACAAAAAGTAGTTTTTTACTTGACTGTAATGTTCTTAGAACCCTGAGATAATGGGAAAAAAGCAATAAAAATGTATTTAAACCTAACTCCTAAACAACACATGCAAAATGGCTAATAATGCCTAGGGAGACATGTAACGTTGTTAGTTTAAAAAAATGATCTTTTGTAAAGATATCAAAGACACTAGCTAGTTTTTTTTATTCAATATGACAGTATAACAGTCATACTAAATATGAAAGTTATATAAACATAACTCCGAAACCAAACATGTGTCATGTCTAAAAATGTATTTATGTGAGTTTGTAAGGTTTGCAAAAACAAAAAGTAGTTTTTTACTCAATATGAAAGTAATGTTCTTAGAATCCTGAGATAATGCGAAAAAAGCAATACAAATGTATTCAAACACAAATTTTAAACCAAACATGTAAAATGTCTAAAAATGCCTGTAATATTGAATCCATATAAGTTTTACTAGAATCAATTGTTTTTGTAAGGTTTGCAAATACAAAAATTAGGTTTTACACATAATGACATTAAAACTGTAACACTCAATATAACAATTATTTATTTATAACTCCTAACCACACATGAAACATGTCTAATAATGCGTGAAAAAATTTATCTTTGTGAGTGTTACTAGAAACATTTTCTTTTGTAAGGTTTACAAATACAGGTTAGTTTTTTTTACTCCATATGACAGTATAACTGCCACACTCAATATGACAGTTATTTAAACATAACTCTTAAACTACACATGAAAAATGATTAACAATGCCTGAAATAATGCATTCTTGTAAGTTTTACTCGAAACATATGCTTTTTTAAGGCTTGCAAACACAAAAATTATTTCTTTACTCAATATGACAGTAATGTTCTAAAATTCTGAGAAAATACGAACAAATTAATAAAAATGATTCCAACATAATTCCTAAACCAAATATGCAAAATGTCTAAAAATGTCTGTAATATTGAATCCATGTGAGTTTTACTAGATTTAAATTATTTTGTAAGGTTTGCAAATACATAAATTAAGTTTTACTTACTATGTCATATCTGACAGTATATGACAGTTATTTAACCATAACTCAAACCACACATGAAAAATGGCTAATAATGCCTGAAATAATGCATCCTTGGCCGTTTTACTCGAAACACATGCTTTTTTAAATCTTGCAAACACAAAAAGTAGTTTTTTTACTCAATATGACTGTAATGTTCTTAAAATCCTGAGATAATGCGAAAAAAGCAATAAAAATGTATTTAAACATTACTCCTAAACAACATATGCAAAATGGCTAATAATGCCTGGAAACATGTATCTTTGTTAGTTTTACTGGAAAAAGGATCTTTTGTAAAGTTTGCAAAGACACAAGCCAGTTTTTTTTTTATTCAATATGACAGTATAACAGTCATTTTAAATATCAAAGTTATATAAACATAACTCCAAAACCAAACATGTGTCATGTCTAAAAATGCCTGTAATAATGTATTAATGTGAGTTTGTAAGGTTTTGAAAAACAAAAAGTAGTTTTTTACTCAATATGAAAGTAATGATCTTAGAATCCTGAGATAATGCGAAAAAAGCAATAAAAATGTATTCAAACATAACTCCTAAACAACCCAGGCAAAATGGGTAATAATGCCTGGAGACATGTATCTTTGTTAGTTTTACTAGAAAATGTATTTTTTGTAAAGTTTGCAAAGACACAAGCTAGTTGTTTTTATTCAATAAGACAGTATAACTGTCATACTACATATGAAAGTTATATAAACATAACTCCAGAACCAAACGTGTGTCATGTCTAAAATTGCCTATAATAATGTATTTATGTGAGTTTGTAAGGTTTGCAAAAACAAAAAGTAGTTTTTTCCTCAATATGAAAGTAAGGATTTTAGAATCCTGAGATAATGCGAAAAAAGCAATAAAAATGTATTTAAACATAATTCCTAAACAACCCATGCAAAATGGCTAATAATGCCTGGAGACATGTATGTTTGTTAGTTTTACTAGAAAAATGATCTTTTGTAAAGATATCAAAGACAAAAGCTAGTTTTTTTTATTCAATATGACAGTATAACAGTCCTACTAAATATGAAAGTTATCAAAACATAACTCCAAAACCAAACATGTGTTATGTCTAAAAATGCCTGTAATAATGTATTTTATGTGAGTTTGTAAGGTTTGCAAAAACAAAAAGTAGTTTTTTACTCAATATGAAAGTAATGATCTTAGAATCCTGAGATAATGCGAAAAAAGCAATAAAAATGTATTTAAACATAATTCCTAAACAACCCATGCAAAATGGGTAATAATGCCTGGAGACATGTATCTTTGTTAGTTTTACTAGAAAAATGATCTTTTGTAAAGTTTGCAAAGACACAAGCTACTTTTTTTTTATTCAATATGACTGTATAACAGTCATACTAAATATAAAAGTTATATAAACATAACTCCAAAACCAAACATGTGTCATGTCTAAAAATGCCTGTAATAATGTATTAATGTGAGTTTGTAAGGTTTGCAAAAACAAAAAGTAGTTTTTTACTCAATATGAAAGTAATGATCTTAAAATCCTGAGATAATGCGAAAAAAGCAATAAAAATGTATTTAAACATAATTCCTAAACAACCCATGCAAAATGGGTAATAATGCCTGGAGACATGTATCTTTGTTAGTTTTACTAGAAAAATGATCTTTTGTAAAGTTTGCAAAGACACAAGCTACTTTTTTTTTATTCAATATGACAGTATAACAGTCATACTAAATATGAAAGTTATATAAACATAACTCCAAAACCGACATGTGTCATGTCTAAAAATGCCTGTAATAATGTATTAATGTGAGTTTGTAAGGTTTGCAAAAACAAAAAGTAGTTTTTTACTCAATATGAAAGTAATGATCTTAAAATCCTGAGATAATGCGAAAAAAGCAATAAAAATGTATTTAAACATAATTCCTAAACAACCCATGCAAAATGGGTAATAATGCCTGGAGACATGTATCTTTGTTAGTTTTACTAGAAAAATGATCTTTTGTAAAGTTTGCAAAGACACAAGCTAATTTTTTTTATTCAATATGACAGTATAACAGTCATACTAAATATAAAAGTTATATAAACATAACTCCAAAACCAAACATGTGTCATGTCTAAAAATGTCTGTAATAATGTATTTATGTGAGTTTGTAAGGTTTGCAAAAACAAAAAGTAGTTTTTTACTCAATATGAAAGTAATGATCTTGGAATCCTGAGATAATGCGAAAAAAGCAATAAAAATGTATTTAAACATAACTCCTAAACAACCCAGGCAAAATGGGTAATAATGCCTGGAGACATGTATCTTTGTTAGTTTTACTAGGAAATGTATATTTTGTAAAGTTTGCAAAGACACAAGCTAGTTGTTTTTATTCAATAAGACAGTATAACAGTCATACTAAATATGAAAGTTATATAAACATAACTCCAGAACCAAACGTGTGTCATGTCTAAAATTGCCTATAATAATGTATTTATGTGAGTTTGTAAGGTTTGCAAAAACAAAAAGTAGTTTTTTCCTCAATATGAAAGTAGGGATTTTAGAATCCTGAGATAATGCGAAAAAAGCAATAAAAATGTATTTAAACATAATTCCTAAACAACCCATGCAAAATGGCTAATAATGCCTGGAGACATGTATCTTTGTTAATTTTACTAGAAATATGATATTTTGTAAAGTTTGCAAAGACACAAGCTAGTTTTTTTTTATTCAATATGACAGTATAACACTCATATTAAATATAGAAGTTATATAAACATAACTCCAAAACCAAACATGTGTCATGTCTAAAAATGCCTGTTATAATGTATTTATGTGAGTTTGTAAGGTTTGCAAAAACAAAAAGTAGTTTTTTTACTCAATATGAAAGTAATGATCTTAGAATCCTGAGATAATGCGAAAAAAGCAATAAAAATGTCTTTAAACATAATTCCTAAACAACCCATGCAAAATGGGTAATAATGCCTGGAGACATGTATCTTTGTTAGTTTTACTAGAAAAATGATCTTTTGTAAAGTTTGCAAAGACACAAGCTAGTTTTTTTTTATTCAATATGACAGTATAACAGTCATACTAAATATGAAAGTTATATAAAAATAACTCCAAAACCAAACATGTGAATTGTCTAAAAATGACTGTAATATTGAATTTATGTAAGTTTTACTAGAATCAATTGTTTTTGTAAGGTTTGCAAATACAAAAATCAGGTTTTACACATAATGACATTATAACTTTAACACTCAATATGAAAGTTATTTAATTATAACTCCTAAATACATGTCTAATAGCGTGAAAAAAATTATCTTTGTGTGTGTTGCTGGAAACATTTTCTTTTGTAAGGTTTGCAAAGACACAAGTTAGATTTTTTTAACTCAATATGACAGTATAACGCCACACTCAATATGACAGTTATTTAAACATAACTCCTAAACCACACCTGAAAAATGGCTAATAATGCCTGAAATAATGCATCTTTGGGAGTTTTACTGGAAACATATGCTTTTTTTAAGGCTTGCAAACACAAAAATTATTTTTTTACTCAATATGACAGTAATGTTCTAAAATTCTGAGAAAATACGAACAAATTAATAAAAATGATTCCAACATAATTCCTAAACCAAACATGCAAAATGTCTAAAAAGGCCTGTAATATTGAATCCATGTGAGTTTTATTTGAATCAGTTGTATGGTTTGCTAATACAAAAATTGGGTTTTATGACAAACACAAGTTAGTTTTTTTACTCAATATAACAGTTTAGCTGTCATACTATATATGAAAGTTATATAAACATAACTCCAAAACCAAACCATTATGTCCAAAACTGCCTGTAATATTGTATATATGTGAGTTTTACTAGAATCAGGGTTGCAAATACAAAAATTGGGTTTTATGACAGTATACTGTCACACTCAATATGACAGTTATTTAAACATAACTCAAACAACACATGCAAAATAGCTAATAATGCCTGGAGCATGTATCTTAGTTAGTTTTACTAGAAAAATGGTATTTTGTAAGGTTTTGTTAGTTGTTGTTTTTATTCAATATGACAGTATAACTGTCATACTAAATATGAAAGTTATATAAACATAACTCTAAAACCAAACATGCATTGTGTCTAAAAATGCCTGTAATATTGTATCTGTGTGAGTTTAACTAGATTTAGTTGTTTTTGTATGGTTTGCAAATACAAAATAAGGGTTTTACTCACTATGACAGTTTACTGTCACACTCAATCTGACAGTTATTTATTTAAACATAACTCCTAAACCACCCATGCAAAATGGCTAATAATGCCTGGAGATATATATCTTTGTGAGTTTTACTAGAAACATTATATTGTGTAAGGTTTAGTTAGTTTTTGTACTCAATCTGACAGTATAACTGTCATTCTAAATCCATCCATTTTCTTCCGCTTATCCGAGGTCGGGTTGCGGGGGCAGCAGCCTGAGCAGAAAATCCCAGACTTCCCTCTCCCCAGCCACTTCGTCCAGCTCTTCTCGGGGTATTCCGAGGCGTTCCCAGGCCAGCCGGGGACATAGTCTTTCCAATGTGTCCTAGGTCTTCCCCGTGGCCTCCTGCCACACCTCCCTAGAGGCGTTCGGGTGGCATCCTGAGCAGATGCCCGAACCACCTCATGGCTCCTCTCAATGTGGAGGAGCAGCGGCTTTACTTTGAGTTCCTCCCGGATGACAGAGCTTCTCACCCTGTCTCTAAGGTAGAGACCCACCACCCGGCAGAGGAAACGCATTTCGGCCGCTTGTCCTTTCGGTCATAACCCAAAGCTGGGAACGTAGATCGACGGTAAATTGAGAGCTTTTCCTTCTGGCTCAGCTCCTTCTTCACCACAACGGATCGATATAGCGTCCTCAATACTGAAGACGCCGCACCAAATCGCCTGTGGATCTCTCGATCCACTCTATCCTCACTCGTGAACAAGACTCCTAGGTACTTGAACTCCTCCACTTGGGGCAAGATCTCCTCCCCAACCTGGAGATGGCACTCGACCCTTTCCTGCGCGAGAACCATGGACTTGGACTTGGAGGTGCTGATTCTCATCCCAGTCGCTTCACACTCAAGGACCCTGCCGAGAGTATAGACCTGGTCTACCGTTCCACGACCAGGACGAAAACCACACTGTTCGTCCTGGATCCGAGTTTCCTCCTCTCCAGTACACATGAATAGACCTTACCGGGAAGGCTGAGGAGTGTGTTTCACGATAGTTGGAACACACCCTCCGGTTCCCCTTCTTAAAGAGAGGAACCACCACCCCGGTGTGCCAATCCAGAGGTACCACCCCCAATGTTCACGCGATGTTGCAGAGTCTTGTCAACCAAGACAGCCCCACAGTATCCAGAACCTTAAGGAACTCATCCACCACCGGGGCCTTGCCACAGAGGAGCTTTTTAACTACCTAGGCAACCTCAGCCCCAGAAATAGGAGAGTCCACCACAGATTCCCCAGGCACTGCTTGGCCTGTCGGTATGCCCGCTGCCTCTGGAGTCCCATGAGCCAAAAGGACCCGATAGGATCTTTCTTCAGCTTGACGGCATCCCTCCCTGCTGGTGGCCACCAGCGAGTTCTAGGATTACCGCCACGACAGGCACCAAACACCTTGCGGCCACAGCTCCAATCAGCAGGCTCGACAAGAGAGGCACGGAACATGGTCCACTCAGACTCAATGTCCAGCACCTCCCTCGTGACATGTTTAAAGTTCTTCCTTATGTTTTGAACATTGTGTTTGTTTTGGACAATCCGTGACAAGCACAAAAGTCCAATAACAAAGCACCACTTGGGTTCAGATCCGGGTGGCCATTTTTCCCAATCACGACTCTCCAGGTTTCACTGTCCTTGCCAACATGAGCATTGAAGTCCCCCAACAGAACAAGGGAATCACCCGAGGGAGCACTCTCCAGTACTCCCTCAAGGGAATCCAAAAAGAGTGGGTACTCTGAGCTGCTGTTTGGTGCGTAAACACAAACAACAGTCAGGACCCGTCACCCAACCCAAAGGCGGAGGGAAGCTACCATCTCGTCTACTGGGTCCAACGTGCAGGCTTTGAGCAACAACAATTGCCACCCCAGCCTCTCATTGCTTGCAACGCCAGAGTGGAAGAGAGTCCAGCCCCTCTTGAGAGAACAGGTTCCAGAGCTCTTGCTGTGCGTCGAAGTGAGTCCAACTATATCTAGCCGGAACTTCTTCACCTCGCGCACCAGCTCAGGCTCTTTCCCTCCCAGCGAGGTGACGTTCCACGTCCCAAGGGCGAGCTTATGTAGCCGATAATTGGACTGCCAAGTGCCCTGCCTTCGGCTGCCGCCCAGTTCACACTGCATCCGACCTCTATGACCTCAATGGGCCCATGAGTGGTGAGCCCATTGGAGGGTTGACCCACGTTGCCTCTTCGAAATGAGCCCGGCAGGGCCCCATGGAGACAGGCCCGGCCACCAGTCGCTCGCCATCGTGCCCCACCTCTGCGCCTGGCTCCACAGGGGAGCCACGGTGACCTGCGCCTGGGCGAGAAAAAATCTAGGTCCTCGATTTGTACTTTTCATAAAGGTCTTTGAGCTGCTCTTTGTCTGATCCCTCACCTAGGACCTTTTCTCAGGGGATCCCGAGGCGTTCCCAGGCCAGCCGGGAGACATAGTGTTCCCAATGTGTCCTGGGTCTTCCCCGTGGCCTCCAGGATGACAGAGCTTCACCTTCACCAGGGGTGTCAAACTCAAATACAGAGTGGGCCAAAGTTTAAAACTGAACAAAGCCGCGGGCCAAGGTTGAACAAATTAACCTTTTAATAGGGACCCAAACACGTTTTGCATTGAATATTGAACAAGCAAGGCTTATATAACTTTATAGTGACATGCAAAATGGAGTTTCAAATAATAATAATAATAATTAAAAAATATCAATTGCATATCAAATATAATTTAAATACAAATTGAATGCCTCTTTTCTATTTGCAGCCTTCTGAGGTAAACATCAACATTAACTTTATCCACAGGCTAATAAATTTGAAAATAAAATAACAATGAATAAAACAACCATTCAGGACTTTAAACTGCTCAGTTTGCAACACACTGATCTAATTTGATGTGCCCAAGCCAGATACCTGGCATCTTTTTTTAGATGCTAGTTCTTTAATGTCGGGGCTCAGGCTTTGAGCTGAGGCAACTTTCATTATCGAACAAGATGTTCAACAGTCATATCTCGTACACCCAATTCTAACATCATTCAGACCCAGTCACAAGATATGTGCAGCTACAGCACGCATACACAAATGAATGCAACGCATACTTCATCAACAGCGATACAGGTTACACTGAGGGTGCCAGTATAAAAAACTTTAACACTGTTAGAAATATACGCCACACTGTGAACCCACACCAAACAAAAATAAAAAACACTTTTCGGGAGAACATCCGCACCGTAACACAACATAAACACAAAAGAACAAATACCCAGAATCTTTTGCAGCACTAACTCTTTCGGGACGCTACAAAATACACCCCCGCTACCACCAAACCTCCCCCCCCCACACACACACACCTTGTAGCGTCTCGGAAGATTTAGTGCTACAAAGGGTTCTGGTATTTGTTGTGTTGTGTTTATGTTGTGTTACGGTGCGGATGTTCTCCCGAAATGTGTTTGTCATTCTTGTTTGGTGTGGATTCACAGTGTGGCGTATATTTCTAAAAGTGTTAAAGTTTTTTATTTGGCTACCGTCAGTGTAACCTGTATCGCTGTTGATGAAGTATGCGTTGCATTCAATTGTGTGTGGGTGCAGAAGCTGCACTGACATGAAACTGGGCTGGCACTCGTTTGACTAGCTGGAAAAAAAAAAAAAATTCGGGAGGAGTGCTGGAGTCACTCCCGGGAGGGTTGGCAAGTATTAGAAGTAGCGGCACAGCCGCAATGTATAATCGAAGGTCCAGCTTTAGTGTTAATTTGATATTGCCTCAAGGGCCAAGTCAAATTACACGTTGGGCCAAATTTGGCCCACGGGCCAGAGTTTGACACCCATGACCTTCACTGTAAAAAATTACTGTAAAAATAAAAAATAAAATTACAGTTATATACTCCATCCATCCATCCATTTTCTACCGCTTATTCCCTTCGGGGTCGCGGGGGGCGCTGGAGCCTATCTCAGCTACAATCAGGCGGAAGGCGGGGTACACCCTGGACAAGTCGCCACCTCATTGCAGGGCCAACACAGATAGACAGACAACATTCACACTCACATTCACACACTAGGGCCAATTTAGTGTTGCCAATCAACCTATCATGTTCTTCTTAAATGCAGTTAAGTACTGTAAATTTTGTTGCATTTTTCAAAAAATATCGACCAGCAGTAAGTTACTGTAAAACCTACAGTGTAATTCAGTATTTTTCAGACTTGTTTCTTGGGTCCGCCCACAATTCGTCCAACCGAGCTTCATTTCACCTGGCCGACCCTGCTAAATCCATCCTACTGCATCGTGTGTTTTTGATAACAAGGTAAGAGTCACTTGTACCTTGATGTGTCATTTTCTGTTTGAATTACTTTATATATATATTTATAAAGTCCGAAATGACATAGCGTCACAGTCAGCATCACAGACACTATCGTTGACCACGCGCATGTACCGCCGCATGCTAGCTAGCTAAGTTTTCTTCTTTTTTGTCATAGTCATCATAAAAGATGATAACTTGCAACATATGTGCTACGACTTGCAGCAATGTATTTGCGTATGTTAGACACATGCGAAGTCATAGTTGTATGCCTAATGCATCGTTTAAGTGTGCTTTCCCTAAATGCACAAGAGTTTTTTCCAACTTCTCAGCCTTCAAAACTCACAGCCGTCGTCATAAATATGGCAAGAGTAGGACTGATATGTATAGCGCAGAAGGTTTACCTTGTAATATTGTCTCATGTAGTGCGAAGTGCGATGATATACGAGCCTTTCTCCTGCATTTGAAAAGTCATATTACCGAAGGTAGGACAGTTACGTGCCCCTTCAGTCAATGTGAAAAAAGATTTACAGTTAAGTCTACTTTCACATCGCACGTGTCAAGGAAGCACTACGGCTACACTGAACGAAGTTTGACTTGATCAACAGCAAATCCAAGCAGCTCTTGTGTTATTAACACTGATGATGACTATTGTGATATGCAACTTGAGGATTCAGGATATTCCTGTTATGAAGACATGGAGGTCTACTTGCATTAAAAACATGTTCACAGCACTGAAAAAAGGTTGAGAACCACTGCCTTAGGACAGTGGTTCTCAACCTTTTTTCAGTGATGTACCCCTGTGAACATTTTTTAAATTCAAGTACCCCCTAATCAGAGCAAAGCATTTTTGGTTGAAAAAAAAGAGATAAAGAAGTAAAATACAGCACTATGTCATCAGTTTCTGATTTATTAAATTGTATAACAGTGCAAAATATTGCTCATTTGTTGTGGTCTTTCTTGAACTATTTGGAAAAAAAGATATAAAAATAACTAAAAACGTGTTGAAAAATAACCAAGTGATTCAATTATAAATAAAGATTTTTACACATAGAAGTAATCAACTTAAAGTGCCCTCTTTGGGGATTGTAATAGAGATCCATCTGGATTCATGAACTTCATTCTCAACATTTCTTCACAAAAAAAGAAATCTTTAACATCAATATTTATGGAACATGTCCACTACGCTTTAACCAAGCCTCCATTGTTTTCTACATGGATAGTTGATTGACAGTTGGTGCCGTGTGGCACCGCCAGGTAGGGTCAAACCATCATGGCATGGGGGAAACTCTGGCTTTATGGTAATGAATGGAATAGCCTACTTGATTAGTTGTTCAGTTTATGAACTTACATTCATATTTTGTCGAAGTATTATTCAATAAATATATTTATAAAGGATTTTTGAATTGTTGCTATTTTTAGAATATTTAAAAAAAATCTCACGTACCCCTTGGCATACCTTCAAGTACCCCCAGGAGTATGCGTACCCCCATTTGAGAACCACTGCCTTAGGAGACTAGATGTAAACAGAGGAAAGAGAGAGCGAGTGAGGTGGCCATTCCAAATACTTTTAAAATGCTACCCATATTGGATACTGTTTAGGAACATAAACTGCATTTCTTGACTGTACCAGTTGCTGGTGATGATCAGCATGGAAGGTGATGTCATCTGCAAAGGCGTCCAACCTAGCTTAATCTCAGGGCTTGCTGCCCTTCTTGCCACATACTATGTGTTCAACTTGGAATACCAAGAGGAAGGTCCTCGGACATTGGAATTTGTTCAAAGGTAAATCCTCTTGATACTGTTAAAATACTGTTAGGATATTTTATTTTATATTTCTCACCTCTGTTCAGGAATTTGACTTGTCATTTCCCCAATTGTGTGCCTTAAATCAATGACTCTTCTGTTCCTTTGTGGACCTTCTTATTAGGGACCGAAGCACCAGTTTGACTCTAGGATACAGAGAAGGTAGGTAATGTGCAGGTAAAGATATGTTGACTGGGTCAAAGAAGGAAGCACCTGTTTGACCCCAGGATGCAGAAAAAGTAGATAATTTGCAGGTAAAGACATGTTGACTGGATGATGGCAGGAAGCACCAGCTTGACCCGAGAATGCAGAGCAAGTAGGTAATGTGCGGGTGAAGATATGTTGAATGGGTAAAGGCAGGAAGCACCAGTGTGACCCCACTATGCAGGGAAGGTAGGTAATGTGCGGGTGAAGGTATGTTGAATGGGTGAAAGAAGGAAGCGCAGGTGTGGTCGAGGCCATGCAGACAAGGTAGGTATGTGCAGGTGAAGATATGTTGTATGGTGAAAGAAAGAAGCACCAGTGTGACCCAAGGATGCAGGGAAGGTAGGTAATGTGCAGGTAAAGATATGTTGAATGGGTGAAGGCAGGAAACACCAGCTAGACGCCAGGATACAGAGAAGGTAGGTAATGTGCAGGTAAAGATATGTTGAATGAGTAAAGGCAGGAAACACCAGCTTGACTCCAGGATATAGAGAAGGTAGGTAATGTGCAGGTAAAGATATGTTGAATGGGTGAAGGTAGAAAGCACCAGCGTGACCACACTATGCAGAGAAGGTAGGTAATGTGCAGGTAAAGATATGTTGAATGGGTAAAGGCAAGAAGCACCAGTGTGACCCCAGGATGCAGAAAAGATAGGTAATGAGCAGGTAACGATATGTTAAATGGGTGAAAGCAGGAAACATCAGCGTAAATACACGGTCCCGTAGATGGAGAGAAAACATGAATAGAGAGAGGGGTTGGGGAGGCTTTAGCATTGTCTTCCTCTCTGAATTTGTCTTAATGGGTTTTAGAGCATTCACTCATCTACAGCTGTGGTTATGGTATAGGCTCACATATATCCTAAAATTGATATTAATATTTGTGCAGTGCATATTCCTAAATAACAATGTGAGGGGGGTTCTGTATCGACTACAAGTAATCTTCAATCACAACAGAATATCTAATATGCTTTCTCTCTTTTTTAGGCGATTCATTGGCGTTAACCCTGAGAGGGGAACAAAGGCTAGCCAGGGAAAGGTGGTGTCCAAGAAGACCGGGAAGCTGGTCCAGAAAAAGGCAGCAACTGTAAATCCTCACGTAGCCACCCTTATAAAACATCTCACAGACTTTGAGTGGGGCTTTATGTAGCCGACAACTAAACACTGGACTCGTGTTCAGTGTTTTGTCTCCAGTTAGAAATTAAGTGGACATGTTATAAATGTTAAAATGCTTTACTGAAAATAAGAAGAATGCACTAAATGTACATTGAATGTATTTGATGCACTTTAAAATAATGGGTTAATAAAAACATAATCTTGCAAGGCCATTTCTCCAGTCAGTTTTATGCCAGCAGATTGCAGGGGTTTTGATTTTGAAAAATTAAAAGTTCAACTCATTAACTTCTAGTGGCATTATACTGTAAAGCTCAGTCTATAGTGCTTACAATTATTTTACTGTAATTAACTGTTAATGGATATTACAGTAGATACACTAAAATAACAGTGTAATGCCGCTAAACAGATGACAGTATTATGCTGTGAAGCGTATATTTGATACAGCACAGTACTGTGATACTTTTTACAGTAATAAACTGTAGTGATAAATCACAGTATGTGTGCTGTAGAAAAACAGTTTTATACTGGAACCATTAGCTGCCAGTAGGTTACTGTAATTAAACGGTGAAAATTCTTACAGTAAGGGAGAGACCCGCCACCCAGCGGAGAAAACTCATTTCGGCCGCTTGTACCCGTGATGTTGTCCTTTCGGTCATAACCCAAAGCTCATGACCATAGGTGAGGATGGGAACGTAGATTGACCGGTAAATTGAGAGCTTTTCCCTCTGGCGCAGCTCCTTCTTACCACAACGAATCGATATAGCGTCCTCATTACTGAAGACGCCGCACCGATCAGCCTGTGCATCTCACAATCCACTCTTCCCTCACTCATGAACAAGACTCCAGGTACTTGAACTCATCCACTTGGGGCAAGATCTCCTGCCCAACCTCGAGATGGCACTCCACCCTTTCCCGGGCGAGAACCTCAGACTTGGAGGTGCTGATTCTCATCCCAGTCGCTTCACACTCGGCTGCGAACCAATCCAATGAGAGCTGAAGATCCTGGCCAGTTAAAGCCATAAGGACCACATCATCTGCAAAAAGGAGAGACCTAATCCTGCAGCCACCAAACCGGATCCCCTCAACGCCATGACTGCGCTTAGAAATTCTGTCCATAAAATTTATGAACACATTTGGTGACAAAGGGCAGCCAACTTATTGCTGGCAATGCGGACCAAGCTCTGACACTGATCATACAGGGAGCGACCCGCCACAATCAGACATGCCGATACCCCATACTATCTGAGCACTCCCCACAGGACTTCCTGGGGTGGCCACGGTCGAATGTCTTCTCCAAGTCCACAAAGCACATGTAGACTGGTTGGACAAACTCCCATGCACACTCAAGGACCCTGCCGAGAGTATAGAGCTGGTCTACCGTTCCACGACCAGGACGAAAACCACACTGTTCGTCCTGGATCCGAGGTTCCTCCTCTCCAGTACACATGAATAGACCTTACCGGGAAGGCTGAGGAGTGTGATCTACGATAGTTGGAACACACCCTCCGGTTCCCCTTCTTAAAGAGAGGAACCACCACCCCGGTCTGCCAATCCAGAGGTACCGCCCCTGATGTCCACGCGATGTTGCAGAGTCTTGTCAACTAAAACAGCCCCACAGCATCCAGAGCCTTAAGAGCTCATCCACCCCCGGGGCCTTGCCACCGAGGAGCTTTTAAAACTACCTTGGCAACCTCAGCCCCAGAAATAGGAGAGCCCACCACAAATTCCCCAGGCACTGCTTGGCCTGTCGGTATGCCCGCTGCCTCTGGAGTCCCATGAGCCAAAAGGACCAGATAAGCTCTTTCTTCAGCTTGACGGCATCCCGCACTGCTGGTGGCCACCAGCGGGTTCTAGGATTACCGCCACGACAGGCACCAAACACCTTGCGGCCACAGCTCCAATCAGCTGGCTTGACTAGAGAGGCACGGAACATGATCCATTCAGACTCAATGTCCAGCACCTCCTTTGTGACATGTTCAAAGTTCCTCCGGAGGTGGAAAAAGAAACTCTCTCTGACAGGAGACTCTGCTAGGCATTCCCAAAAGACTCTCACAATGCGTTTGGGCCTGCCAGGTCTGTCCGGGATCCTACCCCACCATCGGAGCCAGCTCACCAGGTGGTGATCGGTAGAAAGCTCGCCCCTCTCTTCACCCGAGTGTCCAAAACATGAGGCCGCAAATCCCATGACACAACTACAAAGTCAATAATGGAACTGCGGCCGAGGGTGTCCTGGTGCCAAATGCACATATGGACACCCTTATGTTTGAACATTGTGTTTGTTATGGACAATCCGTGACGAGCACAAAAGTCCAATAACAAAGCACCACTTGGGTTCAGATCCGGGTGGCCATTTTTCCCAATCACGACTCTCCAGGTTTCAAAGTCGTTGCCAACATGAGCGTTGAAGACCCCCAGCAGAACAAGGGAATCACCCGAGGGAGCACTCTCAAGGGAATCCAAAAGAGTGGGTACTCTGAGCTGCTGTTTGGTGCGTAAACACCAACAACAGTCAGGACCCATCACCCAACCCGAAAGCGGAGGGAAGCTACCATCTCGTCTTCTGGGTTAAGTCCAACGTGCAGGCTTTGAGCTGGGGGGCAACAAGAATTGCCAACCCAGCCTCTCATTACTTGCAACGCCAGAGTGGAAGAGAGTCCAACCCCTCTTGAGAGAACAGGTTGGGCAAACTCCCATGCACACTCAAGGACCCTGCCGAGAGTATAGAGCTGGTCTACCGTTCCACGACCAGGACGAAAACCACACTGTTCGTCCTGGATCCGACGTTCCTCCTCTCCATTACACATGAATAGACCTTACCGGGAAGGCTGAGGAGTGTGATCTACGATAGTTGGAACACACCCTCCGGTTCCCCTTCTTAAAGAGAGGAACCACCACCCCGGTCTGCCAATCCAGAGGTACCGCCCCTGATGTAGACGCAATGTTGCAGTCTTGTCAACCAAGACTGCCCCACAGCATCCAGAGCCTTAAGGAACTCCGGACGGAGCTCATACCCCCGGGGCCTTGCCACCGAGGAGCTTTTTAACTACCTTGGCAACCTCAGCCCCAGAAATAGGAGAGCCCACCACAGACTTCCCAGGCACTGTTTCCTCATAGGAAGACGTGTTGGTGGGACTGAGGAGGTCTCGCTTGGCCTGTCGATATGCCCACTGCCTCTGGAGTCCCATGAGCCAAAAGGACCCGGTGGCTCTTTCTTCAGCTTGACAGCATCCCTCGGTGCTGGTGGATTACCGCCACGACAGGCACCAAACACCTTGCGGCCACAGCTTCAATCAGCTGGCTCAACAAGAGAACATGGTCCACTCAGACTCAATGTCCAGCACCTCCCTCGTGACATGTTCAAAGTTCTTCCGGACATGTTCAAAGTTCTTCAGGAGACTCTGCTAGGTGTTCCCAGCAGACCCTTACAATGCGTTTGGGCCTGCCAGGTCTGACCGGCAACCTCCCCTACCATCGGAGCCAGCTCACCACCAGGTGGTGGTTGGTAGAAAGCTCTGCCCCTCTCTTCACCGAGTGTCCAAAACATGAGGCCGCAAATCCCATGACACAACTACAAAGTCAATCATGCGGCCGAGGGTGTCCTTGTGCCAAGTGCACATATGGACACCCTTATGTTTGAACATTGTGTTTGTTATGGACAATCCGTGACAAGCACAAAAGTCCAATAACAAAGCACCACTTGGGTTCAGATCCGGGTGGCCATTTTTCCCAATCACGACTCTCCAGGTTTCACTGTCGTTGCCAACATAGCGTTGAAGTCCACCAGCAGAAAAAGGGAATCACCCGAGGGAGCACTCTCCAGTACTCCCTCAAGGGAATCCAAAAAGAGTTGGTACTCTGAGCTGCTGTTTGGTGTGTAAACACAAACAACAGTCAGGACCCGTCACCCAACCCGAAGGCTGAAGGAAGCTACCATCTCGTCTATTGGGTTTAAAGTCCAACGTGCAGGCTTTGAGCCGGCGGGCAACAAGAATTGCCACCCCAGCCTCTCATTAGTTGCAACGCCAGTGTGGAATCTCTTCCACTCTGGCGTTGCAAGTAATGAAAGTTCAGCTCAGTCCAGCCCCTCTGAGAGAACAGGTTCCAGAGCCCTTGCTGTGAGTCCAACTATATCTAGCCGGGAACTTCTCCACCTCAAGCACCAGCTCAGGCTCCTTCCCTCCCAGCGAGGTGACGGTCCATGTCCCAAGAGCGAGCTTATGTAGCCGATAATCGGACCACCAAGTGCCCTGCCTTCGGCTGCCGCCCAGCTCACGCTGCACCCTCTATGACCCAGCCCATGAGTGGTGAGCCCTGGAGGGGGGATCCACGTTGCCTCTTCGAGCTGAGCACGGCTGGGCCCCATGGGGCCCGTCAATCGCCATCGTGCCACACCTCTGGGCCTGGCTCCACAGGGGAGCCACGGTGACCTGCGTCCGGGCGAGAAAAAATCTAGGTCCTCAATTGTACTTTTAATAAAGGTCTTTGAGCTGCTCTTTGTCTGATCCCTCACCTAGGACCTGTTTGTCCTGGATCAGTGGGACACGCAAACCACAAAGGTGGCGGCTCAGAAAGCAGGTTATATAAATATAACTCCAAAACCAAACATGCAATATGTCTAAACATGCCTGTAATATTGTATCAATGTGACTTTTCCTAGAATCGGTTGTTTTTGTAAGGTTTGCAAATACAAAAATTAGGTTTTACTCACAATGACAAAATCACACTCAATATGACAGTTATTTAAACATAACTCATAAACCACACAAAAAAATGGCTAATAATGCCTGAAATAATGAATCATTGGGAGTTTTACTGAGTTTTATATTTTGCAAACACAAAAAGTAGTTTTTTACTTGACTGTAATGTTCTTAGAACCCTGAGATAATGGGAAAAAAGCAATAAAAATGTATTTAAACCTAACTCCTAAACAACACATGCAAAATGGCTAATAATGCCTAGGGAGACATGTAACGTTGTTAGTTTAAAAAAATGATCTTTTGTAAAGATATCAAAGACACTAGCTAGTTTTTTTTATTCAATATGACAGTATAACAGTCATACTAAATATGAAAGTTATATAAACATAACTCCAAAACCAAACATGTGTCATGTCTAAAAATGTATTTATGTGAGTTTGTAAGGTTTGCAAAAACAAAAAGTAGTTTTTTACTCAATATGAAAGTAATGTTCTTAGAATCCTGAGATAATGCGAAAAAAGCAATACAAATGTATTCAAACACAAATTTTAAACCAAACATGTAAAATGTCTAAAAATGCCTGTAATATTGATACATATAAGTTTTACTAGAATCAATTGTTTTTGTAAGGTTTGCAAATACAAAAATTAGGTTTTACACATAATGACATTAAAACTGTAACACTCAATATAACAATTATTTATTTATAACTCCTAACCACACATGAAACATGTCTAATAATGCGTGAAAAAATGTATCTTTGTGAGTGTTACTAGAAACATTTTCTTTTGTAAGGTTTGCAAATACAGGTTAGTTTTTTTTACTCCATATGACAGTATAACTGCCACACTCAATATGACAGTTATTTAAACATAACTCTTAAACTACACATGAAAAATGATTAACAATGCCTGAAATAATGCATTCTTGTAAGTTTTACTCGAAACATATGCTTTTTTAAGGCTTGCAAACACAAAAATTATTTCTTTACTCAATATGACAGTAATGTTCTAAAATTCTGAGAAAATACGAACAAATTAATAAAATGATTCCAACATAATTCCTAAACCAAATATGCAAAATGTCTAAAAATGTCTGTAATATTGAATCCATGTGAGTTTTACTAGATTTAAATGATTTTGTAAGGTTTGCAAATACATAAATTAGGTTTTACTTACTATGTCATATCTGACAGTATATGACAGTTATTTAACCATACCTCAAACCACACATGAAAAATGGCTAATAATACCTGAAATAATGCATCCTTGGCCGTTTTACTCGAAACACATGCTTTTTTAAATCTTGCAAACACAAAAAGTAGTTTTTTTACTCAATATGACTGTAATGTTCTTAAAATCCTGAGATAATGCGAAAAAAGCAATAAAAATGTATTTAAACATTACTCCTAAACAACATATGCAAAATGGCTGATAATGCCTGGAAACATGTATCTTTGTTAGTTTTACTGGAAAAATGATCTTTTGTAAAGTTTGCAAAGACACAAGCCAGTTTTTTTTTTATTCAATATGACAGTATAACAGTCATTTTAAATATCAAAGTTATATAAACATAACTCCAAAACCAAACATGTGTCATGTCTAAAAATGCCTGTAATAATGTATTAATGTGAGTTTGTAAGGTTTGCAAAAACAAAAAGTAGTTTTTTACTCAATATGAAAGTAATGATCTTAGAATCCTGAGATAATGCGAAAAAAGCAATAAAAATGTATTCAAACATAACTCCTAAACAACCCAGGCAAAATGGGTAATAATGCCTGGAGACATGTATCTTTGTTAGTTTTACTAGAAAATGTATTGTTTGTAAAGTTTGCAAAGACACAAGCTAGTTGTTTTTATTCAATAAGACAGTATAACTGTCATACTACATATGAAAGTTATATAAACATAACTCCAGAACCAAACGTGTGTCATGTCTAAAATTGCCTATAATAATGTATTTATGTGAGTTTGTAAGGTTTGCAAAAACAAAAAGTAGTTTTTTCCTCAATATGAAAGTAAGGATTTTAGAATCCTGAGATAATGCGAAAAAAGCAATAAAAATGTATTCAAACATAATTCCTAAACAACCCATGCAAAATGGCTAATAATGCCTGGAGACATGTATCTTTGTTAGTTTTACTAGAAAAATGATCTTTTGTAAAGATATCAAAGACAAAAGCTAGTTTTTTTTATTCAATATGACAGTATAACAGTCCTACTAAATATGAAAGTTATCAAAACATAACTCCAAAACCAAACATGTGTTGTGTCTAAAAATGCCTGTAATAATGTATTTATGTGAGTTTCTAAGGTTTGCAAAAACAAAAAGTAGTTTTTTACTCAATATGAAAGTAATGATCTTAGAATCCTGAGATAATGCGAAAAAAGCAATACAAATGTATTTAAACATAAATCCTAAACAACCCATGCAAAATGGGTAATAATGCCTGGAGACATGTATCTTTGTTAGTTTTACTAGAAAAATGATCTTTTGTAAAGTTTGCAAAGACACAAGCTAGTTTTTTTTATTCAATATGACTGTATAACAGTCATACTAAATATAAAAGTTATATAAACATAACTCCAAAACCAAACATGTGTCATGTCTAAAAATGCCTGTAATAATGTATTAATGTGAGTTTGTAAGGTTTGCAAATAAAAAAAGTAGTTTTTTACTCAATATGAAAGTAATGATCTTAAAATCCTGAGATAATGCGAAAAAAGCAATAAAAATGTATTTAAACATAATTCCTAAACAACCCGTGCAAAATGGGTAATAATGCCTGGAGACATGTATCTTTGTTAGTTTTACTAGAAAAATGATCTTTTGTAAAGTTTGCAAAGACACAAGCTAGTTTTTTTTTATTCAATATGACAGTATAACAGTCATACTAAATATGAAAGTTGTATAAACATAACTCCAAAACCAAACATGTGTCATGTCTAAAAATGTCTGTAATAATGTATTTATGTGAGTTTGTAAGGTTTGCAAGAACAAAAAGTAATTTTTTACTCAATATGAAAGTAATGATCTTGGAATCCTGAGATAATGCGAAAAAAGCAATAAAAATGTATTTAAACATAACTCCTAAACAACCCAGGCAAAATGGGTAATAATGCCTGGAGACATGTATCTTTGTTAGTTTTACTAGGAAATGTATATTTTGTAAAGTTTGCAAAGACACAAGCTCTTTGTTTTTATTCAATAAGACAGTATAACAGTCATACTAAATATGAAAGTTATATAAACATAACTCCAGAACCAAACGTGTGTCATGTGTAAAATTGCCTATAATAATGTATTTATGTGAGTTTGTAAGGTTTGCAAAAACAAAAAGTAGTTTTTTCCTCAATATGAAAGTAGGGATTTTAGAATCCTGAGATAATGCGAAAAAAGCAATAAAAATGTATTTAAACATAATTCCTAAACAACCCATGCAAAATGGCTAATAATGCCTGGAGACATGTATCTTTGTTAATTTTACTAGAAAAATGATATTTTGTAAAGTTTGCAAAGACACAAGCTAGTTTTTTTTAATTCAATATGACAGTATAACAGTCATATTAAATATAGAAGTTATATAAACATAACTCCAAAACCAAACATGTGTCATGTCTAAAAATGCCTGTAATAATGTATTTATGTGAGTTTGTAAGGTTTGCAAAAACAAAAAGTAGTTTTTTACTCAATATGAAAGTAATGATCTTAGAATCCTGAGATAATGCGAAAAAAGCAATAAAAATGTCTTTAAACATAATTCCTAAACAACCCATGCAAAATGGGTAATAATGCCTGGAGACATGTATCTTTGTTAGTTTTACTAGAAAAATGATCTTTTGTAATGTTTGCAAAGACACAAGCTATTTTTTTTTATTCAATATGACAGTATAACAATCATACTAAATATGAAAGTTATATAAACATAACTCCAAATCCAAACATGTGTCATGTCTAAAAATGCCTGTAATAATGTATTTATGTGAGTTTGTAAGGTTTTCAAAAACAAAAAGTAGTTTTTTACTCAATATGAAAGTAATGATCTTAGAATCCTGAGATAATGCGAAAAAAGCAATAAAAATATATTTAAACATAATTCCTAAACAACCCATGCAAAATGGCTAATAATGCCTGGAGACATGTATCTTTGTTAGTTTTACTAGAAAAATGATATTTTGTAAAGTTTGAAAAGACACAAGCTAGTTTTTTTTTTATTCAATATGACAGTATAACAGTCATACTAAATATAAAAGTTATATAAACATAACTCCAAAACCAAACATGTGTCATGTCTAAAAATGTCTGTAATAATGTATTTATGTGAGTTTGTAAGGTTTGCAAAAAAAAAAGTAGTTTTTTCCTCAATATGAAAGTAGGGATTTTAGAATCCTGAGATAATGCGAAAAAAGCAATAAAAATGTATTTAAACATAATTCCTAAACAACCCATGCAAAATGGCTAATAATGCCTGGAGACATGTATCTTTGTTAATTTTACTAGAAAAATGATATTTTGTAAAGTTTGCAAAGACACAAGCTAGTTTTTTTAATTCAATATGACAGTATAACAGTCATATTAAATATAGAAGTTATATAAACATAACTCCAAAACCAAACATGTCTCATGTCTAAAAATGCCTGTAATAATGTATGTATGTGAGTTTGTAAGGTTTGCAAAAACAAAAAGTAGTTTTTTACTCAATATGAAAGTAATGATCTTAGAATCCTGAGATAATGCGAAAAAAGCAATAAAAATGTCTTTAAACATAATTCCTAAACAACCCATGCAAAATGGGTAATAATGCCTGGAGACATGTATCTTTGTTAGTTTTACTAGAAAAATGATCTTTTGTAATGTTTGCAAAGACACAAGCTAGTTTTTTTTAATTCAATATGACAGTATAACAATCATACTAAATATGAAAGTTATATAAACATAACTCCAAAACCAAACATGTGTCATGTCTAAAAATGCCTGTAATAATGTATTTATGTGAGTTTGTAAGGTTTGCAAAAACAAAAAGTAGTTTTTTACTCAATATGAAAGTAATGATCTAAGAATCCTGAGATAATGCGAAAAAAGCAATAAAAATGTATTTAAACATAATTCCTAAACAACCCATGCAAAATGGGTAATAATGCCTGGAGACATGTATCTTTGTTAGTTTTACTAGAAAAATGATCTTTTGTAAAGTTTGCAAAGACACAAGCTAGTTTTTTTTTATTCAATATGACAGTATAACAGTCATACTAAATATAAAAGTTATATAAACATAACTCCAGAACCAAACGTGTGTCATGTCTAAAATTGCTTACTTATTATGTATTCATGTGGGTTTGTAAGGTTTGCAAAAACAAAAAGTAGTGTTTTACTCAATATGAAAGTAATGATCTTAGAATCCTGAGATAATGCAAAAAAAGCAATACAAATGTATTCAAACACAATTTTTAAACCAAACATGTGAATTGTCTAAAAATGCCTGTAATATTGAATTTATGTAAGTTTTACTAGAATCATTTGTTTTTGTAAGGTTTGCAAATACAAAAATTAGGGTTTACACATAATGACATTATAACTTTAACACTCAATATGAAAGTTATTTAATTATAACTCCTAAATACACATGAAACATGTCTAATAGCGTGAAAAAAATTATCTTTGTGAGTGTTGCTGGAAACATTTTCTTTTGTAAGGTTTGCAAAGACACAAGTTAGATTTTTTTAACTCAATATGACAGTATAACGCCACACTCAATATGACAGTTATTTAAACATAACTCCTAAACCACACCTGAAAAATGGCTAATAATGCCTGAAATAATGCATCTTTGGGAGTTTTACTGGAAACATAAGCTTTTTTTAAGGCTTGCAAACACAAAAATTATTTTTTTACTCAATATGACGGTAATGTTCTAAAATTCTGAGAAAATACGAACAAATTAATAAAATTGATTCCAACATAATTCCTAAACCAAACATGCAAAATGTCTGAAAATGCCTGTAATATTGAATCCATGTGAGTTTTATTTGAATCAGTTGTATGGTTTGCTAATACAAAAATTGGGTTTTATGACAAACACAAGTTATTTTTTTTACTCAATATAACAGTTTAGCTGTCATACTATATATGAAAGTTATATAAACATAACTCCAAAACCAAACCATTATGTCCAAAACTGCCTGTAATATTGTATATATGTGAGTTTTACTAGAATCAGGGTTGCAAATACAAAAATTGGGTTTTATGACAGTATACTGTCACACTCAATATGACAGTTATTTAAACATAACTCAAACAACACATGCAAAATAGCTAATAATGCCTGGAGCATGTATCTTAGTTAGTTTTACTAGAAAAATTGTATTTTGTAAGGTTTTGTTAGTTGTTGTTTTTATTCAATATGACAGTATAACTGTCATACTAAATATGAAAGTTATATGAACATAACTCTAAAACCAAACATGCATTGTGTCTAAAAATGCCTGTAATATTGTATCTGTGTGAGTTTAACTAGATTTAGTTGTTTTTGTAAGGTTTGCAAATACAAAATAAGGGTTTTACTCACTATGACAGTTTACTGTCACACTCAATCTGACAGTTATTTATTTAAACATAACTCCTAAACCACACATGCAAAATGGCTAATAATGCCTGGAGATATGTATCTTTGTGAGTTTTACTAGAAACATTATATTGTGTAAGGTTTAGTTAGTTTTTGTACTCAATCTGACAGTATAACTGTCATTCTAAATCCATCCATTTTCTTCCGCTTATCCGAGGTCGGGTTGCGGGGGCAGCAGCCTGAGCAGAAAATCCCAGACTTCCCTCTCCCCAGCCACTTCGTCCAGCTCTTCTCGGGGTATTCCGAGGCGTTCCCAGGGACATAGTCTTTCCAATGTGTCCTAGGTCTTCCACGTGGCCTCCTGCCACACCTCCCTAGAGGCGTTCGGGTGGCATCCTGAGCAGATGCCCGAACCACCTCATGGCTCCTCTCAATGTGGAGGAGCAGCGGCTTTACTTTGAGTTCCTCCCGGATGACAGAGCTTCTCACCCTGTCTCTAAGGTAGAGACCCACCACCCGGCAGAGGAAACGCATTTCGGCCGCTTGTCCTTTCGGTCATAACCCAAAGCTGGGAACGTAGATCGACGGTAAATTGAGAGCTTTTCCTTCTGGCTCAGCTCCTTCTTCACCACAACGGATCGATATAGCGTCCTCAATACTGAAGACGCCGCACCAAATCGCCTGTGGATCTCTCGATCCACTCTATCCTCACTCGTGAACAAGACTTCTAGGTACTTGAACTCCTCCACTTGGGGCAAGATCTCCTCCCCAACCTGGAGATGGCACTCGACCCTTTCCTGCGCGAGAACCATGGACTTGGACTTGGAGGTGCTGATTCTCATCCCAGTCGCTTCACACTCAAGGACCCTGCCGAGAGTATAGACCTGGTCTACCGTTCCACGACCAGGACGAAAACCACACTGTTCGTCCTGGATCCGAGTTTCCTCCTCTCCAGTACACATGAATAGACCTTACCGGGAAAGCTGAGGAGTGTGTTTCACGATAGTTGGAACACACCCTCCGGTTCTCCTTCTTAAAGAGAGGAACCACCACCCCGGTGTGCCAATCCAGAGGTACCACCCCCAATGTTCACGCGATGTTGCAGAGTCTTGTCAACCAAGACAGCCCCACAGTATCCAGAGCCTTAAGGAACTCATCCACCACCGGGGCCTTGCCACAGAGGAGCTTTTTAACTACCTAGGCAACCTAAGCCCCAGAAATAGGAGAGTCCACCACAGATTCCCCAGGCACTGCTTGGCCTGTCGGTATGCCCGCTGCCTCTGGAGTCCCATGAGCCAAAAGGACCCGATAGGCTCTTTCTTCAGCTTGACGGCATCCCTCCCTGCTGGTGGCCACCAGCGAGTTCTAGGATTACCGCCACGACAGGCACCAAACACCTTGCGGCCACAGCTCCAATCAGCAGGCTCGACAAGAGAGGCACGGAACATGGTCCACTCAGACTCAATGTCCAGCACCTCCCTCGTGACATGTTCAAAGTTCTTCCTTATGTTTGAACATTGTGTTTGTTATGGACAATCCGTGACGAGCACAAAAGTCCAATAACAAAGCACCACTTGGGTTCAGATCTGGGTGGCCATTTTTCCCAATCACGACTCTCCAGGTTTCACTGTCCTTGCCAACATGAGCATTGAAGTCCCCCAACAGAACAAGGGAATCACCCGAGGGAGCACTCTCCAGTACTCCCTCAAGGGAATCCAAAAAGAGTGGGTACTCTGAGCTGCTGTTTGGTGCGTAAACACAAACAACAGTCAGGACCCGTCACCCAACCCAAAGGCGGAGGGAAGCTACCATCTCGTCTACTGGGTCCAACGTGCAGGCTTTGAGCAACAACAATTGCCACCCCAGCCTCTCATTGCTTGCAACGCCAGAGTGGAAGAGAGTCCAGCCCCTCTTGAGAGAACAGGTTCCAGAGCCCTTGCTGTGCGTCGAAGTGAGTCCAACTATATCTAGCCGGAACTTCTTCACCTCGCGCACCAGCTCAGGCTCTTTCCCTCCCAGCGAGGTGACGTTCCACGTCCCAAGAGCGAGCTTATGTAGCCGATAATCGGACTGCCAAGTGCCCTGCCTTCGGCTGCCGCCCAGTTCACACTGCATCCGACCTCTATGACCTCAATGGGCCCATGAGTGGTGAGCCCATTGGAGGGTTGACCCACGTTGCCTCTTCGAAATGAGCCCGGCAGGGCCCCATGGAGACAGGCCCGGCCACAAGTCGCTCGCCATCGTGCCCCACCTCTGCGCCTGGCTCCACAGGGGAGCCACGGTGACCTGCGCCTGGGCGAGAAAAAATCTAGGTCCTCGATTTGTACTTTTCATAAAGGTCTTTGAGCTGCTCTTTGTCTGATCCCTCACCTAGGATCTTTTCTCAGGGGATCCCGAGGCGTTCCCAGGCCAGCCGGGAGACATAGTGTTCCCAATGTGTCCTGGGTCTTCCCCGTGGCCTCCAGGATGACAGAGCTTCACCTTCACCAGGGGTGTCAAACTCAAATACAGAGTGGGCCAAAGTTTAAAACTGAACAAAGCCGCGGGCCAAGGTTGAACAAATTAACCTTTTAATAGGGACCCAAACACGTTTTGCATTGAATATTGAACAAGCAAGGCTTATATAACTTTATAGTGACATGCAAAATGGAGTTTCAAATAATAATAATAATCATTAAAAAATATCAATTGCATATCAAATATAATTTAAATACAAATTGAATGCCTCTTTTCTATTTGCAGCCTTCTGAGGTAAATATCAACATTAACTTTATCCACAGGCTAATACATTTGAAAATAAAATAACAATGAATAAAACAACCATTCAGGACTTTAAACTGCTCAGTTTGCAACACACTGATCTAATTTGATGTGCCCACGCCAGATACCTGGCATCTTTTTTTAGATGCTAGTTCTTTAATGTCGGGGCTCAGGCTTTGAGCTGAGGCAACTTTCATTATCGTACAAGATGTTCAACAGTCATATCTCGTACACCCAATTCTAACATCATTCAGACCCAGTCACAAGATATGTGCAGCTACAGCACACATACACAAATGAATGCAACGCATACTTCATCAACAGCGATACAGGTTACACTGAGGGTGCCAGTATAAAAAACTTTAACACTGTTAGAAATATACGCCACACTGAACCCACACCAAACAAAAATAAAAAACACTTTTCGGGAGAACATCCGCACCGTAACACAACATAAACACAAGAGAACAAATACCCAGAATCTTTTGCAGCACTAACTCTTTCGGGACGCTACAAAATACACCCCCGCTACCACCAAACCTCCTCCCCCCCCCACACACACACCTTGTAGCGTCTCGGAAGATTGAGTGCTACAAAGGGTTCTGGGTATTTGTTGTGTTGTGTTTATGTTGTGTTACGGTGCGGATGTTCTCCCGAAATGTGTTTGTCATTCTTGTTTGGTGTGGATTCACAGTGTGGCGTATATTTCTAAAAGTGTTAAAGTTTTTTATTTGGCTACCGTCAGTGTAACCTGTATCGCTGTTGATGAAGTATGCGTTGCATTCAATTGTGTGTGGGTGCAGAAGCTGCACTGACATAAAACTGGGCTGGCACTCGTTTGACTAGCTGGAAAAAAAAAAAAAAAAAATTCGGGAGGAGTGCTGGAGTCACTCCCGGGAGGGTTGGCAAGTATTAGAAGTAGCGGCACTGCCGCAATGTATAATCGAAGGTCCAGCTTTAGTGTTAATTTCATATTGCCTCAAGGGCCAAGTCAAATTACACGTTGGGCCAAATTTGGCCCACGGGCCAGAGTTTGACACCCATGACCTTCACTGTAAAAAATTACTGTAAAAATAAAAAATAAAATTACAGTTATATACTCCATCCATCCATCCATTTTCTACCGCTTATTCCCTTCGGGGTCGCGGGGGGCGCTGGAGCCTATCTCAGCTACAATCAGGCGGAAGGCGGGGTACACCCTGGACAAGTCGCCACCTCATCGCAGGGCCAACACAGATAGACAGACAACATTCACACTCACATTCACACACTAGGGCCAATTTAGTGTTGCCAATCAACCTATCATGTTCTTCTTAAATGCAGTTAAGTACTGTAAATTTTGTTGCATTTTTCAAAAAATATCGACCAGCAGTAAGTTACTGTAAAACCTACAGTGTAATTCAGTTATTTTCAGACTTGTTTCTTGGGTCCGCCCACAATTCGTCCAACCGAGCTTCATTTCACCTGGCCGACCCTGCTAAATCCATCCTACTGCATCGTGTGTTTTTGATAACAAGGTAAGAGTCACTTGTACCTTGATGTGTCATTTTCTGTTTGAATTACTTTATATATATATTTATAAAGTCCGAAATGACATAGCGTCACAGTCAGCATCACAGACACTATCGTTGACCACGCGCATGTACCGCCGCATGCTAGCTAGCTAAGTTTTCTTCTTTTTTGTCATAGTCATCATAAAAGATGATAACTTGCAACATATGTGCTACGACTTGCAGCAATGTATTTGCGTATGTTAGACACATGCGAAGTCATAGTTGTATGCCTAATGCATCGTTTAAGTGTGCTTTCCCTAAATGCACAAGAGTTTTTTCCAACTTCTCAGCCTTCAAAACTCACAGCCGTCGTCATAAATATGGCAAGAGTAGGACTGATATGTATAGCGCAGAAGGTTTACCTTGTAATATTGTCTCATGTAGCGCGAAGTGCGATGATATACGAGCCTTTCTCCTGCATTTGAAAAGTCATATTACCGAAGGTAGGACAGTTACGTGCCCCTTCAGTCAATGTGAAAAAAGATTTACAGTTAAGTCTACTTTCACATCGCACGTGTCAAGGAAGCACTACGGCTACACTGAACGAAGTTTGACTTGATCAACAGCAAATCCAAGCAGCTCTTGTGTTATTAACACTGATGATGACTATTGTGATATGCAACTTGAGGATTCAGGATATTCCTGTTATGAAGACATGGAGGTCTACTTGCATTAAAAAAATGTTCACAGCACTGAAAAAAGGTTGAGAACCACTGCCTTAGGACAGTGGTTCTCAACCTTTTTTCAGTGATGTACCCCTGTGAACATTTTTTAAATTCAAGTACCCCCTAATCAGAGCAAAGCATTTTTGGTTGAAAAAAAAGAGATAAAGACGTAAAATACAGCACTATGTCATCAGTTTCTGATTTATTAAATTGTATAACAGTGCAAAATATTGCTCATTTGTTGTGGTCTTTCTTGAACTATTTGGAAAAAAAGATATAAAAATAACTAAAAACTTGTTGAAAAATAACCAAGTGATTCAATTATAAATAAATATTTTTACACATAGAAGTAATCAACTTAAAGTGCCCTCTTTGGGGATTGTAATAGAGATCCATCTGGATTCATGAACTTCATTCTCAACATTTCTTCACAAAAAAAGAAATCTTTAACATCAATATTTATGGAACATGTCCACTACGCTTTAACCAAGCCTCCATTGTTTTCTACATGGATAGTTGATTGACAGTTGGTGCCGTGTGGCACCGCCAGGTAGGGTCAAACCATCATGGCATGGGGGAAACTCTGGCTTTATGGTAATGAATGGAATAGCCTACTTGATTAGTTGTTCAGTTTATGAACTTACATTCATATTTTGTCGAAGTATTATTCAATAAATATATTTATAAAGGATTTTTGAATTGTTGCTATTTTTAGAATATTTAAAAAAAATCTCACGTACCCCTTGGCATACCTTCAAGTACCCCCAGGAGTACGCGTACCCCCATTTGAGAACCACTGCCTTAGGAGACTAGATGTAAACAGAGGAAAGAGAGAGCGAGTGAGGTGGCCATTCCAAATACTTTTAAAATGCTACCCATATTGGATACTGTTTAGGAACATAAACTGCATTTCTTGACTGTACCAGTTGCTGGTGACAAAGTCACAATAAAACGTTGGATGATCAGCATGGAAGGTGATGTCATCTGCAAAGGCGTCCAACCTAGCTTAATCTCAGGGCTTGCTGCCCTTCTTGCCACATACTATGTGTTCAACTTGGAATACCAAGAGGAAGGTCCTCGGACATTGGAATTTGTTCAAAGGTAAATCCTCTTGATACTGTTAAAATACTGTTAGGATATTTTATTTTATATTTCTCACCTCTGTTCAGGAATTTGACTTGTCATTTCCCCAATTGTGTGCCTTAAATCAATGACTCTTCTGTTCCTTTGTGGACCTTCTTATTAGGGACCGAAGCACCAGTTTGACTCTAGGATACAGAGAAGGTAGGTAATGTGCAGGTAAAGATATGTTGACTGGGTCAAAGAAGGAAGCACCTGTTTGACCCCAGGATGCAGAAAAAGTAGATAATTTGCAGGTAAAGACATGTTGACTGGATGATGGCAGGAAGCACCAGCTTGACCCGAGAATGCAGAGCAAGTAGGTAATGTGCGGGTGAAGATATGTTGAATGGGTAAAGGCAGGAAGCACCAGTGTGACCCCACTATGCAGGGAAGGTAGGTAATGTGCGGGTGAATGTATGTTGAATGGGTGAAAGAAGGAAGCGCAGGTGTGGTCGAGGCCATGCAGACAAGGTAGGTATGTGCAGGTGAAGATATGTTGTATGGTGAAAGAAAGAAGCACCAGTGTGACCCAAGGATGCAGGGAAGGTAGGTAATGTGCAGGTAAAGATATGTTGAATGGGTGAAGGCAGGAAACACCAGCTAGACGCCAGGATACAGAGAAGGTAGGTAATGTGCAGGTAAAGATATGTTGAATGAGTAAAGGCAGGAAACACCAGCTTGACTCCAGGATATAGAGAAGGTAGGTAATGTGCAGGTAAAGATATGTTGAATGGGTGAAGGTAGAAAGCACCAGCGTGACCACACTATGCAGAGAAGGTAGGTAATGTGCAGGTAAAGATATGTTGAATGGGTAAAGGCAAGAAGCACCAGTGTGACCCCAGGATGCAGAGAAGATAGGTAATGAGCAGGAAACGATATGTTAAATGGGTGAAAGCAGGAAACATCAGCGTAAATACACGGTCCCGTAGATGGAGAGAAAACATGAATAGAGAGAGGGGTTGGGGAGGCTTTAGCATTGTCTTCCTCTCTGAATTTGTCTTAATGGGTTTTAGAGCATTCACTCATCTACAGCTGTGGTTATGGTATAGGCTCACATATATCCTAAAATTGATATTAATATTTGTGCAGTGCATATTCCTAAATAACAATGTGAGGGGGGTTCTGTATCGACTACAAGTAATCTTCAATCACAAAAGAATATCTAATATGCTTTCTCTCTTTTTTAGGCGATTCATTGGCGTTAACCCTGAGAGGGGAACAAAGGCTAGCCAGGGAAAGGTGGTGTCCAAGAAGACCGGGAAGCTGGTCCAGAAAAAGGCAGCAACTGTAAATCCTCACATAGCCACCCTTATAAAACATCTCACAGACTTTGAGTGGGGCTTTATGTAGCCGACAACTAAACACTGGACTCGTGTTCAGTGTATTGTCTCCAGTTAGAAATTAAGTGGACATGTTATAAATGTTAAAATGCTTTACTGAAAATAAGAAGAATGCACTAAATGTACATTGAATGTATTTGATGCACTTTAAAATAATGGGTTAATAAAAACATAATCTTGCAAGGCCATTTCTCCAGTCATTTTTATGCCAGCAGATTGCAGGGGTTTTGATTTTGAAAAATTAAAAGTTCAACTCATTAACTTCTAGTGGCATTATACTGTAAAGCTCAGTCTATAGTGCTTACAATTATTTTACTGTAATTAACTGTTAATGGATATTACAGTAGATACACTAAAATAACAGTGTAATGCCGCTAAACAGATGACAGTATTATGCTGTGAAGCGTATATTTGATACAGCACAGTACTGTGATACTTTTTACAGTAATAAACTGTAGTGATATGCCTATGACCAGTATGTGTGCTGTAGAAAAACAGTTTTATACTGGAACCATTAGCTGCCAGTAGGTTACTGTAATTAAACGGTGAAAATTCTTACAGTAAGGGAGAGACCCGCCACCCAGCGGAGAAAACTCATTTCGGCCGCTTGTACCCGTGATGTTGTCCTTTCGGTCATAACCCAAAGCTCATGACCATAGGTGAGGATGGGAACGTAGATTGACCGGTAAATTGAGAGCTTTTCCCTGTGGCGCAGCTCCTTCTTACCACAACGAATCGATATAGCGTCCTCATTACTGAAGACGCCGCACCGATCAGCCTGTGCATCTCACGATCCACTCTTCCCTCACTCATGAACAAGACTCCAGGTACTTGAACTCATCCACTTGGGGCAAGATCTCCTGCCCAACCTCGAGATGGCACTCCACCCTTTCCCGGGCGAGAACCTCAGACTTGGAGGTGCTGATTCTCATCCCAGTCGCTTCACACTCGGCTGCGAACCAATCCAATGAGAGCTGAAGATCCTGGCCAGTTAAAGCCACATCATCTGCAAAAAGGAGAGACCTAATCCTGCAGCCACCAAACCGGATCCCCTCAACGCCATGACTGCGCCTAGAAATTCTGTCCATAAAATTTATGAACACATTTGGTGACAAAGGGCAGCCAACTTATTGCTGGCAATGCGGACCAAGCTCTGACACTGATCATACAGGGAGCGACCCGCCACAATCAGACATGCCGATACCCCATACTATCTGAGCACTCCCCACAGGACTTCCCGGGGTGGCCACGGTCGAATGTCTTCTCCAAGTCCACAAAGCACATGTAGACTGGTTGGACAAACTCCCATGCACACTCAAGGACCCTGCCGAGAGTATAGAGCTGGTCTACCGTTCCACGACCAGGACGAAAACCACACTGTTCGTCCTGGATCCGAGGTTCCTCCTCTCCAGTACACATGAATAGACCTTACCGGGAAGGCTGAGGAGTGTGATCTACGATAGTTGGAACACACCCTCCGGTTCCCCTTCTTAAAGAGAGGAACCACCACCCCGGTCTGCCAATCCAGAGGTACCGCCCCTGATGTCCACGCGATGTTGCAGAGTCTTGTCAACTAAAACAGCCCCACAGCATCCAGAGCCTTAAGAGCTCATCCACCCCCGGGGCCTTGCCACCGAGGAGCTTTTAAAACTACCTTGGCAACCTCAGCCCCAGAAATAGGAGAGCCCACCACAAATTCCCCAGGCACTGCTTGGCCTGTCGGTATGCCCGCTGCCTCTGGAGTCCCATGAGCCAAAAGGACCAGATAAGCTCTTTCTTCAGCTTGACGGCATCCCGCACTGCTGGTGGCCACCAGCGGGTTCTAGGATTACCGCCACGACAGGCACCAAACACCTTGCGGCCACAGCTCCAATCAGCTGGCTTGACAAGAGAGGCACGAACATGATCCATTCAGACTCAATGTCCAGCACCTCCTTTGTGACATGTTCAAAGTTCCTCCGGAGGTGGAAAAAGAAACTCTCTCTGACAGGAGACTCTGCTAGGCATTCCCAAAAGACTCTCACAATGCGTTTGGGCCTGCCAGGTCTGTCCGGGATCCTACCCCACCATCGGAGCCAGCTCACCAGGTGGTGATCGGTAGAAAGCTCGCCCCTCTCTTCACCCGAGTGTCCAAAACATGAGGCCGCAAATCCCATGACACAACTACAAAGTCAATAATGGAACTGCGGCCGAGGGTGTCCTGGTGCCAAGTGCACATATGGACACTCTTATGTTTGAACATTGTGTTTGTTATGGACAATCCGTGACGAGCACAAAAGTCCAATAACAAAGCACCACTTGGGTTCAGATCCGGGTGGCCATTTTTCCCAATCACGACTCTCCAGGTTTCAAAGTCGTTGCCAACATGAGCGTTGAAGACCCCCAGCAGAACAAGGGAATCACCCGAGGGAGCACTCTCAAGGGAATCCAAAAAGAGTGGGTACTCTGAGCTGCTGTTTGGTGCGTAAACACCAACAACAGTCAGGACCCATCACCCAACCCGAAAGCGGAGGGAAGCTACCATCTCGTCTTCTGGGTTAAGTCCAACGTGCAGGCTTTGAGCTGGGGGGCAACAAGAATTGCCAACCCAGCCTCTCATTACTTGCAACGCCAGAGTGGAAGAGAGTCCAACCCCTCTTGAGAGAACAGGTTCCAGAGCCCTTGCTGTGCGTCGAAGTGAGTCCAGCTTTATCTAGCCGGGAACTTCTCCACCTCGCGAGGTGACGTTCCACGTCCCAAGAGCGAGCTTATGTAGCCGATAATCGGACCGCCAAGTGCCCTGCCTTCGGCTTCCGCCCAGCTAACACTGCACCCGACCTCTGTGAGCCAGCCCATGAGTGGTGAGCCTATTGCAGGGGGGACCCACGTTGCCTCTTCGAGCTGGGCCCCATGGGCACCAGTCGCTCGCCATCGTGCCCCACCTCTGGGCCTGGCTCCACAGGGGAGCCACGGTGACCTGCGTCCGGGCGAGAAAATATCTAGGTCCTCGATTTGTACTTTTCATAAAGGTCTTTGAGCTGCTCTTTGTCTGATTCCTCACCTAGGACCTGTTTGTCTTGGGTGACCCTACCAGGGGGAATAGAAGCCCCCGGACAACATAGCTCCTAGGATCAGTGGGACACGCAAACCACAAAGGTGGCGGCTCAGAAAGCAGGTTATATAAACATAACTCCAAAACCAACATGCAAGATGTCTAAACATGCCTGTAATATTGTATCAATGTGAGTTTTACTAGAATCGGTTGTTTTTGTAAGGCTTGCAAACACAAAAGGTTTTTTTTACTCAATATGACAGTAAGTTCTTAAAATGCTGAGATAATGTGAAAAAAACAATACAAATGTATTCCAACATGATTCCTAAACCAAACATGCAAAATGTCTAAAAATGCCTGTAATATTGAATCCATGTGAGTTTTACTAGAATCATTTGTTTTTGTAAGGTTTGCAAATACAAAAATTGAGTTTTATGACAGACACAAGTTAGTTTTTTTACTCATTATAACAGTATAGATGTCATACTATATATTAAAGTTATATGAACATAACTCCAAAACCAAACGTGCATTATGTCCAAAATTGCCTGTAATATTGTATAGATGTGAGTTTTACTAGAATCAGGTTTGCAAATACAAAAATTGGCTTTTATGACAGTATACTGTCACACTCAATATGACAGTATAACTGTCATACTAAATCCATCCATTTTCTTCCGCTTATCCGAGGTCGGGTTGCGGGGGCAGCAGCCTAAGCAGAGAGCCCAGACTTCCCTCTCCCCAGCCACTTTGTCCAGCTCTTCTCGGGGGATCCCGAGGCGTTCCCAGGCCATAGTCTTTCCAATGTATCCTAGGTCTTCCCCATGGCCTCCTGCCGTTCGGACCTAGGGAGGCGTTCGGGTGGCTTCCTGAGCAGATGCCCGAACCACCTCATCTGGCTCCTCTCAATGTGAAGGAGCAGCGGCTTTACACTGAGTTCCTCCCAGATGACAGAGCTTCTCACCCTATCTCTAAGGGAGAGACCCACCACCCGGCGGAGGAAACTCATTTCGGCCGCTTGTACCCGTGACCTTGTCCTTTCGGTCATAACCCAAAGCTCATGACCATAGGTGAGGATGGGAACGTTGATCGACCGGTAAATTGAAAGCTTTTCCTTCTGGCTCAGCTCCTTCTTCACCACAACGGATCGCTATAGCGTCCTCATTACTGAAGACGCCGCACCGATCCGCCTGTAGATCTCACAATCCACTCTATCCTCACTCGTGAACAAGACTCCTAGGTACTTGAACTCCTTCACTTGGGGCAAGATCTCTTTCCCAACCTCGAGATGGCACTCCACCCTTTCCCGGGCGAGAACCATGGACTCGGACATGGAGGTGCTGATTCTCATCCCAGTCGCTTCACTGCGAACCGATCCAATGAAAGCTGAAGATCTTGGCCAGTTGAAGCCATCAGGACCACATCATCTGCAAAAAGCAGAGACCTAATCCTGCAGCCACCAAACCAGGCGCAGTCATGGCGTTGAGGGGATCCTCAAAGCCATGACTGCGCCTAGATATTCTGTCCATTAAAGTTATGAACAGAATCGGTGACAAAGGGCAGCCTTGGCGGAGTCCAACCCTCACTGGAAAGGGGTCCGACATACTGCCGGCAATGCGGACCAAGCTCTGACACTGATCATACAGGGAGACACCCGCCACAATCAGACATGCCGATACTCCATACTCTCTGAGCACTCCCCACAGGATTTACCGGGGGCCAAGGTCGAATGTCTTCTCCAAGTCCACAAAACTTATGTAGACTGGTTGGGCAAACTCCCATGCACACTCAAGGACCCTGCCGAGAGTATAGAGCTGGTCTACCGTTCCACGACCAGGACGAAAACCACACTGTTCGTCCTGGATCCGAGGTTCCTCCTCTCCATTACACATGAATAGACCTTACCGGGAAGGCTGAGGAGTGTGATCTACGATAGTTGGAACACACCCTCCGGTTCCCCTTCTTAAAGAGAGGAACCACCACCCCGGTCTGCCAATCCAGAGGTACCGCCCCTGATGTAGACGCAATGTTGCAGAGTCTTGTCAACCAAGACTGCCCCACAGCATCCAGAGCCTTAAGGAACTCCGGACGGAGCTCATACCCCCGGGGCCTTGCCACCGAGGAGCTTTTTAACTACCTTGGCAACCTCAGCCCCAGAAATAGGAGAGCCCACCACAGACTTCCCAGGCACTGTTTCCTCATAGGAAGACGTGTTGGTGGGACTGAGGAGGTCTCGCTTGGCCTGTCGATATGCCCACTGCCTCTGGAGTCCCATGAGCCAAAAGGACCCGGTGGCTCTTTCTTCAGCTTGACAGCATCCCTCGGTGCTGGTGGATTACCGCCACGACAGGCACCAAACACCTTGCGGCCACAGCTTCAATCAGCTGGCTCAACAAGAGAACATGGTCCACTCAGACTCAATGTCCAGCACCTCCCTCGTGACATGTTCAAAGTTCTTCCGGACATGTTCAAAGTTCTTCAGGAGACTCTGCTAGGTGTTCCCAGCAGACCCTTACAATGCGTTTGGGCCTGCCAGGTCTGACCGGCAACCTCCCCTACCATCGGAGCCAGCTCACCACCAGGTGGTGGTTGGTAGAAAGCTCTGCCCCTCTCTTCACCGAGTGTCCAAAACATGAGGCCGCAAATCCCATGACACAACTACAAAGTCAATCATGCGGCCGAGGGTGTCCTTGTGCCAAGTGCACATATGGACACCCTTATGTTTGAACATTGTGTTTGTTATGGACAATCCGTGACAAGCACAAAAGTCCAATAACAAAGCACCACTTGGGTTCAGATCCGGGTGGCCATTTTTCCCAATCACGACTCTCCAGGTTTCACTGTCGTTGCCAACATAGCGTTGAAGTCCACCAGCAGAAAAAGGGAATCACCCGAGGGAGCACTCTCCAGTACTCCCTCAAGGGAATCCAAAAAGAGTTGGTACTCTGAGCTGCTGTTTGGTGTGTAAACACAAACAACAGTCAGGACCCGTCACCCAACCCGAAGGCTGAAGGAAGCTACCATCTCGTCTATTGGGTTTAAAGTCCAACGTGCAGGCTTTGAGCCGGGGGGCAACAAGAATTGCCACCCCAGCCTCTCATTAGTTGCAACGCCAGTGTGGAATCTCTTCCACTCTGGCATTGCAAGTAATGAAAGTTCAGCTCAGTCCAGCCCCTCTGAGAGAACAGGTTCCAGAGCCCTTGCTGTGAGTCCAACTATATCTAGCCGGGAACTTCTCCACCTCAAGCACCAGCTCAGGCTCCTTCCCTCCCAGCGAGGTGACGTTCCATGTCCCAAGAGCGAGCTTATGTAGCCGATAATCGGACCACCAAGTGCCCTGCCTTCGGCTGCCGCCCAGCTCACACTGCACCCTCTATGACCCAGCCCATGAGTGGTGAGCCCTGGAGGGGGGATCCACGTTGCCTCTTCGAGCTGAGCACGGCTGGGCCCCATGGGGACAGGCCCGTCAATCGCCATCGTGCCACACCTCTGGGCCTGGCTCCACAGGGGAGCCACGGTGACCTGCGTCCGGGCGAGAAAAAATCTAGGTCCTCAATTGTACTTTTAATAAAGGTCTTTGAGCTGCTCTTTGTCTGATCCCTCACCTAGGACCTGTTTGTCCTGGATCAGTGGGACACGCAAACCACAAAGGTGGCGGCTCAGAAAGCAGGTTATATAAATATAACTCCAAAACCAAACATGCAATATGTCTAAACATGCCTGTAATATTGTATCAATGTGACTTTTCCTAGAATCGGTTGTTTTTGTAAGGTTTGCAAATACAAAAATTAGGTTTTACTCACAATGACAAAATCACACTCAATATGACAGTTATTTAAACATAACTCATAAACCACACAAAAAAATGGCTAATAATGCCTGAAATAATGAATCATTGGGAGTTTTACTGAGTTTTATATTTTGCAAACACAAAAAGTAGTTTTTTACTTGACTGTAATGTTCTTAGAACCCTGAGATAATGGGAAAAAAGCAATAAAAATGTATTTAAACCTAACTCCTAAACAACACATGCAAAATGGCTAATAATGCCTAGGGAGACATGTAACGTTGTTAGTTTAAAAAAAATGATCTTTTGTAAAGATATCAAAGACACTAGCTAGTTTTTTTTATTCAATATGACAGTATAACAGTCATACTAAATATGAAAGTTATATAAACATAACTCCAAAACCAAACATGTGTCATGTCTAAAAATGTATTTATGTGAGTTTGTAAGGTTTGCAAAAACAAAAAGTAGTTTTTTACTCAATATGAAAGTAATGTTCTTAGAATCCTGAGATAATGCGAAAAAAGCAATACAAATGTATTCAAACACAAATTTTAAACCAAACATGTAAAATGTCTAAAAATGCCTGTAATATTGAATCCATATAAGTTTTACTAGAATCAATTGTTTTTGTAAGGTTTGCAAATACAAAAATTAGGTTTTACACATAATGACATTAAAACTGTAACACTCAATATAACAATTATTTATTTATAACTCCTAACCACACATGAAACATGTCTAATAATGCGTGAAAAAATATATCTTTGTGAGTGTTACTAGAAACATTTTCTTTTGTAAGGTTTGCAAATACAGGTTAGTTTTTTTTACTCCATATGACAGTATAACTGCCACACTCAATATGACAGTTATTTAAACATAACTCTTAAACTACACATGAAAAATGATTAACAATGCCTGAAATAATGCATTCTTGTAAGTTTTACTCGAAACATATGCTTTTTTAAGGCTTGCAAACACAAAAATTATTTCTTTACTCAATATGACAGTAATGTTCTAAATTCTGAGAAAATACGAACAAATTAATAAAAATGATTCCAACATAATTCCTAAACCAAATATGCAAAATGTCTAAAAATGTCTGTAATATTGAATCCATGTGAGTTTTACTAGATTTAAATTATTTTGTAAGGTTTGCAAATACATAAATTAAGTTTTACTTACTATGTCATATCTGACAGTATATGACAGTTATTTAACCATAACTCAAACCACACATGAAAAATGGCTAATAATGCCTGAAATAATGCATCCTTGGCCGTTTTACTCGAAACACATGCTTTTTTAAATCTTGCAAACACAAAAAGTAGTTTTTTTACTCAATATGACTGTAATGTTCTTAAAATCCTGAGATAATGCGAAAAAAGCAATAAAAATGTATTTAAACATTACTCCTAAACAACATATGCAAAATGGCTAATAATGCCTGGAAACATGTATCTTTGTTAGTTTTACTGGAAAAAGGATCTTTTGTAAAGTTTGCAAAGACACAAGCCAGTTTTTTTTTATTCAATATGACAGTATAACAGTCATTTTAAATATCAAAGTTATATAAACATAACTCCAAAACCAAACATGTGTCATGTCTAAAAATGCCTGTAATAATGTATTAATGTGAGTTTGTAAGGTTTTCAAAAACAAAAAGTAGTTTTTTACTCAATATGAAAGTAATGATCTTAGAATCCTGAGATAATGCGAAAAAAGCAATAAAAATGTATTCAAACATAACTCCTAAACAACCCAGGCAAAATGGGTAATAATGCCTGGAGACATGTATCTTTGTTAGTTTTACTAGAAAATGTATTTTTTGTAAAGTTTGCAAAGACACAAGCTAGTTGTTTTTATTCAATAAGACAGTATAACTGTCATACTACATATGAAAGTTATATAAACATAACTCCAGAACCAAACGTGTGTCATGTCTAAAATTGCCTATAATAATGTATTTATGTGAGTTTGTAAGGTTTGCAAAAACAAAAAGTAGTTTTTTCCTCAATATGAAAGTAAGGATTTTAGAATCCTGAGATAATGCGAAAAAAGCAATAAAAATGTATTTAAACATAATTCCTAAACAACCCATGCAAAATGGCTAATAATGCCTGGAGACATGTATGTTTGTTAGTTTTACTAGAAAAATGATCTTTTGTAAAGATATCCAAGACAAAAGCTACTTTTTTTTATTCAATATGACAGTATAACAGTCCTACTATATAAGAAAGTTATCAAAACATAACTCCAAAACCAAACATGTGTTATGTCTAAAAATGCCTGTAATAATGTATTTTATGTGAGTTTGTAAGGTTTGCAAAAACAAAAAGTAGTTTTTTACTCAATATGAAAGTAATGATCTTAGAATCCTGAGATAATGCGAAAAAAGCAATAAAAATGTATTTAAACATAATTCCTAAACAACCCATGCAAAATGGCTAATAATGCCTGGAGACATGTATCTTTGTTAGTTTTACTAGAAAAATGATCTTTTGTAAAGTTTGCAAAGACACAAGCTACTTTTTTTTTTATTCAATATGACTGTATAACAGTCATACTAAATATAAAAGTTATATAAACATAACTCCAAAACCAAACATGTGTCATGTCTAAAAATGCCTGTAATAATGTATTAATGTGAGTTTGTAAGGTTTGCAAAAACAAAAAGTAGTTTTTTACTCAATATGAAAGTAATGATCTTAAAATCCTGAGATAATGCGAAAAAAGCAATAAAAATGTATTTAAACATAATTCCTAAACAACCCATGCAAAATGGGTAATAATGCCTGGAGACATGTATCTTTGTTAGTTTTACTAGAAAAATGATCTTTTGTAAAGTTTGCAAAGACACAATCTACTTTTTTTTTATTCAATATGACAGTATAACAGTCATACTAAATATGAAAGTTATATAAACATAACTCCAAAACCAAACATGTGTCATGTCTAAAAATGCCTGTAATAATGTATTAATGTGAGTTTGTAAGGTTTGCAAAAACAAAAAGTAGTTTTTTACTCAATATGAAAGTAATGATCTTAAAATCCTGAGATAATGCGAAAAAATCAATAAAAATGTATTTAAACATAATTCCTAAACAACCCATGCAAAATGGGTAATAATGCCTGGAGACATGTATCTTTGTTAGTTTTACTAGAAAAATGATCTTTTGTAAAGTTTGCAAAGACACAAGCTAATTTTTTTTATTCAATATGACAGTATAACAGTCATACTAAATATAAAAGTTATATAAACATAACTCCAAAACCAAACATGTGTCATGTCTAAAAAATGTCTGTAATAATGTATTTATGTGAGTTTGTAAGGTTTGCAAAAACAAAAAGTATTTTTTTACTCAATACGAAAGTAATGATCTTGGAATCCTGAGATAATGCGAAAAAAGCAATAAAAATGTCTTTAAACATAACTCCTAAACAACCCAGGCAAAATGGGTAATAATGCCTGGAGACATGTATCTTTGTTAGTTTTACTAGGAAATGTATATTTTGTAAAGTTTGCAAAGAAACAAGCTTGTTGTTTTTATTCAATAAGACAGTATAACAGTCATACTAAATATGAAAGTTATATAAACATAACTCCAGAAACAAACGTGTGTCATGTCTAAAATTGCCTATAATAATGTATTTATGTGAGTTTGTAAGGTTTGCAAAAACAAAAAGTAGTTTTTTCCTCAATATGAAAGTAGGGATTTTAGAATCCTGAGATAATGCGAAAAAAGCAATAAAAATGTATTTAAACATAATTCCTAAACAACCCATGCAAAATGGCTAATAATGCCTGGAGACATGTATCTTTGTTAATTTTACTAGAAAAATGATGTTTTGTAAAGTTTGCAAAGACACAAGCTAGTTTTTTTTTATTCAATATGACAGTATAACACTCATATTAAATATAGAAGTTATATAAACATAACTCCAAAACCAAACATGTGTCATGTCTAAAAATGCCTGTAATAATGTATTTATGTGAGTTTGTAAGGTTTGCAAAAACAAAAAGTAGTTTTTTTACTCAATATGAAAGTAATGATCTTAGAATCCTGAGATAATGCGAAAAAAGCAATAAAAATGTCTTTAAACATAATTCCTAAACAACCCATGCAAAATGGGTAATAATGCCTGGAGACATGTATCTTTGTTAGTTTTACTAGAAAAATGATCTTTTGTAAAGTTTGCAAAGACACAAGCTAGTTTTTTTTTATTCAATATGACAGTATAACAGTCATACTAAATATGAAAGTTATATAAACATAACTCCAAAACCAAACATGTGAATTGTCTAAAAATGCCTGTAATATTGAATTTATGTAAGTTTTACTAGAATCAATTGTTTTTGTAAGGTTTGCAAATACAAAAATTAGGTTTTACACATAATGACATTATAACTTTAACACTCAATATGAAAGTTATTTAATTATAACTCCTAAATACACATGAAACATGTCTAATAGCGTGAAAAAAATTATCTTTGTGAGTGTTGCTGGAAACATTTTCTTTTGTAAGGTTTGCAAAGACACAAGTTAGATTTTTTTAACTCAATATGACAGTATAACGCCACACTCAATATGACAGTTATTTAAACATAACTCCTAAACCACACCTGAAAAATGGCTAATAATGCCTGAAATAATGCATCTTTGGGAGTTTTACTGGAAACATATGCTTTTTTTAAGGCTTGCAAACACAAAAAATATTTTTTTACTCAATATGACAGTAATGTTCTAAAATTCTGAGAAAATACGAACAAATTAATAAAAATGATTCCAACATAATTCCTAAACCAAACATGCAAAATGTCTGAAAATGCCTGTAATATTGAATCCATGTGAGTTTTATTTGAATCAGTTGTATGGTTTGCTAATACAAAAATTGGGTTTTATGACAAACACAAGTTAGTTTTTTTACTCAATATAACAGTTTAGCTGTCATACTATATATGAAAGTTATATAAACATAACTCCAAAACCAAACCATTATGTCCAAAACTGCCTGTAATATTGTATATATGTGAGTTTTACTAGAATCAGGGTTGCAAATACAAAAATTGGGTTTTATGACAGTATACTGTCACACTCAATATGACAGTTATTTAAACATAACTCAAACAACACATGCAAAATAGCTAATAATGCCTGGAGCATGTATCTTAGTTAGTTTTACTAGAAAAATGGTATTTTGTAAGGTTTTGTTAGTTGTTGTTTTTATTCAATATGACAGTATAACTGTCATACTAAATATGAAAGTTATATAAACATAACTCTAAAACCAAACATGCATTGTGTCTAAAAATGCCTGTAATATTGTATCTGTGTGAGTTTAACTAGATTTAGTTGTTTTTGTAAGGTTTGCAAATACAAAATAAGGGTTTTACTCACTATGACAGTTTACTGTCACACTCAATCTGACAGTTATTTATTTAAACATAACTCCTAAACCACACATGCAAAATGGCTAATAATGCCTGGAGATATGTATCTTTGTGAGTTTTACTAGAAACATTATATTGTGTAAGGTTTAGTTAGTTTTTGTACTCAATCTGACAGTATAACTGTCATTCTAAATCCATCCATTTTCTTCCGCTTATCCGAGGTCGGGTTGCGGGGGCAGCAGCCTGAGCAGAAAATCCCAGACTTCCCTCTCCCCAGCCACTTCGTCCAGCTCTTCTCGGGGTATTCCGAGGCGTTCCCAGGCCAGCCGGGGACATAGTCTTTCCAATGTGTCCTAGGTCTTCCCCGTGGCCTCCTGCCACACCTCCCTAGAGGCGTTCGGGTGGCATCCTGAGCAGATGCCCGAACCACCTCATGGCTCCTCTCAATGTGGAGGAGCAGCGGCTTTACTTTGAGTTCCTCCCGGATGACAGAGCTTCTCACCCTGTCTCTAAGGTAGAGACCCACCACCCGGCAGAGGAAACGCATTTCGGCCGCTTGTCCTTTCGGTCATAACCCAAAGCTGGGAACGTAGATCGACGGTAAATTGAGAGCTTTTCCTTCTGGCTCAGCTCCTTCTTCACCACAACGGATCGATATAGCGTCCTCAATACTGAAGACGCCGCACCAAATCGCCTGTGGATCTCTCGATCCACTCTATCCTCACTCGTGAACAAGACTCCTAGGTACTTGAACTCCTCCACTTGGGGCAATATCTCCTCCCCAACCTGGAGATGGCACTCGACCCTTTCCTGCGCGAGAACCATGGACTTGGACTTGGAGGTGCTGATTCTCATCCCAGTCGCTTCACACTCAAGGACCCTGCCGAGAGTATAGACCTGGTCTACCGTTCCACGACCAGGACGAAAACCACACTGTTCGTCCTGGATCCGAGTTTCCTCCTCTCCAGTACACATGAATAGACCTTACCGGGAAAGCTGAGGAGTGTGTTTCACGATAGTTGGAACACACCCTCCGGTTCTCCTTCTTAAAGAGAGGAACCACCACCCCGGTGTGCCAATCCAGAGGTACCACCCCCAATGTTCACGCGATGTTGCAGAGTCTTGTCAACCAAGACAGCCCCACAGTATCCAGAGCCTTAAGGAACTCATCCACCACCGGGGCCTTGCCACAGAGGAGCTTTTTAACTACCTAGGCAACCTAAGCCCCAGAAATAGGAGAGTCCACCACAGATTCCCCAGGCACTGCTTGGCCTGTCGGTATGCCCGCTGCCTCTGGAGTCCCATGAGCCAAAAGGACCCGATAGGCTCTTTCTTCAGCTTGACGGCATCCCTCCCTGCTGGTGGCCACCAGCGAGTTCTAGGATTACCGCCACGACAGGCACCAAACACCTTGCGGCCACAGCTCCAATCAGCAGGCTCGACAAGAGAGGCACGGAACATGGTCCACTCAGACTCAATGTCCAGCACCTCCCTCGTGACATGTTCAAAGTTCTTCCTTATGTTTGAACATTGTGTTTGTTATGGACAATCCGTGACGAGCACAAAAGTCCAATAACAAAGCACCACTTGGGTTCAGATCTGGGTGGCCATTTTTCCCAATCACGACTCTCCAGGTTTCACTGTCCTTGCCAACATGAGCATTGAAGTCCCCCAACAGAACAAGGGAATCACCCGAGGGAGCACTCTCCAGTACTCCCTCAAGGGAATCCAAAAAGAGTGGGTACTCTGAGCTGCTGTTTGGTGCGTAAACACAAACAACAGTCAGGACCCGTCACCCAACCCAAAGGCGGAGGGAAGCTACCATCTCGTCTACTGGGTCCAACGTGCAGGCTTTGAGCAACAACAATTGCCACCCCAGCCTCTCATTGCTTGCAACGCCAGAGTGGAAGAGAGTCCAGCCCCTCTTGAGAGAACAGGTTCCAGAGCCCTTGCTGTGCGTCGAAGTGAGTCCAACTATATCTAGCCGGAACTTCTTCACCTCGCGCACCAGCTCAGACTCTTTCCCTCCCAGCGAGGTGACGTTCCACGTCCCAAGAGCGAGCTTATGTAGCCGATAATCGGACTGCCAAGTGCCCTGCCTTCGGCTGCCGCCCAGTTCACACTGCATCCGACCTCTATGACCTCAATGGGCCCATGAGTGGTGAGCCCATTGGAGGGTTGACCCACGTTGCCTCTTCGAAATGAGCCCGGCAGGGCCCCATGGAGACAGGCCCGGCCACAAGTCGCTCGCCATCGTGCCCCACCTCTGCGCCTGGCTCCACAGGGGAGCCACGGTGACCTGCGCCTGGGCGAGAAAAAATCTAGGTCCTCGATTTGTACTTTTCATAAAGGTCTTTGAGCTGCTCTTTGTCTGATCCCTCACCTAGGATCTTTTCTCAGGGGATCCCGAGGCGTTCCCAGGCCAGCCGGGAGACATAGTGTTCCCAATGTGTCCTGGGTCTTCCCCGTGGCCTCCAGGATGACAGAGCTTCACCTTCACCAGGGGTGTCAAACTCAAATACAGAGTGGGCCAAAGTTTAAAACTGAACAAAGCCGCAGGCCAAGGTTGAACAAATTAACCTTTTAATAGGGACCCAAACACGTTTTGCATTGCATATTGAACAAGCAAGGCTTATATAACTTTATAGTGACATGCAAAATGGAGTTTCAAATAATAATAATAATCATTAAAAAATATCAATTGCATATCAAATATAATTTAAATACAAATTGAATGCCTCTTTTCTATTTGCAGCCTTCTGAGGTAAATATCAACATTAACTTTATCCACAGGCTAATAAATTTGAAAATAAAATAACAATGAATAAAACAACCATTCAGGACTTTAAACTGCTCAGTTTGCAACACACTGATCTAATTTGATGTGCCCAAGCCAGATACCTGGCATCTTTTTTTAGATGCTAGTTCTTTAATGTCGGGGCTCAGGCTTTGAGCTGAGGCAACTTTCATTATCGAACAAGATGTTCAACAGTCATATCTCGTACACCCAATTCTAACATCATTCAGACCCAGTCACAAGATATGTGCAGCTACAGCACGCATACACAAATGAATGCAACGCATACTTCATCAACAGCGATACAGGTTACACTGAGGGTGCCAGTATAAAAAACTTTAACACTGTTAGAAATATACGCCACACTGTGAACCCACAACAAACAAAAATAAAAAACACTTTTCGGGAGAACATCCGCACCGTAACACAACATAAACACAAGAGAACAAATACCCAGAATCTTTTGCAGCACTAACTCTTTCGGGACGCTACAAAATACACCCCCGCTACCACCAAACCTCCTCCCCCCCACACACACACACCTTGTAGCGTCTCGGAAGATTGAGTGCTACAAAGGGTTCTGGGTATTTGTTGTGTTGTGTTTATGTTGTGTTACGGTGCGGATGTTCTCCCGAAATGTGTTTGTCATTCTTGTTTGGTGTGGATTCACAGTGTGGCGTATATTTCTAAAAGTGTTAAAGTTTTTTATTTGGCTACCGTCAGTGTAACCTGTATCGCTGTTGATGAAGTATGCGTTGCATTCAATTGTGTGTGGGTGCAGAAGCTGCACTGACATAAAACTGGGCTGGCACTCGTTTGACTAGCTGGAAAAAAAAAAAAAAAAAATTCGGGAGGAGTGCTGGAGTCACTCCCGGGAGGGTTGGCAAGTATTAGAAGTAGCGGCACTGCCGCAATGTATAATCGAAGGTCCAGCTTTAGTGTTAAGTTGATATTGCCTCAAGGGCCAAGTCAAATTACACGTTGGGCCAAATTTGGCCCACGGGCCAGAGTTTGACACCCATGACCTTCACTGTAAAAAATTACTGTAAAAATAAAAAATAAAATTGCAGTTATATACTCCATCCATCCATCCATTTTCTACCGCTTATTCCCTTCGGGGTCGCGGGGGGCGCTGGAGCCTATCTCAGCTACAATCAGGCGGAAGGCGGGGTACACCCTGGACAAGTCGCCACCTCATCGCAGGGCCAACACAGATAGACAGACAACATTCACACTCACATTCACACAATAGGGCCAATTTAGTGTTGCCAATCAACCTATCATGTTCTTCTTAAATGCAGTTAAGTACTGTAAATTTTGTTGCATTTTTCAAAAAATATCGACCAGCAGTAAGTTACTGTAAAACCTACAGTGTAATTCAGTTATTTTCAGACTTGTTTCTTGGGTCCGCCCACAATTCGTCCAACCGAGCTTCATTTCACCTGGCCGACCCTGCTAAATCCATCCTACTGCATCGTGTGTTTTTGATAACAAGGTAAGAGTCACTTGTACCTTGATGTGTCATTTTCTGTTTGAATTACTTTATATATATATTTATAAAGTCCGAAATGACATAGCGTCACAGTCAGCATCACAGACACTATCGTTGACCACGCGCATGTACCGCCGCATGCTAGCTAGCTAAGTTTTCTTCTTTTTTGTCATAGTCATCATAAAAGATGATAACTTGCAACATATGTGCTACGACTTGCAGCAATGTATTTGCGTATGTTAGACACATGCGAAGTCATAGTTGTATGCCTAATGCATCGTTTAAGTGTGCTTTCCCTAAATGCACAAGAGTTTTTTCCAACTTCTCAGCCTTCAAAACTCACAGCCGTCGTCATAAATATGGCAAGAGTAGGACTGATATGTATAGCGCAGAAGGTTTACCTTGTAATATTGTCTCATGTAGCGCGAAGTGCGATGATATACGAGCCTTTCTCCTGCATTTGAAAAGTCATATTACCGAAGGTAGGACAGTTACGTGCCCCTTCAGTCAATGTGAAAAAAGATTTACAGTTAAGTCTACTTTCACATCGCACGTGTCAAGGAAGCACTACGGCTACACTGAACGAAGTTTGACTTGATCAACAGCAAATCCAAGCAGCTCTTGTGTTATTAACACTGATGATGACTATTGTGATATGCAACTTGAGGATTCAGGATATTCCTGTTATGAAGACATGGAGGTCTACTTGCATTAAAAAAATGTTCACAGCACTGAAAAAAGGTTGAGAACCACTGCCTTAGGACAGTGGTTCTCAACCTTTTTTCAGTGATGTACCCCTGTGAACATTTTTTAAATTCAAGTACCCCCTAATCAGAGCAAAGCATTTTTGGTTGAAAAAAAGAGATAAAGACGTAAAATACAGCACTATGTCATCAGTTTCTGATTTATTAAATTGTATAACAGTGCAAAATATTGCTCATTTGTTGTGGTCTTTCTTGAACTATTTGGAAAAAAAGATATAAAAATAACTAAAAACTTGTTGAAAAATAACCAAGTGATTCAATTATAAATAAAGATTTTTACACATAGAAGTAATCAACTTAAAGTGCCCTCTTTGGGGATTGTAATAGAGATCCATCTGGATTCATGAACTTCATTCTCAACATTTCTTCACAAAAAAAGAAATCTTTAACATCAATATTTATGGAACATGTCCACTACGCTTTAACCAAGCCTCCATTGTTTTCTACATGGATAGTTGATTGACAGTTGGTGCCGTGTGGCACCGCCAGGTAGGGTCAAACCATCATGGCATGGGGGAAACTCTGGCTTTATGGTAATGAATGGAATAGCCTACTTGATTAGTTGTTCAGTTTATGAACTTACATTCATATTTTGTCGAAGTATTATTCAATAAATATATTTATAAAGGATTTTTGAATTGTTGCTATTTTTAGAATATTTAAAAAAAATCTCACGTACCCCTTGGCATACCTTCAAGTACCCCCAGGAGTACGCGTACCCCCATTTGAGAACCACTGCCTTAGGAGACTAGATGTAAACAGAGGAAAGAGAGAGCGAGTGAGGTGGCCATTCCAAATACTTTTAAAATGCTACCCATATTGGATACTGTTTAGGAACATAAACTGCATTTCTTGACTGTACCAGTTGCTGGTGATGATCAGCATTGAAGGTGATGTCATCTGCAAAGGCGTCCAACCTAGCTTAAACTCAGGGCTTGCTGCCCTTCTTGCCACATACTATGTGTTCAACTTGGAATACCAAGAGGAAGGTCCTCGGACATTGGAATTTGTTCAAAGGTAAATCCTCTTGATACTGTTAAAATACTGTTAGGATATTTTATTTTATATTTCTCACCTCTGTTCAGGAATTTGACTTGTCATTTCCCCAATTGTGTGCCTTAAATCAATGACTCTTCTGTTCCTTTGTGGACCTTCTTATTAGGGACCGAAGCACCAGTTTGACTCTAGGATACAGAGAAGGTAGGTAATGTGCAGGTAAAGATATGATGACTGGGTCAAAGAAGGAAGCACCTGTTTGACCCCAGGATGCAGAAAAAGTAGATAATTTGCAGGTAAAGACATGTTGACTGGATGATGGCAGGAAGCACCAGCTTGACCCGAGAATGCAGAGCAAGTAGGTAATGTGCGGGTGAAGATATGTTGAATGGGTAAAGGCAGGAAGCACCAGTGTGACCCCACTATGCAGGGAAGGTAGGTAATGTGCGGGTGAAGGTATGTTGAATGGGTGAAAGAAGGAAGCGCAGGTGTGGTCGAGGCCATGCAGACAAGGTAGGTATGTGCAGGTGAAGATATGTTGTATGGTGAAAGAAAGAAGCACCAGTGTGACCCAAGGATGCAGGGAAGGTAGGTAATGTGCAGGTAAAGATATGTTGAATGGGTGAAGGCAGGAAACACCAGCTAGACGCCAGGATACAGAGAAGGTAGGTAATGTGCCGGTAAAGATATGTTGAATGAGTAAAGGCAGGAAACACCAGCTTGACTCCAGGATATAGAGAAGGTAGGTAATGTGCAGGTAAAGATATGTTGAATGGGTGAAGGTAGAAAGCACCAGCGTGACCACACTATGCAGAGAAGGTAGGTAATGTGCAGGTAAAGATATGTTGAATGGGTAAAGGCAAGAAGCACCAGTGTGACCCCAGGATGCAGAGAAGATAGGTAATGAGCAGGAAACGATATGTTAAATGGGTGAAAGCAGGAAACATCAGCGTAAATACACGGTCCCGTAGATGGAGAGAAAACATGAATAGAGAGAGGGGTTGGGGAGGCTTTAGCATTGTCTTCCTCTCTGAATTTGTCTTAATGGGTTTTAGAGCATTCACTCATCTACAGCTGTGGTTATGGTATAGGCTCACATATATCCTAAAATTGATATTAATATTTGTGCAGTGCATATTCCTAAATAACAATGTGAGGGGGGTTCTGTATCGACTACAAGTAATCTTCAATCACAAAAGAATATCTAATATGCTTTCTCTCTTTTTTAGGCGATTCATTGGCGTTAACCCTGAGAGGGGAACAAAGGCTAGCCAGGGAAAGGTGGTGTCCAAGAAGACCGGGAAGCTGGTCCAGAAAAAGGCAGCAACTGTAAATCCTCACATAGCCACCCTTATAAAACATCTCACAGACTTTGAGTGGGGCTTTATGTAGCCGACAACTAAACACTGGACTCGTGTTCAGTGTTTTGTCTCCAGTTAGAAATTAAGTGGACATGTTATAAATGTTAAAATGCTTTACTGAAAATAAGAAGAATGCACTAAATGTACATTGAATGTATTTGATGCACTTTAAAATAATGGGTTAATAAAAACATAATCTTGCAAGGCCATTTCTCCAGTCATTTTTATGCCAGCAGATTGCAGGGGTTTTGATTTTGAAAAATTAAAAGTTCAACTCATTAACTTCTAGTGGCATTATACTGTAAAGCTCAGTCTATAGTGCTTACAATTATTTTACTGTAATTAACTGTTAATGGATATTACAGTAGATACACTAAAATAACAGTGTAATGCCGCTAAACAGATGACAGTATTATGCTGTGAAGCGTATATTTGATACAGCACAGTACTGTGATACTTTTTACAGTAATAAACTGTAGTGATAAATCACAGTATGTGTGCTGTAGAAAAACAGTTTTATACTGGAACCATTAGCTGCCAGTAGGTTACTGTAATTAAACGGTGAAAATTCTTACAGTAAGGGAGAGACCCGCCACCCAGCGGAGAAAACTCATTTCGGCCGCTTGTACCCGTGATGTTGTCCTTTCGGTCATAACCCAAAGCTCATGACCATAGGTGAGGATGGGAACGTAGATTGACCGGTAAATTGAGAGCTTTTCCCTCTGGCGCAGCTCCTTCTTACCACAACGAATCGATATAGCGTCCTCATTACTGAAGACGCCGCACCGATCAGCCTGTGCATCTCACGATCCACTCTTCCCTCACTCATGAACAAGACTCCAGGTACTTGAACTCATCCACTTGGGGCAAGATCTCCTGCCCAACCTCGAGATGGCACTCCACCCTTTCCCGGGCGAGAACCTCAGACTTGGAGGTGCTGATTCTCATCCCAGTTGCTTCACACTCGGCTGCGAACCAATCCAATGAGAGCTGAAGATCCTGGCCAGTTAAAGCCACATCATCTGCAAAAAGGAGAGACCTAATCCTGCAGCCACCAAACCGGATCCCCTCAACGCCATGACTGCGCCTAGAAATTCTGTCCATAAAATTTATGAACACATTTGGTGACAAAGGGCAGCCAACTTATTGCTGGCAATGCGGACCAAGCTCTGACACTGATCATACAGGGAGCGACCCGCCACAATCAGACATGCCGATACCCCATACTATCTGAGCACTCCCCACAGGACTTCCCGGGGTGGCCACGGTCGAATGTCTTCTCCAAGTCCACAAAGCACATGTAGACTGGTTGGACAAACTCCCATGCACACTCAAGGACCCTGCCGAGAGTATAGAGCTGGTCTACCGTTCCACGACCAGGACGAAAACCACACTGTTCGTCCTGGATCCGAGGTTCCTCCTCTCCAGTACACATGAATAGACCTTACCGGGAAGGCTGAGGAGTGTGATCTACGATAGTTGGAACACACCCTCCGGTTCCCCTTCTTAAAGAGAGGAACCACCACCCCGGTGTGCCAATCCAGAGGTACCGCCCCTGATGTCCACGCGATGTTGCAGAGTCTTGTCAACTAAAACAGCCCCACAGCATCCAGAGCCTTAAGAGCTCATCCACCCCCGGGGCCTTGCCACCGAGGAGCTTTTAAAACTACCTTGGCAACCTCAGCCCCAGAAATAGGAGAGCCCACCACAAATTCCCCAGGCACTGCTTGGCCTGTCGGTATGCCCGCTGCCTCTGGAGTCCCATGAGCCAAAAGGACCAGATAAGCTCTTTCTTCAGCTTGACGGCATCCCGCACTGCTGGTGGCCACCAGCGGGTTCTAGGATTACCGCCACGACAGGCACCAAACACCTTGCGGCCACAGCTCCAATCAGCTGGCTTGACAAGAGAGGCACGAACATGATCCATTCATACTCAATGTCCAGCACCTCCTTTGTGACATGTTCAAAGTTCCTCCGGAGGTGGAAAAAGAAACTCTCTCTGACAGGAGACTCTGCTAGGCATTCCCAAAAGACTCTCACAATGCGTTTGGGCCTGCCAGGTCTGTCCGGGATCCTACCCCACCATCGGAGCCAGCTCACCAGGTGGTGATCGGTAGAAAGCTCGCCCCTCTCTTCACCCGAGTGTCCAAAACATGAGGCCGCAAATCCCATGACACAACTACAAAGTCAATAATGGAACTGCGGCCGAGGGTGTCCTGGTGCCAAGTGCACATATGGACACTCTTATGTTTGAACATTGTGTTTGTTATGGACAATCCGTGACGAGCACAAAAGTCCAATAACAAAGCACCACTTGGGCCACCCGGATGGCCACACTCCATCCGGGTGGCCATTTTTCCCAATCACGACTCTCCAGGTTTCAAAGTCGTTGCCAACATGAGCGTTGAAGACCCCCAGCAGAACAAGGGAATCACCCGAGGGAGCACTCTCAAGGGAATCCAAAAAGAGTGGGTACTCTGAGCTGCTGTTTGGTGCGTAAACACCAACAACAGTCAGGACCCATCACCCAACCCGAAAGCGGAGGGAAGCTACCATCTCGTCTTCTGGGTTAAGTCCAACGTGCAGGCTTTGAGCTGGGGGGCAACAAGAATTGCCAACCCAGCCTCTCATTACTTGCAACGCCAGAGTGGAAGAGAGTCCAACCCCTCTTGAGAGAACAGGTTCCAGAGCCCTTGCTGTGCGTCGAAGTGAGTCCAGCTTTATCTAGCCGGGAACTTCTCCACCTCGCGAGGTGACGTTCCACGTCCCAAGAGCGAGCTTATGTAGCCGATAATCGGACCGCCAAGTGCCCTGCCTTCGGCTTCCGCCCAGCTAACACTGCACCCGACCTCTGTGAGCCAGCCCATGAGTGGTGAGCCTATTGCAGGGGGGACCCACGTTGCCTCTTCGAGCTGGGCCCCATGGGCACCAGTCGCTCGCCATCGTGCCCCACCTCTGGGCCTGGCTCCACAGGGGAGACACGGTGACCTGCGTCCGGGCGAGAAAATATCTAGGTCCTCGATTTGTACTTTTCATAAAGGTCTTTGAGCTGCTCTTTGTCTGATTCCTCACCTAGGACCTGTTTGTCTTGGGGGACCCTACCAGGGGGAATAGAAGCCCCCGGACAACATAGCTCCTAGGATCAGTGGGACACGCAAACCACAAAGGTGGCGGCTCAGAAAGCAGGTTATATAAACATAACTCCAAAACCAAACATGCAAGATGTCTAAACATGCCTGTAATATTGTATCAATGTGAGTTTTACTAGAATCAGTTGTTTTTGTAAGGCTTGCAAACACAAAAGGTTTTTTTTACTCAATATGACAGTAAGTTCTTAAAATGCTGAGATAATGTGAAAAAAACAATACAAATGTATTCCAACATGATTCCTAAACCAAACATGCAAAATGTCTAAAAATGCCTGTAATATTGAATCCATGTGAGTTTTACTAGAATCATTTGTTTTTGTAAGGTTTGCAAATACAAAAATTGAGTTTTATGACAGACACAAGTTAGTTTTTTTACTCATTATAACAGTATAGATGTCATACTATATATTAAAGTTATATGAACATAACTCCAAAACCAAACGTGCATTATGTCCAAAATTGCCTGTAATATTGTATAGATGTGAGTTTTACTAGAATCAGGTTTGCAAATACAAAAATTGGCTTTTATGACAGTATACTGTCACACTCAATATGACAGTATAACTGTCATACTAAATCCATCCATTTTCTTCCGCTTATCCGAGGTCGGGTTGCGGGGGCAGCAGCCTAAGCAGAGAGCCCAGACTTCCCTCTCCCCAGCCACTTTGTCCAGCTCTTCTCGGGGGATCCCGAGGCGTTCCCAGGCCATAGTCTTTCCAATGTATCCTAGGTCTTCCCCATGGCCTCCTGCCGTTCGGACCTAGGGAGGCGTTCGGGTGGCTTCCTGAGCAGATGCCCGAACCACCTCATCTGGCTCCTCTCAATGTGGAGGAGCAGCGGCTTTACACTGAGTTCCTCCCAGATGACAGAGCTTCTCACCCTATCTCTAAGGGAGAGACCCACCACCCGGCGGAGGAAACTCATTTCGGCCGCTTGTACCCGTGACCTTGTCCTTTCGGTCATAACCCAAAGCTCATGACCATAGGTGAGGATGGGAACGTTGATCGACCGGTAAATTGAAAGCTTTTCCTTCTGGCTCAGCTCCTTCTTCACCACAACGGATCGCTATAGCGTCCTCATTACTGAAGACGCCGCACCGATCCGCCTGTAGATCTCACAATCCACTCTATCCTCACTCGTGAACAAGACTCCTAGGTACTTGAACTCCTTCACTTGGGGCAAGATCTCTTTCCCAACCTCGAGATGGCACTCCACCCTTTCCCGGGCGAGAACCATGGACTCGGACATGGAGGTGCTGATTCTCATCCCAGTCGCTTCACTGCGAACCGATCCAATGAAAGCTGAAGATCTTGGCCAGTTGAAGCCATCAGGACCACATCATCTGCAAAAAGCAGAGACCTAATCCTGCAGCCACCAAACCAGGCGCAGTCATGGCGTTGAGGGGATCCTCAAAGCCATGACTGCGCCTAGATATTCTGTCCATTAAAGTTATGAACAGAATCGGTGACAAAGGGCAGCCTTGGCGGAGTCCAACCCTCACTGGAAAGGGGTCCGACATACTGCCGGCAATGCGGACCAAGCTCTGACACTGATCATACAGGGAGACACCCGCCACAATCAGACATGCCGATACTCCATACTCTCTGAGCACTCCCCACAGGATTTACCGGGGGCCAAGGTCGAATGTCTTCTCCAAGTCCACAAAACTTATGTAGACTGGTTGGGCAAACTCCCATGCACACTCAAGGACCCTGCCGAGAGTATAGAGCTGGTCTACCGTTCCACGACCAGGACGAAAACCACACTGTTCGTCCTGGATCCGAGGTTCCTCCTCTCCATTACACATGAATAGACCTTACCGGGAAGGCTGAGGAGTGTGATCTACGATAGTTGGAACACACCCTCCGGTTCCCCTTCTTAAAGAGAGGAACCACCACCCCGGTCTGCCAATCCAGAGGTACCGCCCCTGATGTAGACGCAATGTTGCAGAGTCTTGTCAACCAAGACTGCCCCACAGCATCCAGAGCCTTAAGGAACTCCGGACGGAGCTCATACCCCCGGGGCCTTGCCACCGAGGAGCTTTTTAACTACCTTGGCAACCTCAGCCCCAGAAATAGGAGAGCCCACCACAGACTTCCCAGGCACTGTTTCCTCATAGGAAGACGTGTTGGTGGGACTGAGGAGGTCTCGCTTGGCCTGTCGATATGCCCACTGCCTCTGGAGTCCCATGAGCCAAAAGGACCCGGTGGCTCTTTCTTCAGCTTGACAGCATCCCACGACAGGCACCAAACACCTTGCGGCCACAGCTTCAATCAGCTGGCTCAACAAGAGAACATGGTCCACTCAGACTCAATGTCCAGCACCTCCCTCGTGACATGTTCAAAGTTCTTCCGGACATGTTCAAAGTTCTTCAGGAGACTCTGCTAGGTGTTCCCAGCAGACCCTTACAATGCGTTTGGGCCTGCCAGGTCTGACCGGCAACCTCCCCTACCATCGGAGCCAGCTCACCACCAGGTGGTGGTTGGTAGAAAGCTCTGCACCTCTCTTCACCGAGTGTCCAAAACATGAGGCCGCAAATCCCATGACACAACTACAAAGTCAATCATGCGGCCGAGGGTGTCCTTGTGCCAAGTGCACATATGGACACCCTTATGTTTGAACATTGTGTTTGTTATGGACAATCCGTGACAAGCACAAAAGTCCAATAACAAAGCACCACTTGGGTTCAGATCCGGGTGGCCATTTTTCCCAATCACGACTCTCCAGGTTTCACTGTCGTTGCCAACATAGCGTTGAAGTCCACCAGCAGAAAAAGGGAATCACCCGAGGGAGCACTCTCCAGTACTCCCTCAAGGGAATCCAAAAAGAGTTGGTACTCTGAGCTGCTGTTTGGTGTGTAAACACAAACAACAGTCAGGACCCGTCACCCAACCCGAAGGCTGAAGGAAGCTACCATCTCGTCTATTGGGTTTAAAGTCCAACGTGCAGGCTTTGAGCCGGGGGGCAACAAGAATTGCCACCCCAGCCTCTCATTAGTTGCAACGCCAGTGTGGAATCTCTTCCACTCTGGCATTGCAAGTAATGAAAGTTCAGCTCAGTCCAGCCCCTCTGAGAGAACAGGTTCCAGAGCCCTTGCTGTGAGTCCAACTATATCTAGCCGGGAACTTCTCCACCTCAAGCACCAGCTCAGGCTCCTTCCCTCCCAGCGAGGTGACGTTCCATGTCCCAAGAGCGAGCTTATGTAGCCGATAATCGGACCACCAAGTGCCCTGCCTTCGGCTGCCGCCCAGCTCACACTGCACCCTCTATGACCCAGCCCATGAGTGGTGAGCCCTGGAGGGGGGATCCACGTTGCCTCTTCGAGCTGAGCACGGCTGGGCCCCATGGGGACAGGCCCGTCAATCGCCATCGTGCCACACCTCTGGGCCTGGCTCCACAGGGGAGCCACGGTGACCTGCGTCCGGGCGAGAAAAAATCTAGGTCCTCAATTGTACTTTTAATAAAGGTCTTTGAGCTGCTCTTTGTCTGATCCCTCACCTAGGACCTGTTTGTCCTGGATCAGTGGGACACGCAAACCACAAAGGTGGCGGCTCAGAAAGCAGGTTATATAAATATAACTCCAAAACCAAACATGCAATATGTCTAAACATGCCTGTAATATTGTATCAATGTGACTTTTCCTAGAATCGGTTGTTTTTGTAAGGTTTGCAAATACAAAAATTAGGTTTTACTCACAATGACAAAATCACACTCAATATGACAGTTATTTAAACATAACTCATAAACCACACAAAAAAATGGCTAATAATGCCTGAAATAATGAATCATTGGGAGTTTTACTGAGTTTTATATTTTGCAAACACAAAAAGTAGTTTTTTACTTGACTGTAATGTTCTTAGAACCCTGAGATAATGGGAAAAAAGCAATAAAAATGTATTTAAACCTAACTCCTAAACAACACATGCAAAATGGCTAATAATGCCTAGGGAGACATGTAACGTTGTTAGTTTAAAAAAATGATCTTTTGTAAAGATATCAAAGACACTAGCTAGTTTTTTTTATTCAATATGACAGTATAACAGTCATACTAAATATGAAAGTTATATAAACATAACTCCGAAACCAAACATGTGTCATGTCTAAAAATGTATTTATGTGAGTTTGTAAGGTTTGCAAAAACAAAAAGTAGTTTTTTACTCAATATGAAAGTAATGTTCTTAGAATCCTGAGATAATGCGAAAAAAGCAATACAAATGTATTCAAACACAAATTTTAAACCAAACATGTAAAATGTCTAAAAATGCCTGTAATATTGAATCCATATAAGTTTTACTAGAATCAATTGTTTTTGTAAGGTTTGCAAATACAAAAATTAGGTTTTACACATAATGACATTAAAACTGTAACACTCAATATAACAATTATTTATTTATAACTCCTAACCACACATGAAACATGTCTAATAATGCGTGAAAAAATTTATCTTTGTGAGTGTTACTAGAAACATTTTCTTTTGTAAGGTTTACAAATACAGGTTAGTTTTTTTTACTCCATATGACAGTATAACTGCCACACTCAATATGACAGTTATTTAAACATAACTCTTAAACTACACATGAAAAATGATTAACAATGCCTGAAATAATGCATTCTTGTAAGTTTTACTCGAAACATATGCTTTTTTAAGGCTTGCAAACACAAAAATTATTTCTTTACTCAATATGACAGTAATGTTCTAAAATTCTGAGAAAATACGAACAAATTAATAAAAATGATTCCAACATAATTCCTAAACCAAATATGCAAAATGTCTAAAAATGTCTGTAATATTGAATCCATGTGAGTTTTACTAGATTTAAATTATTTTGTAAGGTTTGCAAATACATAAATTAAGTTTTACTTACTATGTCATATCTGACAGTATATGACAGTTATTTAACCATAACTCAAACCACACATGAAAAATGGCTAATAATGCCTGAAATAATGCATCCTTGGCCGTTTTACTCGAAACACATGCTTTTTTAAATCTTGCAAACACAAAAAGTAGTTTTTTTACTCAATATGACTGTAATGTTCTTAAAATCCTGAGATAATGCGAAAAAAGCAATAAAAATGTATTTAAACATTACTCCTAAACAACATATGCAAAATGGCTAATAATGCCTGGAAACACGTATCTTTGTTAGTTTTACTGGAAAAGGGATCTTTTGTAAAGTTTGCAAAGACACAAGCCAGTTTTTTTTAATTCAATATGACAGTATAACAGTCATTTTAAATATCAAAGTTATATAAACATAACTCCAAAACCAAACATGTGTCATGTCTAAAAATGCCTGTAATAATGTATTAATGTGAGTTTGTAAGGTTTTCAAAAACAAAAAGTAGTTTTTTACTCAATATGAAAGTAATGATCTTAGAATCCTGAGATAATGCGAAAAAAGCAATAAAAATGTATTCAAACATAACTCCTAAACAACCCAGGCAAAATGGGTAATAATGCCTGGAGACATGTATCTTTGTTAGTTTTACTAGAAAATGTATTTTTTGTAAAGATATCAAAGACAAAAGCTAGTTTTTTTTATTCAATATGACAGTATAACAGTCCTACTAAATATGAAAGTTATCAAAACATAACTCCAAAACCAAACATGTGTTATGTCTAAAAATGCCTGTAATAATGTATTTTATGTGAGTTTGTAAGGTTTGCAAAAACAAAAAGTAGTTTTTTACTCAATATGAAAGTAATGATCTTAGAATCCTGAGATAATGCGAAAAAAGCAATAAAAATGTATTTAAACATAATTCCTAAACAACCCATGCAAAATGGGTAATAATGCCTGGAGACATGTATCTTTGTTAGTTTTACTAGAAAAATGATCTTTTGTAAAGTTTGCAAAGACACAAGCTACTTTTTTTTTATTCAATATGACTGTATAACAGTCATACTAAATATAAAAGTTATATAAACATAACTCCAAAACCAAACATGTGTCATGTCTAAAAATGCCTGTAATAATGTATTAATGTGAGTTTGTAAGGTTTGCAAAAACAAAAAGTAGTTTTTTACTCAATATGAAAGTAATGATCTTAAAATCCTGAGATAATGCGAAAAAAGCAATAAAAATTTATTTAAACATAATTCCTAAACAACCCATGCAAAATGGGTAATAATGCCTGGAGACATGTATCTTTGTTAGTTTTACTAGAAAAATGATCTTTTGTAAAGTTTGCAAAGACACAAGCTACTTTTTTTTAATTCAATATGACAGTATAACAGTCATACTAAATATGAAAGTTATATAAACATAACTCCAAAACCAAACATGTGTCATGTCTAAAAATGCCTGTAATAATGTATTAATGTGAGTTTGTAAGGTTTGCAAAAACAAAAAGTAGTTTTTTACTCAATATGAAAGTAATGATCTTAAAATCCTGAGATAATGCGAAAAAAGCAATAAAAATGTATTTAAACATAATTCCTAAACAACCCATGCAAAATGGGTAATGATGCCTGGAGACATGTATCTTTGTTAGTTTTACTAGAAAAATGATCTTTTGTAAAGTTTGCAAAGACACAAGCTAATTTTTTTTATTCAATATGACAGTATAACAGTCATACTAAATATAAAAGTTATATAAACATAACTCCAAAACCAAACATGTGTCATGTCTAAAAATGTCTGTAATAATGTATTTATGTGAGTTTGTAAGGTTTGCAAAAACAAAAAGTAGTTTTTTACTCAATATGAAAGTAATGATCTTGGAATCCTGAGATAATGCGAAAAAAGCAATAAAAATGTATTTAAACATAACTCCTAAACAACCCAGGCAAAATGGGTAATAATGCCTGGAGACATGTATCTTTGTTAGTTTTACTAGGAAATGTATATTTTGTAAAGTTTGCAAAGACACAAGCTAGTTGTTTTTATTCAATAAGACAGTATAACAGTCATACTAAATATGAAAGTTATATAAACATAACTCCAGAACCAAACGTGTGTCATGTCTAAAATTGCCTATAATAATGTATTTATGTGAGTTTGTAAGGTTTGCAAAAACAAAAAGTAGTTTTTTCCTCAATATGAAAGTAGGGATTTTAGAATCCTGAGATAATGCGAAAAAAGCAATAAAAATGTATTTAAACATAATTCCTAAACAACCCATGCAAAATGGCTAATAATGCCTGGAGACATGTATCTTTGTTAATTTTACTAGAAAAATGATATTTTGTAAAGTTTGCAAAGACACAAGCTAGTTTTTTTTTTATTCAATATGACAGTATAACACTCATATTAAATATAGAAGTCATATAAACATAACTCCAAAACCAAACATGTGTCATGTCTAAAAATGCCTGTTATAATGTATTTATGTGAGTTTGTAAGGTTTGCAAAAACAAAAAGTAGTTTTTTTACTCAATATGAAAGTAATGATCTTAGAATCCTGAGATAATGCGAAAAAAGCAATAAAAATGTCTTTAAACATAATTCCTAAACAACCCATGCAAAATGGGTAATAATGCCTGGAGACATGTATCTTTGTTAGTTTTACTAGAAAAATGATCTTTTGTAAAGTTTGCAAAGACACAAGCTAGTTTTTTTTTATTCAATATGACAGTATAACAGTCATACTAAATATGAAAGTTATATAAACATAACTCCAAAACCAAACATGTGAATTGTCTAAAAATGCCTGTAATATTGAATTTATGTAAGTTTTACTAGAATCAATTGTTTTTGTAAGGTTTGCAAATACAAAAATTAGGTTTTACACATAATGACATTATAACTTTAACACTCAATATGAAAGTTATTTAATTATAACTCCTAAATACACATGAAACATGTCTAATAGCGTGAAAAAAATTATCTTTGTGAGTGTTGCTGGAAACATTTTCTTTTGTAAGGTTTGCAAAGACACAAGTTAGATTTTTTTAACTCAATATGACAGTATAACGCCACACTCAATATGACAGTTATTTAAACATAACTCCTAAACCACACCTGAAAAATGGCTAATAATGCCTGAAATAATGCATCTTTGGGAGTTTTACTGGAAACATATGCTTTTTTTAAGGCTTGCAAACACAAAAATTATTTTTTTACTCAATATGACAGTAATGTTCTAAAATTCTGAGAAAATACGAACAAATTAATAAAAATGATTCCAACATAATTCCTAAACCAAACATGCAAAATGTCTGAAAATGCCTGTAATATTGAATCCATGTGAGTTTTATTTGAATCAGTTTGCTAATACAAAAATTGGGTTTTATGACAAACACAAGTTAGTTTTTTTACTCAATATAACAGTTTAGCTGTCATACTATATATGAAAGTTATATAAACATAACTCCAAAACCAAACCATTATGTCCAAAACTGCCTGTAATATTGTATATATGTGAGTTTTACTAGAATCAGGGTTGCAAATACAAAAATTGGGTTTTATGACAGTATACTGTCACACTCAATATGACAGTTATTTAAACATAACTCAAATAACACATGCAAAATAGCTAATAATGCCTGGAGCATGTATCTTAGTTAGTTTTACTAGAAAAATGGTATTTTGTAAGGTTTTGTTAGTTGTTGTTTTTATTCAATATGACAGTATAACTGTCATACTAAATATGAAAGTTATATAAACATAACTCTAAAACCAAACATGCATTGTGTCTAAAAATGCCTGTAATATTGTATCTGTGTGAGTTTAACTAGATTTAGTTGTTTTTGTATGGTTTGCAAATACAAAATAAGGGTTTTACTCACTATGACAGTTTACTGTCACACTCAATCTGACAGTTATTTATTTAAACATAACTCCTAAACCACCCATGCAAAATGGCTAATAATGCCTGGAGATATGTATCTTTGTGAGTTTTACTAGAAACATTATATTGTGTAAGGTTTAGTTAGTTTTTGTACTCAATCTGACAGTATAACTGTCATTCTAAATCCATCCATTTTCTTCCGCTTATCCGAGGTCGGGTTGCGGGGGCAGCAGCCTGAGCAGAAAATCCAAGACTTCCCTCTCCCCAGCCACTTCGTCCAGCTCTTCTCGGGGTATTCCGAGGCGTTCCCAGGCCAGCCGGGGACATAGTCTTTCCAATGTGTCCTAGGTCTTCCCCGTGGCCTCCTGCCACACCTCCCTAGAGGCGTTCGGGTGGCATCTTGAGCAGATGCCCGAACCACCTCATGGCTCCTCTCAATGTGGAGGAGCAGCGGCTTTACTTTGAGTTCCTCCCGGATGACAGAGCTTCTCACCCTGTCTCTAAGGTAGAGACCCACCACCCGGCAGAGGAAACGCATTTCGGCCGCTTGTCCTTTCGGTCATAACCCAAAGCTGGGAACGTAGATCGACGGTAAATTGAGAGCTTTTCCTTCTGGCTCAGCTCCTTCTTCACCACAACGGATCGATATAGCGTCCTCAATACTGAAGACGCCGCACCAAATCGCCTGTGGATCTCTCGATCCACTCTATCCTCACTCGTGAACAAGACTCCTAGGTACTTGAACTCCTCCACTTGGGGCAAGATCTCCTCCCCAACCTGGAGATGGCACTCGACCCTTTCCTGCGCGAGAACCATGGACTTGGACTTGGAGGTGCTGATTCTCATCCCAGTCTCTTCACACTCAAGGACCCTGCCGAGAGTATAGACCTGGTCTACCGTTCCACGACCAGGACGAAAACCACACTGTTCGTCCTGGATCCGAGTTTCCTCCTCTCCAGTACACATGAATAGGCCTTACCGGGAAGGCTGAGGAGTGTGTTTCACGATAGTTGGAACACACCCTCCGGTTCCCCTTCTTAAAGAGAGGAACCACCACCCCGGTGTGCCAATCCAGAGGTACCACCCCCAATGTTCACGCGATGTTGCAGAGTCTTGTCAACCAAGACAGCCCCACAGTATCCAGAACCTTAAGGAACTCATCCACCACCGGGGCCTTGCCACAGAGGAGCTTTTTAACTACCTAGGCAACCTAAGCCCCAGAAATAGGAGAGTCCACCACAGATTCCCCAGGCACTGCTTGGCCTGTCGGTATGCCCGCTGCCTCTGGAGTCCCATGAGCCAAAAGGACCCGATAGGCTCTTTCTTCAGCTTGACGGCATCCCTCCCTGCTGGTGGCCACCAGCGAGTTCTAGGATTACCGCCACGACAGGCACCAAACACCTTGCGGCCACAGCTCCAATCAGCAGGCTCGACAAGAGAGGCACGGAACATGGTCCACTCAGACTCAATGTCCAGCACCTCCCTCGTGACATGTTTAAAGTTCTTCCTTATGTTTTGAACATTGTGTTTGTTTTGGACAATCCGTGACAAGCACAAAAGTCCAATAACAAAGCACCACTTGGGTTCAGATCCGGGTGGCCATTTTTCCCAATCACGACTCTCCAGGTTTCACTGTCCTTGCCAACATGAGCATTGAAGTCCCCCAACAGAACAAGGGAATCACCCGAGGGAGCACTCTCCAGTACTCCCTCAAGGGAATCCAAAAAGAGTGGGTACTCTGATCTGCTGTTTGGTGCGTAAACACAAACAACAGTCAGGACCCGTCACCCAACCCAAAGGCGGAGGGAAGCTACCATCTCGTCTACTGGGTCCAACGTGCAGGCTTTGAGCAACAACAATTGCCACCCCAGCCTCTCATTGCTTGCAACGCCAGAGTGGAAGAGAGTCCAGCCCCTCTTGAGAGAACAGGTTCCAGAGCTCTTGCTGTGCGTCGAAGTGAGTCCAACTATATCTTGCCGGAACTTCTTCACCTCGCGCACCAGCTCAGGCTCTTTCCCTCCCAGCGAGGTGACGTTCCACGTCCCAAGGGCGAGCTTATGTAGCCGATAATTGGACTGCCAAGTGCCCTGCCTTCGGCTGCCGCCCAGTTCACACTGCATCCGACCTCTATGACCTCAATGGGCCCATGAGTGGTGAGCCCATTGGAGGGTTGACCCACGTTGCCTCTTCGAAATGAGCCCGGCAGGGCCCCATGGAGACAGGCCCGGCCACCAGTCGCTCGCCATCGTGCCCCACCTCTGCGCCTGGCTCCACAGGGGAGCCACGGTGACCTGCGCCTGGGCGAGAAAAAATCTAGGTCCTCGATTTGTACTTTTCATAAAGGTCTTTGAGCTGCTCTTTGTCCGATCCCTCACCTAGGACCTTTTCCCAGGGGATCCCGAGGCGTTCCCAGGCCAGCCGGGAGACATAGTGTTCCCAATGTGTCCTGGGTCTTCCCCGTGGCCTCCAGGATGACAGAGCTTCACCTTCACCAGGGGTGTCAAACTCAAATACAGAGTGGGCCAAAGTTTAAAACTGAAAAAAGCCGCGGGCCAAGGTTGAACAAATTAACCTTTTAATAGGGACCCAAACACGTTTTGCATTGAATATTGAACAAGCAAGGCTTATATAACTTTATAGTGACATGCAAAATGGAGTTTCAAATAATAATAATAATAATTAAAAAATATCAATTGCATATCAAATATAATTTAAATACAAATTGAATGCCTCTTTTCTATTTGCAGCCTTCTGAGGTAAACATCAACATTAACTTTATCCACAGGCTAATAAATTTGAAAATAAAATAACAATGAATAAAACAACCATTCAGGACTTTAAACTGCTCAGTTTGCAACACACTGATCTAATTTGATGTGCCCAAGCCAGATACCTGGCATCTTTTTTTAGATGCTAGTTCTTTAATGTCGGGGCTCAGGCTTTGAGCTGAGGCAACTTTCATTATCGAACAAGATGTTCAACAGTCATATCTCGTACACCCAATTCTAACATCATTCAGACCCAGTCACAAGATATGTGCAGCTACAGCACGCATACACAAATGAATGCAACGCATACTTCATCAACAGCGATACAGGTTACACTGAGGGTGCCAGTATAAAAAACTTTAACACTGTTAGAAATATACGCCACACTGTGAACCCACACCAAACAAAAATAAAAAACACTTTTCGGGAGAACATCCGCACCGTAACACAACATAAACACAAAAGAACAAATACCCAGAATCTTTTGCAGCACTAACTCTTTCGGGACGCTACAAAATACACCCCCGCTACCACCAAACCTCCCCCCCCCCCACACACACACACCTTGTAGCGTCTCGGAAGATTTAGTGCTACAAAGGGTTCTGGTATTTGTTGTGTTGTGTTTATGTTGTGTTACGGTGCGGATGTTCTCCCGAAATGTGTTTGTCATTCTTGTTTGGTGTGGATTCACAGTGTGGCGTATATTTCTAAAAGTGTTAAAGTTTTTAATTTGGCTACCGTCAGTGTAACCTGTATCGCTGTTGATGAAGTATGCGTTGCATTCAATTGTGTGTGGGTGCAGAAGCTGCACTGACATGAAACTGGGCTGGCACTCGTTTGACTAGCTGGAAAAAAAAAAAAAATTCGGGAGGAGTGCTGGAGTCACTCCCGGGAGGGTTGGCAAGTATTAGAAGTAGCGGCACAGCCGCAATGTATAATCGAAGATCCAGCTTTAGTGTTAATTTGATATTGCCTCAAGGGCCAAGTCAAATTACACGTTGGGCCAAATTTGGCCCACGGGCCAGAGTTTGACACCCATGACCTTCACTGTAAAAAATTACTGTAAAAATAAAAATAAAATTACAGTTATATACTCCATCCATCCATCCATTTTCTACCGCTTATTCCCTTCGGGGTCGCGGGGGGCGCTGGAGCCTATCTCAGCTACAATCAGGCGGAAGGCGGGGTACACCCTGGACAAGTCGCCACCTCATTGCAGGGCCAACACAGATAGACAGACAACATTCACACTCACATTCACACACTAGGGCCAATTTAGTGTTGCCAATCAACCTATCATGTTCTTCTTAAATGCAGTTAAGTACTGTAAATTTTGTTGCATTTTTCAAAAAATATCGACCAGCAGTAAGTTACTGTAAAACCTACAGTGTAATTCAGTATTTTTCAGACTTGTTTCTTGGGTCCGCCCACAATTCGTCCAACCGAGCTTCATTTCACCTGGCCGACCCTGCTAAATCCATCCTACTGCATCGTGTGTTTTTGATAACAAGGTAAGAGTCACTTGTACCTTGATGTGTCATTTTCTGTTTGAATTACTTTATATATATATTTATAAAGTCCGAAATGACATAGCGTCACAGTCAGCATCACAGACACTATCGTTGACCACGCGCATGTACCGCCGCATGCTAGCTAGCTAAGTTTTCTTCTTTTTTGTCATAGTCATCATAAAAGATGATAACTTGCAACATATGTGCTACGACTTGCAGCAATGTATTTGCGTATGTTAGACACATGCGAAGTCATAGTTGTATGCCTAATGCATCGTTTAAGTGTGCTTTCCCTAAATGCACAAGAGTTTTTTCCAACTTCTCAGCCTTCAAAACTCACAGCCGTCGTCATAAATATGGCAAGAGTAGGACTGATATGTATAGCGCAGAAGGTTTACCTTGTAATATTGTCTCATGTAGCGCGAAGTGCGATGATATACGAGCCTTTCTCCTGCATTTGAAAAGTCATATTACCGAAGGTAGGACAGTTACGTGCCCCTTCAGTCAATGTGAAAAAAGATTTACAGTTAAGTCTACTTTCACATCGCACGTGTCAAGGAAGCACTACGGCTACACTGAACGAAGTTTGACTTGATCAACAGCAAATCCAAGCAGCTCTTGTGTTATTAACACTGATGATGACTATTGTGATATGCAACTTGAGGATTCAGGATATTCCTGTTATGAAGACATGGAGGTCTACTTGCATTAAAAAAATGTTCACAGCACTGAAAAAAGGTTGAGAACCACTGCCTTAGGACAGTGGTTCTCAACCTTTTTTCAGTGATGTACCCCTGTGAACATTTTTTAAATTCAAGTACCCCCTAATCAGAGCAAAGCATTTTTGGTTGAAAAAAAAGAGATAAAGAAGTAAAATACAGCACTATGTCATCAGTTTCTGATTTATTAAATTGTATAACAGTGCAAAATATTGCTCATTTGTTGTGGTCTTTCTTGAACTATTTGGAAAAAAAGATATAAAAATAACTAAAAACGTGTTGAAAAATAACCAAGTGATTCAATTATAAATAAAGATTTTTACACATAGAAGTAATCAACTTAAAGTGCCCTCTTTGGGGATTGTAATAGAGATCCATCTGGATTCATGAACTTCATTCTCAACATTTCTTCACAAAAAAAGAAATCTTTAACATCAATATTTATGGAACATGTCCACTACGCTTTAACCAAGCCTCCATTGTTTTCTACATGGATAGTTGATTGACAGTTGGTGCCGTGTGGCACCGCCAGGTAGGGTCAAACCATCATGGCATGGGGGAAACTCTGGCTTTATGGTAATGAATGGAATAGCCTACTTGATTAGTTGTTCAGTTTATGAACTTACATTCATATTTTGTCGAAGTATTATTCAATAAATATATTTATAAAGGATTTTTGAATTGTTGCTATTTTTAGAATATTTAAAAAAAATTTCACGTACCCCTTGGCATACCTTCAAGTACCCCCAGGAGTATGCGTACCCCCATTTGAGAACCACTGCCTTAGGAGACTAGATGTAAACAGAGGAAAGAGAGAGCGAGTGAGGTGGCCATTCCAAATACTTTTAAAATGCTACCCATATTGGATACTGTTTAGGAACATAAACTGCATTTCTTGACTGTACCAGTTGCTGGTGATGATCAGCATGGAAGGTGATGTCATCTGCAAAGGCGTCCAACCTAGCTTAATCTCAGGGCTTGCTGCCCTTCTTGCCACATACTATGTGTTCAACTTGGAATACCAAGAGGAAGGTCCTCGGACATTGGAATTTGTTCAAAGGTAAATCCTCTTGATACTGTTAAAATACTGTTAGGATATTTTATTTTATATTTCTCACCTCTGTTCAGGAATTTGACTTGTCATTTCCCCAATTGTGTGCCTTAAATCAATGACTCTTCTGTTCCTTTGTGGACCTTCTTATTAGGGACCGAAGCACCAGTTTGACTCTAGGATACAGAGAAGGTAGGTCATGTGCAGGTAAAGATATGTTGACTGGGTCAAAGAAGGAAGCACCTGTTTGACCCCAGGATGCAGAAAAAGTAGATAATTTGCAGGTAAAGACATGTTGACTGGATGATGGCAGGAAGCACCAGCTTGACCCGAGAATGCAGAGCAAGTAGGTAATGTGCGGGTGAAGATATGTTGAATGGGTAAAGGCAGGAAGCACCAGTGTGACCCCACTATGCAGGGAAGGTAGGTAATGTGCGGGTGAAGGTATGTTGAATGGGTGAAAGAAGGAAGCGCAGGTGTGGTCGAGGCCATGCAGACAAGGTAGGTATGTGCAGGTGAAGATATGTTGTATGGTGAAAGAAAGAAGCACCAGTGTGACCCAAGGATGCAGGGAAGGTAGGTAATGTGCAGGTAAAGATATGTTGAATGGGTGAAGGCAGGAAACACCAGCTAGACGCCAGGATACAGAGAAGGTAGGTAATGTGCAGGTAAAGATAAGTTGAATGAGTAAAGGCAGGAAACACCAGCTTGACTCCAGGATATAGAGAAGGTAGGTAATGTGCAGGTAAAGATATGTTGAATGGGTGAAGGTAGAAAGCACCAGCGTGACCACACTATGCAGAGAAGGTAGGTAATGTGCAGGTAAAGATATGTTGAATGGGTAAAGGCAAGAAGCACCAGTGTGACCCCAGGATGCAGAAAAGATAGGTAATGAGCAGGTAACGATATGTTAAATGGGTGAAAGCAGGAAACATCAGCGTAAATACACGGTCCCGTAGATGGAGAGAAAACATGAATAGAGAGAGGGGTTGGGGAGGCTTTAGCATTGTCTTCCTCTCTAAATTTGTCTTAATGGGTTTTAGAGCATTCACTCATCTACAGCTGTGGTTATGGTATAGGCTCACATATATCCTAAAATTGATATTAATATTTGTGCAGTGCATATTCCTAAATAACAATGTGAGGGGGGTTCTGTATCGACTACAAGTAATCTGCAATCACAACAGAATATCTAATATGCTTTCTCTCTTTTTTAGGCGATTCATTGGCGTTAACCCTGAGAGGGGAACAAAGGCTAGCCAGGGAAAGGTGGTGTCCAAGAAGACCGGGAAGCTGGTCCAGAAAAAGGCAGCAACTGTAAATCCTCACGTAGCCACCCTTATAAAACATCTCACAGACTTTGAGTGGGGCTTTATGTAGCCGACAACTAAACACTGGACTCGTGTTCAGTGTTTTGTCTCCAGTTAGAAATTAAGTGGACATGTTATAAATGTTAAAATGCTTTACTGAAAATAAGAAGAATGCACTAAATGTACATTGAATGTATTTGATGCACTTTAAAATAATGGGTTAATAAAAACATAATCTTGCAAGGCCATTTCTCCAGTCAGTTTTATGCCAGCAGATTGCAGGGGTTTTGATTTTGAAAAATTAAAAGTTCAACTCATTAACTTCTAGTGGCATTATACTGTAAAGCTCAGTCTATAGTGCTTACAATTATTTTACTGTAATTAACTGTTAATGGATATTACAGTAGATACACTAAAATAACAGTGTAATGCCGCTAAACAGATGACAGTATTATGCTGTGAAGCGTATATTTGATACAGCACAGTACTGTGATACTTTTTACAGTAATAAACTGTAGTGATAAATCACAGTATGTGTGCTGTAGAAAAACAGTTTTATACTGGAACCATTAGCTGCCAGTAGGTTACTGTAATTAAACGGTGAAAATTCTTACAGTAAGGGAGAGACCCGCCACCCAGCGGAGAAAACTCATTTCGGCCGCTTGTACCCGTGATGTTGTCCTTTCGGTCATAACCCAAAGCTCATGACCATAGGTGAGGATGGGAACGTAGATTGACCGGTAAATTGAGAGCTTTTCCCTCTGGCGCAGCTCCTTCTTACCACAACGAATCGATATAACGTCCTCATTACTGAAGACGCCGCACCGATCAGCCTGTGCATCTCACAATCCACTCTTCCCTCACTCATGAACAAGACTCCAGGTACTTGAACTCATCCACTTGGGGCAAGATCTCCTGCCCAACCTCGAGATGGCACTCCACCCTTTCCCGGGCGAGAACCTCAGACTTGGAGGTGCTGATTCTCATCCCAGTCGCTTCACACTCGGCTGCGAACCAATCCAATGAGAGCTGAAGATCCTGGCCAGTTAAAGCCATAAGGACCACATCATCTGCAAAAAGGAGAGACCTAATCCTGCAGCCACCAAACCGGATCCCCTCAACGCCATGACTGCGCCTAGAAATTCTGTCCATAAAATTTATGAACACATTTGGTGACAAAGGGCAGCCAACTTATTGCTGGCAATGCGGACCAAGCTCTGACACTGATCATACAGGGAGCGACCCGCCACAATCAGACATGCCGATACCCCATACTATCTGAGCACTCCCCACAGGACTTCCCGGGGTGGCCACGGTCGAATGTCTTCTCCAAGTCCACAAAGCACATGTAGACTGGTTGGACAAACTCCCATGCACACTCAAGGACCCTGCCGAGAGTATAGAGCTGGTCTACCGTTCCACGACCAGGACGAAAACCACACTGTTCGTCCTGGATCCGAGGTTCCTCCTCTCCAGTACACATGAATAGACCTTACCGGGAAGGCTGAGGAGTGTGATCTACGATAGTTGGAACACACCCTCCGGTTCCCCTTCTTAAAGAGAGGAACCACCACCCCGGTCTGCCAATCCAGAGGTACCGCCCCTGATGTCCACGCGATGTTGCAGAGTCTTGTCAACTAAAACAGCCCCACAGCATCCAGAGCCTTAAGAGCTCATCCACCCCCGGGGCCTTGCCACCGAGGAGCTTTTAAAACTACCTTGGCAACCTCAGCCCCAGAAATAGGAGAGCCCACCACAAATTCCCCAGGCACTGCTTGGCCTGTCGGTATGCCCGCTGCCTCTGGAGTCCCATGAGCCAAAAGGACCAGATAAGCTCTTTCTTCAGCTTGACGGCATCCCGCACTGCTGGTGGCCACCAGCGGGTTCTAGGATTACCGCCACGACAGGCACCAAACACCTTGCGGCCACAGCTCCAATCAGCTGGCTTGACTAGAGAGGCACGGAACATGATCCATTCAGACTCAATGTCCAGCACCTCCTTTGTGACATGTTCAAAGTTCCTCCGGAGGTGGAAAAAGAAACTCTCTCTGACAGGAGACTCTGCTAGGCATTCCCAAAAGACTCTCACAATGCGTTTGGGCCTGCCAGGTCTGTCCGGGATCCTACCCCACCATCGGAGCCAGCTCACCAGGTGGTGATCGGTAGAAAGCTCGCCCCTCTCTTCACCCGAGTGTCCAAAACATGAGGCCGCAAATCCCATGACACAACTACAAAGTCAATAATGGAACTGCGGCCGAGGGTGTCCTGGTGCCAAATGCACATATGGACACCCTTATGTTTGAACATTGTGTTTGTTATGGACAATCCGTGACGAGCACAAAAGTCCAATAACAAAGCACCACTTGGGTTCAGATCCGGGTGGCCATTTTTCCCAATCACGACTCTCCAGGTTTCAAAGTCGTTGCCAACATGAGCGTTGAAGACCCCCAGCAGAACAAGGGAATCACCCGAGGGAGCACTCTCAAGGGAATCCAAAAGAGTGGGTACTCTGAGCTGCTGTTTGGTGCGTAAACACCAACAACAGTCAGGACCCATCACCCAACCCGAAAGCGGAGGGAAGCTACCATCTCGTCTTCTGGGTTAAGTCCAACGTGCAGGCTTTGAGCTGGGGGGCAACAAGAATTGCCAACCCAGCCTCTCATTACTTGCAACGCCAGAGTGGAAGAGAGTCCAACCCCTCTTGAGAGAACAGGTTCCAGAGCCCTTGCTGTGCGTCGAAGTGAGTCCAGCTTTATCTAGCCGGGAACTTCTCCACCTCGCGAGGTGACGTTCCACGTCCCAAGAGCGAGCTTATGTAGCCGATAATCGGACCGCCAAGTGCCCTGCCTTCGGCTTCCGCCCAGCTAACACTGCACCCGACCTCTGTGACCCAGCCCATGAGTGGTGAGCCTATTGCAGGGGGGACCCACGTTGCCTCTTCGAGCTGGGCCCCATGGGCACCAGTCGCTCGCCATTGTGCCCCACCTCTGGGCCTGGCTCCACAGGGGAGCCACGGTGACCTGCGTCCGGGCGAGAAAATATCTAGGTCCTCGATTTGTACTTTTCATAAAGGTCTTTGAGCTGCTCTTTGTCTGATTCCTCACCTAGGACCTGTTTGTCTTGGGGGACCCTACCAGAGGGCATAGAAGCCCCCGGACAACATAGCTCCTAGGATCAGTGGGACACGCAAACCACAAAGGTGGCGGCTCAGAAAGCAGGTTATATAAACATAACTCCAAAACCAAACATGCAAGATGTCTAAACATGCCTGTAATATTGTATCAATGTGAGTTTTACTAGAATCGGTTGTTTTTTTAAGGCTTGCAAACACAAAAGGTTTTTTTTTACTCAATATGACAGTAAGTTCTTAAAATGCTGAGATAATGTGAAAAAAACAATACAAATGTATTCCAACATGATTCCTAAACCAAACATGCAAAATGTCTAAAAATGCCTGTAATATTGAATCCATGTGAGTTTTACTAGAATCATTTGTTTTTGTAAGGTTTGCAAATACAAAAATTGAGTTTTATGACAGACACAAGTTAGTTTTTTTACTCATTATAACAGTATAGATGTCATACTATATATTAAAGTTATATGAACATAACTCCAAAACCAAACGTGCATTATGACCAAAATTGCCTGTAATATTGTATAGATGTGAGTTTTACTAGAATCAGGTTTGCAAATACAAAAATTGGGTTTTATGACAGTATACTGTCACACTCAATATGACAGTATAACTGTCATACTAAATCCATCCATTTTCTTCCGCTTATCCGAGGTCGGGTTGCGGGGGCAGCAGCCTAAGCAGAGAGCCCAGACTTCCCTCCCCCCAGCCACTTTGTCCAGCTCTTCTCGGGGGATCCCGAGGCGTTCCCAGGCCATAGTCTTTCCAATGTATCCTAGGTCTTCCCCATGGCCTCCTGCCGTTCGGACCTAGGGAGGCGTTCGGGTGGCATCCTGAGCAGATGCCCGAACCACCTCATCTGGCTCCTCTCAATGTGGAGGAGCAGCGGATTTACACTGAGTTCCTCCCAGATGACAGAGCTTCTCACCCTATCTCTAAGGGAGAGACCCACCACCCGGCGGAG